>NC_046361.1:16847811-17447811 GCF_011125445.2 Fundulus heteroclitus
GTAAGGAAACCCCCTGCTGTCAAGAAGATAAGTCATAAAATTGGAAAACCAGTTTGATTTTAAAGGTAAACCCATGGAGGTTTCAGAGACCAGAGGCTCAGAAATAGCTTGCTTGAACTGCTGACATTTCCCTGTACAGTGAAATATAGTATTTTTTATCATTTATAATTTCTATTAGACCAAATATATGATAAAACATAAGGAAAGGGAAGGTGTTTTCAACACCTCCTCATTCATGTTGTTACATTTATTTTTGTTACTTACATGCTATGCACGTTTGAGCTCATCAGTCGAATGATCTGATGTTAATGGCCTATTAACCCATTTCATTCGTGTTGAATAATGCAAAAGCATTTGGGCTTTTATTGTTTTGCAAAAACAAAAGGTTAACGTATTATATCTACATTCCAAATAAACATAATAAGCAAAAAAAAAAAAAGATTGGAGTTCCATTACTTTCATCACTTATCCACCATAATTTAATTGGTGTAAACTGTTTGTTTTTTTTGTTTTTTGTTTTGGCTGCTGAATGCATCTTGCTGATGCATTCAGCAGCAATATTTTGCAGACAGATTTCCTATTTAAAGCTACAAAATGTTGAGTAATATCATTAAAAAGCAATGCTGCCTCTGCTCCCCCACAAGCTATAAACTGAATTGTTAATGCAGTCACACCGACGGGTTTTGCAGACATCAGCGTAAGAGCAAGGCCATTTTAAATTTTTACTTTCGTTTATCCAACATTTGTCCTTTTATGTGCAGGACTCCAATCAAAAATTTTCACATGAACTTTCTAATGAATTTTTAACTCTCTGTGACCCTCGTTTGGCTTCAAAATCTTTGCATTTGAAATTACAAGCCTCCATGAAAAAGCCAGTGTGTGTTAAAGAGAAAGCCAAGTGACGTTTTGATACTTTAACCACTTTAGGGAATTTATCTACCTTCCTGGTTTTTCTGCTTGCAAGTCGATCAAATGCTCCAGCTGACATGCTTTAAATGTATTTATTACATTTATCTCTTTCTACAGTGGTGTGATCCATGATATGCGCCCTGTTTATTTAATGATGTCTCATGTCGTACAGTTCCAGAGGTAATCGATGGTAACACCCTCACGCTACTGTGGTTGACCTGAACGCCTGGGTCGAGTACGAGTTCCGGGTGTTGGCCAGAAACGGCGTCGGGTCGGGGAACCCAGTCCTGTGTCGGTGAAGACAAGGACAGAGGATGCAGGTGCGTTGAATGCATTTAACACTGGATCCTGAAAGCTTTGTTTTTCATGCATGTAGATGAGTTGGACAAGTTGTTTTGTTTTGCAGTTCCAGATGCAGCCCAGGTGATGTGGGTGGAGGGGTGGCAGCAGATATGAACTGGTCATCACATGGGAGGTAAGTCATCAGTCTTATGTTCTTCTCTATCTATTATTTACTGTGTGTACAGTCAGCCCTTTGGAATCTTGTGGGAGGTCAGGGGAAGACTGATGATGCATTTGGTTTTATTTATTTATGCATTGTTAATGTAGAGAACATATCAACAATTGTTTCCGGTTGGATGAAGGAGGATTCATGCCCCTTGAAGTCGACTTCAAACCTCTGTGTGTTTCCTTGGATTTTCCGTTTCTGACCAACTCATGGTATTGCAGAATTGTAGGGTGGAAGGACAAGAATTTATGTATTTTTTTAAAAAAAAAATTCAGATTGAAATTTGGGTAGCATGACTTTCGTATGTATTTAGTCCCCCCAATACTTTTTTCAGTTTAATTAATTTTATGTATATAGCGCCAGTTCACAACACATGTCATCTCAAGGCACTTTCCAAAGTCAAATTCAATCAGATTATACAGATTGGTCAAAGGTTTCCTATCCAAAGAAACCCAGTAGACTGCATCAAGTCTTGACAAGCGTGGTTACGTCATTAGGACTCCTCCTCATACGTCATCGTAGCAGCCATCTTGGGAGGGTCACGTGTATCTGAACTGTAGGTAGCTTAGCTGAACTAGCTTTGTGTAAGACATCAAAGCGTCCAGTGAGATTCCCGAAGCTTTCTGTCTATCAAGGCTGATACGTGAAATGCCGATGTTCATCTACGGAGAAACAACTTTGAGTTAGTTAAGATCTGCTAACCGCTCATTTTAATCCATTGTTTATTTTTGTTTTGTTCTTTATTTCCACATATATATTTTGCATGTTTTAGTTTAGTAATGAGTAAGAATTCCAAAGTTGTTTGAATCAGAGAATTACTGTAACAGGGAATTGCTTTTGGTTCAATAAAACCAACCACTGCGGAATAGACATTGTTTTGTGTTCAGTCCAATTCACAGTTGCCTGGGTATTCAGAAATCAGAGCTAACCTCCTTTGGAGTTAACATCTGACATTAATACAGAGACAATATCATTGGATGGTGATAAGGAATAAGGATTTAAACTCTAATTGCAGTTACATTGGGGTTCTCACAGCCTGCTGGATAAACCTGGTCGGTTAACAGTCCGACCTGATCATTTATTCCAGCATAAATGAGTTCATAACAGCAAGTTAACTAATGCATTAGTGGTATAAATACTTATAAGCTTATAGCTAACATCACCACCATTTGAACTATATTTGTTATAGCGAAATTTTGAGTTGAATGATTTATTATTTAAATTATAATACCAAATTATAATTAATAATAAGCATATTCAACCAGCTTATGGCATAGCATGTGCCATTAAAGGTATACTATGCCTTCTTTTTCTTTTAGCTCTCGCCATTCGGAAAAAGCTTGCCCGATGTTCACCCGTGTAGGACTCTTCTCTCTGTCCAGAGCCCTTTTCCTCTTTCTTGCCTGCTCCGACATGGGCTTTCGCTGTTTTCTCGCTGGTTCCGCCATGATAACTGCACAAATATCGCCACTGCGTTAGCAACGAGCACGCCTTTCACTGGGGGCGTGTAGCAGTTTTCACCGTAAAGCAAGACCGACTCTCGCGATGCACCAGACTTCTGAGCCTGTGGGTTCGGGCTGAGGGCTCTTGCAATTGCAAGTACGGTATTTCCCCTACAGACCACCAGGGCGGCCGAGAAAACCTTTGTTTGACCTGAAATGAGTAATTTAATCATCCAAAACGGTATGGAACACAGTAATTATCTGAAAAATGTTGCATAGTATGCCTTTAAATGGTCAAACCTTGTCGTATTTTATAGCCTAACCCTGCTTTAAACTTCTCCACAAATGTATTCTAGACTTGTCTGCTGCATTCATGGATCTTTATGAGGCTGATTGTTCTCAGATGTTCTTAGAGAAAACTAAGAAGAGCTGTTTTTATGATTAGATTAAATGAAAGACAAGTGGTTTCCAGTTACTCATATGGTGATCTTCTGAGTGCGATTGACTGCACTAGATTATCTTTAGGGGTATAAGATTAATGAGGTGTGAAAACAAATGAACACCACACTTTTTAGATTTTTATCTGTGCAACCATTTGAAAACCATCTCTGCCTTTCCTTCCGCCTCTCAGTTATTCACTACTTTGTTGGTTTGTTGCATAAAATCCAGATCAGGGCTGCACAATTTTACGAAAAGTTGTGATATGCGATAATATTGGTAAATGTTGCAATAAGGATACAGCTTGTGATAAAAACATTTATCACAAGATTAATGCCTCCTATTTTAGGATCATAGCAAACATACACCCCACATAATGAGTCGTCTATCCAGCTCCTAAATAACAAAAACATTCATCATTTCCATCTCAAATTCAGGGTTTTAATGACAAGGTTGCCTCTGGTCTGACTTGTTTTAGCAATGAAACAACCTATCCATAGTTTCTTGTCAACTTTACCACCTCTTTATCTTCTCAAACATTTTTAGGTTGCATTAAACAACAAATGTTACCAAAACATATTAGTGGCACTGAGAGCCTGCGTGCAGGGTGCTTAAATAATTAGCTAACACTTATTGCACTCCAGGCGATTCTTTGCAATATGCATGTTGCGATCCGTGATATTGCGATACACTTGCTTTTTATTGTGCAGCTCTAATCCAGATAAATGCAAACAAGGTGTGTGGTTGTTCAAGGGGTGTGAATACTTTTGAAAGACGCTGTATGCAATTCACGAGGATAAGCTCAGTTTTGATTTCCGGCAGCTCACTCAGGTCCAGAATGATTAAGTCTACCATTGGAATAAACTAGTTTCATAGCTGACAAATAAGATTAGGTTGTGAGTCCTATTTCTTTATTAAATGCAGATTAACTCTTATTTTAGAATTTTATTTAAAAAAAAACTCCCTGCTTGGTCTGTAATGAGCACAGAGGCTTTTTAAAATCACTTATTACTTCTAGTCTCATTATATCAGGTAGGTCACAAAAGCAATTTGTGGGTCATGCACGTCTGAGTCTGCGGTGATTGCGCAAGCCCGGCGCCCGGAGTGAATGTGACTGGTCTGTATATATTTTAATATCACTATAGTTTTGTGTTTCACTCTCAGCCTGTCCCCGAAGAACTGCAGAATGGCGAGAGCTTCGGCTACATCATTGCTTTCCGTGCCTTCGGTGAAATCAGCTGGACCCACGTGGCCACCTCGGCCCCCGGTGCGTCCCGCTATGTGTACCGCAACGACAGCCTCGCGCCCTTCTCTCCATTTCACGTGAAGGTGGGCACTTACAACAGCAAAGGACAGGGCCCCTTCAGCCCCGTGGTCACCATCTACTCTGCAGAGACAGGTGAGGAGGGGACGTAATGGGGGCAGAGCTTAGCAAAGCTTGAAAGCCGTTTCTCTCGCTGAAAAGGACAAAGATCACAAAAGTGGTTTTACGGAATTGGCTGCTTCGGGCTTTAGAAATCATTTTTAAGGCAAGAGAAAAGCAGAAAATGTGGGCCACAATTGCAAGACATTTATGTAAGAGTAGGTAGTGCATTTTTCTCCAAATATCACCACTCACTTGGATGGCTTTACCAAGGTAAAAACCAGTTGGCATTTAGATCTATGCTCCCTCTCAGCGCACTGAGAGGCAGTCAGTTTGTGCTGTAGTGTGTGTCTATTTACCAGTAGCACCTTTGTGCGGTGACTCATGTGAGCCCGGATCAAGATTCATAGATGTAAAAGTACAGGGGAGAAAAAAAATTAAAGTAAAATCTCCGCTTACCTCCATGCTACTGCATCCTGACAGAAATGCTCAGTCTCATGTCGTCTGTTTTTCAGAGCCAAGCGGGGTGCCAGCAGGGGTTTGGGCCCGAAGTGTCTCAGCCTCTGAGATTGAGGTGAATTGGCAGGCTCTCACCATCACCGCTGAAAGGGTTCTGGGCTATGAGGTACTTTTTTTTTTCTTCTTTTTTTTTTTTTTAACTCATATAAATGGAAACAGGTATCAAAAACGACACCATTCAAAACGCTTGTCATCACCTCAGTCTGGACCTCAAAGCCATCTCTTCCAAAACTGCGTCGCCATGGAAATGGCATCCTCGCACCTCTTCCAGACTGGAATTATACACTTCTTTGTATCTTTCTGTATCGACATGACAGAAAAACATGTCAGACTCTTTTTCGAGGGGAGAAAGGAAAATTACCCGTCCACTTGCTCGCGCTGATCTTGCTGTCATTTATGCAAAATCATGATAAACATGACCCTAAAGGAATACTGGTCCTCGTGCCGTTGTCTTTTAAACATGATCTAAGTTAAAAAATAGGATGGATTGCTGTCAACTAAAAGGTGATTGTAGTTGAGTTTACCATCAGAAACTGGGGCAACCTGATTAATATATCTGTGTGTTCAGAATTTTGCAATATTTCTTTGTGAAAACTTTAAATGTTTTTCTTTTCCATAACTAATTTGTTTCTGTGATCATCAGCGAATACCAAACAAAGAGGATAAAAAGGGCAGTAAACGTGGGCTGGATATTTGCTGGTAGCATGAATTACTATTCCAATGATTAGGGGTGATAAAAGTGATAAATGATAGTACATACCAATTTAAAATTTAATCAGTCAGACTTCAATTAGTGCAATTATTTAAATTTCATACTTTGTTGTGCGATACAAGATGTATTGCACAGTTAAATTATGGGACAATAAATCCACGGGTTGAGTGACAAATTGTTAATTTATCTAATTGTTTCCGTTATTTAGATTGATTAAAAGGGTGAACAGAGCCTTAATTCACTGTTTTGAAAATTGTTCTTCATTTACAGCCATTGTTGAATTTTGATTCCCATCATCTTGGGCTGTGTGTTATCCCTTTTGTAAAGACTTATTTTACAAAAACAATCTCTAAAGCAGTAGCTAAAATAAAATGACCCATGACTTCTGGCTTGTATTACGCAGATGTTGTTTCTCTGATGTTTTATCTTAACTGAGGTTTCTAGGAGCAAGTGGAAAAATGCTAAAATTTCTCTTGTCAGATTAACAAAACTGACCTCAGCAGCATGTTTTCAGAGTTAAGCTTTTTCCCAGTTCAAATGTAATCTTGTCCAACCAGATACTCATGAACACATCTAGCTCAGGTCTAAAGGTATCTACAGTGCCTTAGAAAAAGTATTTGTACCCCTTAAACTTTTTTTGCAGTCCGTGACTTTACAAGCCCCAAACTTTGTTGTATTTTGTTGGGATTATTATGTAATGGAGCAACAGAAAGTAGTGCATGGTTCTGAACTGCAAGCAGTATTCCGACAGTTTCAGCTCCAGCAGTCAGACAGGATGGGAAGTGACGGTGAACATCAATTTTCAAGTCCTGCCATACATTTTTAATTGGATTTAGGTTGGTACTTTGACTAGGCCATTATAACAGGGGAATGTGCTTTAATCTAAACAATTTAATTGTACCTTAGACTGTATGTTTAGGGCCGTTGTCTTGTAGGAAAGCCAACCTCCTCTTCGGGCTAAAGTGTTTTGCAGCCTATATACTCTTTATACAGTTGTATATAAATATTACATGTTACTTTATATTCTAATTGCATTTTCTCCAAAAGTTTGTCCCTGATCTGTGTGGTGTCTTCCTTGGTCTTCATGGTGATGTTTGCTGACTAAGGTTATCTAACAATTTTGTAGAGGTCTTAATAACACCACTATGTTTACATTTGAAGGAGTTGTACTCAGGCTGCTTCATGCAAGCAGATGCTGTGGATTTTATTGAGGAGCAATTGAGTGCATTCTAAATAACAAATTTGCATCAATATTTTTCAAATTTAATTTGTAAATATGTTTTAAACCATGCACCGTTTTCTATTTACTTCCTAAATATGCGTAACTTTGTGTGGGTTTGTCACGTAAAACCTTTTTAAAATACATTGGTTATAATGTGACAAAATGGGAAAATGGCTGAACAGGTAACACAATTGTTTGCTTTGAATTTGCTCTGTTTCAAAATAGGTTGTTTACTGGGAGGATGACACAAAACCAGAAACGATGGGGAAGGTTAGAGTGCCTTGGAACCAGACCTCAGTCACAGTAAACAACTTGGCAGGAAACACCCAGTATTTTTTAACGGTTAGCGCCTTCAACACAGCGGGCACTGGCCCATTCCTCCCTGCAATCAATGTCACAACAAAAAAGCCACGTAAGTTGCACAGCGTTTTGTAACAGTAATCGTTTTGCAAAAAGCCTGTGTTCGCTTTGAGTCAGGGCTTTTCTTAGTTCGCCGCAATAACAATATCCTACGCTAATATTGTTTTTTAAATATAGCCTGATGTAGTAATGTCATGATTCAGTATGCAGGTAATACAATCATTTGTTTCTATGCCCACACTTTGACATAAATCACTTTTATATCATGCAGCGCCTGCCCAGCCACCGCTGAATATAGAATGGACCCTAATTGGCTCTCAGCTGTCTCTTTACTGGGAGCCTGTGGCGGCGATGGAGTCAGAGTCAGAAGTTACAGGATATCAAGTGAGTTGCTCCGCGCTTGATGATAGCACGCTTATTAATGCCGCGCATTAGGCGGCAAGAACGGAGCCTGCTGGAAGGATACATATTTACATTGTGTCTCGTCCCTCGTTTCCCCCTCCCCTCGCTCAGCTTTCATTCTGGAGACAGAGACACAAAGAAGTAAACACGTTCACGACGGCCAATTCAACAGCGGACCTGACCCTCCCCGACAACGACGATGACTACATCATTTGCGTACAGACGCTGAGTGAGGGAGGACTGGGTCCATCCTCAGATCCCATTAGGATCCACAGACTGAGTAAGTTGTTGTTGTTTTTTTTTCATATTCTATCTAGTTGAAAAAGCAAAAGAGGTGTACTCCCAGTTTGCCCGCTCTTCCTTTGGAGACATAAGTAAATTTGACATATTAATCTTATAGTGTCTCAGGGTCTATATCTGAATTTTTTTTATGTGTTTTATGAATGAAGTCACTCAACACGTTTTAATTCAGACAGGGACATTTTGTCCTGCGTTAACTCAACAGTACTAATGTCCCTTGCCACCCTCATTTGGCTCTACTGGGCTCATGTTTTGCTGAAATATGCAGCGCCATCCATCTCTGTCCCCAGCTCTCTTTTTACTAGGAGCTATTACTGTCTCTTGGAGCTCCAGGGGGGCTCGTTTTCCCCTCTAAATGCTTCTTTACATTGTTGGAAGTTCTGTGTTGAATCCCTTAAAAACAGCAGTTCAGGGAGACGGAGTTAGTTACATGCTGGCTTTTCTTTTTAATAAACACTTCTTTTCCTTTTTCTTTGGACACAAAGTGAAAGCTGTGTGCAAAAACACATTAGCAGGGAAAACATAAAGTGGTGTTTACAGAAGGTGGATTCTCTGAAAGTAGTTCAGAATGCTTCCCGGGCATCATTTATGCATGTTTTTCTTTCTCTGGGGAAGATTTTTCTGTGGACATTATTTCATTATTAAGAAGAAGCCAGCAGCACATAGCTGTTAATTTAGTCACAAATGTCATAAAAATGTTGGGTATTGGAATCAAACTCAATCACATCCCTGGTCCCATGAATGAGTTGTATTACATTTAAAAGGGCCTGTTTGTATTTTCTTTCCAGTGAGTTTTTAGTTGTCAGTTGCACACAGCAGGATCTCCTTTATTCTTTATGTACATTGAGAACAATAAGTCATCCCGGGAACTCGATTTAATGACATTTACTAACCGCAAAAACCAATACCAGGCTTTGTCTTTTTAATTTTGCTGTTTATACTGTTTATTTTTTCCAAAACAAACGTTATTGAGTGCTGTTTAGCAGAGCAGTCAAACTACTGAATGTAACTATTTTAGTAAAGAAACACATACTTTTAAGTTTTAATTGTAGAGCAGCTACACTAGACTGAATGTAGGTATAGATTTCTAGCCTAAAAGGTTGTGCTTATTGTTTTTGCCTTTCTCTTGCACAAACACTGGGAACACTGTAGTGTGTCTTGTCAATTAACATGTGTCAATTAACAGCACTGCTGGTGTGCCACCATTGATGCTAATGCTTAGCCAGACAGTGGATTCCCGCTCTAGAAGACAACCGAAGCTCAAAACTCTCCTAACATAGCAAACCATGCCTGAATCAGTGGGTTCTAAATTTAAATACTTTTGCTTGAGACTTGTTTAGTTTCTTTATATTTCCTCAAAATGTACCGAAAGAAGGCAGGCGTTCAATTTCTAATCTGTTTGTTTTTTTTTGCTTGATTTGTTTGTTTGTTTGTTTTATAAGCTTCCATCTGATCCTGATTTTTACCAATATCATATTTCTCTTTAGGAACTGTTTTCAAACAGCTTCTGATCTACCTGCCATGACCGCTCATTAACTACTTATATCAGGAGCAGATGTGACTCTACGCCACATGCTTTAAATTGCTGTTTTACTAATTTTTTTAAAAACAGACAAAATGATTTTAACCTTTATTTTTTGGCACTAGTTGCATTTGCTCACATTGTTTCATACAGAAAATGGACAAAAAGAGAGGATAGCAAAATCAAACCCGAGAGGGGATGGGGCACCTGCTCTGCCTCTGTGCCATGTGCTGCCCCAGCCAGGAGTTACTATTTCAAACTATGTTTTTCATAATGTTAGTGATTAGCATTGATTAGTGCAGTTAGCATTAATAACCGTATACATCAATCTCTGTGTATACTCCATAGAAAATATAGATGCTTAGTTCAACTTAGTCATTGGACGTGGATCTAGTGGACCATATCACCCGGAATATATTGTGGAGAACAATACAGTTATAACAAACAAAGAAGAAATTGCAAATGGGTTTAATGATTTTTTTGTTAATGTAGGACCAGAACTTGCTAGGAAAATTCCAATTGAAGACGATTGGTGCAGTGAATTAATAAATAACAATTTCAATTCAATGTTTTTGGCCCCTACAAATGAACAAGAGGTTTTGAGTGTATTTAAAAAATGTAAAAACAAAAAGTCACGTGACATAGATGACTTAGACATGAGATTGGTTCGAGGGGTGGCGGAAGAAATCATCAAACCATTTACACACATTTGCAATCTATCCTTCCAAAATGGACTCTTTCCCAATAGAATGAAAACTGCTAAAGTAATCCCACTCTTCAAATCTGGAAATAAGAATACTTTCACCAACTTTCGTCCGGTTTCACTCTTGCCACAGTTTTCTAAAATCTTAGAAAAATTATTTGATTGTCGGCTTCGCAGTTTCATAGAACAAAATAAATTGTTAACCGAAAGCCAGTATGGGTTCAGACAAAATAGGTCCACATCACTTGCATTAATTGATTTAATTGAAAGCATTACAGATGGCATTGATAAACGTAAATTTGTTTTGGGAATTTTTATTGATTTACAGAAGGCATTTGACACTATTGATCACAGTTTACTATTAAAAAAGCTGGAAAGGTATGGCATCAGAGGGTTACCTAACAAGTGGTTGCAGAGCTATTTGGAGGATAGAAAGCAAATTTTACAGTTTGGAAAACATAAATCTGGGCTCAGGGGCATAACATGTGGAGTACCGCAGGGCTCCATTTTGGGTCCAACTTTATTTATTATGTATATAAACGATATTAGCAATGTGTCTTCCGTTATGAAGTTTGTACTTTTTGCGGATGATACTAGTATTGTATGCACTGGAGACAACTTGGAGCAACTTTTGGCACAAGCAACAATCGAAATGAACAAGTTAAAGAAATGGTTCAACAACAATAAATTATCACTAAATTTGAAAAAGACTAAACTAATGTTATTTGGCAAACGGAAAACTAATGTACCAATTGAAATTATTATTGATAATGTAAGCATAGAGAGGGTTAAAAAAAATACTTTTTTGGGTGTGATTATAGATGAGACATTGTCCTGGAAAGATCACATTAATTATTTGCGCACAAAAGTTGCAAAATGTGTGGGAGTGATGAACAGAGTACGTCACTTCCTCAGTCAAAATGCATTGTTCCTCTTGTATCATTCACTTGTTATGTCATATCTGAATTATTGTATTGAAGTTTGGGGAAACAACTTTAAGACCAATCTTCAGCCCCTGGTTACACTACAAAAAAGAGCTATTCGAATTGCTCATAAAGTAAATTATTTACATCCCACTAATTTATTGTTTCTAAATTCTTCCAATTTAAAATTGTTTGATCTTGTAAATTTAAGGACTGCGCAAATAATGTTTAGAGCGTCAACTGGCTCTCTTTCAGATAATGTCTTAAAACTTTTTCAGGAGCGGGAGGCACTTAGCACTTATAATCTTAGAGGCGAAAATCAATTATACCAACCAAAAGTAAGAACTACATTGAAATCAATGTGCATCTCAAGTCGTGGTGTCACCCTCTGGAATAGTTTATCGGAGGAACAAAAGTGTTGTGAAAACATAAATCTTTTTAAAAAAATATTTAAGCGGGATGTCCTGAGAAAATACCTGGAAGAGAGTGAGTGATGTTCTAAGAGGGTGGTGTGGTGTAGGGAAGGAGATAGTTGGGCCAGTGTGTTGTCTTGTATGCATGAGTGTGGATGTGTCGTTTGTCTTTGTCTTGTCGTTTGCAGGTCTTGGGAGTGTCCCTGGGATGAGCGGGAGGGGATTGGACATGTATAAGCTTTTGCTTCTTCCATCCCCCTTTCAAGCCATGCATCTGTATTGTTTATCAGTATATGTATTGTAAAATGTGTGCAGGTTTGAAATAAACTTTTGAATTGAAAACTCTGAGATGTCCAACATCCAGAACAGACAGGAGTTGAATTTAACAACTTTGTTCACGCTTGCTGGTATCTGATGAAGTTGGCTCCAGGTCACTTTGGTCCTAAACCTGCTTGACAAAACGTGCCCAAAGTGGGCATGAGTGGATGTCCATTTTGTACACGAAAAAGTCAAAAAGAAAGGCCTTACACTGCAAAAATACAAGAACAACAATAGATTAAAATGAGCAGCACCGGGCAAAGTCTTGCTCTCAGTTTTTGCAACCTGAAAGAAACTCCAGCATGCCTATGTAGAAAAAAGTTTCCTTTTTAAATAGCTTTCTTACAGCTTTTGTGCTTCCTCTGGCTTACGTCTTTTTTAAAAACCTCACAGATACTGAAAATACCTGTCTTTGTAAAGGCTTTTGTAAAGGCTTCAAACAGACTCCGGACCTGTAAATGACACAAAACAATGAGAAGGTTTAAAGCTTCGTAGGGCGTCTGAAAAGAACTCCAGCTAACTTCCTGACAGCTCCTCTGGAGGAGATACAGGACAGATTGTTAACCAGTTACTGGAGCAACACCACAGGCTTGTTTTTTTGTTTTTTTGCTTATTTCATTTTACAACATTTATGAGTTGTAAATTGTGCCAATCAGAGAGAGAAAAAGATAGGACAAACATTTTATTATTTACCTGTCACAATAATAAATTAGGATGAGTAAAACGGAGGAATTATCAAAACAAATTTGGTGTGATTGTAATAAAAAAAAGGAGATTATACTTGATTTATCACTACATCATGTCCTCATCTCCTCTTTGCGTTTTATATGTCATTGTTTCCTGCTATGTTTCTGAAGGAATACTGGTTTAGTTGGACCTCACCAGGCTGGTGCTTGGCCTCATCAGTGTGGGTCTAAGTCTGGTCAAAATATTTTTACAGGCTTGAGCTCATGTACATCAGTTTGCAAAAGAATAAAAGTCTGCATGGTAGCAGACCTTTTGGATCATTTTAGGCAAGCAAGATACATGTTGATTTTAAACTAAATGCAGTGAGGCTTACAAATGAGTTTTAGATTATCTAACTGAAAGCTCAGGGCCGGTAGCACTTGCCAATAGTTAAATAAAAATGGAAAAATCTGGACCTGGTAAGAACTCTGTTGTCCTTTGTGTAAGCCACTGACATCATATTTTATAAATTATATGTGATCTAATAAGGGACATTTGACAGATAAAAAGTACCTTTAGAAAACAATGTCTTTCAAGAAGATATTAAACATGCTTTTCATTAAGCCCACATTTCTATATTGAAAAAGTTGTTGCATAGGTCTGATGTAATATTCTAATCCTAAATATCATGTTTTCATTAGTTGTAAGCATAAAATCCTCCTAATTAACCAAAATAAAAGCTTGAAAACAGGCTTGCTTGTATGTAATTACTTGTATGTAATGTGCTTCACTTAGTCAATTGAGCTACTGAATTAAATTAACTTCTCAATAATGCTCTATTTTATTGACTATGAATGTAGTTAACCAGGAATAATCTAGTTGTCTGCCTCACGGACAACAACAAGTAGTTCTTCATATCAGTGTGTGAAATGTTTGGTAACCTAAGCACTCAAAATGCAGACATTTGCTCCTTTTTTTCAGTTAGATTTCAAATGTAAGTGCTTTGAATACATACTTTCTCTGATATTGTGGTTACTATTGTTACTCCTCAATCTCTGTGGGAATATGCAAGCAGTTCTAAAAGAGTTTCAGGGAGTTTTACAAAGATTCCTTAATACATATAAGATTACCCATGCTGGTCCGGTTCTTGGAGCCTCTTTTTAATAATATTGTGCAGCTGTGGGGCCGAAGCCAGGAATAGTGGTCCGTGCAGTGAGGAGAGCCACTGTTTGTGTTTCACTAAACATGTAGCTGAAGGGAGATAGTGATGAGAGCAACATAGATGGAAAGAGGCAGGAAAGACACTAAAAAGGTGCAGAGAGAAAACCCAAATCCGATGTCCGAGCATAGCGGAGACAGAGTCCAAACAGCAGATAGGTGGCTCAGCATCGAGGCACAGGAACAGGATCAGAAGGCTAAAACGCCGTGACCGGAAGTGGCTTCAGATGATCAGGCAGAGTTATTTCAGCAAAGAGCAACAGTTACAAGTCATAAAAACTCAGAGCACCTACAGTCACAGATGATGTGCATTCAAGTGCAGCTGTGTGAACATAGAACAAAACCCTCACAAGCTTTGACTCTTCTTCCAGTTCCCACACCGAAGAATGTTAGGTTAGACAATGACCAGGTAGTGAGCCAGGTAAAGTATTCAGTTTTAAAGGTTTTAACCAGCTGACCACAAAGTCTTTGGCGATCGGTGAAAATCGACCAGTACCAGTTAGAAGAAGGGGTTTGGTGCTACTTTAAACTGCATGTAGGCTGCTGGTTTTATCAGTACCTAATAAGCTACGCCTTTGATTCTGACAAATTATTTTGAAATAACCTCAAGGGGGTAAGAATAAAGTATTATAACAGCAAAGAGGACTGGCACGTTTCTGGGGAGATAAAAATATATCTGCATGAGCCAGAAATATCCTGAGTAAAAAAAATGTTTTTTTTTTTTTTTTGTTTTTTTTGTTTTTGGACTGAAAAGCCCAGACACAGAAGAGAGAGGTAAAGGACAACGAAAGAACAAAAAAAAAAAAAAAACAGAATGCAGGTTTTGGTGGTACAGATTAACCTACTACATGATAGGCTAGAATGTAAAAGGAAGGAAAACTGTTCTATTGAACTTTTTGTCTATCAGTGTCATGTCTATCAGTCCATATATATATTGTAAGTGAATTATTGTCCAGCCCTATTGTGGGTCATTTGGGCTACAACAGAGCGAGAGAAAGCTAGACTTTTATCAGATAACAGGGAGGCAGGACTGAGTACATCAATGGGTCTGTTTTATCTTTTTGAGCTTTCATCATTAGTCCATAATGAAACATGCTAGATTTGGGAATGTTGGTAGATCTTTTGAAACCTCAAAGTTAAGGGAAGGCCTTACATTCTCTAAGGAGTACAGAGAGAGACTGCCGTTTTATTAGCTGCCCTATGGTAATTGCTAATATAAAAGGCTGTGTACAGTTTATAACGTCAACTCCTTAATCATCTCATCTTTTTTTAAGGAGTAAAATCCGGTTTTACAATAATTGCCCTCACACACATGCAGACTAATATCGCCTCTGCTGCTGATATAAAGAAGTAAAGACGGCTCACAAGATGAAGACTAGAAAAAAATATCTTGATTCAGTTTGATAAATTGTCTTATATTAGACTTTTTAAAGAGAAATCAGAGCAGCCAGTATCAGTCTTAGCAGCTCAAAGCTTTACAAAAACTGAGGATTAGAAGTAAGCCGCAAAAGTTTGATCCATGTATCTCCGGGACTGACGAATCTCCGTTGACCATGCAAACAGATATAGCCGGAGCACACATTATTTCATGTAGTAACACAAGGAATGTTTGACTGAAAAACCGATATAAAACTAAACATATCCATGTTTACAACATGCTGAAGCATTCAGGTTTTTTTTCACTTGAACTATGAGGCTAAGCTCAGCTCCAGAAAAAAACAATCCCACACCAGAACCTCTCCTTCACCAAACTTGGCCCAACATTCAAACATGTACCAGTTCTCCTGGCAACCGCCAAACCCAGACTCGTCCTTCAGATAGCCAGATGGAGAAGTAGAGAACGCGCCTCCACTGCTCTAGAGTCCTGTGGTGGCGGGCTTTACTGACAGTTGACTGTGGAATATGTAGGAGTGAGGAAAATTCACGACTGGACTTGTTGCACAAGTGGCATCCTATCACAGAACCACGCTGGAAACTCGCTGAGCTCCTGAGAGCGACCCATTCTTCCACAAATGTTTGTAGGAACAGGCTGCATGCCTAGGTGCTGGATTTTATACACCTGTGGCCATGGAAGGGATTGGAACACCTGATTTTGAACATTTGTGTGGGTGAGCGAATACTGTATATAGTGTATAAATTAAAGCTCTCATGGAAGCAACAGTAAAAAAAAAAAAAAAAAAAAAAAAAAAAAAGAGCAAAAGTAACAGTCAGTTTTGAAGGTTTGCCAACATCATCAGTTAAAGCGTATCATAATCTCAATAAATCACAAAATATCACATTAAAGCAAATAAGCAATGTGATGATTTTCCATCGATACAGGTAACGACTGCTACAAAATATTGCCTCCCTTTTTCTGAAAGCTTATTTTGCGAACACGTTTGTATATCTTTCAGATAAGCTGTTGACAACTACTACACTAGAACCTCAGTGGAAAAGAAAATATTAATTTTCGCTCTACAAATAGCACAAATTTACTTAACCTGGCGGTGGTTTTTTATATGGGCAGTTACCCAGGGCAGCATAAGAAAGGGTGGTGCACAAGCACTGGGTTAAAAAAAAAGTATAACTTTTGTGTCAGTTAAACCCTCAACAAGTTTTTTATTTCTTTTATACATATGAAGTTAATCTAGAGTTTGGTCTCTACTGAGGATAGAGACTAATTTAGGGGCTTTTTTCTGCACTGTGCTGTGTTTCATCCAGCTGCAGAATTTAGGTGGATTCCTGTATTTTGATTGGTTTTGGGAGCAGCAGAAGGAGGGGTTTGCTCTCATGCAAAAACTGCCACTTGTCATATGTAACGTGTTTCTATATTTGTAGGAATGTTTTCAGCTTTCCAGTAGGTTGAATCTAACTCAGAGTTAAAAACAGTTATATATCTGTCTGATTTAATCTAAAGGACTTCATTTTCACCATGTTTCTTTTGTGTGTGTGTTTGTATTGTAGGTATGAGCGCTCGTGGTTCCAAAGCCCTGAGTGTGGACACATCCCCGCTCTCCTTGTTCTTCACCATTGCAATATCTACGTTCAGGTCAATGTTGTGACAAGGCCTCTCTCTCTCTGCTTTGTTTTCCAACATTTTTCTATTGTTGAAAAAAGTAACCAGGCCTTTTTTTTCCCTTGACTCTTGTTTGGAGATGACAGTTTTATTGTGTTCTATAGAAAATATTAGGCAGTGCAATATTGGAGCGTGCTGTCAGCCAAAATTAATTAACATTATTTGCTTGCCTTTATTTAATCATTTTTTGTATGTGGGTCGGACATTTTTGCCAGTCGGGAACAATACTCCATTTCAGCTCTTTACTTTTAACGCCTAAATAACACAGATGCCTTACTTCCATTCATGTGCCAAAGTAGTTTCAGCCTTCTTTTTGTTAAGGGGATTGCGCCATGCTTTTCTCAGCTTTCAATTTCATGCAGTTTACAATCATTAAGCACCCAGTGTACCTTTTGGAGCGCCTCAGTGTGAGATTTTAGTTTTCATCTCAACATTTTTCTGTGCTCCTCTTCATGCCTAAATCAGACCGTTTGAACGTGTTTATTCACACATGCTTGTGCCTTTGAAGACTCTCGCAATGGCCCCAATTATAGAGACATCCAGCAGCAACAAAATAATATATTTTTATTATATATATATATATATATATATATATATATATATATATATATATATATATATATATATATATATATATATATATATATATATATATATATTGGTCATGTCCAAGGTTATGGTCATAAAACACCTAGTGTTAACCATTTACCTTATCATTATAGTTTAATTTTGTAAAGTTAAATTTAGGCTCCCTAAGGCTTTAATGGTTGAAGGAATAACTGTAGTGGACTGCTGCCTACAAATCTGGACTTGGCATCTAGAAACATACCATGTGCCTGCAAACAGCAACAGGAGCAGTGCTGTGGAGAACGAGTGCCAGTGTGTTTTCTTTTTCAAAATTATCCAGCTACTACAGAACTCCAACATTTTTACTTCAAACTAATTTTTTCCTATGAAAATGTGTACACTGTTCTGAATTTATCCTGTTTCACAGTTAAATATATGACGTGTATTTCACTTCCCTTTTTAAAGGAAAGGATGGAAGAGGTGATCTGTGAAACAAAGAGGTTTCAAAACACGGTGCTTCGCTTAGGTTTCCTCCTGAGCAAAAATCTCATTGCAAATGCAGAGAAGACAACATTCACTTCAATCTATATGTTAGGAAAACGCAAACTTTCTCAACAGGTCTTACAACAGCTCTTTAGTTTTACTAAGTAGAAATCTTCAATCATGATGAAGCCCCTATAACAAACAAGCTTTACTGTTCTGTCCAGTGTTTGAAGGGATAACGTTGTGAATCATAAACTAATAAGCTGTAGAGTGATTTTGAAATTGCATATAATGAGTGATTTCACATTTTCTACACGAAGCATTTAACTCCCCACCGTAAAACCCAAGTTAGATAAAGCTCTAACGTCAACATATACCGGTGCATTACCTTAATTTTGCTAAGAATCCACGAATATAGATTCAAAAATGTTTTGCGGCAACTTTAGATACTATACATAGAAGTCAACAACAAGCACATACTAACTGGTCACTTTATTAGGTAACCTGCTCAGTTGCTTGTTAACACATGGTGAATCATCCTGTCACATGGCAGTAATTCAGTGCGCTCTGGTATCTAGACGTAATGAGACGACTTGGTGAACTTCCAGCCACCCACAAGAGAGGGAGATTTAACTGATTTTAAGGGTGACATGGTGGTTGCTGGTCTGAATATTTCAGAAACTGCTAATATGCTGGGATTATAAGACAAAACTAAATCTTGGGTTTATAGACAATAGTCCCAAAAAGAAAAAAGTGTCCAGTGAGCAGCAGCTGTGGGGATGGAAATTCCTTTTTTTTGACAGGACAGAATGGATACTTTTGATGGACTGATAATAGTTCAAATAAACATTACAAGTTATGGACAATGCATGCACAACACGTCAAACCTTGAAGCAGATGGGCTACAGCAGCAAAAAAATAATAAGAAAAAAAAAACAACGGATGTCCCTGATATCAGCTAGGAACAGAAAACGGATGCTACAATTTGTTCAGACTCACCAAATTCAGACGCTAACAGATTGGATCGACATTGCGTGGTGGGATGAGACCCGATTTTAGCTGCACCATTCAAAATTTGGTGTAAACAACATGACCACATGAATTCAAACCGCCTTGTATAAATGATTCAGGCCCCTGCTGCAGGTGGTGTAAGAGTGGGGGAGATATTTTCTTGGCACACTTAGACCCCCCTTGTTGAGCCCATCCTACCTGAGCGTTACTGCTGACTGTATCCAGCTGACCAACAGAGCTCTGAAAAGGCGTACGTACCTAAACAAGCGGCCAGTTAGTCAATAAAACATTAGAAAACCATTTGGGAAACATATTTCAGCTGCAGCATGTGGCGTCATGTGAGCCTTGTCAGTGGATTTGAAGCTCACACAATAGTGAATGTTGTGCACATCACTTATAAGGTCTGGCCTTCCAGGAAGCATAAATGTACTAAATATCATGAAACTAAGAGATGCGTTTAAACTCCTGGAACCAATAGAGATGGATGTAGTCACAAGGTCCCTCAAGCCTTAACGTTAAGTGTAAAACCAGTATATTTCAAGGTTCTTACATAAAGGTTTATTTTATCTCGCAAAGAGAGAGATTAGAAGCTTTCGACAGAACTAACAAGACTGATGCTTTAGAGGCCGAAAGGAACGAGCAGCACAGTGCAGGAATAGTTAACCTTTAACCGATTTATAATGAGAAACATTATATACCGTGTCAACAGTTTTGTGATACCTAACTGCATCAAATAACACGCTTAATCGTTGATCTGAACCATCTGAACCTGTACATAAAACGTACAGTTTAGCCACTTACCTAAAAGATGATCCTAAAACGCCACAGGGCTCCAGTAACATATGACGTCAAGGACCGGCCGCGACAAAAAGCCCTCCTGCTGTCTTTTTCTCACATCTCCAGCGTTTGAGAAAATAATGGAAATTAATTCACCACATAGATGACCTCTAACAGCCAGCTCCAACAGACAGTCTGCTTCTGCATAAAATGACTTAACCCATAAATTATTAAATATTGCAGCTGTTTATACAATGTTTGTACAAGTCAGATCATTATTAGTTCAGTTCTCGAGTGGCGTTTCATTTCCGATGCAACACATTTATCCCATGTAAATTTTAGACTTTTCTTCTAGTCCTTCCATAACCTCTGTTACTTTTCTATTATTGACTCAGTAAGTCAAAGTTGTGATAATGGATCTTTTGGCTATTACAAAATGAAGTAAAAAAGAGTGAGAGAGAGAGAGAAAAAAAATCGTCATGGGGTAAAACAACTTCCACATTTGTGTGACTTTTCATACCCAGCGGATGCATCCATCTGTTGTACCATCTAGCTTTTTCTGTCACCAAAACCGATAATCTGACGTTCACCTCACATCCACTTTACACCCTCTTCACACCGCCACCAGGCAAGTGGAGGTGAGAAAGGAAGATGGCTCTCAACATCTCTCTCACTTGTTTTGGTAACAGATCCTTGCATTTACAACAGAGTTAAGCATTGCAAAAGCCTTTACTAAAAGACTAAATTTCTGCTGTCATGCTGTTCTTTTTTTATGTTGACTTGATTTGACCACAGCAGGCAATATTTGTCCTTTTTAAATTCTAATAATTAAATGCAAGTGCATAACACCTGCACAAGCGACAGTTCCTTAGCCGTAGGATAATCCCCTATATCTGACAACATTCTCAATCCATAATCATGTTACTTAATACATTTTTAAAACATATAAGCTCAGATTGATCAATACCAAATAATCATTAGAATACAGTTTTACAGTCATTGGTGTGCACAGGTACACAAGAGGTTCCCCACTACAGACACCTTTGCTGGCTCCTCCTTTGCAGTCAAATCGAAACCAGCATGCACCTTCTTTGTTTTCTTTTCGGTAAATCACCTGGTTTGTCCTTCATAGTAAAAATAAACAATAAAAAGGAATTGGTTGGTGATTAAGGCATGAAAAGATACTAACATTGTAATAAACTTATTGGTTTCAGATTGTTTCCATAATCACCACAAATAAATACCCCGTTTACACTACCCTTTTTTAACCGTGCCGAGAACGGTCCGACCTCGGTAACTGAGATAACTATCCAGTGTAAATGGATTGCAAACTGAACTGAACCGTGCCAGACACAACCGGACCACGCTAAATCCAGACCAGTTCGATAGTAGGGCTCGGCCCGGTTTTTTAGTGGCTCGGTTCTCTGATAACAAAGAGCGCATGAGCAGATTGCGTCATCTCCTTGCAGTCAGCTTACTAGTTTTGCGGTTACAGACATTCATTATAATACTAGCTTCCCTACCATACCACACGGTTTCCAGCGATGATTCTGCTTAGCAGTGTGATGAACCTCAACGTCTGTCGTTGTTTCTTATATCTGTAATCCCTGATTAGATGTTTGTTTGTCTCATCCACTTCCCAAAAGCCGACTCCGTCAAGTAAATTCTCCAAATGTTGCCTTCTTCGCCTGACTCTCCGCAAACAACGAAATCAGAATCAAGTTTATTGCAAAGTAGGTTTTCACTTACAAGGAATTTGGCTTGGTGTTGATGGTGCAGACAAAACAAAATATATATATATATATATATATATATATATATATATATATATATATATATATATATATATATATATACATACAGAAAGCTATATACATGGTAGACTGTGCGTTAATGTAATGCAGAAGGTCTGGAGATGCTACGTTGGTGTAGCTTGTAAGTCCTGAACGGGGGAGAGAGGCAGTATCCAGTGTCACCGGCGGCTCTGGGCCTTATTGGTAAGGCTGGTAGCAGATGGGCAGAAACTGTTCTTGTGGCGTCAGGTTTTAGTCCAGATGGACCGCAGCCTCATGCCAGAGGGAAGTGACTGAAATAGTTTGAACTGGGGTGGGAGGGATCAGCCACAATCTTCCCTGCACGCCTCAAAGTCCTGGAGGCGTACAGGTCCTGGAGAGATGGAAGATTGCAGCCAATCACCTTCTCTGCAGACCGGATGAATACCACAATTATATCACAATATCACAGTTATAACCAGGCATAACTTCCTGAATGTTACGGGCACTGCTATTTTGATTTGCTTGAGTCCCTCCTTCAACCCTAGAGAGCAGTAGTACCGCAGATTGTCACTAGGAGGCGAGGAACCGTGCTAGCATGATGTGTAAATGGTCGTCAGAACCAAGCTCAGCTTGGTTAACTGATCCAAGCTTGGTCCGAGCTCGGCATGGATCGGTTTAACAAGGGTAGTGTAAATGGGGCTTAAGTTTATTGCTAATGATCGCCTGATGTTCTCTCTGGACCTAGAGAGGCCGTCTGTGGGTTTCAACCCGAGTACTTGCAGCCTTCTCAGAGCGAACTCTAACCACTAGGCCACCACTCCTCTAAGCTAACGCTCTTAGCTGGCTAGCAAGTTTGTCTCTAAGCGTTTGTGCTGCTGCTAAATTAACTAAAGCCAAAAAAGAAGCTTAAATTACTGCTCCAAACACGATTTTTATCACAGGTACTACAACAGCTCTTTAGTTTTACTAAATTAAAATCTTCTGTCACAATGTAGCCCCTATAACAAATCAGCTTTACAGTTCTGTTTCCCATAACCCACGCGGTGAAGGAGAGTAACAGCGTATTCAATTAACCTGTTTAGGTTGCATTTTTTTCACCAAAACAAAGTATCTCACATTGTTAGAATGAACCCATTACTGAATAGGCTTGATTAAAAATTAGTATTTAGTATAGTATAGTATAGTATAGTATTTATCACCACCCAAAAGCTAATTTTTACAGTGTTTTCTTTTTGTTGTGGTTTGGAGGTTGATTGGAAGGAATGACCCAAATGCAGGTTCACAGAAAACAAGCTCTGAAATCCAATAAACGTTATGGTAAATCCTTTAGGGAGGGGCAGATGCGTAACAAATCAGAACCAGGTGAAATGGGGAAACGGGGAAGTAACTGGACTAAAATGGATTTTCGAAAGTAAAAAACCTTTAGAGAATAAAATGGGAAGCAAGATTTGTAACAACAAAATCCAGTAACAACAACTCAGTTGAATATGTTTTCAGAAACATCGCCTGGCACCTGCTTGACTAGAGAAATGTCATTACTTCCAACCTCACAATCTAACATTAATGTTCAAGTCAAGTTGTGTCCCAGTAAATGCATCAAAAATATCCTCTCAAACATGTCTGAATATGTCAAAAAATCTGGTTTTGTTTAAACTTCCTCTTGTGTCTCTTTGCTTCCTCTGACCTTAGTTTTAAACGACAAACCCCAATAACGCTGAAAGATGGCCAACATTTAACCCTCTTCGCTCATTAACTGCATCCAAGCTAAAGACTGTTGTTCATGCATCCTGGTAGTGCTCCTATGCGGTGGGTTCACTGATCAGACAAAGGCCAGATTAGTGAGTTTCCGGCCGGCTGGCCACCGGTCAGCGCAGATTGAGCTGAAAATCGGCCAATTCCTGTTAACTGCGCATTTGTCGGTGCATCTCTAATGCACACTTTGGCTAAAAGCTTCAGATGAATCTGCTTATTATGATGCTATATCACCAGTTTACTGCCCTTTGTTTCTCATAATCGTCGTGAAAGAAAGAAAATAGTGAAGTTCTTGTGCCTGATTACTCCAGTAAAGAAACAGACACCTGCTCCCTTTCTAGAATGTCCCATTGTCTTTAAATCAGAGGGCTCTTTAACCGTCCTTTTGACCGAATGAAAGGAATGATCAGAAAACTTGTCACTAAGCATTCCAAATTAGCAACATGGACATTTGAGTACAAGAGATTGAGGGATTTACAGGAAACACTAATGATTTAATCATTAATAGTGAGGGAAAATTGAAACAGGACTTTGAATCTTTCTCTACATCCATCTGGGCACCCGGCCGAAGCCAGCCGGTATGCATCATCATCATCAGCCATTATAGTTGGGACGAGACATTCAAAGTGCTGCCAATTGTGCCAGTCTGAAAACTGAAATCTAGCCACCAGCTTTGACATTATTTGGCTAAATATATGGTCAGCTGTGTTTTTAATACTCTGTGAATCTGTCCTTTGTTGTCCGTTGTATTATCTGCCTTTCTGTGTAGTTTGTGCTGTCACTGTTTGCCTATGTATTTCAGTGAAAAACCCGCCACCGCCACCACCACTCAGGTACTCAGACCTGCTTCACTCCATCATTCAAATGCTCCGAGGTGGCAGGAGCGAATAGATCAGAGAGGTATTAGCTCAGAACACAATGGGCTATTTAACAGTCTGACTTGATGAATGGAAAGCCTGACATGTGCCATGATTAGCAGACATTAAAACATCTTAATAAATTAAAGCAGGCCTGAGGGGGTTCTGTGGAGAAAGGGCATTCGACTAATGGCACTAATGACACCCGCACAAGACTAATACATCAGGATTTAGAGAGGACTGAATCAGGACGGTTCTATCAAGATGACACGAGGAAAGGTGTGAGCACGAGACAAAAGAGCGAAAGTTGCGGAGCAAGATTGTGGATGGTTATCACCTTAGCCCACGGAGTCACGGACTAGTGATTTGACGAGGACCGTTCTGGTATTTAAATATACATTCATCAAACTCTTTTCTTGTCCGTAACAATGCTTGTCGGCGCAGGGTAAGTGAAGCATTACGGGCATTCAAGTACAATAATGCAAGGTCAGTGTCGGGGGCGCAAAAATGGATTTGACCCAGTCTGGCGCTGAAATGTCTGCTTTTCTATTAAATGATCATAGATTGCCAGAGAAGGGGAACAGGTGGAAAAATCCACAGAATGCAGGCTATGTTGGGTGCATCCTTTTGATTAAATCCTGTATTGTTATTATTACCATTTCCCCCCCAAATACGTGTAAATGACTAAAAACAAATCTTGAAGTCTGAGTCTGGTTATGTTTTTTTTTATTTATTTATTTTTTTTCTTCTCTGTGGCTTTCTGTGCAAGACAACCTATGTATGTTCTTTCATCACTTTGTTTTAATTATAACGAATAGATGCTTACGTGGGCAACACATGCTTTTGGCCATTGTAAGGATCACACAAACTGAAAAAAGGCTACATTTATGTCTTTGATACATGGAAGCATTGCCAGCCTCTTTGTTTTGTAATGTATCGGTACTGTGGAGATGATTTGATATGATTTGGCTGATTTCTTTCTAAATGTTTGATATGGTTCCTAATTGTTCCTGTTTTGTTTTGGGTTTGTTTTTGTTTTTGTTTTTTCCCAAAATCTCTGCACAAAGGTCAAGTGTTGTTTGATATAATATCTACGAGCCAACATTTTCTACTAGGAAAGCCAGTCTCCATTACCTTCTTATTAGATACAGCACCCCCCACCCTAATAGGCGAATGAATGCGTTAAAAAAAAGCTCAAAATAAATTCATCTTATATGGAGTCACATGATCTGATACTAAAACATTCCACAGTTCTCTATCAGGGCTTTATTTTTTTTTAAACCAATTGTTTTAAAAATTTAAGTTAAACGTCCCCCTGTGGATATAACCAAGGAGTTATTTTTATTATATCCATTTCCTATTTAAGAATTTAAGATCAACAGAGCTACATTTTTCCTTTTGAGTGATATGTTCTCTTGTCTTTGCTGTTTTGTAGATTGGCTGAGAGACATGGGGACATTTATAACACATTATATGTTAACCCCAGGGAAACAGGAAGGCATAGGCTCCTAATTAAAAGTTACAAGAGAGACTAATCAAAATTAAAAAAAATAAAGTTTACTTCATATGTCATTGTCACGATTATAGGCATTTAGAAAGGCTTAAATGTGTCTGGATTTGCATTTAGTTGCATCTTGAATTTGGACACTATATTCTTTATCCATTGATTTGTTTTTCTCTTCATTTCATTTAATTTGATGTGTTTTTTCTCTTTGAGAAATAGTGAAATCACTCTTTCCCTGTGGTGTAGTTGCAGCTAAAGATTTCTCACCAGGTCGCAGCAAAGCTGGTTGTTTCTTAATCAAGACACGGGCGAAAGGAGTTTAACCACTTAATATTCTACCTTTCTTACAATCCAGCAAAATCTGTTTTAATGATATTTGTTTAAGGAAATAAAATCAAAACCTTGTTACCTTACCTACTGGCAGCTCATTTAGGAGACAACGTATTTAATTAAATCTGGCTGTAGCCCCACTGCTTCAGTAGTGGACTAAAACCTGTTGTTACAGACCATTATGATGCATACTGTGTAAAAGGCTTCGAGATTTAGTAATGCAACCACAAAGCAACCGGCTCATGTACCACAATCACCAGGATGAATTGACACAGTGCTATTTAACTTCATTATTACATATGTTACATATGTTATTACGTTAAAACAAAAAGAAATCAAAAATACTTTTTAAAACCTTGTAAAAAGAAATAAAAAGCCATTTTGGGGAGATACAGTATATTGCTGAGGACAAGTTTTGAGTTGTTTAATATTGAAATTGGAAAATATATAAAACATATATCAACTTAAGATGCAAATGCACTTAGGACTTAAATTTAATTTATAATGTTCTTAAATTTAACGTAAAGAAAGAAAGTTTTGGATACATTTATATTATAGGAATGTGTAGAGGTGCCCATAGTTTAAAAAAAAAACGCATTAATGAATGTGGGATATTTTTCCTCAAAACATAAGGTTTTGAAGAAAAGGTTAAAGTAGTAGTCGACTTCTCCACTGTGACAAAGGATGAATTTATTTTAGGCTTTTTTTGATGTCTTTACCAGCGGTGCCAATAAAAGAAGAGGGCTCCGTGCTGTATGTAATATATTTGCTTTTAAATCAAGCTCCTTCCCGGCTCAATTCTGAGAAATGATTGTGGCGTTCTATTTCAAATTATAATCCTCAGTCAAAGCTTGAGTTTGAGAGAAAAAAAAAATCACCAGCTGCTATCTCACAATCTTTCGGTGCGCCATCACAAAATACGACAAGGTGGTCAAACTGATGCAATGGACCACAAAGGTAATACTGTCTATTAATACTTCTAATGTTTTTATGCTGTATTTCAATTTTTGCAGTCAGTAAAATTGACTGTAAAACAATAAAAGATACCTTAAGTAATTTGATTAAGAAAACTATTAACAGTGACTGACAATTGGAGCTCCGGGTGACAACGCTTGGCCTTTCCTATTTGTGACTCCTCAGTGTTTTCATGTCCCGGTGATCTCTGTGAGATCTTTGACTTTTAACGTTTTTCACATTGAAAAGTGAACAGTTGATCTTGATATGCGGAAGATGTGCATGTGTGATATTGTTTGGTGCATTTGTGTTTTCTAAACGAGGGGGCTTAATAAAAACAGTTCACTGAGGACTTTTCTTGTGGATTTTTCTGCTTCTCTATGATTATTCTGTGTGGGGTGGGGTCATTTTCAGCATCAGCAGTTTTAGTGTCTTTTACTGCTGGAGGAATTTGAGTAGAGCCTCGGGGCGCCACGGTACCTATAAAACGGATGATATTATGAAAAAGCTAATAAATGGGGGTAAAAGGCTGCAGTAATGTCCTCTTCAGCGGGCAAGGAACACAGTCCATAAAGGTCTTTGCTTGATACATTAATTGTATTGTTGCACATCATTAGGACCATTATCGAAGAATATTTTACGAGTGTCATTCCACACCCAATATCTTTCAGAAGACACTTCTATATCTGAGTCGAGCTGTTGGCCTTGCACAGCTCCGTCTCTTTCAACAGATCTGGTTTATTAGTGCATTCATGAAGTTCAGAGAGTTTCCACTGAAACAACAGAATGACACGGAAAGCTGCTGTGAAATATTGATCGAACCAGTGTTGCAGAGATGCTTTTAAGATAATAAGAAGGAGAGGACCCTGTGAAAGGATCGATTCAAATGGGAAGTAAAGAAAAGAGAGGTTTCTCCCCTCACACCACAGATCATTTATAATGAGCTGGTGTGTCAATACTTTGGCTCTTCACATGCTATCGACCGCTGGACCACTACTTCGGGGTGTCTGGTTGATGTTAACACAAAGAGAAATTAAGGATATACAATGGCCGTTCTCACGTCGTAGTGCAACACTGCAAAATGTTTTTAATTCAGACATGATTTGGATATATTTCATATAGAGATGCTCATAAACGCATGATTGGTGGATGTTGCGTCTCCCAGTGTGGCAGCTGCGGCCCCCGTGGCTACTACAGATTCAAAATGTCCACATTGCCCCCTTATGGTAGCAGCATCCCGGTGCATCCTTCTCAGCCAAGCTGGAGGAGATGAGGCAATACAGAGGAGATGTTGCTGTGTCTGCAGTGTTGCTGCATTGGATGGATGCACTGCTGACCAGCGCCTGCTCCTGCAGGATTTGTGGCCAAAGGCAATAAAGATTCTGGGCACAGCTTAGTCCAAATTGCAAAAGGCATCTGTAAATATGAGCCAATAAACCCATGGGGACACACTGGTGGCTTCTATCCGTTGAGTTATGGTTTTAAAGTTTCTGTGCAGAGCCAGAGCAATATTGCATGAGGTCCTAAGCAAAAAAAGTCATTTGGGCCCCAATCCTCAGTCAAGCCCACCAGCCACCACTGCACCACTATCTCCCTGTTACATATCAGCTTGCTTGTTTGTTTGTTTTTTTTTTGTTTCTTTTTTTTTTTTCACTTTTAGGGCAGATGTTAATTTTATGTTTACCATAAAATTACGGTGAACATAAAAAAAAGCTACTGTGGGAACGCAATGTTGAACAAAGTGAGGACTTTTATTTTATTCAGCTCCGATGCAAGCAGCAGAAATTATTAAATTAGCTGTAAAATTGAACCCTGTTAACATATCTTTCAGGCTATGAAGGTTTCCCTTAGTATGTGTACTACTGATGCATATGTGCAGCACACTGGGATTTTTTTTTAAGCTTAAATAATGACACCAGTCATGGGGCTAAAGCCATTATTTGTTATTTATTTATTAGCTCAACCAATCAATCAGATATTAAGGTCTATCAGAAAAGCCATAAAGACACGGAATAAAATGTAAGGCAATTAATGGACATTCTAGTTATTAAATAGCACTTTATTATTTGTGTAGTAAACGGTGGGCTGATTTATAAGTATTGGTTTATATTTATTTAAAGTATCTCGTATGTCATATTTAGGCGATGACATATTTAGATATTATTTGATAAATTATTTGTCAGAGTGACATGAGATATGAGACAGCCTGCTGTTGAACGGCCTGTATTTGCGTTCAGCTCCTCCACCGACAGGGGTCGCTGTAGTTCCCCCCAGCGGCACGTCTCCGAAGAAAACACTCGGCCGCTTCCTGTGGCACGCATGTACACAGCAGAGATCGGGCGATGAAAACCTCCAAGAAAAAGCTGCCCACCAGCAGCGAACCTAAGCAGAATAATTCAGACGCCAACAGCGAAGAGGAAAAGGAGCTGTGTCCTGGTTTCAAAGACGTGGACGCCTTCGTTAAAGTAAGTCTGAAGCCGAAGCTTTTGGTCCTGGGAATGAAGGCAACGTGGATGAGCCTGCGTTAGCTCTGAGCTAGGCACGTCACAAGAAGAGCTTGCTACCTGGCCAGTGTTTCCTTCTTAAATGTCACTTTGTAGTGTAAAGTAGCCGTCTAATTGAAGAGTTAGAGCTGCTTAAAGCTTGTATTTTTGTCGGGACGAACAGTTTTCATGCTCAAACCCGCTGAAGTCTGCATGAAGGAGCACTTAATGTGGGACTTAACAATGTAGTTCAGCATTCAGTGTCCGTCATTTTTAAAATGCTGCAACTTTACATCCCCGGGGCGGATTATGTTGGTAGGAACTAAAATGTATCTTTAATACTCTTAAAGGAATCACCTGTTTTGGCGTGAAACACAAAACGTGTGTTTGTCAAAGGTCGTTTTTGATTGGATGGCATTGCCAGTTAAAAGGTTCATAACAGTGACTGGTGTGCCACAAACCCACATGAAAGTTGCTATTAAAATGTACTTGGTATCAAAAATCAAATACAAAATTAAAAAGAACACTAGAAACAGTGAGCAGAGGTTTTGTCCCAGCTGTCTTTTGAGTTAAAAAAAACAAAAATCTTCATTTTCCACGTTTTCCTTTTTCTAATCTTTTTAACCCTGTTTTGATTGTGTGGCAGATGTTCTCTAAGATGAGTCTCTCCTCGTTTCTCCTCTGCAGTATGAGTTGGGAGCTGTGCTATCAGCCACTAAAGCCTCCGCTGGCTTACCGCAGGCCGGAGACGAATATGACTTCTACCGGAGCTTTCCAGGCTTCCAGGAGTTCTGTGAAAGTCAAGGAGATAAACTTTTGCACTGGTAAGTGTCGCTCTTACTGGATTCTGTCAGGCTCCCGTCTGTGAGACGAACCACTTCCACTCATATAAATGAGCTGCATGGACATTATGTAATTTATATAATTAGTTGGTCAAGAGCTGTAGGTACTTCGTTTGTGTTTTGCATTCTTCTCAACTTGTACGTCTTAATGTTGTTTTTAAAAGTGTTTGTCTGATCTATCAGTGAAGTGCTTGTGTAACAGGAGCCACTTTGTTTTTGTGTCAGCATGAGTCAGATAATGCAGCACCATGGCTGCAGATCTCACATAAGAGACCGGAACAAGCTAACCGGCGTGGAGGAGAGGTTTGACTTGGTTGTGGACTCCAACGATGTTATTCTCGAGAGAGCGGTAAGACCTGAAGCTTTGTCCAGAAACATTTTTGTTTTTGTTTTTTTTTTTTTCCAACACAAACAGTTTTGCTAAAAACAACCACGCTCTGCTCTTTTACTTCCAGGGGATTCTCCTTGATGAAGCTGATGGGGTGAACAGGAACCAGAATCCCGTTATGCCTGCCGGGTTTCAGCCTCCGAAGATTGTCGTTTCCAGCTGGAACCGTAAGGTGAGATGGCTGACCTGTCAGCTTCACTGTCGGATTTGACCCAAATCCAGAGTTGTATGCTGTGTGCCAATCTAAACATCCAATCCATGGGCGTCTAACTCCAGTCCTGGAGTGTGGGTGTCATGCAACTCTTAGACGCATTCCAGGGCGAAACACTTTAACCAAATGGCTGGAATGCCTCTCATGCCTGTAGTTAAGTTCTGTAGCTCCTGCTAAAGGCCTGATTTTTTTTTTCAGTGTGTATTGAAGCAGAAACTCTTCTAAAAGTTGTTGGAGTTTGCCACCACTGATCTGATCATTTAAAATACTGTGGGACATTGTATGAGGACACAGACCAGGGAATCAAATAGTGAACAGAGCCTGAACTGCCAATTGGAAACTCCAAAATCTGAACTTTTTGGGAGAGTGTTAAATTTGTTGCTGAAGAAGAAAAACTCAAGATCAGCTTTTCTGTCACTTCTGCTCTCCACATGCTGTAGATTATGGTCCATTAAAGATAGTCTGCGATTTTTTTTTTTCCCCCCCAGAAGTTTCCCTAAGTCGCTTTTTGAATAACTACATGCGCAAGACCGTCTTACCTACTTTTCTGCTCCTCAGGTGGATCGCATGAAAAAAATCTCCCAAATCCACTCTAGTCTTATTTCTTTCTACTGAGGTCTTCCTCTTTTTCTCATAAACGTGAAAGCGGTTCACTTCTTGTGACTCTCAGCCATGTTAAAAGTCTACAGTGAGAGCAGCGAAGCTACAATGAACGGCTAACACCAAAGCTAACCGCTAAGCTAACCAGATACATAAACACTAGAAGCGCGCAGCCAGCCGGCCAGCATACGTGAGCGCGTCAGAATGATTGGCATGTGGGACAACCAATAGATGAGGTGATACTCCTGGAACTTGAGGGGGGTGAGGGCAGGAACAACAGTTTTTACAGGCCTGCAGCTCTCATTGAGATCTTTTTTTTTTCTTTTTTTTTAACCTCCTCTTTGTGTATTCATAATGTATTGACTATTTTCAGGAGGGAAGAACAATTTTACCCAGTATAACAAAAAGTGTTTCTGAACAGTATTACGAACTACGGCTTAAAGAGAAATCTCTATTGGTGCATCACTACTGGGCAGAATTCACTGTGGTGTCCAACACCATTTAGTTGGTCTTTTAAAAAAAAAAATTGATATTTTTCAGAGTTCCAGCTCAGGCAGTCGATCGGAGACGTTCCGACTGCTTCACGCCAAGAACGTTGCGAGACCCCAGCTGAAGTTTAAGGAGAAAGTTGACAACAGCAACACACCTTTTGTTCCCAAGATCTTCATCAAGCCCAATGCGTTGAAGCCACTTCCATCATGTACGCCAAGCCTATTAACCCTCATGGATATCACGTGCGGTCCTTGTTGCTTTCCCTTTCTGTCATGTCTGAATGGATTCGCTTTCTCAAACTGTAGATTTCTCAAACAAACAAATCCGTAAAGAGAGACCAGAGGACCTGGATGTCCCGGCTGCCCTGGCTGACTTCATCCACCAGCAGAGAACTCAGGAACACGTAGAAGACATGTGAGGCTTGTTTTATTGTGTAATGTGAATGTTTTTTTTTTGTTCTTCGTCTCCTTGCTGATGTAATATGTCTGCTTCATGTAGGTTTGCACATCCCTACCAGTACGAGCTGGACCATCTGACCATACTGGAACGCTTGCTGTCCAAGCCAGAGCCTCAGGTGATGCAGTCAGATATGCCTGGAGCACATTGAGGATTTTCCTTTTTCTTCATTAAGCAGCAGAGCATTTTCACCCAAAGAAAAGAAAATAACCCACAGCATACTGTAGTGTGCTTGACGAAGAGCTGCAGTTTAAAGCAGCAGCACAAAAGGATTGGTCCAATAGAAATTAAGAAAATCCCTTCAAATTAGATCCAGAAACACTGAACCAAAACCTTAGCCTACTGACCCTCATGCTCAGCTGCTGTATAAACAGAGCAGTACATTTCCCTGCATAACTTTGCATGTGAATATCATTTGAGTGTTTTAAGAGAAAAAATATGTTTTTGTAAAATTAAGCTTTACAGAAACCTGACTGAGCTTTATAAAGAGTGTATTTACCAGGAGCAGCTAGCTGCTCAGCCACAATCTTCATTAAAAGCCCAGTAACAGGAGGGATTTAGAGATGGGTTTTAATATAGTAGACAGAGAAAAGTCTCGCTGAGGCAGTGAAATGTCTTTGTTCTGTGGCTGCTTAGGCTGAATCTTTGTCAGGAATCTTCAGGTGAACCTTTGTGTCTCACTGCAGGCGTTTTATGTTGGATGTTTGTGTCCAATATCTGGTTTTCCTCTTGTATCACTTCAGTTGCCAAGTTGACTTCTATTGTGTCAGGATCAGAACTGGAATCCATGTCTTCATTTCATGAAGACTACATTATTGTACTTCCACTGCCTAAACAGGAGATCCATGGGATCTTCTTTAGGTTGTGATAAGTGCTCATGGTAGGCGTCTCAGTCTCCTAAGCTTTCCCACAGCTCCCAGATTGCTTTAAAGTACTCCGGTTGTTGCGTACGGAGGTCAACACGGAGCACCAGCGTAGATCACGCTGTGATCAGGGTCGGCTGGCTGTGAAATGAAAATTGAGACCAAACTCTTCTACCGACTTGAGATCTGCGGGCTTTGAGTTTTTAACAGCAGCTAATAATAACCCATCTTTAGAAAAATAACTTTTAAGTAATTTAAATGACCTTTTTTATTTGTTTTTTTTACAGCCTTGTGAAATCTTGTCTTGAAAGTAGATATAATGATACATTTTTACTTAATTATCTGCGTTTGTATTGTAGATGTACAAACCGGTGGCTGAGACCAAGCTGTCCTTTATTGACTCACTGGAGGATCTGGTGGCTCTTAACGAGAAGCTGTGCAAATTATCTGAATTTGCAGTGGACCTGGAGGTATGGAGATCATGTTTCATTCAGATCAAAGTAATTATTGAGTCATGCACTGTTGAGCTGGAATTTGTTATCAGGACATTGTGATTTAATGCTTTTGGATTTATTTATTATGCCGTTTTTTTATTAATTTTTTTATTTTACACGTTTTGTTCTCCATGGCAGCACCATTCCTACAGGAGCTTCCTCGGCCTCACCTGCCTGATGCAGATCTCCACCAGGGAGGAGGACTTCATCATCGACACCCTGGAGCTCCGCAGCGAAATGTACATCCTGAACGAGGCGTTCACTGACCCGACTATCGTCAAAGTAAAACAACTGTTCCATAAATCAGTTCTCGTATGTCTTAAGGTCTGAAAATCCAGGGTAGGGCAAATGTGGTTTAGTTATGGCAGCTGCTAACTCTTTATAGAGTCATGTTTTATGTTTTGTTATAATCTACTGAGATTTGGTCAAATAAGCAAATCAACTAGGTGTTGCACTGCCCCCTGCTGGTCTGGCCATTATTGATTAATATTACTTTAGTTGAAAGAAGGATTAGCAAATATTTTTGAGCTCTTATTTAGTTTGTGAAACTATTGTGTGGGTTTTTTTTTTCCCTCTGAGATTAAGTCCAAATCTAATTTTCTTCAGGTATTGTCTGGTGTTTGTTCTCCTGGCTCGTGGACTCTCGTGGGCCTGGTTCTGAACTGCGTTGTTTTATTAAAACCTGACAGCTCTTCTCAGAGGGAGGCTTTTAAATATTTTGGTGTGTTTTCTTCCAGGCCAGCTCAGCCGTCTGAGCTCCAGAAGCGGCCGTGGAAAATCGATTTGACAAATAACATTTGAAATGATAAACCGCGTCGTAGTGAATCATCTTTCCCATCTATTCTTCCTGAGTTTAAAGAGAAGTCCGAAGTTTTAATTTCTATTTTCTTAAAAGATAAAGCTGCGGCGCTGTATGTTGTCTCTGAGAGACCAATCATACTCAGACAAGTTTGATGAAGCTGGCAGGTGTCTTCTGGTGTGTGGGAGCCAACGTGGCTCACACTCAGCGGGGACACCTTTGGAGAAAGTGTACTGCGTGGGCCCGATCTGCCAACTCAATTGCAAATGTCCTCCAAATGAAAAATCATCATGTCTTTTTTTTTTTTTTTTTCTTTATCTTTTTTTTCTAGGTTTTTCATGGTGCCGATTCTGACGTGGAGTGGCTCCAGAGGGACTTGGGCTTGTACGTTGTCAACCTGTTTGACACCCATCAGGCGAGCCGAGCCCTGAACCTGGCCAGGCATTCCCTCGACCACTTACTCAAACAGTTCTGCAACGTGAACTCAGACAAACGCTACCAGCTGGCCGACTGGAGGATCCGGTACGTTCACATCTGGACCCATTTATCTATTTAAAGTTTTATTATTATTGTACGGCATTCTTTTTTGTTATTACGAACTTTGTCAAGAAATTATTTATTGTTCATTGCAAAAGTATTCATGTACATGACAACAACAGGCATCAGTGATATTTATTGGGATTTTATGTGATAGACCAGCAGAAGGTGATGAAGTTGAAGGAAAGGTGTGGTAGGCGTGTTCACCCCCTTTCCTCTGATACCCTTAAATAGAATTCAGGTAACTTATCTTCAGTAGACATCCATCGGATAACTAGAGTCCCCCTGTCTACGATTTACCCTCAGTATAAGTCCAGCTTTTTATTTTATTTTTTTTAAATCTTTCGAGTTTTGTTAGAGGACTTTAAAAAAACAAACGGCTCAATAAAAAAACCAAAGAACAAAGCAAGGTTCTGAGATTAAGTTGTGAAGGGTTTGGGTTAGGTTATCAAATAATATCTCAAGCTCAGAACATCTGGCATGGCAAATCACTGCAGCACCATCATCTGGAAATTCAATTCAGTTTTATTTATGGCGTCAATTCACAACACGTCATCTCAAGCCACTTTCCAAAGTCAAATTCAGTCAAATCATACAGATCGGTCAAAAAGTTCCCTATGTAAGGAAACTCAGCGGATTGCATCAAGTCTTGACAAACAGCATTCACTCCTCCTGAAGGAGCGTAGAGCCACAGGGAGGTCTGCATTGTCCTTGGCTTTGCAGCAATCCCTCATACTGAGAAAGCATGAAGCGACAGTGGAAAGAAAAACCACCCATTAGCAGGGAGGAAAACCTCCAGCAGAACCAGGCTCAGTGTGAACGGTCATCTGCCTCAACCGAATGGTTAGATAAGACAGACCAGAGACACAAAAAAGCACAGAAGCACACATTGACCCAGGAATACTTTCTATGTTATATGGTAATAGTGGATGATTTGCCTCCCCTGGATGGTGTCACTGCTAACAGCTGAAAATAAGAGATTGAACTGCAAACCTACCACCACCTGATCTTGCTGGGTAAGCAGCATGGCATCTCTGGAGGAGCTGCAGAGCCTCTAAAACCCATGTTGGAGAATTTGTTGGCAGGGCTGCTGTTAGTTGTGTACACCATAAACCTAGACTTTATTAAAGAGTGGCAAGAAGAAAGCCTTTATTTTAAAAAATCCAAATTAAGTTTCGTTTAAACCAGGGTTGCTCAGATGATCTCCATCCATTCGGATCGAGGCACCATGAGCTGCCATCTGTTGGTTTATAACATAAAATCCTCGTAAAACAGATTTCACTTTGTGGTTGTCACACGCCCAAGTTTGAATGCTCTTACGATGATGTGGATTTCAGAATCAGATATGCTTTAATAATCCCAGAGGGAAATTACTGAAACATTTAACATTGCTTATAAGAAATGGAAATAAACATTAGCCCATGTGATGTCATCGTAGACCCTTGCCAGATGAGATGATCGAGTACGCTCGAGCGGACACCCACTATCTCCTTTACATCTACGACTGCATGAGGGCTCAGCTGCTGGAGTCCAACCACGGGCAGCCGGGCCTGCTGCAGTCCGTCTGGAACAAGAGCAAAGACGTTTCACTGAAGGTTAGCCCAGATCTCTCTGCAGTTTGTTTAGCTAGATGCTTTCCACTGGTTCAAACTGTTGTAAGTAGGGCTGGGCGGTATGAACCAACAATATCTCTGTCTTTAGGCTGAATTTTTACGATTTTTATTGCGATACGTTTTCTTTTCATAAAGTAATTATGAAAAGGTTTCTCTAAATCAAAGCTTTATCCCAAATGTCTCACAGGCACATTTCTAACAAACAGCTGTAGATAAATATGAGAAACGTCTGGAAAATAACCTACTGGAGTACATAAAAGTATAATTCTAATGCAACATAATCATCTCGATATAAACCATATAGTCTCATCTTATATCTCTTTTTAATATATGTCCAGCCCTAGTGTAAAGTATAGTTAATTAATAATTCTGTCATGGTTTGCATAACAGCGAGCATCAATCAAGGAAAACGCTGCAGATGATGAAATATTTTTATTCATTGCCATTTCATGATTTGTATTTTTAGATTTAAATTAAAAAAGCGTACCTGTCATAATTTGATATTTTAACTGTGAAGTATTTTTTTTTGTGAGGGAATCGCTTTACAGTAATTTAACCGTACTCAGCACCGCGTCACCCCGCCTCTCCCTCTGCCAACAGAAATACGTGAAGCCGATCTACACGGAGGAGTCATATTTAGAGCTGCAGAGGAAGCAGAAAAGGTCTTTTAACACTCAGCAGCTCACCACGTTCAGGCTGCTGTACGCCTGGAGAGACAAGCTGGCCAGGCAGGAGGATGAAAGCACCGGGTAGGCTGTGTGAATTCAGTGGACCTGGTGTTCTTGAAATGTCCCATATCCGCAGTTCGTGTGAATCCGCCTCTTCCAGCCCACTTGATTTGAAGTTTTAGTTGTTGTTTTTTTTTCCTGTTTATCGTGTTTTAATGTCGGTCTGTTTCTGTTCAGATATGTCCTGCCCACGCATATGATGATCAAAATATCTGAAGAACTGCCCAAGTAAGAGAGATTTAACATTTTTAAATAATTTCATACGTCACTCACAATTCCTTTTATTCAGATTAAGTTTTTTTGTTTTTTTTCCCTCCATCTTTCGGTTTTACTCCCCAGAGAGCCTCAGGGCATCATTGCCTGCTGTAACCCTGTGCCGCCGCTGGTGAGGCAGCAGGTCAACGAGCTTCATTTGTTGGTACAGCAAGGCAGGGAAATGCCGCTCCTGAAGGTGAGGAGAAATTTACGGCAGGGGTGCCTGAGCCGTCGCTCGTCTTCGAGACCCTGCGCCAGCATCACTTCCACGCTTAACTCTGGCTTTGCTCCGTTTTACTCGCACAGGCCGAGATCGCAGCTCAGAAGAAGAAAGGACTCACGCCCGTCAAAAAGGTCGGCTGAAGGCTTTTTCAACCGCAAATTTCTCCGTTTTAATAATCGGCGATGACGCCCGGGTTAATGAATGACTGTCTGTATTCAGGCTGACGTCACGTTGTTTGGTCCACACGATACGTCCAGGGGGTCTGAGAGCGAGCACCCTCAGTTCTCGGCTGATGGTAAACGGGACTGTTAAACTGTGGAAGGTTTTCTGGGTGACTGTGTTTCATTTGTATTAATTTATAATTTGCCAACTTTCAGACGTCCCAGTTAAACAGGGAATCCTGTTCTCAGAGGAGGATCGTCAAATGGACATCGATGAGCAGAAGATAAGCGGCCTCTTGGCTCCAGCTAAAATCACTGTTTTTCAGGTAAATACTACACCTAGCAAAAGTTTTCATACGCCCTTAAACGTTCCACATTTAGTCATTTTACAGCTGCAACCATGAAGTATTCTACTGGGATTGCATACGATGGACCATCATAAAGTATGGCATCAAATAAAACTAAAGCAAATGTATTTCATGTTAAAATCACCTTTTGCAAATAAAAATCTGAACAGTGTGGCGTGCTTATGTGTTCAGTGCCCATGAATTTGCAGAACCGCCTGTGGCTGCGATAACATCTGCACGTCTTTTGGGGTGTCTCTACCTGCTCTGCACATTTAAAGACAGAGTTTTTGTACCCATTATTTTAAAAGAGCTCAAGTTCTCATGCAGAACTTTGGGTTTCTGTCATAAATGGCAAAAAAAGGAGCATTCAAGTCATGGTTGCATTGTTATGACAAAATCTGAGAGGAAATAAACTTTGATCAAGTTATAATAAAGTTTATTAAATAGTAATTGTTTTTTTTTTTATTCTGCTTTCTTTCAAAGGAACTGGAAACTCCTGCTGACCAAGAGTCCCAATCCGTAGCCCAGATGAAAGCCATGCGTATTATCGAGGCTTTTGAAAATCCTTTTAGAATGGTAAAAATCTCAGAAACCATTAAGCGACTAATTATTTATTGCATTCATTCCCGTTTAATCCTTATTTTTCCTTTTGAAATCTCAGTATTTACCCTCCACGGGAGCACACGTCAGCAAAAATGCCAAGTTTGACCCGTCTTCAAAAATATTTGAGGTAATCCCAGCTCTCTTTACTCTCTCTCTCTGTTACTGTGATTTTTCCACCTTACTGAGTTTTCATAGCTGTAATTTTTGACGTCAACAGATCAGCAAGAGATGGAAACTGCAGAGTATTGAAAAGCAGGAGAAGGAGTTGGAGGTCAAGAAGAAAGCAAAGGAGGAAGCAAAAAAGCAAGCAAAGAAACTGTCAGGTAGAAACATGTATTTATCTTTGATGTGAGAGTGCTCTTTTATATAAAGGAACGCTCCAACATGAAGTGTTTTGTTCACAGAGGAAAGAACCAAGGCTAAACAGAGCTATCAGGAGTCTCTGAAGAACATCACCACCGTTCGCCAGCAGGCAGTGGTAAGCAGTTGGCTCTCCTCTCTCTTCTGCGTTAAACGGTACGAGCTTGATGAAAAAGGTTGAGCTCCATGTCGCCAGGAGTCTGGTGCCGCATTTAAAGGACGAAGTTTTAACAGTTCAGCCGCGTGTGGTGGCCTACAATCGCTCGGCTTTACAGCATAGGAATACCGCGGCTGATGAGTAGAGCTGCTACTTTTTCTACTTTTTTAAAATATTTGTGTCTGTCACACAATGTGCCTGGAGAAGAATACGCGCAGGCGTGGGGCTGCAGCCCTGAAGACTTTCTCATCGCACATTTCTTCCCTACTGGGGAGAAACGGGAGCTTCTTTCTCTAAAGCCACCCTGCTGTTAGCTCTCTCTGGGGGTATTACACGATACCTGCAGAGTCGCTCATGTACAAGCTTTCTTTCATGTTCTATTTTATCGACGTCCTTCATTTTCTATGCAAGGTGAGCTGGAGTAAAGGGGGGGTCACGGCCTTTGTCGTCCCCACGTGTGCCTGCCAGCTTTACTATTCCTGTGCTGCAGGAGTGATGAATGCCAAAATGATTCAGCCTGCGATGATGGCTGCTGAGAACCACGGCAAGCTGGCTTGTTAGCGCTGTCTGCTGCTATGGATCACAGTCAGAAATATTGGCAGAAACCCCGCTAAAAGTAGCAGTCCACCCACCTGCCAATGGCGGAGAAATATTGGCTGTGATATTAGCAAATTGTCACTTTCAGACGGCCCTTTGGCAGCGAAGGTTGTGGGTAGTTTTTTTTTTTTTTTTTTTTACTAATTAGGATTTTATTTAAAAAGCTTTGCTGTTGTCTTTGCTGTTGTCTTTGCTTTCTTTGCGCTCGTTGCATTGATACTGTAAAAGACGCTGTAATCGGGCTCCAACGTCGCTTTTTATTCCGGTCTCTAGAAATGTTTTGCATGAAAGACGAATTAATTAGATTAGATGAATAAAATTAACAAGCATGACGCTGCCGTCCAAATAAATACCTTTCTGGCTGTGAACTAGCAAAACTATCCAATAGGGGGAAAAAAGGGTTTTCAAATATGAAAATTAATTAAAGGAAATTTATTTTAGTTAAAAATATTCAAAAGAAATTTCTAAAGAAATTAGATTTAATAGAAGCAGTAATTGGAACGTTTGCCACTTTATGTAACATATGTCCTTTTCCCAGTTTTTATTTTTTTATTTTTTTGAATATCATCCGGATTTGATCATCTCTTGCTTAAAATCTAAAGTAGTTTAATGGACCAAATTTGACCTTAATTATTTATTTGCTGGTTATGAGTTCTTTACAGTTGGAATCTGCTGAAAAGTTGAATCGGTTCGCTGAACATAAAAGAAATTTACAAAGAGAATCTTGTCTAGTAAACCCAGCATCACAAGTCGTCTCGTCTCCTGAGCTGACTGTATCGTCACACTTCTAGTAGGGATGTGTTTGAGCTATGGAAGTATTGCATAAATATCATTTTAAAAAGAAGAATTATTTCTGCAGAAATATTTCCTCTAGTCTGCCCTAAAATGTCAGAAAACGCTCTTTATAACAATAGATTTAGCAATATGTCTGCTTTTGAAACCGCTGAAGGACCTAACAACATGGACTCAGGTTGTTCTAGATCTAATTTTGCTACTTTCCTAAATTTCTGATTCTTAATTGTCTTTAATATTAGAAAAATGTCTGCTTATGTGTTCCGTTGAAGTAGTATGCTCATGATATTTATAGTCATAGTACATGACTAGAATCTTTTAATGTAGATGATATAATTTTTGGAGAGCAAGAAAAGGTATATGTGTATGTTTTCTTAGTTTTTGACTTTTTTTTTCCCCCAGGAGTCCAAGGATGGTGGGACAAAAAGAGCAAAGGGGGACAGTGGGGTTGGAGAGATGACTCCCAAACCGAGTAAGAAGCTGATGAAATCAGCAGAGAAGGCGCAGAAGACTGAACCTGAAGAAAGCTTCAAGCCCTTTGACTATACTCAGTCAGACCTTAAAGTTTTTGATGGTAGGGTTATTGGGCCGTTCTTTTTATTTATGAACAAACCACATCCACATTTTTTTTTATCCAAATTCTTTTGATTTTCAATATGAAAACAAGCTTGTTTCCTGCTTTGCTTTGCAGGTTCCAAAGCTAGGGACAACACACAGTTTGATCCAGCTCGGCAAGGCCAGGATTTTAGGAAAAAGGTGGGTTTGTGCTTTACTTGTACTTACAAAATATATTTGCAAAGGCATATTCTCTGTATGCTTAATGACTTTAAATATTTTGCCCAACAGAAGTTTCCCCAAGGACAAAAGAGAAATGTTTCTGCAGGAAACAGAAGTATGTCATACATGAGCGGGAAATCAGAAAGGTAAACATAAAAAAAAAAAAAATTAGTTTTTTGTTTGTTCTTCCTGCAAATTCAGACATCCTCACATGTTAAATCTGTCTTTGTTTCCTACAGAGGTTTCCGAAATAAGTGGCCCAAGAGATAGACTCTGCATTTTTTTTTCCTCCTTTTAAATCACATGGAATACATATATTTTCTTTTTTTTTTTCCTGTTTATCACAAGGGAAAGTCAGTATTTCAGAATTTGAGTTTCAAAGTGGGTTTTTTTTCTCCACCTGTTATACTGCCCTGTAAATATGTGGAAACACACAACTCTTTATTAAAGTTGTTTTTTAAAAGAAAACAGTCTCTTTTGTGCGTTTAAGTTATCACATCAAATACAAGTCACTCCATCCTCCATAAGTAAAAGGGAAATATTGACGACTTTACATGTTCTGTGCCAGATTGTAGGAGCTGAATTCTTCCATTCTAAAAAATGTTTTATTTGCCTCAGTTTTCAAGCTGTGCTATATTCACTGACAGTAGCAAAAGAAATACAGAGAGCTAAAGACAGAGAATAGAAAATCATTTCAGAATTAGTCTTTGCATTTCTTCTTAGGTCCATTCAATAAGGACAGGTGCATAAATCATTTGAAAACACGGCTACTGGTAGCTTTTGATCCCAATCCCACAATTCCCTGTTCGTTCCTTGATCAAGGCTAAAAACTATCAGGGTTTTCAGTCTTACTCCTAAACCGAGGAACAATTTGGTCCTGAAACTTGGCTGACTCTGGACATTTCTAAAAAAAAAAAAAAAAAGAAAACACAAAAAAAAAAGATGAAAACAGTTTGATTCAAACAGGGTTATTTTACTTTTTCATGTAATGTTCAACTTAAATGTGATTTATGTTGTATAGTACCTTGTGAACTGCGCCTTATAAATAAACAATACTACAACTTCAAGCTCATTGAGGGGAGCAATTGTTTTAAGTCAAAGATTAAAAGAACTATATAAATTGCTGCAGTTTGGTTATAAAAGCAGTATAAAACCGAAAATCCAAAAAGCACTTGTATATATTCTTAATCGTCCAGGAGATTTAACCCCAAAGTTTGCTAGGTTACCTAAACTTTTGCAGCTTTGCTAATAGGTCATATTTTGAACAGGTGATGTTTCTCAAATGATTTGCTTCTTCCGGAGCAAAAGATCCTGAACTAAGAATAGATTCAGTATTAATGTGTTTTGGTTTGGATGAGCAGAGATTGGACTAAATAGTCTAAATTTGATACATGACAGATGTGTAAGTATTCAAAACGGCTAATTGTAGGCCAATAAATGGTTGAAAGTGGTTCAATCCTATTATAAATGTTTAATATCAAACATTTTTCTTTAAATGTTTGACAAGCTATTAAAATAAAATGTTTGCATATTTAGAACCAAGTGATTACTAATATTTTTGCTTCCTTTTATACAGTTATTTTACTGTTAATATTCTTTCTAATGTATTGTTACAGTATTTTATGCAAGAAACTGTTTGTCTAAAAACTTTTACATTAAAAATGTCCATTTTTGTAGGTATTAAAGGAAGATGTACACGATATTTGTCTGCCTGTGCAGGTTTCCAAATGTATGTTGATGGCACGGTTTTCTATGTAGCTATTAAGGATGTTGCGTTTGTTTCAGCTGTTGCTGTGATTGGAGTCAACATGGTTTAAAAAGCCACGTCTGACTGTTAGTTTGGTTTTGGTCTAGAGCTCGATTTTTAACCTAACAATCATGATATTCGTCTAAAGCTCAGTTGGCAATTCATCAAAAAGGTCTCACAACTGAGATGTTTTGGTGTTATGTTTTCTGTTTTTAGGTTGTTGTCACTAATGTTTTTTTATTCATTAGAAGCCGGTCTAATTAAAAAAAAAAAAAAAAAAAAAGTTGAATGAGGCCTGGGACACCTGCATGAAGGACTATAGCCTTTCACGTGATGCATCTATTCTACCACTGAACCCCACAATTCTCACCCAAATTTGACAAAAATGACACATTTAAAAAAAGGGTACAAAGGCCTTGGGCTCCAGACTAATTACACAGTCCTTATATTTTGCGCTGTGGATATTTTCATGCTTTAAATTTCTGTGTAACCTCTCCATCACAAGCAACACCTAAAACAGTCAAGTTACTGGAGATAATATGTAATCGGGTGATTAAGAGGTTGGTTTAAAAAAGAAAAAGATTTTGATTAGGAAATCTATTCGATCACATTTATAGTTATGTTCTTAGGAAGCTGAATATAATGACCTTTTGAAAATGTAATTAAGTTTTTAAGTGAACCTATTTTTAGCCTCTTGCTTAATGATTGCTGCAGATGGGTACCAGCCCTTCCACAACCCTGCACGGTTAAGCAGGTATGGATGATAAATGATGCTGATATTGCAGGGGTCCACGGCTACTTTATGGCACAGTCCAGTGGGAATTGTAAGGTGGCTTATAAAACGTCCCTGGCACACACAGCCTTAATGTTGGCAGTCAGCATGGGGGACTTCCTCTCTGCAGAATAAAAAAATAATCTTATCGAACATCCTTTTAGAACAATAATGCATTATTTTTCTAAAGGAGCAGCCATGAATGATTGCAACCGATTTTTTTTTTTAAATCCAAACTAATACTATTGCATTTAGTATTTATTGTTTTGTATTGTAGGGTCTTATTTAGGCTAGCATTATGTTTTTAACTTGTATTTGTATTTTACATAACGTGTTACATTGTTTTTTGTGTAATCATAAGACCAACTGGGGACAGACATTGCAAACTGGCTATAAATTTAAACTTGTGTCACAAATGATGAGATGTCTCTATTAACCAAAACTAATAAATGAAATGAACATGTCTACAATGATTATACACAATATAAACACTGATACTACGTAGGGTTAGGGTTATATGTGTGACCAGGGACAAAAACGCTTATAATTTCTTTTTTTCTAATTTAATAACTTTTAATTACAACACATTAGTCTATTTTTTTTAAATGACTTCTTCGTGACTTCATCAGGTTTTGGTTGTTTTTATAGTTGACTAAAAAGATAATGGAATTGTTAATTTTACACTCTCACTCTTAACAGAAAGTCTGGTATGTATTTTAAACCCTACGAGTATTTTTAAAATATGTGAATACATACGTACCCAATTGAGAATGTAATCTCAGGTTAGATTATAAATGCTAATAATTTAAAAGAACTCTGTTTTGTGTGTGTGTGTGTGTGTGTGTGTGCGCGCGCGCGCGCGCTGAGCCGGGCCAAATGAATCGGATCCCAGAGTATTGTCGGAATTCCCATCGCTAACGTGGGCTCCTCAGCTCAAGACAGGGCGGTGCCAACGATGCACGTCAAACAAACTACACACCAGCCTGCGCATGCTGCCAACCTATTGGCTCTCACAAATTCCACGTGGTACGCCAACGTCATCCCATTGGTCGAAATGCAAGGCAGCAGGTTTGGATGTCGGAAAACGGCTTTGTAGTCGTAAATTGCTCACGTTGCTGCTGCTGCTGGCTGCTCTGTTCCACTCGCGTTCAAGTGTCCCTACCTGTGGCCGTGGACAGCTGTCATGGACCGCATTAAAGATGGCTGGTTTACGGAGTCCTGCGCGATGTGGCCGGGGCAGGCAATGAGCCTGCAGGTGGAGGAGGTGCTCTACCACAAGAAGTCCAAATTCCAAGATGTTATGGTTTTCAAGAGGTGAGTGCTGTGGCTTCCCATCCGTGGCTAATAGCTGCTAGCTCCAGCCAGCACTGATTGAGAAACCCGTAGCTCGAGCCACGTAGCCGGCAATGTACCTTTGAGCTTTCCCACGCATTGACACACACGGATGTTTAGAAATGTAATCGGATCTTAGGTGGGGTTCATCAGCTCAGTGGAACATTGCGCACCATAAATCATCTCTTGCATGTTTTCATTTGGCTGTGCTCTCTCTCCCCACGCCAGTAAAACGTACGGAAACGTGTTGGTGCTGGACGGGGTGATCCAGTGCACGGAGAGGGACGAGTTCGCCTATCAGGAAATGATCGCCAACCTCCCTCTGCGCAGCCACCCGGGCCCCAAGAAGGTACCTCCCTCCGGCACGAGTCGATTCATTCCCACAGGTTCGCGTGTCACGACAGAACCGCGTCACTCAGCCGGCCGTCTTTCTGTTCCTCCAGGTGCTGATCATCGGCGGGGGAGACGGCGGAGTGCTGAGGGAGGTGGTGAAGCATCCGCTGGTGGAGTCGGCGGTTCTCTGTGAGATCGATGAGGTGGGGATGTGTTGAACTGTACTCTCCTCCAGTCACATTCCCAACTCAAACTGCTGTTTATTAGATTATTTTGTGCAATTTTTGAGTGTAAAGACGAAATTAAAGGCAAAAGGATGCTTTGCTTTAGATTCTTTTACCACGCTTAAAATCTGAAAAGTGTGTGGTACATGTCCATTCAACAACCCTAGTTGACCAAAGTCTAATTTTTCCTCTGCAGAGAGGCAGCAACTCTGTGAAGGACGCAGAGATTTGTCAGCTGATTTAAAAAAAAAAAAATAAAAAATCTCTCCTGTGCAGGATGTCATTGAGGTGTCAAAGAAGTACCTCCCAGGTATGGCCAAAGGGTTTTTCAGTCCCAAGCTCACCCTCCATGTTGGCGACGGCTTTGAATTCATGAAGAAGAACCAGGATGCCTTTGACATCATTATAACCGACTCCTCGGATCCAGTTGGTGGGTGCCGGTTCCTCCCGTCCTTGTTTCCCCTCCACGTTTGTAGGGTGGAGCCTGATTTCGGGTTTGCCGTTTTTTTTTTTGTGCCACAGGTCCCGCAGAGAGCCTGTTCAAGGAGTCCTACTACCAGCTAATGAAAGCGGCGTTGAGAAGCGGCGGCATCCTTTGCTCCCAGGGTAAGCGCGCGTTCATTAAAGAACCTCCAAGTTCGACGCATTGTCGTGGAATTGACACCAAGACAAACTAGCATATACTTGCGAAGTGGAAGGTAGAGAATACAACCTTTTTTTTTTTCTTTTATATAAATACAAATCCAAGAAAGTGGAAGGGATTTCTAGCTTTCTAGTTTCTTTCTAAATTTCTAACTAGTAGGTAGAGTCCAGCTGTGTGTAATTTTAGTTTTGATATGAGTGCAGAAGATCTTAGTAGGTTCCTTAAAGGAAGCCACTTCCCTTTATAAGAATAGCAGAAGAAAGGAAAGCCACAAGCAATGCCATTTTGCCTCAAGCCTGGTAGAAAGCAGCAAGTTTTTGGTCTACACACAAAATGCTACATGTGGCTGAATACCAACAGCCCTATGTTGAAACGTGGGGGTGGCAGCGTCATGCTGTGGGAATGGCTTATTCAGGGACAGGGAAGCTGAACAGAGTTGTTGAGAACGGGAATGTAGCTGAAAACAAGCCATCGGTGGGAGAAATAAAAACCTTTAGAGGTGGCCCAAAGATTTGAAGCGAGGGAGGATGTTCAGCTTCCAGCAAGACAAAACATCCAGCCAGAATCAAAACATGTTCATGTCCGGATGGCCTGGTCCTGGATCCGGCTCAGAGTCTGTCAGGAGTTGGAAATTTGTTGTTCAGACTGCTTGCAGGCAGAGATTTCCGACTCTGGATCTTCAAAGCTGGTGAAGGCATAGCCAGATTATTATTATTTAGAGCTTTTTACAACATTTAAAAAACAATAAGATTTTTCACCCACTTTGCAGCTTTGAGCTGCTTTTTGTAACATCTAATCTTGAAAACATGCACTGAAGTGTTTTTGGGTTTGCGGTTATATTAAGAACAAATTAGAAAAAGCTGAAGGAGTATGAGTACTTTTTTTTTTTTTTGGAAGTTTACTGTTTCTTATTTTGTAATTAGTCTTGGGACTACAGCTGGGAAACATGTTGGCTTTCATTCCCTTTTGCTTATTATTATTTATTTTTTTCCAGGAGAGTGTCAGTGGCTCCACTTGGAGCTGATAAAGGAGATGCAGACCTTCTGCAAGACGCTTTTCCCCGTGGTGGACTACGCTTACAGCACGATCCCAACTTATCCCAGCGGCCAAATCGGGTTTATGCTCTGCAGTAAAAATCCTGTAAGCGGGCCTCTCGGTTCCTGTTTGCCATTACCTCGTACATTCTTACTGTAGTGTTGTTCTTTAACACACTAACCCTTTGACTTTCAGGAGACAAACTTCAGGGAACCAGTGAAGGCGCTCACTAAAGAAGAAATGGAAAGTATGAACCTTAAATATTACAACCCTGATATTCACAAAGCATCCTTCATCCTGCCTGAATTTGCCAGAAAGGTACGTTCAATAATCACTTATGCAGTAGCGTGAGTGTCGTGCTCTTGAACTTTTGCCCATTTTGTGAATATAACAAGCTTTTTTTTACTTTATTGGGATTTATGCAACACATCTTAGATCTTTCACTGTTCTAATGCGTATGTGTTTTGATCTGAGCCATTAAACTGTGTCCCTGGCTCTGTGTTTAACATCAAACATCAGAGGTTTACCTCTGTCCCAGTCTCAGTCCACCGTGTTTCATTGAGTACGTTGACGTTTTGCATGTTGCCCAGAAAGTTCAATACGGAACCAGAGGACATTTTTCCACGTTAGTTGGGTGTCCTGGCTTTTGATAGATTGCAAACTTGACTGTTTTCAGTCTGCTTTAAATTTATCCAGAATAGGGCTGTACGATTTTGCCAAAAATCAAAATTGCTATATAGTTTAACTATAATTGTGATTTTATTTAGACTTTTCTCTGCATTAATCACCAGCAACAAAATGGCATGGAGATAAAGATGTTTGTAAACAAGGACTATTTAAAACAAGAAATTTAACTGTTTTTATTAATCAGAATATTATTATTCAAGAGAATGGTTTGTTGAGTTGGACTTTTTATTGTGCAAAGTGAAACCAACAAACAAGTCAATATATTAAACAGTTTTACCACTAATTAATGCTATGGTGAGATTCCTGAAAGTTTCTGGTAGAAAAGTATGATTATATGAACTCTAAAACAAATTATAAAATTTGATTATCTCACTGCTGCAACTCTCTTCCCTACCATGTGGAGGCAGACCCACTTTAAACACATTACCCACACCTAAAGGACGTGTTTGATCCATTGATTGTTACATAGGCAAAAATTGCAGACCACTGTGATTTGGATTTTGTTTTTTTGTTTTTTATTTATTTTTTATTGTGATTGCCGTATTTCTCAGACTTTAAGGCGCACTTACAATCCTTATATGTTCTCAAAAATTGATGGTGGACCGTTAGGGTTATATATGATTACTGGCTGATTTTTATGTGGTACAATGCGCTCAAAAATCTATTAAAATGTGTAAGTATGACCTTGGTAAGCATTGAAGCCCCTCGGCTCAATGGATATCGGGAGCACTACGGTAAACTGTGTCACTACCTGATCGGACCCCTGAGCTGTTCTGTTCTCACTGACAGGTGGGAGCCTGCTGGAAAAGAAACGGCTCTAGGTGCTCAGCTAGTTAATCACACATTTTTACTATCCGTTTCACCGCTTCGTCCCGCTGGTAGAAAGTGTGGGAATTGTAGGAATTTGCCACAAGAAATGTAGGCAACAGTACGCTAGACTATGTAGGCTAAAACGTCCAGGGAGAGCCAGAGCAGAGTCCACCAAACTCAATTTATTAGCCTGCCCTACTCCAGAACCACATCCCTGACCTGAGATTAAATGAGACAGCTGGACTATATTTACTAGTTAGATGACTTCTAAAAGTTATTGATAGGATTACATTGTATTTAGTGTTTTAATGGTAACCTGACCAGCCAGAATGATGTTTAGCACTCTAGTTCTGCACAACATCCATCTGGGACTGCTCCTAGTGAATCTGTTTGGGGAAAGAAGGGAATTTCATCAGAAATCTCTGAGCTGATTGGACGAAACGACACCTAGTGCCCACCTACCAAAGATTGGTTTTAGCCCATCACAGTATCAAATTAAAACGTAAGCAGCAGCTGCTACGAGAAACCACAAGAAGATAAGATAGTCAAGGTGCTTCTTGCGTCTTTCTTCTATGAAAGAAGAAATTGTGGATTCTGACCAATTAGATGTGGTAGCAGCAGCTACACGTGTGTCCTCCTGCACTGCCATGTTTATAGGGATGGGCATCATTAAGGATTTATCGATACTACAACTCTTAACAATACTCTTTATCGATCTGTATTTTAGTGGTACGACTATCAATACTTTTTTTAATCAAACAAAAGGGTAAAAAAATAAAATCATGATTACTGATCACAATAAAAACATATAAATTACTGTATAAATTAAAAAGGCTAAAATACTATATTGAATAAAAAGTATCTTTTAGGAGAGAGAAATTACATTGACAAGACAAAAAATAATTAAAAGAACTCTAAATAGGCTCAAAACAAAAAAAAAAAAACACACTATAAAGTAATTTCAAGTATTAAATAACATTTTACCTGAATACAAACTACATTTATACATTTTCTATATTATCAATTTGAACCAAAAGATAGCAGTGGCACCCACAGTGCATGAGCTGAATAAATGAGATGATGTGTGAATCAGTTACAGGGAGGGATCTGTTTAAGTGTAACGGTTTCAGAGAAATAAAAATACCATTACCCGTTAAAGATTTGTTATATATTTACGTCCAGCTTTGTAATCCAGTGGAAGCTTTGCTCATGCGTGACTCATTTTCAATGGGAAACAGACTTCAAGCTGAGTTTGCTGCTGCAGTACGGCGACACTGACTGACTGAGCGCCCGTCAGAGCTTCCAAAGCAGTATGGGCTCACAGCTGATGGTTTGCTGAAGAGACGGTAAACTCAGAGCAATCAGTGCTTTTACTTGTTGCCAAAGTCTCAAACACAAAAATTCACTAGATCCACTGCTTGTCACTTTTGAATAAAAGTCACTAAAGCGGTCTGAAAAGTTGCTAAATAGTTGTCAACAGTCAGTGTTGATGAATGAAAGCGAGGCGAACATGTGAGAGCAGAATGTTAGCCCATCCCATCAGTCCACTCACCTTAAACCTCAATACTGCGACGTGATTGGCTCGAATCGTTTTTGGTTCGAATGCAAAGGTTAAAGCCTGAGCGGTTCAAGATGTATTTGTTTGTGAAGACAAATACCACGAGAATTTATCTTGCAGGCAGGGTTAGTATAATGGAGGCTGACGATCAATTTAATTTCACTTTACAGGTATTTACTGCTCAGTATTGGTTCAACGTACAAAGTCAATGAATGGCGTTATGTGAAAAAGTTCAATGTGTATGAATTCTTTTTAAAGGCGTATTTTTGGGACTTTGGTCGAGTTGTTACTTTTGACTGAGGTTTTCTTTTTCTAATGTTTAACAGGTACTCACTGAGGCATGACCTGCGCCAGCAGACGTGTTCCTCCTCTGCCAACGCTACAAAAAATAAATAAATACCATTGTTCCATGACGTATCCACCTCTTCAACATGGGTCACTGTCACGCAAGAGAAATCACCTGCTGGGAACCTGCTGGATTACTACCCTATCAGTGTTCCTCTCCTTCAGTCTTACGAACTCTTAATGTTGCTTTTTGTTTTATTTTTACTCTGGTTGATGTCCAATCATATTTTATTAGAGCAGTTGAATGGCCTGGACTGACAGACCATTGTGATAAAATTCTGACCTCATTCTTCAACTGTGTACTGTCTGACCCGGTGGGTTACAAACCATATGGATCTATAATCTGTGTACTTGGGAAGCACATCTGTTTTTCCACGTTCTTTGTTTTGTTATTTGTGTGTGCTCATTAAAAAATATGCAGCGTCCATATATCATGTCTGGGCATTCAGGCCACCCATCATCAAGTTACACAAGAAGCCTCTAGTGCCTGACATTAGTGCTGTGCTATGGACAAAAGACCCTGTAGCATCCTACACTGAAGCTGTAAGGTCGGTGTTGGAGAAATTTTAGAGTATTACAAACTTAAGATAAAACGGATGTGTAGCTTTCAACATCAGTTAAAAATAAAGCTGTTCTGTTATGATAGAAAAAGAAAAGAACAATGTAATAAAAGTTTGTAATTTCAAGAGATAGAAACCTTTTAAGACTAAATTCATTCTACTATTTTAGTCTGGAGGATTGGGTATTTAACTTTAATAGGATGGCTGCTTTTGTAGTAAACCTGTACTCTATTGCAAGATGCTAATCTCTCTCCATGTGGAAATCTTTAACTGAGTCAAAATGATCTTTGTTGAGCCTTGGAGTTGTATATGAGTATTCAATTTGTTTTTATAAGAGCTATGAACTGTAATAAATTAGTAACACAAACCTAGGTGTGTTGTTTTGATTCTTTCCTAAGGTCATTAAAAAACACCTCTTTAGCACCAAGGTTGAGTCTTCTTCATGTGTAAAGGCATCTCAATAAATTAGAATATCAGTAAAAAGTTAGTTTGGTATTTCAGTTCAAAAAAGTGAGACTTCATTACAGAGCTGCTGTTTATAAGTATACAGGTGCTGGTCAAATAATTAAAAAATCATAAAGATTTTTTATTTTTTCAGTAATTCCATTCAAAAAGTGAAACGTTTATTCATTCATTACACACAGATTGATATACTTCAAGTGTTTATTTCTTTTAATTTTGATGATTTTAACTGACGCCCTATGGAAACTTGTCAGAAAATTTGAATATTGTGAAAAAGTCCAATATTGAAGACACCTGGTGCCACATACTAATTAACTCAAAACACCCGCAAAGGCCTTTAAATGGTCTCTGTCTATTTTTGTAGGCCATGCGATCATGGGGAAGACTTCTGACTTAACAGTTGTGCAAAAGACGTCCACTGACACCTTGCACAAGGAAGGCAAAACACAAGAGGTGAAGAGGCTGGCTGTTCACAGAGCTCTGGGTCCCAGCACATTAATAAGTGAAGGGAAGGAAAAGATGTAGTAGAATAAAGTGTACAAGCTATAGGGATCTGAATCCTATTATTCATAAAGCACATTAAAAAAAACATTCTTGACCAAAGTGCTGTACATATCAATAACACTAAAAATAAAAGAAAACAAAAATGCACAGCTGACCCATGAGGGGGAAAAACAACTTGAGCTGTATTGAAGCCGAAGGAAAAAAGTTTTTAAAAATGGGTTAAAATAAGACAGCGAAGTGCCTGCCTAACACACAGCGGTAACCTTTTCCACAACATAGAAGCTGCAACCGCAAAAAGGCCCATCACCTCTGAGCTTCAGCCTCGACCTTGGAATGACCAGGAGCAGCTGATCAGCCGTCCGAGAGATAGTCTGGAGCAAGGCCCTTTAAGGATTTAAAAACAAATACAATAATTTTAAAATAATTTATGTAGCAGAGAGCCAGTGAAGAGCAACCAGAACAGGAGTGATGTGCTCATGCCTGTGAGGTCGTGTTAAAAGACGTGCTGTTGCATTTTGGACAAGCTCAAGGTGGCTGAGAGCAGCCTGTCTGACACCAAAATACAGAGCATTGCGATAGGACACAAAGTAATAAAAGCTCAAATGACCTTCAAAATCGTGTGTAGAAAGAACTTATTTAATTTGGCAACTTGTCTGAGTTGAAAAAAGCTTGTTTTTACCACTGAACTTATTTGAGCATTAAATGTAATATCACCATCTAGTTTCACTCCCAAACTAGTGACAGTGGATCTCGCATAAGGAGACAAGGAGCCAATGTTCAAATCATGAACATCACAAGAGTCATTCGAGTCGAAACGTAGGACCTCTGTCTTCTTTTCGTTAAAACTTCAAAAATTGAATGCCCTCCATCTGAGTTTTGACTTCCTCCAGACATTTCAGCAGCATATGAATGGAGTTTTGATCCTAAGTAAAGGTAAGTAAACGTGGCAGTCATCTGCATAACAGGACATACCAAATTTAAGAAAAATAGAACCCAAGAGCAGGAGACATAACGAAAAAAGTAGGGACCCAATATCGACCCCTGCGGATGACCGCACCCTAGGCTTGTGAAACAAAACCTATTCAAAATTGTGGGGGAGATTCAAAAAGAGTGGACTGCAGCTGGAGTCGGTGCTTCAGGAACCACCACGCACAGGCGTATGCAAGACATGGTTTCCAGCTGTTGAATTCCTTGTTTCAAGCCAGCCTTGAACAAGAGACAGCGTCAGGAGCTTCTCGCCTGGCTAAAGACACAAAGGACTGGACTGCTGCACAAATGCTGCTGGTGTTGGTCCACTGTGTTTTCTGAGGTCCAAGGTCAACGCAGCCGTCTACCAGGAAGTTTTGGAGTACTTCACGCTCCCTGCTGCTGACCAACTTTATGGATATGCAGATTTCATTTCCCAACAGGACTTGACACCTGCACACAGTGCCAAAGCTACCAGCACCTGGTTTAAGGACCATGGTATCGCTCTTCTGAATTGGCCAGCAAATTCCACCTTAACCCCATAGAAAATCTGTGGGATATTGTGAAGAGGAAGGTGCAATACGGCAGATCTAACAATGCAGAAGAGCTGAAGGCCTCTATCAGAGCAACCTGGGCTGTCATAACACCTGAGCAGTGCCACAGACTGATGGACTCCATGCCACGCCGCATTGATGCACTAATCCTGGGGAAAGGAGCCCCAACTAAGTATTGAGTGCTGTACTTTTAAATTGGCCAACATTTGTGGAAATCTTTTTTTTTTTGTATTGGTCTTAAGTAATATTCAAATTTTCTGAGATACTGAATTTGGGGTTTTCATTAGTTGTTGGTTATAATAATTTAAATGAGAAAAAAAAATAAACACTTGAAATATATCAGTCTATGTGTAATTAATGACTGTAATATACACATGTCAGTTTAAATGGAATTACTGAAAATCAACTTTTTCATGATATGCTAATTATATGACCAACACCTGTATTAATGGAAATTGAGTGGAAGACAAGGTGTTTGCTGCCTTATTCCTTGTATTAATCCAGTCTTGAATCAGAGATGTCAGGTAGCACACTTGGGCTAAGGAAGAAAAAAATGACTAGACTCTTGCACAGTATTTTTAAGATGAATGGGAATTTTGCATTTCTTTTGGTTACAGAGGTTCTGGAGGAAGAGAGGAGAGACACAGAGAAGAAGGTGTTTAGTCAGATGAGACTATACTTGAAAAAGCATCGGTTCTATAGTGTTTACAACACAACGCTGCATATCTTCCGTATTTTTGCTGTGGAGAGTTTGTTCTCTTCCGCCATCATCTCTTAGCGTAGCAGCATCATAGTCAGAGACTTGAAAAAGCTCAATAAGCTGCTAAAGAAGGCTGTTTTGGGTACTGCTCTGGGACCTCTGGAGAAGATGGCGCTTAATAAAATGGAAAACCCTGAGCATCTTCTTCAGGAGACTGTCATGTAGCATCTTGAGTCAGAGAATTGTTTAGATCTGATGCAACACTGACCATAACATGAGATCCTCCCTGCCCACAGCCACCACCATCTACAGTGAGTCTAAAGAAACTTGAGTAACTGGAGTTACGACATTTAATTTCCCTTCGGTATAAATAGAGTATATTTTATTGTAATCGTACTGTTTTCCATCAAAAAAACAACAACAACAATAATGTTCACATTTCCCTTTTAAATAAAAAATAAATAACCTTTTGATGATATTCTCATTTACCGGTGTATTAATTAATTAAATACGTACTGAATATTCAGCTGCCAGAAGGTGGCGCCTTTGAATCTGTTCTGGATAAATCTGCTGCAGCTCTTGTGGTGGTAAAAAAAAAACAAAAAAACATAAAAATAATATAGTATATACAGTGCCTTTAGTCAAATCAATTCGTCCAGAAATGATTTGACTTGCGTTTGAAAGGGCCCTGGGCAACATTAAATTGCTCTTTCTATGTTGTTGTGGTGTCAGGTGTGGCTGTAACACAGTTGCTGCTCAGTTACGTGAACCTCAGCGACCGCCGTGGAAAACGTCAGCCTTCACTAGTTTTTCTATTACAATTTGACGATGCTGAAACAAAACATTATTGCTATGCTCCTTTCTAAGGGTGCTTCAATCGTGGTCCTCTCAGATGCACAGCGATTCTCCACACAGCTCTCTCCCAATATGAACGAGGCCTCTGTTTGATGCTTTTTTTGAAAATACGGTTAAGAAAAAGTTGGAGAACTCCTCCATTTGTTTTGCACGACTATTCCCAGTGCGTCTAGCTGGAGGTTTGAGGACTCACCTGGATTACAAACCATAAGGAGGAACTTTGTGTTCAACAATCCTCTACAGACAGTTGTTGAGTGGATCTGTGGTGCACACAGAGCTCATGTTGCAAAAATAGAGGCATCAATCCCATTAATGCTGTCTGGGAGCACCTATAGCCCATCATCTTACTGACGTCTCCGCGCTGTTTGAAGTCTTTTTGCGAGCTTAACTCCACATTTCCCAAAGGCAGCGAAGTGGGTCTTTGTGGCTTCTTCAAACACACTGAATCGTCAATACCGTAACAGTTTCAACAAGTCAGCTAATCTTCGGACAAGGCTCCGGGGAGGGTTGAGATCAGAGGAAAATATCCCAACAGGCTGTTGTGAAAGCATGACCAGCCCATCTGAGCATTTCAGTCAAGGCACTCTGGAAGACAAGCAGTCCATGTTTCCTGCCGGTGGCACTTCTCCAGCAAGTCCTGCAAACATCGTTAATTGTGCTTCTTTTTAAAAAAAAAATAATAATAATCAAGTCTCTGAGACAGATACAGGTTTCTCAATATTTCTCCAGATTAAAATATACCTGATATTGAATGTTTCAATCTGCTTCACACAATCAGTTTCTGTGTGTTTACTTTCTATATCATGATATGTGAGGATGTGAAATGAAACAATATCATTACTATTGAGAAAAAAAGAACCTTGTGTCAAGAGACTGGGAGCAAGCAAATAGGTCTGGATACCTATTAGCAAACAAAATCTTGATTTACTGTCTTGCAGAACGCATACAATTTTAAAATCAAGTTCAGGCCAATATTTTAGATGTATTTCCTGTGGAATTTTTTTATTTTTATTTTAAAACCCTTGGGATAACTGAGTTCACTAACCTCTAGATCCTCCATCCATCGTCTATACTTGCTTATCCTTGCAGGATCATGGGGCCTATATCTCTAGCTGCAACCTTTAGTGAGTGGTTCATAAAGTGTTTCCAATAAATACCCCCTCACTAAACACCAAACATTTACAAATGCCACTGGATTCAAAAGACATTTAGAAACAGCTTTACAAGAAAATCTCACCTTTTTATGTTCATTATGTTTAGTCACAAACTAAGGAAGACATTCCTTCTTAATTTGCACTGTGGGTCCAAAGTAAAAATGCCAAAGTTAAAAAAATGAAAAGAACGGTCTTCCTAATTCAGTTTTCCAAGGAGGGGGAAGGAGTGATATTTCTCACCAACCACAGGCAGAAATCCAACACTCTTATTTCTTTAACGTAAAAGCTGTGTTTCTGCTGTTCTTACAGAAATCGGTTTGTTTAGGCCCATTGGGTCAAACGCTGTGACCCAGTTTGTTGGGATAGAGAAGAGAATGCCACAGCCTCGTCTTTCTTCAAAAAAGAAACCGTCATTTTGAAATGTGCAAGGGCTTGATCCGACTTCACTTCTTCCTCAGGATCAAATAAGAATTGGTAAGATGGTAAAGTTACGTTGTATTAGAATTTCAACAGCAGTTAACAAAAAACTTTGCTAGCTATGCCCAGCAGTCAGACATTGACCCAAGCAGTTTGGGCATTAGGTCAATATAGTTAGGTAGTATTTGATAGAGGTGGGAATTTTGAGTAGGATTTTTGTCATCCAAATTCTGCTTTGTGAATAAAAGATGTATTAGTGTACATCGTAGCCAACTTGTCAGCCACTGACTCTTGGAGAAACTGAGTAAAGGCCAATGTATCCTTGCTTTCCCGTTGATCCTCCCTCAGTGTCTTGGCAGCAGTAATCAAGCTCCCCAGTATAAATGTTTACTGGGTTTCTTCAGTCAGGTTCTCCTGTTGTTGCCACCAGCCACTACAGGATTTCCATCTTTTCAGTAAACGCTGCGTGTTTTCACTTGTCTGCATGTGAGACCTCAACTTCACCTGCTGACAGCACCAAAATACCACATGCTGCTCTGACAACTACCAGCCATAGGGTTCAATAAGTAGCTACTGAACAATCTGGGCAAATATATTGAGAAGATTTTTATCTGTTCAGCCCATTAATCATTTACATAATGATTAAAAAACAATCAAAATAAGACAAATTAACCAGCCCCCTCACTGTAAAAATGATTTGCTGACTGAACTTGACTCAGCCTAGTTTACCTCTGGTTTGACTGAGTTAAGTTAAATCGTTTTTTACAGTGCTCCGACTAAATAAACTGTTCCAGGGTTTATTAATTTAAAAACGACTGTGGAGTCCTCTCAGCTTTTGGGCTTCAACCTTGTAATATGAGTGTCTCAAAAAAAATTTAGAGCTTTCATTATTCAATGAAATGAATGTATTCAATTAGATCCTGGTAATTCTGAAGCTCTTTTCCACTACTTCTGCTGTGGAAAAGAAAACTGCACACAATGTGGTGAAATATCACAAAGCCATGTGTAATCTGTGAGAGTAGAATGGGTCAGATTTCCTTAAAAACACCAAGATTTTTGTTTGTAAAAAAAAAAAAAAAAAAAGAGGTACATTTTCAGTCATCAGAGAATGAAAAAACTGTTTTACGTAATTGTACTTGTTTTTTGGTAAATTAATAAGATTGTCAGTTTTTTTTTCAAAAGGCTATTAATTAGTCAATAGCAGGTAGCCTGTGTAAAAAAAACAAAAAACAGTTACCTGTTTGTTTATAGTATTAACTACAGCTAAAGACGTGTAAGGGTTTGTTTAAAGCGACTAAGTCTTACTTCATTTGAGGTGCACTGCTTTCAGGTCCCAGTCACTGGGAGTGTCAGACGGGTCAATTGTAATTAAAAAGGTGTCAAAGAGAACCATGGAGGGAGGATGACAGGAATCAGACGTTGCCTTAAGTTAAATGTCAATCACCAGGGAAGGCTAAATGAAGTCGTGGTCTGTTCTTTAACATAATCCATGGCTTCAGCAAGGAAACTATTTTATTTTAAACGTGAAGCACATTAAAAATGAAGAAAGGTTTTTTTTTTTGAAAACCCCATCAAAGCCATCATTGGAAATTATTGAAAATTATTACTCGTTTTTGGCGAAACAACATAAAAATTTATATCTGTCCACCTAGAATCGTATCCCACTGATGTAAACATTTTTAGTTTGACGTGTTTTATATTGCTAAAGTCAACTAAAGTGCAAGGCAAACTTTACTAACAACCAGTGTATTTACATTTTGAACAAGCTCATGCTTTTAGTTATAATGGTCTCGTGCTGCTTTGCAGCTTCACGACCTGGGCAACTTGCTGTAATTGAGAGGGCAATGTTAGTTTGGATCTTTTTTTTTTTTCCTCTTAATGAATTCAATTATCATATGAAAACTGATTTTTATATTTACTTGGATTAACATTTTTGTGATCGGAAACATTTAAAGGCGACCGTTTACGAAGCTATCCTTTTTTTGCCCTTTTTTGTAATTCTATTTTGGTTTCTACTGCTTCTAGAAACAGTCCTTCAAAAACCCATCCAGCCGTTTTTTTTTTTGTTTTTGTTTTTTTGCTAATTACTAAATGTTTTATTGATGTCTAAAATTAGTCGTTTCAAAAACCTCCCTATTATTGCGTCACAGTCGATGGGCATCGTTGCCTCACCTGACAAATCAAGCGAAGCTCCTCCCACGTTTACTGTGCAGGTGTTGTAAAATGGAAAGACCAAAAGTGACGCACCAAGGGAAAACCAGGAGCAAGTCGGCAGGGCACAAACAGAGAAAAACATTGCATTTCTGAGAAAATAGTGATTTTCGCTTCATTGCAAAATGTTCTTGTCAAAGCTTGTCAGTGCTTTAAATGACCGTTTCAGAGGTTATAAACCAGTAGACTTTGTGTTTAAACTCGGCCTGTTTTCAGCTTACAATCTAACCGACCGGGATCTGCACGTTGGGGAGGGGACACCTATGGCTCATTTATATACTTCCTTTGTTTGGACCCACGCAGACATTTGCGCACTGCACCTTTTTTTTTAAAACATCTTTGAGATGATCAGTTTCTGGTAAAAGCTGGTTTCAACCCAGTGACGTTGTTTTCTCTACGCAGATGCTCGCGTTACAGAAAACGCCACAGTTTGTCAAAAGGGTGAACTTCCAAAACGTTTCCATTTGTTGCATCCTGACCTCTTCATCTCCCCTCCTCTTTTTTTTTTTTTTTGTGCTCACGTACTGACACCCCCAACAGCACGCACACACACACACACACACACACACCCTCCGTCATACACCCACCAGCCTCTACGTCAGTTGCAGACAGGGGTGGAGGGCGAACTATAAAAGAGTGGGGGACTTTGGAGGTAGAGCACAAGAAACATCTGAGGTTTTTCAGATCTGATGAGCAGCTGCCACCAACTGCAGCGCACTTTCTTCATCACTGCTCTCCTCCTGGACCTTCAGCCCGTCTGAGCTGCTCAGACTATCTCTCTCTCACGCACACACACACACACACACTGTGCCACACGCCATCTCCTGCTCCTGTTGCGCTTGTACTCCATTCCTGCCTCAACATGCAGCTCCTGGTGGTGTTAGCAGCTCTCATGGGGGTTCTCTTCAGCGTAAGAGCAGCTGCCGTGCTTCCTCTGGACGACAGGAGCCCCATCCAGGCAAACAGGGTGAGCATGTTAAGGATTTCCTTATTTAACACATGGATGATGTTGCTTTCTGACTGCAATTGTTATTGCTGATAAATCTCTCAATTTCATCGTCTAAAAAAGTGGTGTGAGTAATTTAAAAAATGTGGTAAAAGAAAATTAAAATGCTATTTTATGAAATAAATGGTCTAAAATCTGTAATAGACTATATTGCACTTTCTACCTTTCCCCGTTGGTTCATACATAATCATAAAAACTAAAATAGCAGCACTGTAAAAATCAATTTATCTAATAATTTCTGCATTTCCTGCCCCTCCAGGAGCTGAGTAAAGAGCGCAAAGAGCTGATCCTGAAGCTGGTGTCCGGATTGTTAGATGGAGCTCTGGACACCAACATGCTCCCCGGCGAAGCGGCTCCAGTGGACCTCGAGGAGCCGCTGGCGTCCCGCCTGGAGGAGAGGGCCGTCTACAACAGGCTATCACTGCCTCAACGTGACCGCAAAGCCCCCTGTAAAAACTTCTTCTGGAAAACGTTCACCTCGTGTTAACAGAACCGCCTGGCTCTGCCCCTCCATCCGTCCCCTCCTCCCCCTCTCCAGCTCAACAGGAACTGCAGTAGATCTCAGCTGTACATATCATATACACCTGTGCAGCATTGATGGACTTTACTGAGACAGCGTGTATGTCTGAATTTCGACTATTTATGTACACAATGTATGTATTTCTGTATCGTAACAGTTCATTTCGGGGTTAATAAAAAAAGCATGGATTATAATGTCAGACACGGTAACGGCAGTCGATTCTGCAAAAACAGGAGGTCATATTTTTCACCTGCTTCTAGAGTTCAAATACACTGTCAGATTAAAGGCAAAAAAACAATGAGTGAATGTTTTTTTATTTGTATTTAATTGATTTTTTTTTCACCTCACTTTGAAAGAGTGGTTAGGATTGTAGTAATATTTAGAGATTTGCTGTGTAAATATAATTTCCTGTCTACAAAACACGGACTTTGTGTTGATAGAGGTTACAAAGATCACTCTGATTTACTAAAAACGCTTTTCACTTTTTTGATTTACATTTTTTTTGTACTATCTGTACCAGAAAACAGCATTATACCTTAATGTTTCACAAAAACTAATACGAAAATAAAAATAGACTCAACTCAGTTTGACAGAATAGCATAAGCAATGGATGCTTTATTAGTTGCTTGTAATCTTGCATGTGACCTGTAACCTGTAAAATTCAATTGAAACACAAACCAGAATATTCCTGGGGAAAAAATAAAAAGTATAAAAAAAACAAAAAAAAAAAAGACTAAATAATGTTCTTGTAGGTAGGCTAATACTTAAAACAATATTTTGTCAAAGCACCTTTTCATTTATCACTTAATCAGTCTTTTTGAGTTAGTACTCGATTATCATGGTCTATATTGACTCAGAAAATATGTTCACTCGTCTTCCCAAAAATTTCAGATTCCAAGCCAAGGTAAGTTTTTTCCGTACAGCATTGTTCACCTAAGAGAAGTTAAAGTGCTTTACAGGAAATCAAAGGAACTGAAAGACGTTTACGCTACACAAAAGAAACACCACAAAACAATACTTAAGCATTACATGAACGTACAAAATTATGAGATTTAAATCAAATAAGATGTAATTTAAAAAAATTAGCCAATAAACATACATTTGAGCTTTATGGAAGCGTTATGCTGTAGTAACCAGGAATGTTTTCAGTCTTGAGGTTAAAGGAGCCAATAAGTTGTTCCAGAGCCGAGGAGCAGTGAATGAAGGTGCACTAAAGGCTGCCTCACCTTGTTTAGTTCTGGGAACACAGAATGAGGAGGGCTCTGATGACCTGATGGGTCTGCCGGGGTTAATACATTACCAGGACCTCTGAAATATAGTTAGGTCCAGGATCACTCACCGCTTTATGAATTATTTCTTTTCTACATAATGGAGGAAAGTATGACCCATTTAGTCTGTGATATTTGGGACACATTCACTCAGAGACTGTAGTGGACCAGAGGCAGATAGATTTCTATGTCTTTAGCTTGGATATTCAAAGAGATGATTAATTCCTCCTTAATCTGAGTTTGGGGAGAATCATGTGAGTTTTGTATGCTCATATTTATAATTACCAAATGACAGGTATTATCAGTCTGCCAACTCAGATTTGAACCAGTTTAGAACAGCAGGGGACAATCTCACTCACTTTCCCAATCAGCTAGGGTGTGCTGATTAATTGTATTGAACACAGCACAGAGATCCATTAAAACCAACACAGATGTTTTTGATTTATTTCCTGGAAAGTTGTTATTTAGCTTATATATGTCATTTCAAACCTTTACCAAGGCAGTCTCAGACCACTGTCAGTAAAAAAAAAAAACCCCGTGTTGGATTAGATTTTAAGAAAAAGAGGTTGCAAGAGGTTTGACGGCCTGCCAACAACAGTGAAAAGAATTTGGGCATCGTTGGTGTTTTTATTGAATAAGAGAGTAACATGACTGCCTTGCTCTTGTTGTCCCAGAATTATAGATCCCACTTTGTTGATGTCATTGTAATCCGGCAGATTAATTTTTCTGCACCCAAATTCTCTTTTTTCAATTCTAGCTACTTCCAGAGGCTCTTCTGTGCCAGGCCCTCTTTACATCACTCCAACGGTAAAACCCCCCAAATCAGATTCAGGTCTGCCTTTGGTCCAGCTATTTGAAAACATTTAACCCCCTTTGGAGAAGACGTTATTTTGCTGATTTGGATGTCAGCTTTCCAGCTGAAGCCTGGAGTTTTTTTTTTGTTTGCCAGCATTGACTGCTATTTGGAACTGTTAAAATTCCCCTCCACCTTGACCAAGGCTTAATAAAGTTTAAACAAAAGTTCATGTTAGAAGACTCAGCCCCGGCGCACTTGCATCCACTGAATGCTTCGTCAAACGTCTGTGCGCCAGCCAACCAGCATCCTGATCGCAATCTATCATCCCACAAGACTTTGTTTATAAGGCGCCCCACCCATGGATTCTCCTGCTCTTCCACCAAGCTTCAACTGATCTCAGCTGAGCTTCAACTCTCCTCCACCCCATCTCCTCCTTCACGCTCTCAAGCTGACTACTTCTCCCCTACAACCTCCACCATCATTGTCCAAACCCCGGGGGGAAGACTTCACTAATCCTAATCCTAAAATTATCATCCAAGCTAATAGACATTCACAGCTTTCACGTCTTCTACCAGGATCCATGCACCAGAGCACTTTTTAAATGTATGACAATAACCTCTTTGATTGCCTCTGATTGAGTCTCTCCAGATTGAAACGATGCCGCCACCACCATGCCATGCTGTGGGTAATCATATTTTTTACTCAAAAGTTGAAATTCCAAATTTTCATCATGTAAGATTAGCAGAATCCAAAATGGCTGTTATTAATAGATGCATTAAAAAGAATAGTTCAGCTGTTTTTTTCTTTTGAAATCTGTCACACTATACAACCTGACAGAGTATAGCCGCAGTGTTTGAAAATTGCATCTTGGTAAAGGCACTTGGAGAAATGTTATAATGAAAATATTTTTTTATGGTTTTATGATCATAGCTTTTTAAAACCTTGCTCTCAGGACACCTGATGTGTAATAGAGTCAGCTCATTTAGTGAATGTGTTAAAATCTTGTGGCCTGTCTGTTTTAGAGATCCAGTTTTAGCTTTCCATTATGTCAAACAAACTGTCTGAAACCACAAAAAAATAAATGCTTTCCACGATTAATTCTTAATTTTCTAAACCAAATAGCACAGCTGTTTCTTAAAATCATTGAATTGCAAATAATTCAAACAAATTACAAACTTTTTAGCAGATATGCAAAATAAGTCAAATAAATACAACAATGACATGTTTCAAATAGTCCAAATTGATGGACTTTCAGTCTAAAACTGCCAGAGTAAACACAAACTCCTGTTACAACTTAGCTAAAGTCTCACCGGCTCTCTGCCCAGAAGAATAGCAGCTAATGATTCATAATCGGGATGATTAAGCAGTCGCAGTTCTGATTCAATTACAGGTTTTGCAATAAAGGCTGTTTTTTTTTACAACATTATTTCATTTTATTTTTGGGCTTGTGTTTGAAACATCTGGAGAAAACACCTAGTCGTTGGCGTGACCCTATCTTTTAGAGAGATCTTCTCTTGATGGTAAGTGATAGTACTGGACAGCTCAAAGCTAAATAATTACATGGTGCTTACATCCACTTGGAACTCTGCTCTTTTAATGACGCTGAGCAGACAAAGCCTCTTGTGGGCTTGCTTAATTACGCTTCGTCACCAAGTATCATTTAGTCTTGTGTTTAAAAGAAAACAGAAAAAAAAACAAAAAGAAATACACACGCTCAGGTTTTACAGACAGCGAGAGACGAACTTCAGTTGAAGAACAGTAAGAATAAGAGTAATAAAACACGTCAGTGCAAGCAAATCGGTAAAAAAAAAATAAATAAAACACTAGTACATGACACCAGTTTGCATCAAATCAACATTTTGAACACAACACAATTTGATGCCAGTCAAAGAGCTGTCCACTCCTGACTTTATGCCTCTGAGCTCAAATGAGCATTCGGAGGTGCAACATCAAAGCCGATGGCTGCGAGCAAAGCATTTTATTGGCTTTCCTTTTGATCTGAACGAGGAGGAGGGAAAGACGTGCTCTGGCCTAACTGTGTAATTTAAATTTAAATGTAACCTGATATGTGCCGGTGTTTAAAAATAACAAAGACTTAGGTGCTGGTTCTCCTCCTCGGAGAGAGGGGGGGAAAAAAAACAACTTCAAAGTGAGCGCGTCAGGATTACATATGCAGGGAATAAAGTTTAAGGGATGTGACTGAATTTAAAAAAAACTCAGAGTTAAATTAGAGTATCTGGAATACATAATTTATTATTTTCTTTTATCATAATGAGCATTCCCCCTCTCCTACCAACTATTTTTTACTATCAACTTAATTATTATTACATAACAATTTAAATCAAAATAAAAAACAGGTTACATATCCCTTCTCTTTACATTTTTTTTGTTACTACTGTGTTTTCACTAAGCACCATTTCACCAGAGCCAGTCACCTATTCACTATTTAGCAGCATTTTAGAACTAAGATTGTGTTGGTTTTCCCTTAAATATTTCTGCTGAATTAAAGTATTTGCTTCTTTCTTTGAATTTGTTGGGTAGAGGGTTACATAACGTTGAGCCTCCAAAATTACCACCTTATTGACTACACCATAATCTATAAGATGCAGAGTTTATTTGTTCAGGCTTGGCTGAATATCCCAGCAGAGTCCAAATAAGAAAATGTTCAGTTTTCCTTTCATTATTTTTCCTTTCCATATTTTTCTTGTCTTCTGGTGTGCTTCAGATCATTTTCCCTAAGCACAGCCCCAGTGTGCTTGAACTTAAGGTGGAAAACTGATGATCAGACATTCTCCTTCAGGACTTTCTGACAGTGAACAGGATTCAAGATTTTTATGGATTATAATAAATTATCCAGGTCCCGAAGAAGCAAAGATCAGACCATGACACCGCCACCACCGTGTTTGACTGTTAGGGAGATGTTTGTTTTGAATTTCACCTTCATTTAACCCGATTCGTCCCATTGAGAGGAAAGATCTCTTTGACAAGGGAGAGCTGGCCGAGAAGGCAGCAGTACTGTTTAATTACTAAAAAAACATTAAAGAAAATGTATTTACATTAAAAACATATAAAAAATTTGCACAGAAATGTGTCAGACTGCAAGGATTTCAACAGAGCTAAAGCCTCTTAAGCCCTAGCCTTGATCCAGCCCCCAGTACTGGGGGAGGAATTACAAACTAATAATTACACTATTCAAAGAATTTCACATTTTGGTAGATTCCCTCCAGAGTTTAGAATCACGACCAGATTTCCCCATTGCGGGACTAGAAAAGAATTTCTTAATTGTGTAAGTAAACATAATTAGATTTAGATTTTGGTGGGTGTGCGCGCAACGCACACCCACCAAAAAGTTCCCGTTTTGTCTCACTTCAGTTAAATGTGGTCTGCCAGTATGCCCACACACACCACAATGTTCCCGCTGGCAAACGTCCATTTTGACCTGGTTCTTTTGGACTGTTGTAAAGAGCAATCCTTCCTCCAAAAAAAAGTGTGTGCAGTGACATCCAATGGATTCAGCCTTGGCCTCATCTGCCTGGACCATATTCTCCCAGTTTTTAATTGGCTTGTACAAGTCTTCTGCAGCAACCTTCAAACAAGCCTTTTCTTCAGCAGGCGAGTCTTGCACAGTGAGTGTCCACAGAGGCCATTGAGATTGATTGCACTACTTATTGTTTTCATGGGATAAAGTGTACCAGCTAGTTCCTGGTCTTTCTTGAGCTCTCCTTGACTCTTGAACAACTCTTCTGATCAACTCTAACCAGCTTGTCCCCGTGAAAGAAAAACCCAAACCATCCTCACAGCATGATGCCGCCGCTCCTATGTTTTATAATGGGGATGGTGTGTTTTCTAACCACCTTCTGAGGCCCTTGCAGAACAGCTTTGTTTATAGTCAAACTAAATTACACACATAATAAGAGTACTCTGTTAAGTAGCTAGTAACTTCGAAGACAACGTTTGAAGACATTTTGTCATGGAGTATCAGAGTAAGGGCATTTTTATTACAAATGCACGCATCACTGTGATGGTCTTTCACATAGAATCCAATGAAATTTGTGGTTTATTGTGACAAAATGGGAAAATGTATCAAAAATATGAACTTGGTTGCGACACACTGTAAAACAAAAATGGTTATGGTCTACATCTAAAATAGATATTTGTCAAATAGAGTCCATTGTCACAACTAATGGTGGATCCTTTAAGGTCTGTCTCTGTTTATTGCTGTCGATAGGTGTCTGCACCTACAGGTGTCATCTTACGAGTGAACTGATAGTCCATATATATCCAAATCCTAAAAAAAAAAAGACAAATTTATTGTACAAAGTTTCCAAACTTCTTACTTCTGCAAAAAATGCTGCCACCTGAACCCCCACTCCCTCCCCCCGCATCCCCCGAGTTTACAGTGTTTCTCTTGGGATTTAAGCAGGTGTGTCAGCACTAATCTTCATCCTGGCCCGGTGCGCATTTAGAAACAGTTAACATCAAATGGTCTGCTAACCCGGCGCTCCATCAGTCAAGACAGGCCAAATTAACACCCGCTGCTCGGCTGAATGCTCCTGATCACAGGTGTGAACCGGCAGGCCGTGTGGCCGTGTTCCACTGAGAGGCAGTCTGTGTCCTCCCCTGCCCGACATATACGCCGCAGAGCTTTATTCAGGTGGGAGAAAAAGTTTGTCGTTTTTTTTTTTTTTTTTGTCATTTTATTATGGACTCGTACCAGCAGCGGTGGCATTTAAAAGACTGATTTCCAGCCATGTTCTGATTGATTATGTTGCATATCTAAGAATCGCACATATCGGATTACCCAAAGGCGGCACCTGTTTTGTTTGAGAAACTCTTTCCTTTGTTAGACCCGCGTCTCTGCATACCTTGCCTGCAACAAGCTTATTCATCCCTGTCAGCCAGACTCAATTTGTTCAGCTGTGACATTTTTAGATTTAGGTTGTTGCCCGAGCCTTAAGCAAATGTAGTATGACTGATGAGCTGAGGCACTCTGAAGTAAAATAAATATATAATTTTCTTTTCTTTTCAAATAATGTTGTATTAGGGACGAGCTATGCCTAGGGGGGAATAATAGTGCTAGATGTGTGTGTGTGTGTGTGTGTGTGTGTAACAGGCTTGCATCAGGTTCAGAGATCATTAGAGCTGTTTTTAAGGGGACTGTTGCGTTTTTCAAGGGGAAATATAATTTCACGTCTTTCCGCCGCTTGACAGACACAGCTTTCTATTTCTTTGGTTAAATACTTTTAAGTGTCACCTGATGAAGTAACAAGCGCAACTTCGAAACAAATTAAGCTCTTCAAGAGCATCGCAAAGAACTATGCGATCAGAGAAATTAGGTGTTTGCCCAAAGTGACGGAGGAAAGCATTCTAGCACACACAAACTTAAGTGTCTCTGATGCATTTGTCTCAGAGAGTTTCCATGTTTGGGAGCGCCAATGGAAACAAAGAGATTGTTTTCCCCAGCAGGGCCTAATGATGCCTGATGGCTTATTCAGCTGCTGAGTGCCAGCGCTAAAAGCTGATCATTACCGAGCCCCTCTGCTCTTTCGTAGCTAAAGCCGTGGCTCGGAAAATGAGCTGTCACCAGCGCCAGGAAGCATCGCCGCGTGTTGTGGCGGCCCCGCTCTTTTTGGATGCTTTGGAGGACGGAGAAGGTCTGTGACGTGAAAGTGAAATATGGGGTTTTAAAGCTTTTGGTTGGAAATAAAATTAAGATACAATAGATTCAAATACTGGTTTGTAGTTTATGTTCTTTCTAGCAGCTTGGGGCGACGCGAGGATAACGTGTCAATGAGCTAACTAATGTACACACAGGAACAGCAACTGCGGCTAATTTATTTTTGAACATTACATAGTTTAACACAACATACTCATGACAAATTGCATTACTGTACAACTTTATTACTCTGGTGAAGCACTCTTACCTGGGCCACCATTGAGCCAAATGAGCCACTGCTGAAGGCGTAATTCTACGGTGGGTTTTAATTGACAAAATTCATTTAATCCGCAACACCAATATTGAATAATATTCCACACACCCATTGCAATAACTATCTGTTTACCTAGATGCAACGTAGAGATGAACTAATCACAAACTGTCATAAACAGCCGCGCAGCTCTTGAAGCAATGTCTCATGTGAGTTTTCAACTGTAGTTTTCCAACTTCCTGTTGTAGCACCAAGTTGAACTTAAACGGGAAAAATACACATTTAATTTAACTTAACATTTTTGTGAGCATCTCCATAAATGAAAAAATACAATATTCTTTATCGCCGATGTACAAAGTTGCTGTTAATATGTCTTTCAGACATCACTGGGGGGAATGCAGCTCTGACAGCACATGTTTTAGTGCCTTTCAAAGGTTCATACATCATGTTACAAACCCAAACTTCCAAGCATTGTATTTGATTTTTAAATAATAGACCAAAAACCAATTTCTTTCACAAGTCACTTTAATGCATATAGTTAATCTGTGTGTGATTTCATCTCAGTATAAATACAGCAGTTTTTGTGAATGCCTCCTATGCAATCACTCGTGTGATAATGGAAGGATTTAATCCAAGATGCTTTATCTGGAGTACAGGCAAGAGTAACTAAAATATGTAAGGCTTCTCCAATTTTGGATCTAAAGTTCTTCTTTTAGTCTACAAGGCTCTCAGAACTCCATCAAGTCCAAAACATCTCCTAAATCCCTGTCATCCATATCAAGCACTGTGCTCTCAGAATATAGGAGAACTTGGGGTTCTGTTTTAAAGAGAAGGTTTGGTGGCAGAGCCATTAGCCACCAGGCCCCATTTTTGTAGAAGCAACTGCCTGCTTCAAATACGCAGATGCACCTAAATGTTTTCATATTACTCAGGCTTATGAGTGAAGTCTGCATGAAAAATCCTGAACTTCATTTTGTTTTAACACGATTTATTAGAGGTAGTTCCAGGTCTAAGCATAAATTGCTGCATATTTTATTTCACTTTTTTAACTTTTTAACTTTGAGATTGTAATAGATTTTTTTTTCCATTGGATCAAATTTTTACTTTTTTTGTCTTTTACTTTGTCACTTATTTAGCCCGTTATCTATATTTCTATTTAAGTAAATTTGGATATGAAATGCATGCAGTCTCATTTCTGTTGTGGCATTTTGGTTGTACACTGTCATACATGCCTGTTAGAACGGGGCAAGGCAAATGAAGATTGATCGGTAAAGTATGATCCTATGCATGACCGCCTAAACTGAGAGGTTGGGCATTGATCAAAGACGTAGCCAAACAGAGAGCTGTGCAACTTGGAGCCTCTGTTGACGTGTCAGCAGGGACAATGAAGCTTTGCAAAGTTGATGGGAAGATGGATGGAGCTAAACGCAGGGCTATCCTGACAGAAAAAAACTCATATAAGCTTCAACTTACATAGCTGATGCTGGAGCAGAGCTCACTTTTACTCACAGCGACCTAAACAGCTAAAATTTAACAATTTAGCTCAAAGCGTGTTTCAATTTTGTTTCTGACATAGATGTGTTTTTATCTATTTTTTGTATGGTGACCTTGAGTGTCCAGAAATCTGTTTACAGATTATTTCTAAATCCAGTCTAATTGAAGAAAGGCTGTTTTGGTTAAGAATAGGTAAGAATTGAAATTTGCAGATATATAAAATAGATAGATAATTGTCTGCCCAATAAAACTGACTGAAAGTTGCAGCTGTAAAATAAATCCCATAGGAAGGAATTGTTTTAGGTTTCATTTAATGAATAAATTAAACACTACTACCATAGATGATTGAAGCCTGATACAAATGTATTTGTCTTTTTCGAACCTGGACATATCAATATGTTGAGAAATTATTTTTTTCCCAGTACGCTTTTGAACTAAGTTGTACAGGGTTCATATAAGGGTACGCGAATCATCTTACATTTAGATGTTGTCCAGATATATAAAAGACGGGAACTGGTTGTCAGTTAAAAACCGCCTTTTAGTAATTGAAATACACTCTTAATTAACACAGTGAAATATCTTCAGCTGCAATAGCGGGGAGCCTCCACGTCGTCATGTATAAACAACAGCAAGATGTCCCAGTGCATTAGTTGGACTCTTGAACTGGATGTCACGATCCAGAGTGCTTCATGACGTTAGCGTCATTCGAAAACAGGGTCTCTAGTATGGATAAACACCGCGACAAGATCAAGAGTGTCTTGCTTACACATTGAAGTGTGCTCTGTGGACTATTTCTCCATACTCACATGAGGGACAGTCTCACAATTAGCCATCAAAACTGTCCATGTTTGTGTCAGTCCTCGCAGCTGTGACACATTTGTTGCCGCCACAGCAGATCAGGATCTCAAGTAATGTTATTTTCTCCCATTAGGTAATACCGCTTTGGACTATTTTCGGGACAATTGAGCCCTTGTGGGATAGCAATACACCAGATTGCAGTTGCTCAGACCACGTGAAATCCCCTCCATGTCAAATGGTGAGGATGTAACATGGAGAGGAACGGGAAAGGGTTGCTGTGAGCCTTGGAGAAGCTAAATGCCACTGCAGCGGTGTGGCTGACAGTGATGGTTTCTGGTTATTAATGGCATGTGAAGTCACGGTCACTTACAAGAGAGTTACCCCATTACTCCTATTGGAAATCCATGTGTAATGTTTGAGGCCTGCTGTCATTTTTCTCAAGCCTAACAGACCTGAAAATGTTTAATCAATTATACAAGTAATGCCCCCCATTAATATCATCATTTGAGTCTTTGAATTATGGCCTGTTGGCACCATAATTCAATTTAATACAGTGGCAATTGCATGCAAATTCGCATAATGAGTGTGTGTTAGGCTAATACTCACTTCTCATCACTTTTTGGGATTAGCAAGACCTTAAAGGGATGGTTATACATTTTTTAAGGATTAGTTATGTTGAAAACCTTTTCAGTAGTTATCTTACCTGCAGTAGATGACCCTTTGTTTGTTTGTTTGTTTTAGTATAAATCCCGGTTAATTGCTTCCTAAAAGTTTGATTAACATCTAGTCTGAGAGAAGCCAAGGCCAATAAATACTTATATTATCTTAAAACGACTTTAACCTAAAAAATGCCGGCAGTTTATGAGACTGCTATTTTTGGAATTTCATAGACTCATTGAGTTAATATTGGGGAGTTAATATTGTGTTTACACTGGAAATAAAGATAGGAGGCTGTGTGCCATTGATATTCCTTGTTAAATAAGCTTTCCTTTCAGAACTGATTGGCTGGTCAGAAAATAAAAGCCTGGAGGGACATACCAATCTCCACCTTCTTCTTACTATTGTCATAATCCCGGTTTGTGAGAGTGTTTGTGTACAAGCGTGAGGTCTTTTCTGAGCAGAGGATCTTTTTTGGCGGGCGTGACCCCCAACTGTGCCTGCACAGTAGAGCAGTGGGTAGCACTGTTGCCTTGCAGCAAGAAGGTTCTGCTTAAAAAGTGGATCATACAGCTGCAGCTGCTGCCCGTGTCCTCACTAAGACTAAGAAAGTAGAGCACATAACCCCAGTTCTAAAGTCCTTACACTGGCTCCCTGTATCTCAGAGAATAGATTTTAAAATGCTTCTGTTAGTCTATAAATTCCTGAATGGTTTAGCACCTAAATTCATCACAGACTTGTTATCAGTGCATCAACCCTCCAGACCACTCATGTCTTCTGGCTCCAGCCTAGTTTGCAGAACCAGAACCAGAACCAAACACGGAGAAGTAGCATTTAGTTCCTATGCTCCACTTATCTGGAACAAACTTCCAGAAAACTGTAAAAGTGCTAAAAGCCTGAGTTCCTTTAAATCAATATTAAAAACACATTTGTTTAGGATTGCCTTCGACTGTTCTAGTTAAACTGTTTAATGAAACATCACTCTCTCTCTGTCTCTCTCCGAGGTCGGTCGTGTCTTTCTCTCTCTGCAGCTTTTACCCCCCCTCCCCCCCCCCCTATCCTGCTTTGCTTTGCTATGTCTTGTCTTCTGAGCACTTTCTTCATATCAACCGAACTCTGAAAAACATGGATCTGGTAAGCTGGTCTCTCAATACTATTGATAAATTTTTTTCGACGGGTAGGCAACGGAAGGGGGACCCGTCTGGTCCTGATTTGACTTATTTTGTGAGATACACCCTAAATTCCTGGAGGAAAACGGTGTGTCTTTCGACCTTGTCATTCCTGGACGTTTGAAATTTTCACATTGGATTAAGGATACTGGGATCTCTACTTATTGGTTTTTGTGGATTTTTGAAGTATCGGCAAATACAGCGGATGTCGGAGCCATTTGGCCTTGATCAGGCTGCCGGCTGCATGACGCGCTCACTCTGGCTGTGAACGGACAAACCTGGCAGGTGAATGGAGCCAAGCCGAAAAGCTGGCTGCGCTGGAACGCAGACTGACTTTGGTGGTTGAACTCAAGGGGAGATGGGATAAAATCTGGGAGTGAAGCGCGAAAAAGCCCAATAATTTGGAAAATTGGATCTATGTGGAGCCAGCAAAAGACTTAAAAGCTGACAGGAAAGGCAGTGCAGCTTGTCTCATAACAAATAACATATTTGGATTCCCTCCCTATCTTCTCCTGGATTGTTATGACGGAGTGCCCAGAAAAGCCCCCGGCTACCCCCCTCCCCCGCTGACACCTGAGGATGCTTCTCTGAACTGTGGGCCGGCTGATAACATCAAGGACAATGGCCTCTGGAGAGTGTTCACGGAGAAAAACACTTTCGCCCATACACACACGCATAACTGATACTCATAAAAACTGATGAATTACACTCACGCGACAGGTCTCAAATGTTTACCTTCTGCATACATGTTGTCTTGTGTTTATTTGTGCTTTTGTGCTATGAGGGTTTTTTTGTGTCGGTTGTTTGTCTCTTTATAGGTGAGAGCATAAATAGGCAAACATCTGTCTCTTTTTTTTCTCTCCCCTCTTTCCCCCATGTTGTTGCTCTTTCTTCGAGAGTTTCAAGGCAGCGCCTAGGGACCCCGTGTAAAGCGGGGTCTGGGGCAGTTTGGGGAACGCACCTCACGGCTAGCGCTCATGTAGCAGCGGCCGACTGTGTGTGTTCCTGGCAACGCAAGGCCTCAGTCAATCGTTCCCCCAAAATGTTTGTTAAGTGTATGTGATGGACGGTTGTACTGGAACTGAAATTTCGATTGTAATGCAAATTGCAGTTGACTAATAAAATTGATTGATTGATTGATTGATTGATCATTAGTGGAAATTTGTAGTCCAACGTTTAATGTTTGCTTTTAGTTTCTATTCTCCCATGTTCTATTTTGATTCTACATTTTATTCTGTTTTATTTTTCTATATTTTAGTCATGTAAAGCACTATGCATTGTCTCTGTACTGAAATGTGCAATACAAATAAATTTGCCTTGCCTTGCCTAATCTGGAATAATCCCAAAGTGACTAACAGAAGATTAAGGCAGTGTATAGGTAGACTAAATCCATTCAGTACGTACAGTTACGGTTCTGTACGTTTTTAGTATACTTGAAAAATGTTTTTCTTTAGTGTGTTCAGCAGTGAAACTTTTTTGTGACAACAGCAAAATGTCATGTTTAAGAACTTCAGAGTGGTTAAAAAAAGAGACTGGAGATTTGGTTTGATTATTGTGAACAATTGGGGATGATCTGGTGTTGCCAATGGATAAATGATGCAGCAATAAAAAAAGCCTGAAACTGGTCAATGTGATATTCAGGAAAGTTTGAGACTGCATTGGTACTTTAAAATAAGTGTTTAAATCACTTTGGAGACGTTGTCCTATATAGACAATCCAATGTAGCAGTTGTCCCTGAATGGACCTTAAAAGTTTATCTGATATCCAGCCTACATGTCTGCTGCGGTTCAGCATTTTAGGCTCTACACTCAACAGGATTTGGACCTCAGCAAATTTTTTCTCCATTTTGAAGTTGTTTGAGGCGAGTTAAGTGTCATATGCTTACAAACATGTTGTTTGGTTATTTTTTTTCTCCATCATCAGTGGAGGTGAATTGAAACACATTATCTTTCCTTAAATAGCTGACTTCAGTGATGACTGGGGTTCCACACCTTTTTTGTCATATTCTGAAGTTGTTTAATGGAATATAGCTTTGTGCACTTAGCTCCACATATAAACATTCTGGATGTGTTCATCTTAAAAACAGCACTGCGTTGTTTAGCACATGTACGTCCCGATTCTAAAGGGCTGTGCCAAAAATTTCCTGTTCATATTCGTGTGCCAATACACCCCGAGTGTCTACTCAAACTGATGCGGTGTAATATATGCGCTTCACTTTTGCTTTGCACGTATATGCGATCATTTCTGTTTCTGCAAATCTTTTACAGTTTCTGTTCACAGTAGGAGTTTCACACATGAAGGTCTCCAACATTTGTTTCCTGAGTAAAACACTATTAGTGTGTGGAAAAGAACCACAACACTTAAAACCGACGATGCACGGTGATGTTGGAGTTTTAAGTTAGCTTCGGTCTTGACAACCTTAAGTACCAGTCATTAGCTTCCAGCTAATATGGATTTACACGAATTGATGAGAGAGATTTCCTGCAGGTAAGAAAAAAAATCTGAGCTTTCCCATTATTTGACTCATTGTTTTTCTTTCGAAAAATCCTCACCAAACAGTGAAATGGTGATGTAAAGTGCTTGCTGCAATAAAAGTGTAATTCAGCAGTTTTTCTTGAAAAAAAAAAAACATATTTGGGTGAAGGGAAAAACACAATGGCTATGAAGGTCACATAATGAAGGAAAGAATTCTGCAGACGAGAGGCGCACCTGTGTGTCATTTCTCATCACAGCGTTTCTCACACCAACGTCACTGACTGCTTTACTGCCTTATGGCAGTTTCACTGAATTACTAAAGCAGGAGCCTGTTTGAATTAGCAAGGAAACGGCCGTATTTGTTATCGGTGAAAAAGAGCCATGCCAGGGTAAATTGAAAGAGTAATGGGCCTGACGTCAGGAATGAATTCCCGCACAAAAGACTCAGCATCGATTCATCAGGAGATGTTGGTGTTGATTAGCATTTGGGGATGCGAGGAAGCACGGAGAGAAATAAATCACACGCTCCGAACATGTGGGTTTCCAATCTGGGATGCTTCCTAGCAAACAGAGATCGACATAAAGAGAATTTATATTAGATCATCTCTTCATTAAGACATTTTATCTTCGTTTTTATTTTTCTCTAAATGTATTAACTCATGTTTAAAATTATTTGAATCATTTTTTACAATCCCATTTTGCACAGATAAAAGATTGAAAAACTGCTTGCATAGTGTGGTGCATTTTACAAACAATAAAGCAAATGTAGAAAACTGAGTTTGAAACGTCCCCAATTCACAGGGTTCACGGTGCCGAGGAATCTGTTTGTTCTGCACGACATTGCTCGGCACACTGACGGGTTATACGGTCCCTCTAGAACCAAAGTAAGAGCCGTGTCCTCTATTCCTGGCAACAATGAGGTGTAGATGGACACTAGCTTGTTGAGATTTATTCTTGCATTACAAACAAAGCAACAACAAAGGCACACGATTATGAAAAGACAGCAGCAGGTTTTAATGAACTGATTGAAAGACAAGGTTGAACCGACATGGACAGCTTGGTTAATGTTAAAGAGACTCCATTTCTCATCAACCAAACACTGACCGTAACAGTTTCAAAGCATAATCATGGAGTGGATGGAGTCTGGTTTGGGAACGTCAAGATCTCGTGTTTCCTTTTTGTAGATGATGCGGATCTGTTAACGTCTTTAAACCCTGACTTTCATCAAGAAGAACCAACTTCTTGATGAGGATGAGAATAACTTTAAATATAAATATGCCAGGGGTACAAATAATGTCCTGCTTAACTCGATCTCCTCCGGCCTTTCGATTCCCAAAAAGGAGCTGCAGAATGTGGTTTTGAGGAATACCTGGTTTTGGATAAGTGCCTCATTGACGCACCTGCTCCATCAAATAAAAAGAAAAGTGGCTTCAGGAATTTGAGCAAGGTAGATAGAGAGCGCTGTGCATAAAAGGTGTGCTGGACGTCTGTTGTTCTGAAGGGTGAAGCACATAGTTGTCTCTCAGCGCAAATCAAGCAACCCGTCCAGTGGGCGTTAATGGCGAGAAAGATGTGCCTGACACGTTGCACCACAATATCTGTACAATATCTATATTTTCTGTGCGCTGGCCCTAACCCAAGAAAAATTAGATTCTAATGATCTTAAAACATTTCCCTGCTTAAAACGAAAACTCCTACTACGGTTTTATTCTTTGCAATCATTCGCACATTCATACAGATTCCAGGTCCTCTGTTTCCTACTGTGTGCCACTTTGAAAATCATCAACAAAACCACTTGGGAAAGGGAAAAAAACAAGACAAAAACAAAAGAGAACTACAAAGAGAGTCTTTCTCGAGAAATCGCTGCGAGGCATTTCTGGGTGTACTTTCAGTCGCTGCCATTTGCTGTATTGTATTCAATAACAATGGCAAAAAATAATGGGAACGTTTAAATGAACCTTTTCCTCAGAACAAAGAAAATGTAAATACATATTGACAAGAGTCAATGAAATTCTGTTTCCTCGCCTGCTGAACGTCACGCCTCAAGGCTCGTAGTCACGCCAGCGAAAATAAGAGCAGGAAACTCTCACTCTCTCACAAGCATTCTCTGACCTCTTGTAGTAATGTTAACCTTTTTTGGGAGATCAAACGCTGATAGATGGGAGCCTATCTGACCCTCGGAGATATCCGGGATGCTCTGTTTTAAAAGCGTTGCTGTTTTGTTGAGCCCGGAGCGAGCCGCGGAAGCCTGAGCGGCTGCTGCGAAGCGTTTAGGCTTTTGGGTGGACGAGCAAATAACGGTGGATTAACTCAGTATTGTGCGTTGGCATTCATCTTTGCTGACACAGCCACACTTCTTCAAGGCCTTAATTACAGTTTACAGCTGGTGGGTGGTTACAACTGCGGCGCTCGCAGCCGGTGGAACGGAGAAAAGGGATAGAGGTGGCGGAGCGAGGGGGGGATGTGCTAAGAAAGAGTACAAGTGGTAAATATTGACACAAGTTGCTCCGAGAGAAAGTGTGGCTCACACACAACAGCCTGTCTAGGTCACACGGAGACCAGCAGAGGTTCAAATTGGGCAACAACAAGAAGAAAGTGCATGCTTCTATTCCTTCTTCCAGCTTCTGATGCTGCATCTCTCCCCACATCAAAATCAGCTCCTTGTGTCGACTCTCGGATGCTCACCGTCACTACCCCCTTCTGTCGGTCTCAGCGGAGCTAATGACTGGCTGACTGGCTTCCTATAAGGAAGCACTTCATTACCGCATGGCACAGCAAGCAGGTGGAGCCGAGCCGCGGGCGCGGCGTCTCTGTTGCGCACATGGACGTGTAAGATTTGATCATGCTGAAATCAAAACAGCCCTAGCCTTGTGTCTCTGCCCGTCTTTCAAGTGCATCCTCATTTATGTGTCCACGGTACACGCACAGCCTGACTGCACTGAATTTAGTTGGGGTCAAGCAAATTGACATTTTTTTTTTTGTGATGACGCAAACGCTCACCGTAATACATTTGGTCTTAATCCTAACTCCTGATGTATGAAGAGTTGATTAGCACTCTTTTTTTTTTTTTATTGCACCAAGTAATCCTTTGTGCCATTTTGCAACATTCAGGTTTAATGCTGCGGAGCATTCAGCTGCGAGCCAAACCGACTCTGCAAACAGCTGAATCCAGATGTTAAAAGGCACATAACAGTTTCCTCTCACTGACAGACATTTAATCAGATGAAACGTCTCCAGTATAAGGTCGGATAGGATTACCAATTCTAGTTCTTTTTGCTTAATAATAATTACAGAGAGTGTTTTTTTTAATCAGAAATTTACACACATTCCCTTGTGATATTGGTTCAATATCCCCACATACCATTTTTTTCTGATGATGCCATCTGTTTTTTGAGGTACATCAGTCAGCCCCCCTTGAAGCAAATGGGTGCATCAGAGCAGACTTGTGCGTTCTTCAGACTGACCGCTTTCCCAGAATGCACCGCGGCTGCAGCTTGATTCATTTATTTTTTTAGTTTTTTTTGTGTGGCTTTTTCAGATATTAAAATATTATTGTTTTAAAAATGTTTTCAATAAAATATGGTGTTGTGTATAAATAGTTTTGTAAGTGAACAAAATGCTAAAGAACTTAAGTTATAATTTATTTAACACAAAATATTACCTCTCACATTCAACAATCAATACATTATTCATATAATTATTTAATTTTATGATCAATATAAGTAATAATTTATTATCATCTAAAGACTACTAATAACAGGAGGTGAAATGCAGGTCCAGTTGAGCTGTGTGTTGTGATGTCATGAGTAGACGAGTACGCTTCTGTTCCAATACACAGATATACGTTCTGCATGCTCCCATTCTCCCCAAGTCCGTACTTCCTGTATTCTTGCCAAGAACGAACTTCACAAGAACGCGAGTACGAACTTGCGTTCTTGTGAATTGAGAAACGGCCTTTGATGCAGCTTGAAAAGATGCTCTTGATCGTTCCCTTGAAGAAGGTGATGATGATGATGGGGGGGGGTGCAGCTCTTTGTGGAGGAAATAGACGCATTGGTGAGTCCTCTTGGACAGTGATGAGGTGTTGGTAGTCCAGGAGAGATCCTTTGAGACGTGCACAGTGCACACCCAGGAGCTTTGTGCTGCTAAACCTTTCCACAGCAGCACACAGGAGCGGAGGAGGGGGCTCAGCACACATCCCTGGGGGACCCCCGTGTTCAGGGTGATGGTCCTGGATGTCCTGCCGACCCACACTGCCTATGGTCTCCCTGTCAGGAAGGTCAGCAGCCAGTTGCACAGGCTGTCGGTCAAGTTTTATGTCTGGAAGGGGCACGGGGGTTTGGGGGGGCATCGACCTGATGTGCTTCATGACTAATCGTTCAAAACACTTCATGCAGATGGGGGCAAATGCAACCGGACGGTAGTCGTTGAAGCTGGATGGTGAGGACGTTTTCAGCACCAGGATGATGGTGGTGGCTTTGAGGCACATGGGGACGACTTTCTGACACAGCGAGGTGTTGAACATGGCTGTGAAGACATCGGCAAGTTCTCCCGCGCAGTCCCTTGGTACACAGCCGGGTCTGTTGTCAGGACCAGATGTTTTCCGGTGTTGATCTGGCTGAATGTTCTTTGTTCCAAAAGTGGAGCAAAAGAACTAAATGCTGCTTCTCCGTGTTTAGTTCTGGTTCAGAGCTAAGATATTTGTCCCTAAGTGCATTTGAAACCTGTAAAGTGGCTTTTCACGTTGTTTTTCTGAGTAATGGTATTTTCCTTGCTGATGGGCCTTTTAGTCAGTACTGTAAATAATTACCATCTACAGTAGTAGATTGGTATTTAGCTATAAAAGGTACAACTTTGGTCATGCTAACTGACCTAAAAGAGGAGAAAATTTCAGACCTTCAGAGAAAGGATGCTATAGCTGTTTCTAAATAACTGGTGTCACGTGATAGTTTTAATTCCTTCTGCATTGTAAACCTCATCTTGATCTGGCACTCCAGCAATATAAAATGTTCCTGCAACATCTCTCCCATTAAAGCGATTTAGAGGACTTGGTGATGTAAGTGAAATGCTTCAAGCCACATATTATTTTCATACAGATCCAGCAATTTGTGGTTAAGTCGTGTCACATCCATACTAGTGCAGTTTGTGAAAGAATGAAAAGCTTTCAGAAACAAATTAATCTCTGATTCTTTCATTTCATCTGCGTGTTTAGTCTCTATTGAACTCTGCCTCCAGCCCTAAGCAAACCACCGCTGAACACAAAGGTTGGTCGAGGCTAAAAATGCGATCCAAGGATGAGAAAATCATAACTACTCAGACACAGGAAATTATGCTGATCTTACTGGCTCTAGGCCTTTCTTGGGGATTTATTTCCATTTCATGCATTTGTGCAGGCTGCAGCGAACAACCAAAGAGGCTGTCAATGAAACAAGTAAGCAGTTCATTATGAAGGATTGACTGTCTTAAAACTTCTAATTACCACATTTATGGCATTTCAGCGCCGAACGCTGCGGTGACATTTAAATGTGAAACTAGAGTCGGCAAAAGCAAAACTCCAGCAAAATACAAAACAAAAACAGGGGGATTTGTCGACGTGTCGTAGCTAAATCTTGTGTTCTGGAATTAGCCTAATGTTTCTGATGTTTAGAAAAAAATGCTTCTGATGATAACCCTGCTTTACTAAACGTGCAAAAAGATCACGTACACTAATTTGAATCTGACAGAAAATAGAATAAATTTAGAAAGAAAATGAGGCACTTTTGCATTTTGTTGTATATGAGCTTCTTTAGATTTTGTTTTGTTTTGAACAAATTTCTGCCACAACAGCATAACAACAGCTTTCTGCAGTTCTCTAACAGTAAGCTTTAGAGATTTATATATATATAAATTTGACCTTCCTTGTCATTCTCTGCTCAGATAAGATGGTGCTGAGATAAGCATTGGTTCTGGTCACTCCATGTGTGTCACAGTTCCAGTCTGAATTATTGCTTTAGATAAGGGGCAATTAATTGTAAACTATATTCTTGTAGCCATTTCCTGAACTGACACACATCTGCCTTGATGAAGATGGATGTTTTACTGTCTTTCCCATTTTGAGAGACATTTTAAGACGAACAGCAGTTTCTGTTGCATGGCTTTTATACCTCAGGAAAGCTGGAAGATGTGTATTACTAACAGAAGTTCCTCTACAGCAGGGGTTACCAACATGGTGCCTGCATGCACCAAGTAGCCCCTAAGGACCACATGTGGTGCCCATGAGCCTGTTCTAAAAAAAAAAAAAATAGCACAATCCACCAGTGAGCTGCGTCTAAAACTTTCTTTCATTCCATTACGCTTCTTTAATCACACTTGCATTTATATAGCTTAAAAAAATTATATAAAAAAAATCTATAACAAAGGATGAAAAATGTATTTATTTTACATAAAGTTAAGGTGAACTGTGACTCTTCTAGGTCAAAGGTCAGCACTGGTAGCCCTTCGTACGACATTACACCAATGAAGTAGCTCTCAGTTTCAAAAAGGTTGGTGACCCCTGCTCTACAGCCTGATCAACTTAAAAAAGTGTAATTTTAATTTACAAATGCTGTATTCTTTTGATTGATTCTCCACTAAATAAATGTTTCAAATGTAAAGGTTAAATTTCTCCGGTGTAAGATTATGTTACTGCCGTATCATTATATATTTATGCTTTTCAGAGTAATTTACTATGAGTGACAAACACATGTGGATGGCGTTGTGTTTTCACAGTGACTGAAATATCAATATGGGGTCATCAATTCAATTGAGTTCAACATGTTACTATATGTCAATACTGACAGAATGTCACATTTTCAGACTGCAAACATGGAAGTAGGAGAAACATGGAAAGACGTGCAGCAAAACAGCCCCTATTTCAGCATGTGTTGGGGGTCCCTGAAGGAAGCAGTAAAATAATCTGTTAAATGTAAAATATAAAAAATGCAACTGTCTAATGTTTGGAAATATAACCAAAAGAAAATAAGGTTCGTGTTATGTTTTTTTCCCCTCCAAATTCAAAACCCTCTATAATGCATTGTGCTAAATCATATCATTTTTTACCGCATTGTTAAAAAAAAAGTTATTGTTGGAATAACAGGACATGTTTAAACCCACAGCCAAAATGAAGACCTCAAAGAAGGTTCTCTGGCTGTAAATGTCCAAAAGCTTCAAATCTATTTAAACTCACTCAAGTCATCAACAATTAAAGATCCTGGCTCTGAAATAAGCAGGCAAATTAAACAACATTTTTATTTTTCTAATAATTGGGTTAGACTAACAGAGCTGCATTTTATCAAGTTGGGGGTGGGGGGGGGGGGGGGGGGGGGGGGGCGTCAGCTCTGTTGATGCATCACGCAGGATCATTAAGCCTCAAACAAGCTGGATGACGTCTGAGCGGAAAACATCTGCCACATGCATGGACCGCACTGTCTCCGCATCCCACCGGCTCCCACAATAAGGGGAGCTAAAAGGTTACACCTGAGAAAGAGTACCATCAAAAAGGTCCTTTGATATTGCAAATTAACATTGATATTCATGTGGATAATTATTGTAATTCACGTCAAATACCAGCCATTAGTGCTGCAGTGTTAGGGAAAAAGGGGGTTTGGTTATTAGAAGCTACTTATCAGGCAACTGTTGCTGGCTGAAAAGCCCCGCTTGCTTCTGACTAACATCAATATTCATATTCCATTAAAACAAACAGCACAAAACCTCTGCAATTCCCACATTACAATAGCTTTCACTATAACTCTGTGGCTATAAAGTGTTGGTAAAGTGCAAACATGTGAGAACAAAATAAAATCAAATGTAAATGTACAAAATGCTGTTTTGTACTGTTTATATAGAGGTTTTTTTTTTAGCAGTAAATAGGTGCAAGCAGAAGGTTTTGCTGTAAAAGGTTGTCTGGCAATCTGGCATCCTCAGAGCTCAGCCATCACAGGAACAGGATCATAATTAGTTACCGGCATGAGTCAAGTTTCATCAACATCACTGTCTAAACAGGATTGACAGGCCACCAAAGTAGGCTAAAGATGATGGATGCTTCACAGTTTATTAATACATTTAGGCCTTACCCTCATAGCTTTCGCAGTTGTGGAGTTAAACCTAGATATCTTGTCAGTATAAAATGTTTCAAAAAGTATGATGAGCTATTATTTATGGGAAATGTTGTCATTTGCATTTCAAACTACTTTACACTTTACTTGCCATTCTCATAAACTTGAGTGTCCCAATAATCAATCTATCTCTATATATATATATATATATATATATATATATATATATATATATATATATATAATATATATATAGATATATATATATATATATATATATATATATATATATATATATATATATATATATATATATATAGATATATAGATAGATAAATAAATTAAAATGTTCTGGTGAGATGAGACATGAACACTGTATGAACTGTCAAGCATGGTGGTGGTAGCATCATGCTGAGGGTCTGCAAGTGATGCACTGTACAATATAGATGTAACAATGATGATGAAGGACTACATCCAGGTTCTTTAACTCAAATCAACAGCTGGATGAAAATCTTCCAACAAGAGTTTCTACCCCAAACACGCATCAAAACTATTTTGCAAATGGAAAAAAAATACCCTCCTGAAATTATCCTGAACTGAAAATGTATGGATTGCACCCATGACCTTAAATGAGCTCTACCATTTCTACCAAAAAGAGGGATCAAGCATTGAGCCTGAATAATGCCCAAATCTTGGTGATGGTATTACAAAGTGAGCGGTTTCTCTTCTACGTGCTATAGGATATTTCAACATAAATTAGCATGAATGAGAAAATCAACCCCTACTTTAATTTGCCAACCAGATTCCCATTTTAAACACGTCTAAGTTGTATGCTGTATTTTCCATAAATTAAGATAAATGATTAAAATCCCCAAATTGGTATGACATTCTATTACTAAACTGATTCCGATAAAAATAAAAAAAAAACAATAAGAGGAGGCTAAAACCATAAAATTGAACCTGAACAGTTGTGACATGAATCAGTCGGATAGATTTGTGTGACAGAAGGAGGAGGGGGATGACGACACGCAGAGCTTGTGTCGGTCACACTTTGTTTACCTAAATGTCAGCCGGCTGGGACGGCCGAGTTCATTTACCTCCCCATTAGTCAAAGTAAAGCCTTCTAAAACAGGCAGCGTCTGAGCGCTGTGAAGCAAGCATGAACAGGTGAGTGTCAGCGCTTCATTTGTAGGAGTGTAATCCTCTAACCTGCTTCTATCCCACCTAATTTTCTGCAGTGGGCTCAGTGTGTTTGTCCTGTTTTCCCTCCTTGGTGGCTCGCTGAGTGTGGAAATGACTGGCTTATATGGCAGCTTTGCCTCCCCTGAATTCCCCCAGCCGTACCCTGACAACCAGTACACGGTGTGGAACATAAGCGCCCCGCAGGGCCACCGGATCAAGCTCTACTTCACCCACTTCAGCTTGGAGCCGTCCAATCGGTGCGAATACGACCACGTCCAGGTGAGCCGCCTCCAAACAAAGCTCCGGTTCTGCACACTGGAACGTCTCGCTCACCGAAAGGCCTCTGACCCTGTCAAAACAGGTTTTGGTGGAAGGGAATGAAACCCTGCGCTTCTGCGGCGAGGAGGAAAAGAACCACGGAAGCACCCCCAGGAACACCGCCATCATGTCAGCCGGGAACGTCATGTCAGTGGTCTTTAGGAGTGACTACTCTAACGAAGGCCGATTCACCGGCTTCCAAGCGTTTTACACATCAGAAGGTATTGTTTGTTCCCAGAAGGCAGATAGGACACTTGCAGCCATAATTAAATGCTTTAGAAGTTCATGTGGAAACAATGGCTAAATTAGATCATTGTAGGTGCTGCCAGCTTCTAAACAACACAATTTTAACATGAAAGACAAAAAAAAAGGGTTGAAACAGGATTGAGCAAATGCACATTTTGCAGTGATGTAACCCTTTTCTACAAAAGAAGCTCAGAAGACAAATCTATTGGCTGGTTGAATCAATTCAAAGTAGCTTTAGTTTGTGTGGTGAGGCAAAAACAATAGAGGGTTTTACAAGCTCTTCAGAATATAATCTGGGGGTGTGGTGTGTTTTTGTTTTTGTTTGCAACCCCCTTTACTCTGAGACCCCTCGATAAAAAGCAATGCAACCAGTTGGCTCTTAAAATCCTCTAATTAGTAAATACAGTCTATCTATATAAAGAGCGTTCTGCCAAAGCCTTAAAGGGGACATATCATGCTTTTACACCCTCCCTTTTCACATTTAAATAATTCAGTTGTGGTCTATATAAAGTGGAACTACAGTGTTTTGGTCTGAAATCCTTGTTATTGATGCCCCACCACCTCTCATTTATCCCTGTTCTTAGGTGTTTCTGAGAACGACTCGTTTTGGTGCTGTCTCTTTAAATCTAAAGGAGGCACTTCACACCCTGCTCCCCTCCAAGTTGCAGAGCATTTCGCTTCAACCAGTTCGACCATTTTTACAGTATGCTGGGGGACAGTGTAATGAACAACCAATCTTTTATCCACTAGTAGCTTCAGCATTTTCAACTTGGACTGCAAAATTGCTCCGAGAAATAAAAGGGACTAAGTCACAAGACCGCTAAGATGGAAGTCCATGGCCCTATTCAGTAGTTCCGCAGCAAATACCTTGATGTAGTTGTTCAAAAAAACATATTAGAAAATAAAGAAATCTGAACGGCTTGAAGAATATGACCCAAACCGAATGTAAAACGGTTAATCCAAATAAAAATAAAAAAATCCAGCAGAAAAAAATTAAATCTTTTTTTTATTCTACCAGCTTTTGTTACTTAGAATCTTGCCGAGGCTTGTTGTAGTAGTTTGTAAGTAAACATTATTCATATGCAGTCATAGTCAATAAATTAAAATATGCATTTCTCAGAGGCTTGTTTGTCAGATTAAAAGTACCCTTTGAGAAAAAAAACAACCTTTTAAGCAGGTATTAAACATACTTTTCATTAAGTCTCCATTTCTGCACGAAAAATTTTGCTTTTTATTGGTGTTAAATGCTGTGTTTTTATTAGCTGGAGGTGTGGGGGAAAAAAATCACAATTAACAGAAACATCAGCAGTCTGTGTTAATCTATATAATGTGTTTCCCTTAATGAACTGAGTTCATGAAATAAATGAACTTGTCAATGGTGTTCTAATTTATTTAATATGACTAATTCCTTTCTCAGAGGAAAATAACAAAGTTCTTCACGATCTAACATTATTAAGTAGAGAGAAATCAAAATTAACGCAGAAAAATTATAAAAAAAATAAGTAAAAATACTTTAAAACATGTTTTGAAAAAACAAGTTTTAATAATATCGTCTTGAACGAGGTTGGATGCTCAATGCAATGTAAAAACAGAGGCAGATTTTCTTCAGATCCTAGAGATGTATGTTATGTTGTCCAAAGGCTCAGAATCAAGGTTACTTTTCTTTAGACGAGAGAAAAGCTCTTGTATATTCCTTTGTCACATGTATCAACAACAAAAAAAGGCCTTATTCGCCATCAGCTGGTCCAAATCTCTTCAGCGGGACTCTTAACCGGATTAAACGGAAGTCACTCGTGTTTTAATGCCGCAGTGCCTGCGTGTCACTGGGTGGCTCTTTGCTGCCCCTGAGTTCTGTTATCTCCTGCAGGTTCCTGCAGCATGGAGGGTGCGGACGATTGCACTTTGCCTTTTACGAGCAGAGCATAAAGCTGGGAGAGGAGCAGGTCTCATTGCCAGTTGGTCGTTTTGGCAGCATGTGGGCTGTTTGAGGCTTGAGTAGGCTTGGAGGAAGCTTGGTTGGCCGGGTGGCATTTGAACAGCCTGAGGACAAGGCTGTTGTCCTGAAGGAGGGGTTTTGTTTCCATTGTGGGGAGACTAATGCTAATGTGGGTCGTGGCTGAGCATGTGGCTCATATTGAGGAGGATGAATCCTTTAGCCTGTGGCTTGTGTTTTTTTGTTGTTGTCTTAAACCTGGTTTTTTAATTTGCAATTAGCTCCCTCTTTTCTTCCAGGTTCTTCTTATGTTTTTTTTTTTTAAGTTACTGTAAATAAAAGAGCATAGAAGGATCAACGTTCCTGCTGAGATTTCTTACCTGGTCTATTATTGTTAAAACTCATCGCTCCGTCCACACACTGACATCACAAAACATGTACACTTCAAATTTGCTATGATGTTGGACTGAAACAGTTCCACGGGCGGATGTTGATCAAACCAGCACGTGGAAAGCTGGTGAAAAAAAATGGATCCTTTATTACTTTGAGCGTAGGGAAACTAAGACTACACCTGCATCTTGTATTTTCATCCACTTTTTTTTTTATCTGGCAGATCCAATCACGATCTAGGCTCTCGTGTGGCAGAACTTCAGCTAACTGATGTCACATTACGATGTTAGTGCGACGAATACACATGAATTCTTAGTATACCTCATTTGCAAAAGTAATGGTGGCCTACACGGCTCAGGGTAACGCGTGCAAACGTATAATTACAGTTAACACTGTTAGTCGACTCAAGGCACCCTCCAGGCTTAGTCGCCCTATTTAAAAGGTTCGGCATCACGCATTTTAAGTGTGCTTGTAGATAAATGTACTGAGTAACACTAAAACCAGCAACACACGCCTGTCTTCTCCAGATATCAACGAGTGCCTATCCAAGGTCGATGGCGAGCGAGTCTGTGACCATTTCTGCCACAATTACATCGGCGGCTATTACTGCACGTGTAAGCAGGGACACCTTCTCCATGACAACAAGAGATCCTGCACAGGTGAGAGCAACTCGAGCTGAAGCTCAGGAAGCATGTTCATTTGGGCGCGATCAAAAGAGCTCAGATGTTAAACAATGAGGTGCGGCGTTACGGGAGCTCGGCATGAGGCTTTGGCTACATTAGTTGTTGTGAAGATGATAAATAAACTCATGTCCGGCCTCTCAGTAGCAGACCTCTGTTTGAGACAGGGGATGAAAACAAGTCCAAGTCCTTAGACTTTGGATTTCTTATGGCACAATGGTGAGAGTTTTAAGGAAATTCAAGCTAAAAGTGTGTCTACATATAATGAGATCACACCAGTAGTTTGTGTAAAATCCTTTTACATCACTGCAGGAAATCATTTTCTGACTATTGATATATGGGGTGTGGTAAGTGTAAGATGTTGGCTTTCATAATGCTATAGGTGGAAATTTCAGGCTGAGAAGAAATACCGACGCACGAAGTCGCTGATCTCTGGCAGCTGGTGCACAGTGAGGTTAATCACAGCCGATTCCTCGGGGAAAAGCAACTTCGAAATGGCTGTAAAAATTGATACCTGTGCGCGGCACTTACCGTGCCAGGTAATTAATCACAATTACCAGCTGATGTGCCTTAAATTATTATACTTTGCCGGAGGAAAAATGGTGGCACAACAAATCATGCAATGAATAGACAAAAATCATTATCTGCCCACAGATTGTACTAATTATATAAATTACAGCAACTCTGCCTCTTTGCAGAAGCTCATTTGTTTTTGTCCATAACTTCATCTGCACGCTTTGCCAGGGCAATAACGCAGATCAAAATGAATCTCATCCTTTATGCTGCCTGTGCAGAGAGCACTTCACGAGTAAAATGTTATTTAAAAAAAAAAAAAGCATCTTAGCACAGCAGATTTTCTGAATTGTTTGAACAATGTGTTCCTGCAATCTCTGTTAAAAGTTTAGAAAGCATTTAAAAATGTTTTTTTTTTTGCCATATTTTGTTTTACTCTATTTACTGTTGTCTAATGGTTGTGCTGAACCATCCGTCCATCCAACCCTTCAAATTTTTTTGCAGGTTCCATATTTACAACCAGTCCACTGCCATCAGTTCATAGGGAAACAATGTATTTATACTCGTATTAATTATACACGTATTAAACTCAAAGCCCGTGGGACGAATCTAGCCCGACAAGGCAATTTATCCGGCCCTCAAGTGCAGAAAAAGGCATATCATGTCGTAAAGTAGTGGCATATATTCTTTTAAATTGTATAAAGTGGCTAAAATTGTGCCTCCTGTAGAAAATCTTTTTTTTTTTAAATGTGTAGTAAGTGTCCAGCCACACTTTTTCCCACAACACATTCAAACAACCCAGAAATGTCCAAAAAGAGAATTAGTGGTGCAGAATGATGAGAGTTTAAAGTGTAACTCACTCAAATGTCAACTTTTTTTGCAGATAAACTGGGCCTAAGGGTCTTACTTTTATGTTACTGTGCATTTTTTTTATACTTCTATGTGACCTGAAATGAAATTATGAAACCAAAAGTATCATCTACACACATGCAACCAGCCTTTTTAATGACTTCCTGATGCCAAAGTGGCCCGATATAGAAATGAGTTTGACAACCCTGCTCTCAACCAGGAACTCTGGGTACTTAAATCAGAAAAGATATAGCGTTGAATAAATTACTTCAGTCATATCCTAAATTTGATTTGATCTAATCTGGGTTTCCTCTACAGTACCCTGCAAACGGCAGGTGTTGACGTCAGCATCTGGAGTTTTGACCAGTCCTAATTACCCGAACCCCTACCCGCCCATGAGCCGGTGCGACCACTCCATCAGTCTGCCAGAGGGCTCCAGGATCCTCCTGGACTTCTTGGAACCTTTTGATATAGAGGGACACCCTGACGTCCCCTGTCCGTACGACATGTTAAAGGTCAGTCCTGCACGAGTGTGATTTATACACGCCGATGAATAAGGAATGTATTCCCCCTCACGACTTCGAAGGTCTGTCACTGACTTACCCTCGACCAGGTGATTTATTGTGCTTCTGCGTTTTCTTGCATATTTGAGTTTGGGCAGGACATCAATCAGGGCTCTAACGAATCAACGGTCTCTTTTTTTTTTTTCTTTAAAGATTTCAACAACTGGACAAGAGTACGGACCGTTCTGTGGCTCAACGCCACCGGACTCCATCGATACAGGAAGTTACCAAGTGCATGTGGCGTTCAGGTCTGACTCTAGTGGGAAAAACAAGGGTTGGAAGATAAAATACACCAGCACCAAAGCTGAATCTCTTACATAACATTGAAACTGAAGGTTTATTGCCCAGAAAAAATGTTTTGTTCTCCAAGGTTTTATTGTTTTAATTATGTTTGGGATCTGAAAATATTAAGTGTGTCATGAATTTGTATTTCAATCCTGATTAATCAGATAGTCTTGGGGAAAAAAATGAAATCAAAAGAGACTTTATGAATAAAGTCTCCTTGTGAATTGTGTCATCTCAATATAAATGCAGCTGTTCTGCTCAGCTTCATGAAGACCAGTGAACACAGCAGTAAGCATAGTTTTTGGACAACTTTAGAGAAAGATTAGGTTACAAAACAATGTCCTACAGAGCATTGGTCAATCCATTGTCTAGAAATGAAGAATACATTCTTATTGGGTCGTGGTTTTTCACCTACACTGCATTGGCAAAGAGAAACTTAATCAGAGAAGCAGCCAAAAGGCCATGGTATTTCTGCAGCAGCTGCATAGACCCCCAGTTTAGGCAGGAAACTCAGCTGAAAGAACCAACTATTTTTCAATCAGAAACCTGGCCTTTATGGAAGAGCGGGAAGAAATAGGTCCATGTTAAAATTAAAAAGAGCTGTTAGTAGTTCTATTTGCAGTTTGTAAAAAAGAAAATTCAGCAAACATGTGGAAGAAGGAGCTCTGGTCAGATGAGCCCAAAATGTAATTTGTTGGTAGCAATGAACAACAATACATGTGGCAGAAAAATAATCTGAACGCAACACCTCTGTTGTGAAACGTGGGGGTGGCGGCATCCTGCTGTGAGGATGGTTTTCCTCAGCAAAGATCTGCAGATCAGAGTTGATAGAAAGACGGTTAGAGCTAAAGACCAGGCTGGACTGCACTAAAACCTAGAAGCTGCTGAAAACTTGAGGCTGAGGGTTGCCTCTCAGCAGGAGAAGAACCCTAAAAATATACCATAGATAAAAAAATATTCACGTGCCAAGTGGTCCAACCAAACCTAAATCGAACCGAAAATCTGCAGCAAGATTTCTGATGTACAGAAGCTCTTCAGTTAATATGAGCTTTGGATATTTTACGAGGATGAATGGCAAAAATTCCACGTCTCTATTCAATTCAATTCAGTAAAATTTTATTTATATAGCGCCAATTCATGAAACATGTCATCTCGAGGCACTTTACAAAGTCAAATCAATCATATTATACAGATTGGGTCAGATTATACAGATTGGTCAAAAATGTCCTATATAAGGAAACCAGTTGATTGCTTCAAAGTCCCGACAAGCAGCATTCACTCCTGGAGAAGCGTAGAGCTACAGGGAGAGTCGTCTGCATTGTCCATGGCTTTGCTGCAATCCCTCATACTGAGCATGCATGAAGCGACAGTGGGAAGAAAAACTCCCCATTAGCGGGAAGAAAAAACCTCCAGCAGAACCAGGCTCAGTATGAACGGTCATCTGCCTCGACCGACTGGGGTTACAGAAGACAGAACAGAGACACAACAAGAGAAACAAAAAAAGTACAGAAGCACACATTGATCCAGTAATCTGTTCTACATTAGATGGTAGTAGCGGGTGAGCCGTCTTCTCTGGATGATGTCACAGCTAACACGTGGAAATCTGGAAGAGACATATTCTAAAAAAACTTGCAGCTGTAATTGATGGGAAAATTCAACTCAAGATGAGAAAAGGGTTAAAAAAACATTAAATTTCAAAAACAAGAACAAACAAACTTCAATGCATATGTCATCTTCCTCTCAAAATCACGCACCAGTTTGTGTAGCTCTGACATCAAACCCCAACAAAATACAAAGTCTGCAGCTGTCATGTGGCAACGTTCTTGGGTTATGTATACATCTGGATGGCAGTGTGAATTTTAATGCATTATTCAGCTCATTCTCCATTTCATTTCATTTTTTTCTTCCTAAAGACAGCCATTACACACTATTTCCCTCACATTTCCTTCACTTCCTCACAAAGTGCTTGGGCTTATTTTGTTGTAACGTAACAACAGATCCATACTTCTTCAGACTCAGAAGCACTCAGTTGAACCACACAGAACGAACGATGCACCCTTTGCGGTCCTCGGGGGGGGCGGGGGGGGGCACCTGGGTGCTTACCTGATCACTCTGGAGTCGCCATCTAATCCGTATAGACACCGCGACATCCGATAACACGGTGCAGCTGACTGCTCCGATGCTGCATCACGCTCGCGCCAAACTGTTCAGCCAAGGTGGAGCCAGTTTCACAGGAATCACGCACACCATGAATCCCATTAAAGAAGCCGCTGGAGGAACCCCCAGCAGCAGTGAGCTTCCAGCTCGTATGCACATCATTCTTTTGACTCACGCAGGAACATACTAAACAGGTGCAGAAAATATATGGAAACAAGGCAGCACTGTCAAGAGACTGGAGACACATTTATTTACCAAAAACTGTGAGTGGGGGGGGGGGGGGTGGGAAAAAAAGTACCCCTCACACCACTATATACAAACATTACATCTTTATGTTTGGTGTATTCCAAAAAAACAATCTGCCTAATTAAAAAAAAAAAAAAAAACTATACATAAAAAAGGAACAGCCTGTAACGCGCTGAGGCTCAACTGTTTTTTCAGCGACACAATAATTCTCAATTACAGGACAGTTGTGACTGGAGCACCCTTATCTTTCTAATAATCTATAATAAGATCACCGTTTTCACTCAGTGCTCCGGAGACGGCGGGCCGTAGAAAACCTCCCTCGTGTTCATGTCACACAGTCTTACATCACGCATCCATCAGAGCGACACATAACTGTCAGGGTTGTATGTTAAACATAGAATTAAATCATCTAGAGCACAAAGAACATGTTCATCTGCTAGTTTTGTTGGCAGTGTTGTACAGGTCTGCTCAGGTTAGGGCTTTGTTATAGTTTTGCCTTGAGATGCACATTTATGAAAAGAAAAATTATCCCCTTCTAACTGATAAAAAAAAAAAAAGGAAATTGTTTTATAGGGACGTGTAGATAGCAAACTGCATCTAATTGATACTTTAATGTTTCTAAAAGTTGCACCGGATTTTTGAACTCATCATCGCCGGTGCATTAAAATGATTCCCCAAAGAAATCTCATTATGCAATTTGTTTGGCCCTGAAAGGGCTCCTCGGGCTAATCCAAATCCATTACCCCTCTGTTAAAATGCTGCATCTGATGAAATGTCGAGCACGCCTTCCGTTGTTACTGGGTGTGCTTAAAAGACTACTAGCAAGGCAGAAACACCAGGAAGAACGTTTAAAAGGGACGAGTTATAAAAACTGTCTGAAGAACCAGTTTTCTAATTCTAGGAGAGAAAAAAAAATCACATTCAACAACAGTTAAATGGGAACAATAACAACAGCAGTAACAGGTTTTGCAACCGACTACTGAGAAGTTTTAACTGCAGGTAACCTAACTTAAAGAATGAACTGGGAGCTGAGCTGCTTTTAGGTAAAAAAAAAAAAATAAAACTCTGCAGTTAAAGAATTTAAGATAAGCACAGTTATCAAGAAATAATGCAACTCATTTAACTTTGGCAAAGTAAACGTAAGGTTTTTTTTTTTTTTTTTAACGCATCTCCAGTACTTTTACACCAATGCTTACTGTATACAACAAGCCTTAGAACAACTAATAGCCATGTGTTTTAACCAGCAATTAAAATCCCTCTTTTCAAGCCGAACATTATGCATACACATTTTTTCCAAGTTCAAAGGAGCTGGTAAAGGATGATGTTCCAGTAGAGCTTTGATTTTAATTGCCTAAAAACGCGATACGCTACTTTTAATAGCAAAATTAAGCTTATAGAAAATTTAAAAAATATATATAAAAAACAGAAAATGAAAGGGGTACAAACCTAATATGAAAGCAACTAACGGACAAACGTGGGCCCAGCAGAAACCCTGTACAGTGCCATCTAGTGGACATTCGTTCAGAAAAAAAAGAAACGTGTATGGCGAACTTTCAGTATTGAGGGCTAAAAGTGACACAATATAGAAAATAAATTATCAAACAACAAATAACTGTATATGTGATACTTTAAAGAAATCTGATAAATAAAATCCAAATAATAACTTGTCGGTAAGATACTGAATACAATTTTAAAATCAATTAAAACTTATACTCCATGTATGTTAGTTTAAGTATTTAATCATTTCATAGTTCCCTTATAGACAGTCCATGAAATTATTTAAATAGTCACATTAGCTTGTCAAGTTACGTTAGATTGGTGTACCCACAGCAGTTCAACAGTAGACCAAACACCTTGTTTATAGGTGTTAGTCAGGCCCGCTGTCTTTAGTAAGAATCAAAAAGTGAAACGTTCACTGTGTGCTGCGACACAGGATTGTGAAATAAACATTACAATAGTTACACATAGTGTTACAAGGAATTTAGCTTTAAGAAAAGGATTTACACATGTAATTATGGGTTTCATAAATTAGACATATTTGGATCATTACAGATAACCTTACAGTCATTAGCAATTTTATTTACATTTCGAACCATATGAATATTTATTCACCAAGTTTCTTACTGAATTGTGGCTCATTTAGCCCTCGATACTTGCCAGGTAGGCTACTGGCTGAAATCCGTGTTCACTTTCAACAACGCCATGCTTGCCTCTGCTAAAAAGCCTGCTGTTGCTGGTTTGGCAACATTCACAAGGCTATGATTCTGTGTAGCCATCCTCCCAGTACAGCACCCGTCCAAATACAAAGCAAAAAAAAAAATGATTTGTTCAAATAAACCCAATCGTTCAGCGGGCATCAACCCCCTTCATTGCCTTGCAGCTTTCTCAAAAAAAAAAAAAAAAAAAAAAAAAAAAAAAAATGCAGATATCCACATCTTTAACATTTATGTATTCCAGCAGTAAATATCTAAACAGCAACACAGAGCAAATCGCATCCTCCTGACCCCGAGGCAGGTTAGTGTGACTCCCCATCAGTCTCTGCTCAGGTAAAAGCCCCGGCCTAGCTGCCGCCTTGTGTCGCCGTCCCTGCCCCCTCCTTCTGTGTGCTGCCGTCCTGCTGTGTGCTGCTGATGGACTGCATGGCCTGGATCTGCTGTAGGCGAGCAGACAGCTCCGCTTCGCAGGCCTGCAGCAGCTTGGACGTCCTCGCCGCGTCCCAGCCTAGCACCTGCTGCATGGCTTCCAGGCCTTTGCTCACCACCACCTAGACGCACACAGAGGCGAACATCACTTCAAACAAAGGCAATGTGAACGAGAGGTTTGATTATGCATGTGCTAATTCTAATCATGGGCTTAAAGCAAAGCCATCAGAGGTTGAAATGCATCAAAACATGTTTCTGTATTGTAGGGCTGGGCGATATGGATTAAAAAATAAATCTCCGATTTTATAATACCAAATCCGATTAATCGATTTTTTTCCTCCTTTTTGTTTCATGAAAAGAAATTAAAGAAATTATTTTAAAACCTTGCATTTATGTCAACCATTTCGTCAGGGAGTTGACCTGAATTCAAAGTGCAACTAAAAACAAGCTGTAAAACATGCTTGTAAAACAAGATGGCAGCCGTGCCATTATAAACAATGAAAATATAACAAAACATTTGCTGCTAGTGGTATTACACATTGAGCTAAGAACAGGCTTCACTGCACTTGTGAACTTCAAACTAAGTTAAAAAAAAAAGTAAATAAGTAAATGAAGTATCTCGTATTATGGTAAAAAAAAAAAGTTTCCACTTAACAATATTTTGACAATATATTTGCCTAAACATATATTCAGCATCACATGCTGTTCTCTTCATGGAAACCCAATGAGTGTATTGGCAAATTAAAATCCAGAATTTCCAAAAATGAAATCTTAAAGAGTTGTAAATTCGAATTAATCGATTAAATCGATTTATCGCCCAGCCCTACTGTATTGTTCCTTTTCTTGCAAATGCAAATAAACAGACAAAAGCTAATGCTTGCAATTACATAAAACAACCCATTTCTAATTATAGGTTAAACAAAAAAAACTAAAAAAAAAAAAAAAGTTTCAGAGGTGTTAGGACTTCTAGTTTCGCATAAATTGAAATGCAGAAGTATTCCTACCCCATGAACTTCTTTTTTTTTTTTTTTTTTTTTTTTATAAAACCACAAACCAATGAATTTTATTTCAATTCTATGCGATTAACAAACAAAGTAGTGCCTTGTTGGGAATCTGAAAGATAATTATTTATAGTTTTCAAAGTTATTTCCGTATTAAGCAGAAAAGCAGCCAAGAGGCTTGAGCATCTTCCTCAGCCAGAGGTGCAGCAACAGCCCCTCTTCCTGCAGCTGCACCAAGTGACCTCCTCCTTAAAGAAGTTTAAACATCTGCAGGCTGCGGATCCACACATGGCGTCAGGTCGGACGCTAAAATCCAGATCAGTGAGATCCACTGTTCAGGTGAGAGACTATGGTGACAGGACAACAATTGGTCCACAATCCTGACCTTAAAGGAAGAGTGGGAAGTACAAAGCCACTGTGTAAAGAGAGCAGTCAGACGTCCGGTTCAGATCAGTGTAGGCCAGAAAATAACACTTCATCACTATAAAAAAGTATTATGATAAGCAAGGCAAGCTTGTTTATATAGCACTTTTCATTAACAAGACAATTCAAAGTGGTGTCCATGAACAGAAAAACATTACAGACAGGAAACAACGCTGGCGGCCAACTGCATGAGAGCAAAATTCGGCTGAACTGCGTTGAACTACAGGTCAAATTGGTCGACCAACCACAACTGGTTGGTCGACTTTATGTGCAGGTTAACGTAAGGTGTGGAAAAAGACAAGTCGTCTGGGAGAAATCCTGCACCAGAAGGAACGACGCAAGAGAATTACAACACAGGAAACTTCACAGAACAGCTGGAATGTCCTTTTGTTGCAAAGTTCTGCTGGAATATTCTGATTTAATGGTTTCACAGAGATTTTCTAAGAAGCACATGTTAAACTTTGATAAATCTCTTTTTACTTTATTTATAAGACTTCAGGCATATTAGAAAGGCAGTGAAAGAAGGATACCTGCAAATCCTCAGTGGAAAGTCTGGTCTCTGGACTCGTTTTGCCTTTCAGGACCATCAGTGTCCTGGTTAGGAATCCGGACGCAGAATCCACCTCCATTCCGTCGGGCATATCCACATCTCCAGCACCTGACACATTGAAACAGGTTTTAGGACCCTTTTGATATGCCTGCATGAATTATAGTAAACCGGTGAAAGATGAGGGATTACTGAGCAGCACCAAGGATTCCATCTAGTGACCGAAGGCTACAGGTGCAACTATGCACTGAGATCAATCCAGATGTGAAGCAAGTACATTTGATGTGCGAAATGTTATCTAGGAATTTAAATTAACATAAAAAAAAAAAAAAAAAACATAGCATAATCTCAAATAGGAAGTTTATTCAGTGGAGGAGGGGATTCCTGATAGAAGTATTGTTTTTCCTTTTAATATAAAGTTGTTGTTGTTGGTACCCCCGCAAATAAAAACAAATGCAACTGAAACGTTTTAGTAATTTATCCTCCTTTTGTTCTCAGGCGTTAGGAACCTTTAACTGCTAATGAAGGACTGTTTCCTGGGGTATAAGGGTGCAAAGACAGACAAAGTAAGGGCAGAAATAAGGAAGGAATAAAAATGGATAAAATGAGGGAGGAAGTGAAGACACGAGGATGGACGAAATCATGGGAAAAAAAAGAGGGCAGAGCATAGTTAAAGGAGGGAGGAAGGCACAAAGAAGGAAGGACGGAACAACATTTGACAACGGACGAGGGAATAAAGTCCGAATTGAAATGTTGTTTTCCATCCCCTGACTTTCTTTTTCCAGGCTTATAATATTGAATTGAAATTCCAGAGTTGGGAAGGAACCCTGTAATCAGCGGATTTTTGCTTCAGTAAATCCAGAAGCACGAACGCTGCAGAAAATCTTGCTAAAAAACCAAAAGAGCTGGTTCTGTTGAGCGCCTTTATCGCAAATGAAATCCAAGGTTTTCATTGTGATAAAAAAAATAAAAACTAGTCCATCTGTCAAACCTTTCTGGGATGAGACGAGATTAAAATTTCACAGATCGTCATTTACAACGCCTGTTTCCATGTGGGCACAATAAAAAAAAAAAAAAAGTGCCGTACCATCCTGGCTGGGCGGGCTCGGGTCTCCCTGCTGTCCGTCCTCTTTCCCCACAGCTTTGAGGTACAGCTGGAGCAGCTCTTTGGACTGCCTTTCCTCCTCTTTGCGGTCCAAAACCCTCTGCAGAGTCTCCTGGAGTTCCTGGGTCTTCTTCTCTTGGAAGCCCAGGACAGAGGCCAGCTCAGAGCACGACGCATCCACTAATGACTGGAAGAGGAAAGTTCAGTGAGCTCTCCAAACGGCACGCTTGGTTATGCGAAAGTATGAAAATGATTGTATAATCCAACCCTTTAAAATGACAAAGAACTATTAAATGTGTTTTTTTCCCCCCTCCATGCAGCCTCATTACTAATCTGCAGGAATCTTGAGTAAACTAGGGCACTCCTGTCCGTACCTGTAGGTCTCCCTCAGACATGAGGATGATACTGTTCAGGTTTTCCTTCAGCTGCAGCGCCAGGTTGCACCACGGCGTGGCGACGACGGCCGAGTCGACGGCGTCGGCCTCCAGCAACATGGACTCTCTCGCCATCCAAGCCGTGCCGCCATCAACTGCAACATGACAGCGGAGACAAGGAGCAAAGCGCGTAAATGGGCGTTTCTTTACCAGAATGAAAAGGGATTCCATCAAGGCCTGGAGAAAATGGACCCTGCTTACTCTTGCGGGCCGGAGCCCACGTCTCCTTATCACGCAGCAGCATGAACTTTGTGTTGAAGGGCAGACACAGAAAGTAGGCCTGGTCCTCCACTATGGTGCCGTCGCCCTCCAGGACCACAGTGACCGGGTCAGTCGGGTTCACTCCGAGGAACTCGCATCCTGTTGGAAGGAGAGTCATTTCAAGTTTACAGGTGTACGAGGAGCTCCACAACATTTGTGCCCAAGTAATCCCTCTAGTCAGGCATCACTAGAAGAATCGCAGGAACAAATGCTGCGATCGATAAATCTGTTAAGTGCAGGCCAGAAGTATGCGTACCCCTCACACTTTCACACTCTGTCACGGCTATAAACCACAAATTTATTTAACTGGGATTTTATACCTCGCAAAAAGCAGAACATAACAGTGAAGAGGAATAAGGATACATGGTTTCCAAAGTTTATCATCAGTGGAAACCTTAAATGCGTGACTTAGTGCGTAACCGGGATTATCAATTCAACGACAGCACAAATAAATCAAATGCCTGTGATGGGCAGAGGCTGCAGGGTTTCATAGATCTGGGGGAAACGCCTGATGACTAGTAATCTAGGAATGAACGCACACAGAGGACCGACTTTTTTTTTTGGGTTTAGGACCAGCAGGTCCGAACACGACTGAAATGGACTCGTTACTGCACACAACGCGTGTGCGATCACGACTGATAAGCAAGTCCAGGCTGAGCGGTGGCGGCACCGTGGATCCTGCACATCACCAACATAGCGCAGCTGGCATTTCATTCACTTCCATGGTATTTTTTTGCTCCTTCGCAAAGCTAGAGAAAACTGACGTGAACAAAGACAGCAGCCCCCCCGCTACGCGAAACTGAATCCAATAACACGGCACGCAAAGTTTCCATTAACATGAACCCAAAATCACAATTTTACTCCTGTCAACTTACCTTTTTTCTTCAGCTGATCCAGCGAGGGCACAACCACGCCGTAGGATTTCTGCCGTGTGAAGTTACACACTTTGCAGGGTCTCCCATCTGTCATTCTAAGTCTCAAGCGTGAAAACCTGGAATAATTTCCAGTTTACCACCTACGAGCCACGAAAACTACAGCGCTAAGCTGTCAACTAGCCTACTTCTACTTTTCGAACGCGGAACCGCCGCTTGAGCGCTGTGGATGCCGGGATGTGTAGTTTAAGCAGGGAAACGAGGTATGGTGACGTCACAACATGAGTCAAAGCAAGATTCGATTTTTTTTACGCGCTCTTGTCTCTAAAAAGAAGCAAAATCACACCTCATGTCTTACTTTCTACCTTTACATTTTAGCAAAAAGGTGACGACACCAAAATACAACATAAGAGAGAAATAAATGTCAAAAATAGCTAAAATGGATTTAACCATGAAAGGTAAATGTCATAAATATATCTTGACCCTCTTGACATATGGACACACTGAATTATGTACTTATGTGTAATGAAGTTTGTTTATTTATTTATTGCTTGTTTATGGCATTTAAAAAAAAAAAAAAACTTGAAAATACCCATAAATTAAACTCTCAGCATATATGTGGTTTCTAGTTTGTGTTTTGGAAATGTAAAAGTATACCGTCTTACATCTACATGTCAAAGCCCATGGAACCATCCTAAACCTAACCATGCTGCAAATATCTCCATTTCTCCACGCTTGACCTGTCTGATATGAACAACAGTCTCCACAATAGCTTTTGCGCAATACTCTATAGAGCCAACAGAAGAACTAAGGACTCTTATCATCCCAGTGAAAAATTGATTTAGCTCTGTGACAGCAAAAAACAGACAAAAAGACCTGAAACTTAATTAATAACTTACTTTTTCATCCAATTTTCATTTATATTTTCATATACAACAACTATATATATATATATATATATATATATATATATATATATATATATATATATATATATATATATATATATATATATATATATTTATTTATTTATTTATTTATTTATTTGTATGGAGGTTGCATTTTGTGTGGGAGCCTAAGGGTCAAGGATGTTGGTTCCTGATTATTACTGTGAAATTTAGAGAAAGCCTAAATCATGATTTCAGATGACACGAAACAGAATACAAATGTCCTTTAATTTTTGCCTCTTGTTGGGGCTTTTTTCCCCAAACAGACTCCTGAATAAAATAAAATAAATATTGGTGTGCGTGTGAACCTTTTACAGACCAGAGGCTGTTCCAGGAAAAGCAATCGAGCGTGATTCCGTCGACCTATCGGGGGGGCTCGGAAGATGGCATCCTCCGAGCAACCTGATCCACCAGCACAGGTCTTTCTTTGCCTCTCACCCAGCATTTACCTCCCGCTCTCCACATAACATTGGGAACTCTCTGAATGCGCCTAGAATGTGTTGCTCTTACCCATTAGCCCTTGTGGCGGTTACTTTTACTACTGCTCGGCTAACGGGTGCTAGCATGCTTGCTAGTTAGCGTGCTAACAGGGGAACGACGCTTTAAAAAGTTTCCTCCCCCACAACCCGCTGTTGAGAAGTGGATATAAACGACTCCTCGGTTCGGCCGTGTGTTTTCACGGGTTGCACGGCCTGTTTGTGTAACCGGCTGGCCGTTTAAAACGCTCCAAATGTTGCTAAGTTGTTTCCATCTGAGCATGTAGTCATGGCTGTGTGTGTGTGTCATGGGTGCTTGTTGATGGTTGCAGTGGAAAGGTCATTCAAAAAGAGCCGCATGGCCGTCCGGTTGGAGTCTGCTGCTGTTTGTTTTAACAGTTGACAGCGGTTGTTATAGAGAAGAGTCGCTTTAAACGCGAAATTATTGCTTGTTCATCACTTTGGGCAGCTTATAGTCACATGATTTTTACTGTAAATACAGCAGCAAACGCGAGTACACTCCTCACGTTTGTGTAAATATTTTTGTTTTCACGGGACAACGCTGAAGATATGACGCTTCGATACAACGTAGTCAGTTTACGGCTTGTGTAATGGTGTAAATATACTCTAAACCTCAAAAAAAGTGGTGGGTGGGAGCAACCTGTCAGTGCTTAGACCTGGCGCTGCACGCTGGATCAATTCTGTCTGCATGGCTGCCACCCTGCAGGGAAGCCTTCTTGTCAAGAAGACGCACAAGGCAGCCTGCAACAGTTTGCAGATGGCGAACAGACTAAGGATGTGGATTCGTGGAACCATGTCCTGCGGTCTGATGAGACCAACGTACACTTGCTTGGTTCAGGTGGTGTGGTGCGGCAACCAGGGGAGGAGCACGAAGACAAGTGTCCTTTCCTACAGTCAAGCATGGCGGTGGCAGTGTCATGGTTTGGGGCCGTATGAATGCTGCCAGCTGTGGGGATTTACAGCTCATTGAGGGAACCATGAACTGGTTCAGGTACTGTGACATACTCGAGCAGAGCATGATCCCCTCCCTCCCTTCGGTAACCGGGCCGCGGGGCGGTAATCCCAGCATGACGACGACCCCAAACACGTCTCCAAGCGACCACTGCCTTGCTATAGAAACTGAGGGTGAAGCTTCTGGGCTGGCCAAGCACATCAACAGACCTAAACCCTATTGAGCATCAGGGGATCTTATCAAACAGAACGTGGAGGAGAAAGGGGTCTCTAGCATCCTTCAGCTCGGTGATGTCGTCATGGAGGAGTGGGAGAGGATTCCCGTGTCAACCTGTGAAGCTCCATTGAACTCCACGCCCAAACGAGTTCTGGAAAATAATGGTGGCCACTCCACTAGGACTGGACGATATATATATATATATATATATATATAAAGCATATCAATAAAATAGAAATCCTATTGATCAATAGCGATAATTATCAAGAAATTAAAATTATATATTTTAAGTGCAGCCCTGTCCATTTTATGCTGTTGCTTTTAAAAAAAAAGCATGCTCTTTGAACTCTTTGAAGGGGGCGGGGCTTGGTTCCTAGACCTGCGTTTGTGATTGGTTGGGAGGATGTAAAGAGTGTAATATTAACCTACGTTACTATAATGGAAAAGGACAGAAAACTTACTTTGTTGAACTTTTTATTGCCCCTTTTTTTGTGTCATCGATAAACATCTATCGATTGATCTATATAGCTATTGAATTATCGTCCAGCCCTAGTGGCCACACTAAATATTGACACTTTTGGTACAATTGGAACGTGTTTACTGAGCGGTGTACTCGCTTTTGTTGCCAGAGGTTTAGACAATGGGTTGGTTTTGAGTTATTTTGAGAGCACATTTACACTATTATACAAGCTATAGACTGACTACGTTGTACTAAATGGTCGTATCTTCAGTGTTGTCCCATGAAAAGATATAAAATATGTACAAAATACGAGGGGTGTACTCACCTGTGAGGTACTGTATCAAAGAGATCAGTAAAGGCAGAATGCATGCTAACTAAACTGTTGATAACACTCACAATCCTACTCTCAGTGAGACATTAACAATGATAACAATCCTCTTTATTTGTTTTTATTTATTTTATTTGTGATGAACATACATTCCAGTGAAATGTGTCCTCTGCGTTTAATCCATCCCTTAGGAAGCCGTGGGCTGCCACTATGCGGCGCTCAGGGAGGATTCTGGGGCCCAGGGTCTTGCTGAGGGACCCAGAAAAACAGTCTGTGGGATTAGAACCGGGAAACTCTTGCTCTAACCGCTAGGCCACTTCTCCTGCTTTAAGGCCACATCTTTAGATTGATATAACACAACGCTTGCTAAAAAAAAGCACCTTTTAACAGATGTAAACCCTTGCTTAAAGGATTAGTCTGAACCACCTGTTACATGTCATTTTAAAAATAAGACGTTTGTCATAAAAATTTGTTTTCATAGCTTTTGCTTCTTTGCCTTTAGTAATGGATCAGGTAGAGATTGGAGTCTGCTGGTTTCCCCTTTATTAGCGCTGATGTAAATATCAGCTACTGAAAGAAAATCAGACTTATTTCTTGCTATTGGTTAAACTAACCAGAACTTTGTATGGTCACCCAATGTACTTTCCACTTTTTTGAATTTAAACTTAGATCAAAGCACGAGACATTTCCTTTGGTCCATAAATATGGAGCATCTTGTAATTCCTCCCTTTGCTGTTTGATTCAACATCACTGCTTTTGTTCACAGAGCCTGCAAAGTTTCTCCCTTTTTATATGTTTTATATATATTTGTCTTTAGAAGGGGAAAAAAAAATCTGAATTAGTGGGTCAGAAATGTTAAAGCGCCAACCCTGCTTGGTGCTTATTTACCTTTTCATTCTTTTGTCTTGGTTGGCCCAAAGCTGGATTCGTTTAAGCCACGAGGCTCAAACACAAAACGACAAAGGACTAATCAGCAAGCCACATGGTTAAAAAAAATTCTCGAAAGCATAGGTTATAAAATCCAATTGATGATGACAAAAAACAAATAAAGAAATCTTAAAATTCCAACAACTGAGATAAAACGTTAATCGGCAGTATATTTATAAAGATTTAGAACTCAAGCTAGATGTGCAAGAAAAGATGAGCTTAAGATAAAAAGTCAAAGAATACATAGCAGTTGTTGATCTGTGTAACATCAATAAACAATGTGCCCTTTTATTCAATAACTAGATAACATTGTATTTTCAGCCATTTACGTTTTCCTTTGTAAGCTTCTGGGTTAAATTCAGTATAAATTTAAGTTGGATAAATTTCCGCAGTCTTATTTTCCCTTGGATCCCCTTTCTATTCTCTACATACAATTCTCTTTTTTGCACTTTTGCTGTTTGGATATGAAACTATGAAACCTGTGCAGGCTTGCATCTTTTATAGGCGCAAACTTCCTCACCGTCACCTCCTCCGTTGTCCAGCAGATGGCGCCGTAACACCGCTGTTTGTTTGTCTTTGCAGCCTGGCCCTCCTCCTGGAGACGACGGGGCAGCTGGGCCCAGAGAAGCGCTGGTAAGGAGTCACACCGTTGTCTCAGTTAGTAGACTGAAACCTGGGGGTTTTAGTGAGAGAGTCACTAATATGTCTTTATTTCACCCTGCTTAATGCTTAAAAAATAGAAACAAACATGGATTCTCAGTGAGTTCAAATATAAATACTTAATCTTATGACTCTGCAAGCCACTCTAAACATGTGTTTTGCATTGCACTGATATCCCTGAGACATAATGGGCGATAAAGTTATGTTTTATTTTTATTTGGAATTAAAAACAGATCAAGAAATGTTTCTGTTTTTCAGCAGCTGTGACTTTAATATATATTATTTTTTTTTACCTATGCTGTCTTCATAGCAGATTTGATTTTTCTTGCTGGTAAAAAAAAAAAAAAATCCACTTTGTCATCAGAAAAGGGTTCAGAGAAAGAGAGGCCTGCTTAGGTAGCCTCCCAGCCGTGCTTAAATAGGCAGTTCAGGTTTGAGTAATAGCCGCGACTTCTCCCAACAACAGGCGTCCGTAGTTCTTTGAAAATGTTTATAGGAAAGTGTTCATTAGGTGTGTTGTTGTTCCTAAATGGGACGGGATACGTCCCAGGTACACTCCGCCGTCCTTGTATGGGCGCAACACGCAGGCTGTATTGTTCAGCCGGCATGTCTCAATGTCATTCGCCACCATTCACTCTTCATCTTCCCCCCATCATCCCTTCATGCCAAGGCTAATTTAATCCTGCGTTTATTGATTGTGGGAGCATTCTCCCAGGCTTTCTTTCAATTTACTTCAATTTCATCATCCCGGCGCACTTCAAGGCTGCCTCCTGGAAAAAAAGGGGAAGAAATTTTCTCGCTGCGAAGGTCCTGATTCGAGACCGCCGAAACAAATCCCACCACCGCCCTCCTCACTTCCTGCCCCTTTTCTCTTTTTGATGAGCTGCTCTTTCCCAGTTAAGTGGATTATTACAGTAGGGATAATTCTTGTCACATGGCATTATTTGGATGAGGTGAATAATTGAAATTTGTGTCTGAAAGGATTTTATCTGGATGAGAGGAAAGGGAGTGCTGGCAGGGATGGGAGGGACAGGAGGAAGAGAGCGCACACACACACACACACACACACACACACACACACACACACACACACACACACACACTTGTATAACATTCATGTGCACATGGCCATGTCAGACAGCGCAGTGTGTCAAACTGGGGACACCAGTCATGTTAACAGGTTGTGACTCACCTCGCCCAGATCAGGAGGCCCTGGCACACTGCATGGAGTCTCCTTAGTGGCAGAAGGGCCCAGCTCAGGGGGGGGGGGGGGGCATTGCCACAGCCTCTGGCACCACACAACCCAGAGGGGCACCTCTGGACCTGCAGCTACAGAGACCGTTTGAAAGACTCTTCCTCCTCAGTGGAGTGGGACATCAGTCGCTGCCAGCCGCTGCTGATGCCTTTTGGCCACTTCCATCCTGGCTTTTGTTAACCCCCCCCCCCCCCCCCCCCCCCCCCACACACACACACACACACACACACACACACCGTCCTTAGACCTTTTGCTCGCCCCAGCAGTGGCAAGTTCTTCTGCATTTTTGGTTGACTTGATTTATGCAGAAAATGAGAAGAAACCCTGAATTGTTTCCTTTTTTATATAGGACTCTGCTTCTGAATGATTTATTCCTGCAAATGTTGCTACAAAAGAGATTTTGGACTTTTTAAACATAAACCTCAACCTGGATTAAATACCATATGTTGCAAGCTTTTTTATTTTTTAAAAAGTGCTGCTCATTTCAGTTCCAGTAATTTGCTGCTTTCTAGTCAAAGTCTCCTATGAGTAAGTGCGGTTTTGTGACTGCACTATTTATATCAATAAACAGTTGCTTAAAGTCTATTTTGGGTTTATCAGGGGTTCTAAGGTGTGATGTTTTATGACTGTCAACTGGCCAAAACGAACACTGTGTTTTATTGCAATCCTTCCACGTTTCAATGCTGCTGTGGACAGATTTTAACCCAGTTTTCGTAGATTCATTCGTTTGCTTTGCATAATGCAAACCGGTAATTTGACCCTTCTTTAAAAAAAGTTGCATCTTTTTCTTGACTGCAGGATGCATCTTCTGAAATAGGGACTTAAGGAATAACAAACGACTGCACCGTGTAGGGTTTGAATACATTATTGCCAACTGAAACATAAACTAAATTTAGGTAATGACTTTTTTTTTTTATAGACCTGCAAAAACCCTGCATTAGTCTTCAGAGCAAAAACCCCAGAGGCCTTATATTCAGCTTAAAGGCATTCAGCAGCAAACGTTACAACGAATCTCGTCAAGGCAGTGACTCATAATATATTGGTCTAATCTCAAACATTGCGTCATGATCCTGATCAGAATCCATCATTTGTTGGTTATTGATCCATATACGGCTCAGTGATTGCACCTTATCTCTCCATCTCAGTTGCTCTGATCTGCATTTGTAGCCTTTAGAGTAACTGTAGGTGGGCAGATGGCTAATTGTCATATCAGCATAGGTGTACATTAGGCAAGCTATTTCTAGAACCCCGCAGCTATAGTCACTGTTTCACTGATGATATCCTAACCGTGTATTTTCATTCCCACGAACGAAACCCTTAAAATTCCCCATGACAAAAGTGACACATCTGCAGTAGCCTCACTGTGAAAGTTCCTGTCTTATAACATTTGTTTTTATATATATCTTTAGGTAATCTAAAAACAGCAATAGTTAGAGACTTACATTGAATTTTCCTTTAAAAATGTTTTTTAGGGCTATCTAGGTAATTATAATTTTGCTTTTAAAATTACTTTTACATAAAGAAAACACGGAAAGGATTCAGCAAAATTGAAGCTTGTTGTTCTTGTTGCAATGCGTCACCACCCAGTTTATTAGTGGCATTGAGGACATTTATGTACACAGGCGTTAGATTAAGACATATAAGATGCCGTATCCGGCAGATACGGCATCTTAAATGGCTCTGGGTTAGCATGGGAGACAAACAATGTCAAGGCCGGTGCCATCTGTAGATTGGTAGTTTTAATCTGGACCTGGAAACTGTAGGGCTGCAGTTAAATCTACCATGGCATAATCAAAGATAGTTTTCTTGCATATTTACGTATTTTGTGATTAAAAATGTACAAATCATAGGTGTAATCCAAATGTTTGCTCCTTTAAAAAAAATGTGGCCTTTGGTCTAACATGTAAAATTTCATCAAAAATGTAGAAAGATTTGACTGATCTAAATGAAATGTGTTTTTGTCTGGAAATTAATTCAAAAATGTTTAGCAAAATCCTTCATTTTCCTGCTAAAGACCAGCCTGATGGAAAGGAGAAGCTAACGAGCAGTACCTGGTCTCACCCGGCGCGCGGTGCGTGCTTTTATGGTCTGGTTTGCAGGTGATCTGCACCAGGGTTCGTCAAAGCAGTAACCCTCAACCCAGGCCTCAGATGACTAAACGGTTGTTTGTCTGTAAGCATGCAAGCGGGCGTGTGCGGTTTATGTGTGCTGTAAGGTGCAGCGCTGTCAGTCAAGCGCACGCGCGTGCGTGTTGGCACACATACCGGGTGCGTGTTCTGTGTTTAGGTTTGGGGATTTTAGGACAGCAGAGGGAGGAGGAAAAGAATTGTAAGGAGAACATCCGCGGTCTCACAGCAACTTCAAAAGCTCTGCTTCCCCGGGATATTAAGCGACTGTGATGAAAAATTTAGCAAGCGTTAAATAAGCCGCTTTGAAGTGATCTGTTTTGGCTCAGCAGTCTTCAAATTTCCGTAGCCCCTCTGCTACAGTGTAGCCGCCTCGGTCTGAAGGGAGAGTTGGGGGGGGGCTGAAGATGATTGTGTTCAGGGTAAGTATTTGGGTTGGTTAGCTGAGGCCAAGCTAACAGTAACTAGTAGCGCAGGAGGGACCGCTGTAGCTACTGTAGCCTCCTCCGTCAGAGTTTCCCCTCCTCACTGTCGGCTCTTTCGCTGCATCCCAGGAGGGGCTGGCTGACAGATGTGGCTCATATGTTGCTTGTGAAAAAAAAAAGAAAAAGATTTTTTTTTTTTCTGTGCTTCCATGTGGGTGTAAGACTAATGTAAAACAGCAGTGTTACCAGGAAGTCAAAGGTTGAACTGAGGTCTTAGTTAGAATATGCCTCTTAAAACATGTTTGCAGTGCCTTGCAGAAGTATCCCTTCCTCTTGAACCCGTTCACAGTTTGTCAGGGTTTCAACCACGAATATCTATGTGTTTTATTGAGATTCTACATCCTGGTAAAACACCAACCAATGCATGGCCATGAAGTGTGTGAAAATCATACTTGGTTTTCAATTTCTTTCTACGAATAACCGTTAAAAGTGTGTCAAGCATTTCTCATGTCCTCTCTAGAGTCGGTATTTAGTAGAAACACATTTTGCCTCAGTTGTAGCTTCGAGTATTGTGGCCGTATCTTCCCAGCAGCTTTTACATTCAACGACTTTTCTTTACAAAAATCACTCAAAATCAGTTCGATCAGACGGAGAGTGCCTGTGGGCATCGGTTTTCAGGTCTTGCCCAAAGATTCGTAGATGGATTTAGGTCGAAGCCATTTTCTAACACTTTCATCTAAACCGTCTCGTCGTGGCTCTGACTGCGTGTTCGTCGTCCTGCTGGAAGGTGAACCCCTGCCCCAGTCTTTAGTCTCTTGGAAGGCTGCCCATGGTTTCTTGCAGGACTTCCCTCTATTTAGCTCCGTGCATCCTCCCATCAACTCTGACCAGCTTCCCCTGCCCTGCTGAAGAAAAGCAAGATGCCATTTCACAGCGAGGATGGTGTGTTCAGGCTTTTTTTATTTTTTTTGGTCACACAAAGCAGTTTGTATGTTTGCCAACAAGGCCAGTTTTAGTCCCCTCTGACCAAAACATCTTTCTCATGTTTTCTGTGTGCATTTTGCTTGTGAACAAAGTGCAGCAAGGACTTCTTCTTAGGGATGAACGATGTATCTGCACTGTGGGGTGTTCAACTTAAGCAGAGAAATGATTTCAGTGCTGGGATGGTTTTTTCACAGTGTTGAAAGAATATGAGCATATATATATATATATATATATATATATATATATATATATATATATATATATATATATATATATGAAACTCCAATATTTGGAGAGCAGAAGTAATAATTATCCTGTCAACATGTTCTCCCACTGAGCTGTGGGTCTAAGCTGCTCCTCCAGTCTTCTAGCTGCTTCTCTACATAATTCACTGTTTGCCTAGGCTGTGAGTTTAGGTCATTAACGGTGTCTTCGTAGGTTTTGCAGTTGTGCCAATGGATCGAACAGTGCTGCTTGGGATGTTCAAAGCTTAAGATATCGCTTTAAACCTGCAACTCGTTAGATGAACTGTGTAACAATTCTCCCTGACCTGCTTGCTGTGTTTCTTTGTCTGTTTGTCCTCTAATGTTCCCATAAAACCCTTCCAGGCTGAACAGAACAGCTGGCTTTATACTGACATTAAATTATACATTTCTAATTAGGGCACTTTTGAAGGCAGTTGATTGCACTGGATTTTATTTTGTAATCAAAGAGGGGCTGAAAATATGCATGCCACACATTTCAGATTTTTATTTGGAAAACGTGTTGAAGAAACGTTCATGTGTAATCAACTTTGCATTAGTTTGTGTAAGTGGAACAAAGCCCGCAACATGTCTAATTGTAAAGTGGGGTGTGATTACTTTTATAGTACGTGTATGCTTTCTGTGTATTGTTTAGATGCTTTGTTTAACTCCTCAGAAATATACAAAACCCGGAAATTACAAGTTTCTTCAAAGCAATTCCAATTAAGTGTTTAACTTCTCAGCCACCATTAACCAAAAAAAAAAAAAAACAAGAACTTCATATCTTGTTTGAAAATTCAGATATGTAATTATTTCCCATGAATCACTTTTAAAGGCCATCGTTTTAATTTTTGAGAACTGCAGGTTTCAACATGCTTCAAATTAATTATTGGGGCAGAATATGAAATGAGAGCCGGTAATGGGTCCGGTAAGTTAACTCCATTCTGTCAAGAAACCGGGCTACCGTTCAGTTAGCCAAGGGAACCTTCTCAGAGATTTCCCCCCTTTTTTTTTTTCTTCCTTCTTTGCTCATTACTTTAATTGTAATTGTAATCCTTTATTGGAGCTGTCTGCAGTAAAGGAGAGTTATGGTCCGAGCGAGGGCGCTAGCAATGGAGATATTTCATGATTATTGGGGAAGACGGTCACTAGGTGGCAGCCACTCGTTAGGTCCCACTGTAATTACTGAGTGGAAAGTCGTTGTGAGAAAAAGTGTGTGCGTGGATTCAAGGTTGTGAGGCCAGAGATTTCACAAATTTTCACACTTCTGCTGAAATGGAGACAAAACGATGTTTATCTGATCAGTGATCTGATTTTCCTGTGTTGGTTGTAAACCGGTTATACACACGCTGCACAAACCTGATAAAAGGCACCAACTTTCATTTCTATAAATAACATCATTGTAAAGGCACTAATATGCCTGATAGTGGGGGGTGAGGGGGTGGGGGGGTGATGGATAGATGGAAGTGAAAACCGTGGGGTCACCGGTGCGCAGCTGGCCGTCTGTTTCAGCGGTCGTGGTTGAGTTTTCTCTTCGAAAAGCACAAAAGCCCAATTCTCTGTTTCACAGCGCTTATTGTGCGCAATGCTGTTTGTTTCCGTGGTTAATGACACAGGAAGGGCCCTCCGTTTTATTGTTGCTGTGTTGCACTTTTTTTTTTTTTTTTTTTTTTTTCCTCCTGGTCTCCGTGCCGCCTCCTTAGAGGACTCTGTATGAATTCTCACTGTCATGTCCAAGGACGAGTGGCGCAGGGTCAGCTAATTGCTTTTATGATTATGATTTCACGTCGGATTTATTGTGCACGCTCGGAGCACATCTTCCAGGTCCTGCCGACGTTGCGGGCTTCAGGATGAGGGTGGGGGCAATGAGTTTACAGCTTCTGGCTGTGACTTCTTGTTTAAGTGCGGGTCACACTTTTTGACTCATTAGAGTTGAACGCAGGGGGTTGGGGGGTGAATCACACGGGCTTTTCCTGTAAAAGCGTCTCTTCTCTGTCAGTAACTGTACTTGTTTTGCTCATATTTGGCCACAGAAAGCCGTTTTATCGCTTTTGTCTCCAACATGTGCTAAAGTTTGGAGGTCATGAGTGTGGAATGAGACAGACAGGGATTTTGTTTTTTTTTTTTCTCTGCCGTTTGAACTTTTTTTTTTTTATGAGCCATAAATCTTTCATTTTCGTTTCTTTTTGCAGATGAAATGATTAAGCTTCTTCCACTCATAGTGTGCCAGAATTATCAACTGACTTTTTTTTTTTTCTTTCTTGATGTGTCTTTTTTTTTTTTTTTTTTTCGGGTCGGTTCCGCCCACCTCTTTGAAAAAGATGAGCACAGATGAGTCCAACCCATTAAAAAAAAAAAATCATTTTGTGGTCTCTGCCTTGCATGTTCAGCTGGACTCAATCTGCATCACAAACCCCTTTATAATAGCATCTTTATGCCATGAAAATGTCTCGGTGAGACGTTCACATTGCAGGGAGGCTGGGACGGTGCTCGCCGTGTCGCATAAAATCGTATATTTTAGGCAGATAGTCTCATGTCGCAGGTCGGCGCTCTTGATTTGTAGCTGCAGTTTGACCTCGCTCTGACCTCCCCGAGCCCGGTCGGCGGTGCGTCGGGTGACAGATGCAGCCTGGGAATATGGTTTGGATGTAGCTCCGCCGAGCTCGCAGGAATGTTCGAGTCATTTTTACGCAAAGTTCATTTTGGAGACATGTGTAAAGTCTGTGATTAGGCTGAATTCAATAAACTTTAATGAATACTTAGGACTTTATTTGGAGGGTTTTTGTCACAGCGAGTATATTAATGTTAACGGCTCGGTAACAAAGCTGTAATTTCCTATTCTCCCACAATTTAGTGAACTGTCACAATATGTTTACTTAAGAAATGATAGAAATACGACCCCAGTTTAATTACAGTGTAGCCATTTTGCCTCAATATACTTGGGAAAGTGGTCTTATTGAGCTAAGCTTTCTTTATACTCTCCATTCTGCTTTGTAATTACTTCAGCGTGATTTATTGTCTTTTCTTTGTGTTTATGGCTGTAAACTGCTCGAGTGAGTAAGTTGGTCTGAGAGCGGCTTGTCTCCTCGCAGCGAGGCTGGAAATCTCCCGACGAATCCGAGATGTCTCTGCTGTCAAGACTGCTCACATCGCTCTCAGCCTCCAATGTCACTTTCAAGGCATAATTACACAAGTTGTGTTGATTAGTATGAGAAGCAATTACGGCGGCTTTCCGCCGCAAATGGGGAATGTGATGGCTCTTGATTGACAGGAAGCATCCTGGTTTTAATAAGTAAATGACTATGGTAATTCAGGTACTGAGACCCTCTGATTTGTCAGCATATTTCTTTTTTTTTTTTTTTTTTTTTTGGGAGATGCCCTCTGATTTTTAATGAACATGAATTTGATTGAATCCCCGTTCATTTCCTCTGTCTCCGCGTTTGTCTGTCTTCTCTCAGGCCAGCTCGTGCTGTCATACAGGGGGCCTGCACTGATGCTTTCTACGCCATCCAGCCTCTTTGCAGAATCTATTCAACTTGCACAAAGACAAAAATAGATACCAAATACATAAAATGAGCAGCCTACGCTGTTCAAATTGCCTTTTAGCATCTTTCTCGCTCTCACAAGTGCAGAAATCAGAGGAAAAGAAATTATTTGTAATTGACACTTTGGGGAAATTTTTTTTTTTCCTCTTTTTATCTGGCTTCCCAGTAAGTTATTAGCTGTTAATTTGTCTGCAAGCTCCCCTACAGCGGCAGATATTTGTTCAAATACTAGGATCCCCTCAGCGCATTTGTAACTACACTTCTGAAAATGCTGCCTCGCCTAATTATGTAATATAATACTGCCTTTTAGGCAAGTTTCTTTTAATTGAATAATATTGGTGCCAGCTAAGGATAAGCAGCCGGAGCTGCAATGCTTAAAAGACCAAGCCCTACTGTGTGAAAGAGCCGTATAACGAAATACAGTACCACAGCAGGTTAAAGCTTCCTCACTTATGTGGGATTCTTTGACTAAGGGCCAAATATTTATGCCAAAACTTGATTGGCCCAACACTTAGCCTCATATTTCTTTCTTTGTTAACCACTGTTGGCCTAATCAAGTAATTCCCTGTTTGTCTTAGTAACCCCCTATAGAGTCATACATGCATACATATAAAATAATTTGCTCCCGCACTCTTTAGCCCAGCTGTAATTTATATGGATTGAATGAGTGCTGCATTGTGGAAAAGCACGAGTGGACCAAACGCTCGTTTGTCACCTCTAATAAATGTTGGAAATGTAAATTATGAACTTCTGCCTTCGGATGTAAATGCACTTTATCCCAGTCCCTTTAATGTAAACAGCTCAGTCCAATACATTAAAGGCAATGGAGGGAGGTGGGGGGGGGGGGGCAGTGGGGTATTAGATTTTGGATTTTGACTGTTTTCACAATCAATAACCAGCACAAAAGAGCTCAGATGGAGAATGTTCTAACATATCTGAAGTTGCCTTCATAAATTATTGCATGAAAGCAGGCTTGTACACCAAAAATGTAAATACATTAATGTTATTAATAATGTAGTGACTAATAGTTCTATCAAGACTGTAATAGCAGTTTAATGGAATATGACAGCAAGAATGTATTACACTTCGTACATTCAGACGGGACCTCACATGACATTTATCAGATTTCTGTAACAATTTTTTTGATTATTTTGTAAAGTTAATTGCTTCTTTTCCCCTGAACGTCTTCTCCGGGAGAGGGACTGAAAAAAAAAAAAAAGGAAAAAAAATACTGGTAATGGATATTAATTAATATGTGTCAGTTTCTTGGGTTTGATTAAAAATAATGAAAGCAAAATGCTAATAGGATTTCAGCGTTTCACTGTGTGTGGCGGCCTGAGATTGGGGCTTTATCTGGGGAATCTGGAAAGATAGTGTGAAAGTGTCTTAGCAGAAATGAAAAGGATGTGGAGCACAAACTGAGATAAATCTTCTTTAAACCCCCTAAAAACAAAAGAGCACTTGCGCAACTGATCACGCTAGCTTAAGAAATGCGGTCAGGAAGTGGATTAGCAGCGTGTCACAGTTTTAAATGATTTGAACCTTCATAGGGATGAGCTGGTTGCAAATATCCAGTTCTAAAACAAAGTTTGTGAAAAGTGCCCATTTCAAAATATCTGTTCATGTGGTTAATGGTATAACGCTTTCATCAAGTCCTGAGGACCTCAATGCACCTTATGCTACATTCAGTCATTCACCCTTTCACTCACACGCTGATAGTGCTGAGCTACATCGTAGCTAGAGCTGCCCTGGAGCAGACTGAGAGCTGCCATACAATCTTTGCCACCGGGCCCACTGACCACCATCAGCAAGCAAAGTAGGTGAAGTGTCCTGCCCAAGGGCAAAACCACTGAGACGGTTGAACTGGCAACCTGCTGGTTATAGGACAAACTCCCTAGCTCATGCTCCACTGTTACGCCTATATTGTCCCAGTGGTTTAAAGTCCTTTTAATGAAATGCTGAAGAAAGTTTTTCTTACCGGGCTGCTTAGAGCATAGAATAACGCAGCAACAGGTAGACTGTTGCTGTGCCCTGTAAGTTATGTGGCTGAAAGAAGGGTACTACATTTTCCCCGCACCTACAACTTAAGACTAAATTGGGTGTTTGGAAACATTTCCAGTTGCGGGAAACGTGGACACCCATGCCTTGGAATCTTAAGGAGTGCCACCGATCGACCGTATTATGAAACTACCAATTGGCACGTCTGTTAAAGGAACATATCATGGTTTTCAGTTCTTCCTTTTCACATTGAAATCATTCTGTTGTGGTCTATATAAAGTGGAACTGCAGTGCTTTGGTCTAAATTCCTTGGTAATTTACCCCAACATTCCCCATTTTACCCCTGTTCTGAGTCGCATCTGAGAGCAACCCATTTTGGTGCTGTCTCTTTAAATCTATGGGAGGCACTTCACACCCCACCTCCCTGCAGGTGACAGAGCATTCCACTCCGCCCAGCATCTTTTGTAGTATGGTGGGGGACAATAATGGACAGCTGAGGACTTATCCACTTGTAGCTTCGGCAACCTCCAGTTGCAATACAAAATTGTTCCGAAAAAATAAAAATGGATAATTCGCAAGACTGATAAGTGGAAAGTCCATGGCCTGTTTAGGAGTTCTGCAGCAAAAACTGTAATATTATATTTAAAAAAAAAATAGAAATAACAATAGAAAACAGAAAACAGCAAAAACTGAACTGCTTAACAAATATGACCCAAAAAGAATATAAACATCTCTACGCAATGCCTGGACAGACTAAGTTCAAATTTCCTGCACTCCTAGAGACTCAAAGTACACATCAAAATGTATTTAAGGGCTAAAAATGTCGATTTTGTATAATATGTCCACTTTAGAAGCTGGTTGCTGTACTTATAATTGTGCCGAAATTATTCATTATCCTGGCAGATTTAGGTTTTAAGTAATATTTTTTTAATTTTCAACACCTTTCTTCTGACTAGGAATAATATGAAAGTTTTGTAAAGTGTTTATAATTTCCGACTTGCCATTTCTGAAATTAGAATGTTAAAAAAGGATAATTTTTTAGCTTTTTTTTTTACTATCCTCTGACAGATGCCTGTTTTATTTTCCAATTGAACCAAATTGTTTCAGATAATTTTAAATCTAAATCTGCCAGAGGTTTGAATAATTTTAGGTAAACTATGCTTCTTGGTGAAATGCAGAATGCAGAATAATCTTTGCAAAAAACACGGCAGCGTTTTATGTTTCTTGTCTAAAGCAAAAAGCAACTAATAAATAACATTATTGTAATAGCAATTAGTAGGGTATATTAGTTTACCAGCTTTGTTGTCTTTCTGATCTCAGTTTAAACAGTAAAATAACGTCAGAGTTTGATGACAGTCTCAAACTGGTTAGTCTGTTTCTTTTTTTTTTTGTTCTTTTTTACTGAATAAAAAAAAGTCTCTTTGCATTGATAACTGTGTCAATGTCGCAATCCACTGCTGTCGTCCTGTAGATATCGTGGCCCAAAACCTTTCGTTTTCTCCACATTTTCCTACACTTTTCCACAAAACGAACACCTTTTTAAAGGCTTTCTTTGCGATGGGGCCAAGGTGTGGGGAACCAGCGAAGCAGAAGTTGGCACGGTTAAAAGAAGCCACCGTCGGGACTGGGTTAACTGACAATTATCCAACACCTGGACTGGCTGCCTTCCCCGGCTTGTGCGTCAACTCTGTCGACTTCTTGTTAATGTAGTGATTAACAGGAAGATTGCATTTGTTTTCCTGCATGCAGCTCTCCTGGCAGCACTACTTTGCTTTCTCTTTGATTAAAACAGTAGATGGATGGGTGCAATGTAGCTCAGTCATAAACTTCAAAGGGAAGGGTAAGCAGACAGTAACCACAGAATATAGAGTAGAAGATAAGACCCTCCTTTTATTTTTGCTCCCCAAGTAGTGTTTACTGTGTGCTTTGGGATTTAAAGTGAGGTATTATTGGCTTGAGGTCCTTTGTAAAGAGTCAGCCAACACAGACAGTTGTTAGAAGTCCTCCAGTATCCAATACTTGTATGTCTCCTATAAACAGAATGTCTTTCCTTATAAGGGTTTATGTTTTTTTTTACATAACCGTCCTCCTCTCCGTCTCTCCTTGCTGCTCTTCTGCTACGTCACGGCTCTGGAAGTACATGGAAAGTGGTTTTAGGTGTCATGGGGATTAGGAAAAGGGAAGGGACTTTAAAAAAAAAAAAAAAAAAAAAAAAAGAAACAGCCTGTACTTTTGAAATGCAGAGTGGCATTGTCATGTGTTTTCTGTGTCAAGGTCGACGCAAAATGTCAGAACAGGTGTGTGTCTGCTGCTGAGCCGCTTGCCAACTCAGCCCCTCTGCTGTAACACGCCACCCCATGTGACATTATAGTAGTTCACTGTGGGTCGTCTCCTCTCCTCATTCATTCGGAGGAGCCCGGTGAAAGCGTGCATTCTCCTCCTGCTGCCACGTGACGGTCTGCTGATGGTTTGTAGACGGGCGTTGACGTCTGAAATCTGACGTCAGTCACCACAAAAGGTGCACCAGTTGGTCATCACTTTCGTTTCTCTTTTGATTCAGGTTCTTCCTGTTTATTGAGCCGATGCTGGTTTTTATCTTGTTTTAGCATCTCATTATCGATCAGGTCAGTAAGCAGGGATATGGTTCCTTTGTCGCTGTGTATATTCTTGAAAATACAATTTCAAAAGACTTCCGAAGTTTCTAAATCCAATATGTTGAATGACACATAGGTTGAAAATAAAAGGTTTGAACAGATGAACTTTTCTGCACTTTTCTGTTCAACCCTTCCTGTTTTTTTTTTTGGTTTTTTTTGCCCAGTCTTGCTCTTGCTCTCACTCTCCTACAGCCTGAATGGGGAAAAAAGGGCCATCTTCACTTGATCCGTATCTTAAACACCCAATACTGAAAACGACTTGAGTTTTCACCGAGTATGAACTTTCACATTGAAGGGAGTCGTTACCTTGACCTGGTTGCTGGAAATCGGCTGGTTTCTCAGTTTTAAAAGCCGGCGATCGGAACAAACTGTATCACACAATTATGTCGCAAAACCTGAAATCTCGGTCTGAGCTTCTCAGAAAAGGCGGATAATGTTCAGGTGGCGCAAATAAATATGCTTTTGTCGTTTTCAAACCACCACATCCTCCTCTGTTTAGCCGAACAGGTTACGGAAGGGTGAAATGCCGAATTCTTATTGGATCTGACGAGCTGTCTTTTCTTCCTTCCTGATTGGGCTTAATGAGATGAAAGGCAAATGCTACTTCTCTGACCCTGTTTTTTTTTTTTTTTTTTTTCATGCTGTCAGCAATGTGCTGTTTGTGTTCTTATCGCGTTCTCTCAAAGCGAGACCGTTGCTGCTGGTAGTTGGGCGCCCTCAGAAAACAAGCATTTAGCCAGCATTTTCCCCTAGTTGCTTAGTGGGATCCTTTCCATGGCGTGCATGTTCTCCTTTTGGAGAAAAAAAATAAAGACAAAGGCCCTTAAGTTTCCTCCCTCATTTGATGGTGATTTCATCCCGACTTGTCTGCCACTGTGGATGTGTGGCCCATTGTCTTGGCAAGTGTGTCTAAATGTATTTGACAGGTCTCAGTGAAAGACAGGCCGCAAGGGTAAACTGCCAGCCCTCTTCCTCCCCCCCCTTTTCTGCTCGGCTCCACCCCGTCCCGCCCTTCCCCAGTAGATGGCGATGTTTATCTACTCTGGCTTCGCTCTGGACTAGACGTGTCTCTCTCTTAACGCAGTCCGCCCGTCGCCTCGCGCCTGCTTTCTGAGGAAAGAGGGGTCTCACCCCGTGTGCAGGGTCATGCCACCAATTCCTGGTCCCCCTTTGAGGACCATGAAATTGCTGATCCAAAACACATGATTAGAGTATTCAGCCTGGCGACTGGAGAAGAGTTGACACACGATTACAATGTCACCACAATGTCACAATCTGTCGAGCCGCGTTGGTGAGGGCGTTTCGGCAGTACTGTGTATCTAAGATGGGATATTTGATAGAAAAAAATGCTTTTTTTAGTTTTTAATAGTCAGGTGCTAAAACTGGAATAGGAGGCCAACCGAGTGCATCTTTCGCCTTCATTTCCCCATCAAAGGGTTTAGGTTGAAACTTGGCTCAGTGTGTGTTAATATTAGAGAGAGTGTGTGTCTCTCTGTGTCGCTGAGCACCTCCTCAGTGAGAGGAGCGGCTTGGATCACTGGAGGAGGATAGGCTTGTCACTGTAAGTTGCCCGTGACGGAGGCGGCTCTTCCTCCTGACACCGCAACACAACTTCTGTGGTGTGTCGCTCGGACACAGGCGCTGCATTGTTTGCTGCCGGTGCCGCTCGCGTTTTGCCTCAATCAGCTAATAGGATGTGACAGCCCGGCGGGCCTTGATGACATGAAGGACAACACATAGAGCAGCGGCGGTTTTAAGGAAACCCTTTGTTTTTCTTGATCTTGATCTTTGGTGATCCCAGTCCTCCTCCGTTCACAGAGGAATAACATCTATGAGCACATAATAGTTTTGTGGAACAGGTTGCCGCCTTATTTCTCTGAATAGGTTAATGTTAGTCTGAAGGCCTTTTTATGTAAAGGTTGTAAATTATAATATCGAAATGCAATTTATTTCAATATTTAAATTTAAAGCTTAAAACTTATTTATAGGTAAATTACACACGCAATAATATATTTTAAGCATTTTTTTCCCTGTTCATTTAGGCAACAATAACCCAAAACGCAGTTTCTCAAAAAAATTGTAATATAACTCAAGACCAGCAAGAAATACAGAAATAAAATGTAAACCTCTCGCTGGTTTTCCAGCCTGGATTCTGTCTCTCTCCACTCTTCCTCTGTTCTCTGGGACCTTTATTTCCAAATGAAATGCAGAATTAGCCTCTGTTTAAAAAGAGTCTTTGAACCACTAACCCATTGTCCCGTCCTTTTTCTCCTTAACACAGGTAAGACCCTTCCAACTGAATATCTAGTCTCCGAGTAGCTTCAAACAACTAATACGATGATTGTAGCCCTGGTCTGTTGTCCACCTGGTGGTTCTGGAGCGTGGTGTCCCCCCCAAAAACTCCACTCGGCCCACTTGGAACCCAGGCAGAGTAAATACAAAAAATGGAGCTGGTACCGAGTTCCAGTGCCTAATGGGAAACCCTAAAAACCACGTGGAGCTCGGTCAAGTTGAGTCGGGCCATGTAGGTGCTGGTGACAAAGGGGGGCCTTGTGGGGGGTTCCAATGACACCTGTCATTTTTATTTATTTTTTTCATTACCTTTTAAGCCATAATCTTTCTAATTAACATAAATACACACCTCAGATAATCATTTTGTGGTTAATGAATCTGATATACTCTGAGTTTCACTTTCTGAATGAAAACAGTGGAATTTATGAACCTTTTGGCTAAATTCTAATTTACTGCGATATATTTCTGCGTAGTTAGAATTTAAAGTAAACTCATGTTAATTTACCCTTACACTCTAAAAATATTTACTGTGTGTAAAGTTTCACCTTTTTTGAATTAAATTACTGGAATTGGTTGCCTTCTGCGTGATATTCAAATTTATTGAGATGCACCTTATGTACAACGTGACATTTTCTGAGCAACTAATAATTACTTTTTATGCCTTTTTGATGCAACCGTTAATAATGCGTTAGTCAATTAATAACCAGTTGTTGCACCTTCTGTAAAAAAAAAGAACATTTGCATTGGAAACTTTTGAGGTCATGGCTGAAAGGCACGTATGATGATATCATCGACATAGCGTCAGTACAGCTTTTGTTCTGCGAGATAAGACATTTCTGTTGCAAAATCAGTAGCCGTGATCTCTGATGATTAGTTTTATAGGAAGGCCTTTGTGTTTTACTGTTTTTTAGACATTTTTCCGACGTATTGACGTGTCGTTTCTGAACCGAACTTATTTTTTTTAAAATTTTGAACTTTTTTTTTTTTTTTTCCGCTGGTTCATTTCAAAACCACACAAAGAGCCCACCCTTCGGAGATTTTTAGTATCAAACTGAGCTGTCTCTTTACTTTAATCTGTTTACTCACAGGTACTAAAATGCATGCAGAGTTGCTTGTCACAGAATGTCATCGCTAACTGCAAAAGGAGAGAAACAAAAAAAAGAAAAAGAAAAGCTTCGAATTACAGGAAAGAGGCACTGCATTAAAGAACAAAGGAGATCGATGGCAGTACATTAAATTTTATGCGAATGGAAAAAAAAATCAACTAATTAAAATTGATTACTCCTGCTTTGTAAATGTGTTTCTGAATTAAATTATTGTATGAAAACATTTTGACCAATTGAGGAGCTGAGGAAGTATCCATTACTGGATTGCAGCTGAGAAGGGGCAGGAATGTTTTGTGGTAGCTAAGTAGTTTGTTGTGCTCGACTGCGACTCTCCTCCCCCCCACTCCCCGTCTCCCCCTGCCGCTAAAGTGCCACGGGTTAATCTCTGATGACCCTCATCTCTCAGAGCAGCTCCAGACTCACCGTTTGGGCCTTTTACCTGAATTAAAAGGAACATCTTAGTTATAAAAGTATTTTTCTAAAGGAAAAAAGAGGTTTTGCTCCTCTTGAGAGAAAAACGGCTCTTTGGGCTTTCAGGCCAACATTGAGGGGGTTGTCCTTATCTAAACTGTCATCTACATCTCTAGTTCACTAAGGGCAACCCCTGACAGGGCCACTGAAAGTTGCACATAAAAAAAACAAAAAAAAAAAAACAAAGTCAGAGTTTGCTTTATATCTGTTGAGTTAGTTTTGCATGGGCTGGGTGCAACACGTTTGTCTTGAAAGAAAAGCCGGGACTTTGTTGCTTTGTGCTGTTCTTAAAACCCTCGAATTTGACATAAAACAGAGTGATACCCTTTTTCGAAAATGAACGATTTGCAATGTAAAATAAACGAGGCAAACACGCGATCTGACACGTGCTTATCAAACGGATTCATGAAACACGGCCGATCGTTGTAGCGGTTGCAGAAAATTCCTTGAAAAACGAAGATGTTTTCATCTCCGGTCTCATCTGTTCTCTGCGCAGATCGACTGCGGCCTCGTCGGCTGAGTTACCCGGCCTTTTCGGCGTTTCACGCCCTCTAACCTATTCAACGTTTCCATGTTTGCGGTGGCAAATCTCTGACAGTGAAGTGCTTCTGGATGGAAAGTTTGGTCTGGAAACGTAGTGGTCTTTTCAAAAAAACAACTACTTGATTTCCGTCCAACATACCCCCACCTCCTTTACAAATTGCATAATGCGCTTTTGATGTCATGTTCGCAGCCCTGCCCGTGGCTCTGACACTGATACAGTGCTGTATGTTGTTATTTTTAAACCTTTGCATAGCAAATGTCAATGATGTTTTCCATGACCCTTTTTTCATCTTCAGTAACGTTGATTCTAACCTTTAAATTCAAAACACTGGGTTCATTCAGTAATAATTAACTATATTTCAGTCGGCATATTTCTTCAGAAACTAACCGGTTTTGCATTTGTTTGTAGTGTGAAGGTTTTCTCACGTTACTAAAGAAGCACTTCAAACAAATACGTAAAGCATGAAGCAACAACCTTCTCTGTTGGTCCATCTCCTGCTGGGCCCTTAAAGCTCCTGCAGTCTCTGAACAACTGAGTGTTAGCTAAACGGTCGGGTCAGCACCTCCCTTCCTGATGTCTCACAGGGTCAATAACTCCCCATAGCTGCTCCCACGAGGCCTTGCCGTTTCCCGCTAAAGGTCGACATTTAGGCAGGAAAGGTGTCACAATTAGAAGGCCGTTTAAACCTGCTCTTTTAAAAAGATTAAAAAGCACCGTTGGCCACATCAAGCAGTCAGGCCACCAAAGGAAATACAATAATTGCATTAAAACTTAATTCCTTTCTCGCTGGGCTCTGATATCAGAACAGTATTGGGTTAAGTCATTTAAGACAGCTGCCCCTAATAGCAAATCACCCATGAAAGCACCAAATTAATATAGAGCTTCATTTTTTTTTTTTTTTTTTTTTTGCCGTCTCACATTCTCTCGCTTTTGGTCCCCCCAAACATGGTTCGAAGTGGGGAAATTTGAGACCGTCTTAACACGATTTTTGATCATGTCTACCAGTCTGTTATTATATCAGGGGCACTTCACAAATGCACAGGCCAGGGCAATTTGCAATGAATTGATTCACACTGAGACTGAATCCTATACTTGCTAATGATTTTTCTTTTAGCCCTCGACTGCACCGCGACCCAACTTTTTATTCTACAATGTCCTCTGAACGCAGAGAAAGAAGAAAGGGTTTTAAAATAGTTTCATTAATATGTGATATTATTCTGCTTTAAAGTCAAATTTAGGATGGGAAATTTGCGTAGCTGTTGCGCAGTTCGCTGTCTTTGTGAAAATCTACTAGTTTATCCACAGGAAAGCTGTAATCAGAAACCAATGAGCGCATCAAGAAACCTTGAATTAAATGCACTAATGTCACAATGTTGGCAACTAGGCTTGTTTCTGATTACCGATAAGTATAGGAATGTTTTCAACTTTTTTGGTTCAAGAGAAACTGCCAGAGAGACTAATTTTTTGTTTGCTTATGGTATGGAGTAGCACAGTGTTCCCCATCCCCCACTTGTTGCTGTGCACTGCCGGCTCATTCACTTTAACTGTTGGGGATAAAGAGAACTGAGCCATGAACAAAATGACTCTCTTGTATTTATTATAATCTACACCAGCAGCATCTACCCATTCTAGTAAAAAGCTTAGTAAAAATCGATGTGTCGTCAGCTAGCCCAATGTCTGTTCGCCTTTAATCGGTTTTAAAGTTAACCTAGATGTAAAACCGCTGGAGTCACATGCCAGAGCTGAAAAATCCCAAAACTTAAGGGTATTATTTATCATTTTGTCAACTTAAGTTAATTAAACTACCCAGCAGTAAAGGAGTTACCCAGATATTTTTTTGTAATCAATGTTGGTCTGAAATTGAAATTATACAAGTCTTAATCAGATTTCCAAAAGTAAAGAAAAATAACACTTGTTAATCAGCTGACTGCTGATAGTGTCTTTATGTTGTTCTAGGCGGGAGTACGCAAATTGTTGCGGTGCTAACTACTATTAGCAGGTTAGCATATAACAATGTTTTTCTCAGTTTTCTTTACCCATTTTATGTTTTCAGAATCAGAATCAGACATACTTTAATAATCCCAGAGGGAAATTCTTTAATTCAAACACCAAACATGTTTGTGGGTAGCTATTGTATAGTAATATGTGGACCTCTGTTTAATATTTTACAAATCATCAAAAGAACTAACAACTAGTTTATACCCGCAAATTTCACCACATTCTTTTTTTTTTCACTCAGCAGCCACACTGGATACTGAACTGGGGGGGGGGTGCTGCTCTGCAGACTGTGACTTTCTGAGTTGGAATTAAGACGTTTGGAGGCATTCTTTCAGCAGCTATTAATGCAGTTTAGATAATCCTCAACACTAGCTTTTTCTACATGTGTTACACTAAAGAGAAACCTTTATTTGCCATTGCTATTATACATCCTGATGAAATCAGTCTTCTGCATTTAACCCATTCCTTGGGGAGCAGTGGGCAGCTTTGCAGCGCCCGGGGAGCTATCTGGGGCTAAGGGTCTTGATCAGGGACCCAATTTAAACCGGGTTCTTGCAGCCTTCTCAGAATGTGCGTGCACTTCTCTAACCACTAGGCCATCACTTCCCTTTGTATCTAATCTGTAGTAGATTGTGCTTTAAGAAAGTGAATTTATAATTTACTAGCTAAATTTTAAAGTATTTATAGAAAAAGTAAATACGGAGATCCCCTGAAACCATGGTAGTTTTACTGAAGATCATCATACTATCAGAATCTGATACCAGCTCACATCCATTCAGAGGCCTTTTTTTTATTATAGTGTTGTTTCAAATCAGATGACTTAATAAGTCCTCATATTTGGATTGAAATATTTAGATTTAGAACCTCTGCATTTGAGAATCAACCGATTTAAAAATGTTTTTTTTTTACTTTCTTTCCCAGTGGCTTTCATTAAAGATGAGTCAAATTTTAAACTCAGTAGTGAAATCGTGAATTAACTGTTTCTGTTTCAACACATGTAGGATACTTAAAGGCTTTGCTGTTTCAGTGTAAAAAAGATCATAAAGTCCAAATGTTAAGGTAACCTACCTTCTCGCTATAGTGCACAGCTCCTGTATAGCATCCATAAGTCTTGCGGTATGTTATAGTTAAGTGCTGTTACTAGTTAGAGCAAAAATATACAACTGGTTACACAGATTCCCTCAGGCGTCCATCCCTGCGGTTCGAACTTAATTGGATTCCAACCTCATTTTGTGCAGTTGGAGGCATCACTGTTGTAATTTTCACACAAGTGCAGTGCAAAGTCTGGTCCAATTCAAACTCAATAACATTTCTGTAATCTTGTCTGTTCATCAAGTTCACTCTCTTTAAGTGTATTGGTTAATGTTATCTCCTTCTGTGATTGAGTTTTCACCTCTTTTTCAGCTTTACCCGACACTTTATTGGTTATCTGGTTTGCAAAGATTATTGCCCTTTACATGGAGCACTTTGGTGCATTAGTTGTCAAAGCCTTACAAAGTTTTCCAATTTTCCTTCGAAATTAAAATTAGCTAGTTTTCACCAAAAAAAATCAAGATCAAACAGGAAACTGGAAATGTATCCTATTTTTATTTTGTAGTTATATTGGTCACATAAATGCATCTTGTACTGTTATCAATCATACGCCCCCTAAAAGCCCAGTGGTGTGCTACCCAACACTATAACAGGGGTGATCCATGAGTCAACAAGAGTGAAATCAGTGCAATGTGGTTATAATTGATTGAGATGTCTGGATGGAACTTGTGCAAAGCATCTATGTCATCTGCTAAGAAGTGCACTTTTCCTCTCCCTGAAGATCCACCACTACAGTTTTAACCAAATGGACATTTGCCTCATTAGCCTGCCGCTGAGCAAGCTGCGGTCCTTTCTGAGGTATCATACTTATGCTTGTTAACATTGATACAATTTTCTTGTCAATAAGTGGACAACTGAAACTTTAGGGCAGTGTAAACAAGGACTGCTCATTCAGCATATTCTTTCTCTAATAGGTCATTAACTCTTACAGGGCCTCCACCACTTTGTAGTTTACTGGACTGAAAAATTTAAAATTTAAATCTTAGATTTTTGTTGCCTTGTGTTTTATTTATTTCTGGTTTAACAAAAATATGTCACATACAGTGCCTTGCAAAGGTATTTGTTCTTGAACCTTTTCATATTTTATTATATAACCATAGTCTTTAGTTTATTTTTTGGGGAAAAAATAAACACCCAAAAGGTTTGGTATGCATATGTGTTCAGCCTCCTTTAATCTGATACCCCTAAAAAAAATAAAAAATCAAGTGCACCCAATGGTCTTCAGTAGGGGTCTAATGAATGAATATAGTTCATGTGTGTAATTTATTCTCACTTTAAATTCTGCTGTTCTGTGAAGACCTCGGATGGTTTTAGAGACAATTAGTGAACAAGCAGCATTATGAAGACTAGAGAACACATTGGACAGGTCAGAGACAAATTTATGGAGAAGTTTAAGGCATAGTGAGTTTATGATACAATATTACAAGTTTTCAACATTTCACAGAGAAAAGTCATCTGAAAAATGTCACAACTGCAAACCCACCAAAACCTGGTCTTCCACCTAAAATGCCTGTCTGTGTCTCCGCCACTTGTCACCCGAATTTCCCCATTTTGGAGCTATGATTTAATTTCTTATCCTAAAAGACAGACTTGGCATTTATTCAGGGAAGCAACATTAGCCCCTTTTCCATTGGAGGGACTTTCAACCATTACCTGGGAATTTTGAAAGCATTCTGTGTGTTTCAACACAGTTTCACCCGAGTAATTTACATTTTGTAGGTCCACACTCTCACGGATAAAAGGTCCTAATCTGGGACTTTCAGATTATCCTGGGATTGTTGCGGAGTGGGGTCGAAGGGGATCTTTCAAACAGAAAAACGATGAAAGAAGAGATTGACAAAAAAAAACAACTTTTACTGTTTTATGCTAGAATGCAGCTGTGTAAAACTCAACCAGATCAGATGATATGTAACATTTTATATTTGTTTTATTTCTGCGTTTCAGTTGTCACTGAGCAAATAGATTTGGCTGGGATTAAAGTTAAAATCCAAGATGGGACAGTTTTATTTAACTTTAATGTCTTACTGGAAAGCAGGAGATTAGATTTGGAAAGTAATAATTTGCTCATCTTGAACACATGCCTACGACAACGATATGACTCCTGGAGTTCCTTAAGGATTGAAGAAACAAAAAAACAAAAGAGCTCTGTGCATCAGGCTCTCACGGTTGCTAGGAGACACTGTGGTTGGAACAACTGTTGAAATCTTTGGTTCTTTTATTACTGCCACCTGCTGTACTGGAAGTGTAGTGCAAATTTCTTCACAACTTTTTCATGTCATTAGGCTGATTTAAAAACATTTTCTGAAAGGCCGCAGAAAATGCGTTTACAAACAGAAATCATACAAGTTACCTGGGATTCCCTTTATCCAAGTAAAAAAAAAATCCTGTTTTTAAATCTGGCGACTTTCAGTGAAAAGGGCGCTGAAGTGGCACATGGTAACTCTGGGGGAGTTGTAGAGATTCATAACTTGGGACAGTTAGTTGTAATCTCCCAAAAATCTAGTTATTAGAAAAAAAGCCATTGTTGGAATACAAGCCATAATAAGTCCACTTTACACTTTGCCATCATGTAGAGTAGATGGCAAACAAGTGGTGGGAGCTGCACTGGACAGATGAACCAAATTATTTTGTTTTTGGCCTGCATGCAAAATACACTGAAATATGGTGTTGGCAGCTTCATGCTATGGAGATGCTTTTCTTTAATAAGGTCATGGAAGCCAGACAAACCTGGGTAGACAGAGCTACAGGACAATTCTTAAAAAAATGTAAACAACTTTAACAAGCTGTAAAACCCCTTGAGTCTGGGCCAGAGACCTTGCTGCTGGACAATGAGCCTAAACATACAGCCAGAGCATCCGTTGGTTTTCACAGATGCTCCCAATTCAGAACTTGACTTGTTTTGCAAAGATTTTGCTTGTGTAAAGATATCTTATAGACATACACTGATATACTTATAGCTGTAATTGCAGCAAAAGGTGTTTCTGAGTATTGAATACAAATACTCTCGGCACTTTTCTGATTTTAATTTGTAAAACATTCTAAAAGCCATATATCCCTCTCCTTTTTCTGCTACACCACTCACTACATTGTACTGGCCTGTTACATTAATTCCCTGTGAAATACATTGAGGTTTGTGCTTTTAACATTAAACTGTGGAAATGCTCAGAGGATAGAAACACTTCTACTAGGTCCTGTTTATGACAGATGACATATTTGCCACTAGCAAGGTTCTTTTTCTTGTCTTGCCATCAGTTGAAAAGTCTCGATGTTTCATGTCTTATCATCAGGCCCAATGCAAAAGTTAGGGGTTCACCAAATGAAGCATATGGCTTCAAAATAAACGTTCTGGGTGGCTAATTTTAATAAAACCGCAGCCTATAGACATCCAGGAAATCCTCGTGTACATCAAGAACAATGTAGAGTCCCTGTGAAATAGTAGATTGGGTTCAAATAATTGGAGCAACATCTCAAGGGATGAATCTGCTACTGTTTAGTAACATCATCACATAAATAAAATTACTTTGTTCCTTTTAAGTCTTTTCCCGTAGTTCAGAAAAGGAAATCCACATTTTCAAAGAGGATTCCTGTACCGTGGTTTATTATTGCACTGCGTTTGTCACAGAACCTTAGGTTTTCAACCAGCTCCCCTGCCACTTCTGCCCCTCGAACAACTTTAAACTACAATTCTTTTGGATTGAAACAGGTTCATAGTATATGCAATGCATTACCCAAAATGAATTACCACTGGCAGGGCGCTCAATCACTTTGTATCTTTCAACACTAAGAGAAAAGAAGAGTAATCAAAACCTTTCAAGCTATTAGAGGGATGACTTTTACAATTGAATCATGGGGACCACAGCTGCGATAATAAGTCATCGAAACCTCCCCTCCAGTGTGTTTCTCCGTTCTATGTGTTCCCTACATATTTATCCATTTTAGGAGGCGCCACTTCATGGCGCCCACTACAAATTTATGTTTTAATACCATTTGAGGAAGATACCCCCCTCCTCCTGCCTCTGATTCTTGGAAATGCATACTGGGTGGAAAATTAAGGTGCATCTCGAAGGAAAACATAATAGAATCGATGAACGCGGTGCACTTAAAACTACTGATGTTCTGATGCTATTTAACGTTCTGGTGCATTAACGTTTCAAGTCATTACAACAGTCAGGCGAGGTGATTTGATCACGGCCGGTTTTTAACTGGAAGAATTACTGAAGTTTTCTGCCTCGGTTTCTCAAGTTATTAGATACAAATGATCACCTCTGCATTAAGTATAGATTTTCTTCCACTGCGCACTTAAGAATGGAAGTTTGTCTTTAAGAGGGTAATAGCAAATTAAGCTCCATACTCCATTTGTCCGGCACTCCTGATGGGCTAATTTTATAACTGCTGATTTGGTCATTCTCCACATTTAGCAGGAAAGTGGTCAGGTGGTCTTTTTCCTCACTGCTGGCTGCGAGGGGGAGGAGGGGTGTAAATTCAACTATCAGATGGAATCCATTTAAGTTTTTTTTTTTTTTTTCTTTTTAGCTGCGGTGGATTTATAATGAACCTTTTTCTTAAGGAAGGTCTAGACTCTTGTTTAGACTGTTAACAGCATCAGTTTCCTTTAGGGTTACTCACATTATGTGATTATGAGGAAATAAATCCAATTTATCTCTTTCCAGGTTGCAACTGCTGTAAAATTTCTGCAGAACCCGAAAGTACGCGAGAGCCCCCTGGGCACCAGAAAAGCCTTCTTGAAGAAAAAAGGTCAGAGACATTTCCTTTTATTTTTTGCTAAGTCAAGGTTTATCCATCTATCCAGCATTTGTGTTTCATTTGCAGACTTTTAGTTAAGGATTCAGTGTTTCTTTTCTTTCCCTCTGGTTAGACTGGTCCACAAACACCAGGGATTGTGGCCATAACTTTTTGCTCTGGCGTGGTGGGTGGGGTGGGGGGTATTTTGTTGGCTGGTCCTAAAAGGGGTCGATTTAGCTTCATAGAACAGGATTCGGGCTCTGTGAATAAATGACACACCAGTCAGGATGCTCCTTTGGGTTCAGGAAAATTAATATTGACAAACTCCCCCTGAGTTTTCAATGGAATTATCAATATTGCCTCCTAGCATTTTAACCCTTTTACTTAATTTAATGGTTATTGTAAATTTGAGCGACTGCACAATAAAGGTTTCTGACTAGGGGTGGCTGAAATATGCGCTGCCATCTAACTTTTTTTTTTTTTCTTTTGTAATTTATTCAGATATTTGGCATTGTAGAATACGGTTTGTGTGATGAAAAAGCAAAAAGTTTATTACGCTGAAGTCATTAAAGTCAGCTCAATATAAGGCAGCAGTTGAATTGTGGATCTGTGGTTGAGCAGTGATGATACAGATAAGGGAGTGTGTGTGCCTTTACGACAGATTAACTCTTTGTAATGAATGTTTTTATTGTAACTGGTCATGAGACAGTTCAGTACTTAAGGGACTGTGTCAGTACAGAGCTGAGGGACTCTGCCCTGCAGCATTAGAGTAGCCAAACAGTGAGGACTGAGCCTAAGAGCTCTGCGACTGGGGAAGGTAACCTGAAACCAAATCCATGTCCGCCTGCTGCTACTACACACCTCTCATATGACTGTAATGATTGTTAATATCTTTTTACATTTCTTCATCTTTTAGTCTCGTTATTGACAGACAGTTCGCAATCTGCTGTTGTTTTCCCAAAGCCCATTCACCAGCCGAATGATGTCATGCCGTGACTCATTTTCTTCTTATTTTCAGCACGGTTGTGATATTTGTGGAGCTCCACCATCCAAAAGGGTTTGCTTTTACTGCACTTTACATCCATGAAATATGTATGACCCTTTAATGCAGATTTATTTTGTAAATCTCTTTCCACTGTAGGTCTAAGCAAGAAGTCTTGATTTGCATGAAGACATTGATCATAGGGAGAGAGCATACTTATGAGAAATGAAGCACTAAGCACAAAGTATGTTTGAGTAGCTTTTTGCAGTCCTCATAGCACTGGACTTTTATTGCAGTTACTTAGCAGTGAACCTGGAAATATTTTAAGCGTTATTATACCTCTACTTGTTATCGTATTGGTTGCTGCTGTGGGCTTTTAGCTTTGACGTTAGAGCGGTTTCCTGTGAATCCTGGAAATGGTGTCAGGATTAGGAAAGTTTATGTCAAGCGTCAAATCCTGCAGTTACTGTATGCCGCTTTGTCTTCAGTTGCATCTGAGTGTAAAATCAAATGTAGCACATTTGTATGCTTGTCAATTTTTTCATGTTTATAAAATAACATATTCAGTTTTGTAAATCAGGGCGGGATACATTTGCAATGGTGGAACAGAGGCTCCTCTCTTAACTGCAGGCAAGTTTCAGGTTGAGGCTACAGCTTTCTGAGACAGTGCTAGTGTGAAGGAGCTCACCGCAGGACTTGCCACTCTCCCAAGACTGTAACTCCAGAATGATTGTTACTTTCACAGGAAGTCAGCAATAACAGAAGAAAGTTACTAGATTTTTCACTAGTCGCTTTTAAAAAAAAAAAAAAAAAGGTCACTGGATGGGTCTGAAAGTCGTTAAATATAGCGAGGAATTTGCCAAATTGGCAGCAGTGTGCAGGTGCTTTCTCAGATTTGAAGTATTCCCTCCACTGATCTTGCACTTTGCCTCACAAATATTGCAGCAAACTGAATCAGCAGCGCATTTTGAAAAGCAGAGCCATACTTTCGAGCGCTTCTTTCTTTACTGGATCAGCGGCTACTGATGTCATCACGCTCTTGTGCGTGCGATGCTGTGTTCATGTCCGGCATGGAAAATCGCCCACTTGTCCACTCCCTCAGAGTCAAAGTGATGTGTTTAGGCACCGATACATGGCACCGTTTAATTTTACGTGAATCTGTACCCGGTAGTATCGGCGGGATTCGGTCGGTGCCTATAAAAGTACTGAGTTCGGTACCCACCCCTACATAAGAGACATGCAGATAATCGGAGCCTCTCAGAATGGGAGGATCGAGGTGAAAATTGTGCTTAAAATCATGTCATGGTGTGCGTGTCTTTTGCCTTTATGATTAGCAAGTAGTGGTGGGCGATATGTTATCGTGTGCGATATACCGTCAACGAAAATTTGGTAATAATTTGTCATCTCGCGATAAAAACAATAAATTCCCGTCGCCTATACTGTGTGCGACGCACCTTCACTCCAACTCACGTCAGTGTTGCCAACTGAGCAGACTGTCGTTATATTTAGCGCTTTTTCAGAGCCGTCTTTTTCAAAAAAGCAACCAGCGACAAACCTAGTGACTTTTTTTGTGTGTTATTAGCGACTAGTGACTTCACGTGAACACAGCAGTCAATCTGTAGTTACTATCTTGAGGGAGCTGCCGTGAGTGAGCACTGTCTGTCTCACACGTGTCACACAGACACACTGCAGCTGCCTCGTCCTGGAAGCCCCGCGGCACGCTTGCAGTCAGAGCAAAGAGAGGCCCACTCCACAACTGTGATTTTGCCTTGGATTACAAAATGGAATATAAATGTAGTTTTTAATCTAGTCTTTTTTTTTTTGTCCTCTAAAGCTGTTGCACTAAAATAATTCCCTAAATTGTATTCACACACATCTTAAATTCCTGAGATAGAGGTTAAAAGCAAAAAAAAAAAAAAACTTTTGTGAAACTCTTCTCAGCCTTCCTGTTATCCGTTATAAGTCTCACTCTCTCTCGCGCTCTCACAGCTTGAATGAACAACCAATCCTATGTCAGGGCCGACCAAGCTGAAAATCGTCTGATTCCATTCACCAGTCAATTTCTAGTTGCATCTCCAGACAAAAGCAGCTGTTCTGCAACAATTTCACCAATATTTTCAGGTGTATCATGTATACATTTGCAAGATCAATAATTAGATAAGAATAATCAGAAAGCTGCTGAGTTGCTAAAGGAGGGTTAGGTAGTCTTGAAAACAGCCGATGAATACTGCAGCTTCTTTTCGCTCCAGCGTAACCTTTCCCATTTTAAAAGTGTGCGCAAAACACATAAAATACAAAATGCATCTTTGTCCTCCCTTACAAGTAAAATACATCAGAAGAAGGCTGCCTTTAATTGAAGAGTGCTCATCCTGCAGACTGTCTACTGATGACGGTCTTCCATACAATCCATATTGGGTGGGAAATGAAGGTCCATCTCTGTACGTTAGTTTAGACTTTAGGTAGTTTAAAAAAATCTCACAAAAACATCTGCTGGTATATATAAAATGGTTTTCTATAAATTTTATAAGGTTCTTGCATTCATTTCATTATCTAAGAGTTGAGCTATGTTATCATTGGTAAACTAGTAGCAATACAGGACAATGCATGCTGGATCGTCAATATAAGGACATCAATATCACGGCGGTTTCCGATATCGGATAGAATCAGGTCTACATCTATTTCAAAGTGATTAAAATTGACTTCTCTGCATACATAGAACTATACATAGATGTCTAAAACATGTTTGTTTTTGATAACTACTGACTCCTTGCTTCTTATCTTTAACTTGAGCTACAGTGGGCCTTTGCAGGCATCAACAGGCTAATACTCTCCCCGCGTCTTCACCCAGCATGTGTTGTCTTCTCAACCTTTTGACACAGAAACTCAATCATTTTCCTCATTCCACAGTCACCACAGAAAATGTGTCACTCTTAATTTCTAATACAGTTTAATGCCATATTTATGTAAATACTTCTTGGTTTTACTCCATATTAACAGCCAGAAATGTCAAAGCACACATAAAATGAAACAATACCATCTCCCTGTAGAGTGGAATTTAAATTGGATTCCTCTTGCTGCCAGCGCTTACGCCGGACAGCTGATGAAGGGGAAAATAGGGCCCACTTTGATTGCATGTTGCAGAATCTTTACACAATAATCTCAGTCGTGCATAATATTTCCCAACGTATCTGGTGTCCTGATCTGCATGGAAGGAGGCCTCTCTGGTTACAGCTATCTTTTTTTAAGTGATCATAATAGTGTGGTTTATTTCAATATTCATTGAAAAATATAATTTTCTGTTTTCCTTTCTCCTGTCAATTTCAGAGTATAAATTGGCCATTATGCAGTCCAATATTTCTAGCTGCCCTTCTTAAGTCCTTGAGGTTGAATAAACTGGCTGAAATATTGAAAGTTTGTCACTTTGATGTAGTGAAAATCAAGATGCTTTTTGTTCTGTAACAGAAGAGCGCAAATGAATTGCATTTTCCACTGTCGTACAACAATCTTGAAGCAATTTTGCTGCTCACTATGCTCTGTTAAATTTTGCCCTGTTTGAGTGAAATATAATGCGCAACAGCCTAACCTAGGAAATTGTGCCGTCTGTGTCTTCTACAATTAACAGTTGTAACCACTAAAAGAGCATCAAGCCCCATTTTGGCACCACCATTTAGCCCACACAGTTAGCAGTTCCACATATAATTACCACAAAAATCCAATTCTCAGGACAAAGTCAAGAGCATTTTCCAGCTTTCAACGTGTCACTTTGACCGTGGCCCCTAAACTGACATCACTCAGCAGCTTCTTGATTACTGGGCTGAATGTAGTCAGAGCAGAGGTGCTCGAACTTTTTACAAGTACCACAGCATTAAACATCAAATTTACTAAGTACCAGTGTGCTCAGAGCTTGCGGATCATTGTGGGAAAAATATCAACAACATTATTTTGGAAAAGATTCAAATCGGGAATAATTACTCACTATGAGTCTATTGCATTCAAAGCCATAAATTGGACATTTTCCCTGATAACTTACAGGTTATAGCTACAACTTTTTCTTTAAAACAAATTTTCAAAAATAATACATCCTCAGAATGTCTAGAGTAGTGCAGTACTAGTATTAAAGGTGGTAAAGTATTTATTTTACCAAAAACAAATATATAGTGTATAAATAATTTTGAGGGGTCCAGCATATATAAATATTCTGGTTATGATGAACGTCGACCCGAAAGGATGTTTCTGAAGTTAAATATTTGCTTATGCTAATCAAAGGACCTGGCAACCCGCTTGTAAACGCTACAATTGAAGAATGGAACGGGAGCGGGCCAGCGCAAGTTCACCACCTAAAGGGAGGGAGGAGTTAAACTTGTAGCTATCTCCTTTAAAAAGTAATAATGAGGGATATTATTTGAAAAATCGAAAAAAATAAAATCAGCAATATGGTGGGCTCTTAAAACTCTCTGGAAAATAAAATAGTAAATGAAAAATAAATTGCAAAATGCATTAGAACAATGAATTAAATTAAAAATAATGAATTCTAAATAGAATAATGCAATTAATCAGTCAGAACTTATTAAAATAAGATACATTTTCTTTATTTTGACCGAACATCCTCAAATCTTAATGCTGTCATTAAATGGTCCTATACATTTATTTAAAGTTTGGCAAAATATATTCAATAAATTCTTGTTATGTTCCGTATTAGTTCCATCAGAGTGAACATTTTGGTAGTTGTACAGATTTGTTGTGGAACCAAGAATTGCATGTCAAGTTTTTTTAATCAGGGTCGTAACTTTGCAGTTTAAATAGTGTATTGCCTGACTTTTACCATTCATGAAATGGTACCGGTCCGCCGCGGGATGCTTTGTTTCAACCAATTGGAAAGCAGTGGGTCCTCCCATCCTTCTTCTGCCATCTTAAATTTGCAAACAGATTATTCTGTATGACTGTAACTGTAATATCATTTTTACTTTTTTTATACTTTCCGGCTTGTTACTGTGCTGAATATATGATACTAATAGATTTCACCCTGAGAAGAATGCCTGCAGTCCAGGGTCAGGGGGAGCTCAGGTGGACTTTTTGTCTATTACCGTACCTGGTATGAAGGTAAGGGTAAGGTTCATCATCCCAGATATTAATAGGATGTTGTTTGTAAGTGGGGTTATGTGACTCACCTCTCGGACAAAAATGACAATGACCAAGGCCTGTGTGGAAGGTAAAGGGATTGATGTGGTTATAAATTACTCCACGGCGCCACCTAGCCGAGGCCTTGCCCACTTTGTCATCAGTACAAGGCAGTAAAGCAGGGAAATGAGAGCAGAGTCGTCTTTTTAATACATAAATGAATACTCTATGAGAGTGGTCATTATTTAGGGCATGCCATTTTCAAGCGGTTCTGCAGAACTAAACGACATGTATAATCTCCCTCGTCACGGCAACGTGAGAAGCAGGTTAAAGTTTTCCTTAATAACCCATTGACCTCCATCTATTTATGACCCTTGTTGCCATACATTTTTTTGAATATGATATTCAAAATGTAAGTAATTCTCACTCAAGGGCAAATTCATGCTCCAAGACTTTGAGGGCAGCAACAAAGGCACTCACCTTTTACTACACAAAATATTTTAGTAAGCAACTTTTATAATTGGCTGTCCGAGCTGGGTCCTGACCCATAAAGTCTAGAAGTGCCAAAATCGGAGAAATAGATTTAATGCTGGAGCCTTGCCGCCTCTTTGCCCTTAAAAGATGCCCAGGGAATATGAGCCTCTGAAAATAGAGCTGTAAATAACCTGACGAGCAATGGGTTTTCCTTTAAATAAATACCGATCAGGTTTATGTTGAAAGACAATAGAAAACGTTGCCCAGATATGCAGTTTACAGTATTTATAGCTGTAATATCGAGGTGCCAGCACCGTAATTTCATGCCCCAATGAGAATGGCAAGGTCAAAGCAAATGCTTTGGCAGAGCATCTGCTAATACGGTGACTCATAAACAGGCACTACGTGTATCAGGTGCAGCAAATAATACAGTATAATGAAATACAGAATAGCTTTCCATTATTGTTCTTTTTTTTATGGTGTCGTCATTAGGTATAATTTATGTCTTAAAAATTCATCTCCCCACAGGTCGATCTGAAATGGGGGTCCAGGGGTCATTCCACAGGTTTTGGAACCCATAATAAATCCCCAATCCCTTTTTTGTCTTTTCCTTTTATATGTAAAACTCACTTTCACCTCGTTCCTTTTCTTCTGGATCTAAGGCTTCTTTTATTTGTTGTGGTCTTCCTCTCAGCAAATAGGCAGATCAGAGCTTACAACCAATTTAGCGAGCTGTAGTTTAACTTGAAAACAGGAATTTCCATGTTTTAGATTTCATACTTCATAAAAAATCTACATGAACATCAAAGATGGCAACAGCTATTAAAATGTACATATATTAATCTCGGTAGCAGCCCACATGCAGTTAAAAAAGATCTTGGATTTCAAGGAGAAACTGATTTTCTTTTCTGTTGTTTCTTCCCTTTATTTGGGTAAACTGAGATCGCTGCAGGTCTAACTCAATAGTCTGTCACCATGCAGTCTGCTGTGGTCAGATGAATCAGGAGTCCAGGGACACATTATTGCTTATTTGACTGTGCAGTCTCACCACACAAACTCAGCACATGGCTCGCACCACTTCCTGGCACTTTAGAGCTGCCGTAAACTGCAGGCTTGCCAAGATTTTCATTCAGTTATCCAACAGTTTTCATTGACAGTCCTGTGTGAATTTAAATGGGTGACAAGAGAGAGGATTTTCTTTTTCTTTTTTTCTTTTTTTTTGGCGTAAGCTGCTTGGCATATTTATAAAGCATGTTGATTTTTTTCCCCCATTTTTGTTTGTTGATACACAGAGTAGCTGAAATTGTCATTCTGATTAAAATTTAACCTGCTATTCAGACAGACCTGACACTCAGGACGATTAGGATTCATTAATAGATATTTTTGTTGGAAAAATTGATTTGTAAATCATGAGTAATTTATTCCTTATTATTAAACTTAAAAATTAAAGATTGTACTTTGAGATTTGAAAATCACACATACATCAAGAAATGCAATGGGGACTAACTTGATTGCAAAGTGTATATAATTTTTTTCAAAGACGATTCTTTTTATAACTGATACAGAAATGTACCGATCCCAAGTCGATTCCTCCTTACGGACGCACTCTCCGTCGTTCACCATCAACATACGGAACACGTCCAATTTTCTGCTCCGTTCCGGTCTGTCAGACTCCAGCCAGGTCAAGCTCCACAATTGCAATCGTATCAAACAGTAAAAAGAATGCTAACAACATCCGGTTTTTCAAAGTAAAATAGGGTAAAGAGAGATCAGTAACTACAAATTAAAGCATCTTTTTAAATATTCCCAATAAAGTTGACGGTTTTATATAAATATTGGATGCAAACTACTGGTTTTTCAATCAACAAAGAAAGCAGATTTGTCCTTTAAAAAAAAAAAAATATATATATATATATATATATATATATATATATATATATATATATATATATGCTTTGTATATAAATAAAAAAAACATATAGTTTTAGTTTTTTTCATAAAGTTTTTGGTGGCCAATGTGCACACCCATACTTGAAAAATTTGCCTAGTCGATGTATAATCAGCAACAGAGAACTTTTTGGACACTGGTAAAAGGATGAATGAAAACCTTAAATCCCCTTTTTTTTATCACGTGAACTCGTACCTCTCCCGCATGCTCTCCTCGAGCGCCAATGAAGAGTAACCGCGGATGTAGTAGGCGTTGCTTTTCACGGACTCACAGAGGTCATTTGAACGGAGCGGACACGTACAGGAGCGGAGGATGTGGAATCTGGGGGTTACTATCAATGCCATGTGTTTGTTTGAGAACATCAATCAACCCATCAAAATGTACTTATAAAGTACCCTTCACACTAAAAGCAGCTCTAAGTGTTTAAAAACAATAAACCCGCTATCATTCCCCACCCCTCCCAAACATAAAAGAATAGAAATGTGCATGTAGAATGTGAGGACATAGCACAGAAGAGCCAAGTCAGGAGATGTGGTTAACAAGATGCTTCTTAAGCCTGCTCTAAAAAACATCAACATTCACCATGGTCCAGGTGAATGTCCCGGAAGCTACAGTGTCCGTTTGTCTTGACAACACGTTTTGTTTCTAAAGATAAATTTAACTTCATGAAGCTATACTGTTCATCAAACTAATGTCTGAAGATGTTTTAAAGGCAAAGCAGTTAGGTAAAGTGCTAGGCTAAAACTTGACCAGTTGCTCTATGTTTTGATATGACTCTTTGATAATTCTTAGCTCTGCATATTTCAATGTGATTCCAGTTAATTGTGTGCAGGAAATTTGCTTCACAAACTTAGTTGCTTGCTTTGGATGTCTTTGTGATTTCTTTAGCAACTCAACTTACTGGCTGACAATACTGGTTTGTCTGACATAAAACAACAAGACTGTACACTGGTCGAGTTTAGTCAGAAACTCTAATTACATTGTTGCTCGGTGCAGTAACTTTTAATGAAAACTCGATCAATTCTAAAACATCTCATCTGACCCTTTGGCATTTGGTTACTGCTTCTAAAGACGAAGAAAGATCTGTGAATTCTCTAAATCAGGACTAGTTTAAGAAATGTCTCTCTCTTAAATTGAGCATTAGACAAAAGCTTTTTTTTAAATGTTGAGACACTTTTTAAACAACATCAAAAAGGATTCAAGATATAAACTGCTGATTTTATATTGTTCTTATAAGGCAAATATGAATCAGTATCTAAGAAACCGATCTATTTTTGCTCTTTGTCTCTGGCTTTCCTTCTAATTGTTTTGTTATAAATGGGTTAAAGTTGTTTTTAATATAGTTTTATCATAACTTGTGTAATTATTTCCCTTTGTTTAGACCAAGATACTCATTAAATGATGAGACCCTCAGCATATGGTAGCTGAAATAAAATCCTTTCTTGCCACAAAAGGAAATGTTCATATTAGATTTTTTTCTCCTCCTCCCCTCTGATTCTCCATCTGGGAGCCCTTTGCAATTTAATCATCACTAAAATCATTAAAAATATCTGAAGATTAAATTATATTGGCATTTGCAAAATTATGTAATACATTTACATTACAATGAAGAAATTAAAATAATGCATTTTCACTGTCTGGGGTGTATGAAATCTCCACCTGGGAAATATAACTGAAGAAGTGGACAGACTTTTATTTTCTTTGCCTTTGGTGGCAGTTAATAGGCTAGCAGAAGTTCAGATTTCATTGTATGAACCTTTCTGCACTTCTTTTGATGGATGTCCCTGAAAGTCTCAGTGGTATTTCTGAATTAAAAAATGAAAATACATTTTTAAGAAGCGGGCTGGTCAAGTTGAATGAGATTTGAAACACTCTCTGAATTGTACTTAAAAGATTTGTTGGAAGATTGGGAAGTATATAAAGTTAGGTTATTATAGCAAAGGAGCCATTTGGTTTTTCACCTTAATGTGCGGACATTGAGCATGGTTTCAGTGTTGTAACAGGTTGTGTGTTCATTTCAGGACTCACTGATGAAGAGGTAGAGTTGGCCATCCAGCGCTCTGGCAGCACAGAGGAAGTCCTGCCTTTGAGCCCTGTGGGGCTCCCACATCCACCTTATGCAACTCAACTATCTCCTCCACCACCCAGTGAGTACCCCTTATAGGTCATTTTCTTCCCTTTGCCACCTGAGCATAACAAGGATTTTGAAAAAAATCTTGAGTCATCTGTCATTTTTTAAATATATATTTAGCTTCCAAGCAGTTCAACCTGTAATGTTTTAAATTGCTTCTGGTCATCATCTCCTCAGATTTTGTCTTCCTCACAAGCTCCCTGAAATGAAATCACAACTTCTTGCATCAAAAATGATTGCGAAGAAGACATTTTCTGAAGGTGGTCTTTTCCATAATTTTAGCTTGTTGTGGACATTCCTGTCCAGACACAAATTTGACCGACATTCAATTTTTATTTTAGAACAGGCAAGGGGATTTCCAAAGAGATATATATCTGTGAAGCATCATTGGTTGACAACGTTTTTTTGTAAATGGAAGGCAACGTAGACACAACAAAAAGACAAAGCATGCAGAACCAGAGAAGAAAGAAGCTGAGAGGTCGATGAGTAATGCTAGAAAGGATCTACCGTGGTCATCAGGGCTAGGTAGTATTTGATGTCCTCCATATTAGGAGTGTTGTACTTAAGCATGAGAGCGATCTCACCATACAACCTAAAAGGATGCAACATACTCTGCGAGAAGCGAGAAATTTGTTCTCGCTCCCATCAAGTGACGTCATTGTGTTCTCGTAGCCATGCTCTGGGAGTTCTTACTGCTTGTTCTCGACATATCTGGGCAGAACTATTTTCGCGCAGGGTGTCCAACCACTGTTATTTGATTGGTCAGGGTTTGGATGGCTGTGTGACTTGTGGTTTCTCATGGCACCTGCTGCTTACAGTTTAATTTGATTCAGTGATTGGCCAAAACCAACCTTTGGTAAGCAAGTACTAGGTGTCACTTCGCCTAATCAGCTCGGAGAGTTCTGCTGAATGTCCCTCCTTTGCCCAAATAGATTCAATAGGAGGAGACCCAGACTCATGATATGCAAATATGCATGTAGAGTGCTACACATTATCAATCTGGCTGGCCAGGTTAGCAGTGCAGGGGAAAAGGAGAGTAAGATGTTATTAGTTGCTGCTATGCTTGCACAATTGCCAAGTGAGAGTTGAAATTCTTATTTTATTTATACTTCAAGCAGCTATAACTTTAAAGGGACAGTTTTCTGTTGAAATGGAGGACCATCCATACTCTTATGTGAGAGGGAAGAGAAACCAAAAAAAGAAAAAGTAATAACCGGGGGGGAAAACAAGAGTCTATATTGGCATAGCTATTATTACCAGGTGGAGTGGACACTCAAAATGTCTATCAATTAAGGTGTGTGCATTCAGGTAGCAAAACACAATGAATTTGATGTTACTTCTTTACTCACCAGCTCACTGATGAGGGCAGTGAATCAGCCAGTAAAGGAATTATAGAGAATTCACAGAAACCTTAGCAAAATATGACTCTGTCTTGGCCTCACAATTCCAGTCATCAGCTGTGTTTTCTGATAGGTCTCATTCCACCCAAAATTATCTGATTTCTGCTATTGCTGCTATTGTTTCTAATGAGATCAAAAGTGAAATTCAAAGTGACCCATTTTTTTGGATGGCAGGTGGATGAAACTACAGATTTATCATGCCATGCACAGATGTCTGTCATTGTTCGTTATGCGGATAGTGCAGGCAAAGTACAGGAACATTTCATTGGATTTTTTGATGGGTCAGAAGGATGAAACGCTCAGTCTGCGTTTGAAGTTTTAAGCCACAATATGCTGATTTCAGAGAAAAACCTAGTGTCCCAAACCTATCATGGGGTTGCGGTCATGGCTTCTTCACTCAAGTGCCTGCAGGCCAATGTTAAAGAAATAGCCCCCAGTGCTACATTTGTGCATTGTTATGTACATAGGCTGAACCTAGTGTTGTCTAAGGGTGCTAATTGCTTGCCTCAGTCACTGGGTTTGTCGCTTTTTTTTCTTCAAAGTCTACAAAGAGAATTTCATTGCTTGAGTTTGTAGGGTGTTCAAAACTTCCCAAAAATGCTCCTACTAGATGTAATTTTACGTCTCGCATTGTGAGCACCGTGGCAAATAATTATGATACCCTGCTACAGGTTTTTGAAAAGTTTGCATCTGGAAAAAAAAAACATGGATGATGAGACAGTAGATTGTGCCAAAGGGTGCATAATGAAGATGGAGAAATTTGAGTTTGTTTTCCTTTTGTACACATACAACCAAATCTTCAGTGAAACTGAGGTTGTTTTTGACATTGTCCAGCAGTGGATGTGGGGATTTGCAAAACTAAAATTGAATCTCTCCTGGCCTCTGTCAAGGAGAAAAGGTCAGAATGGGCTTTTCAAGTTATTCAAAAGCAGCAAATCTCACAGACCCTCGAGATGAGCCCATGGGAAAGCGCCACCATTCACAAATGCATGACCCTCAGGATCACTACAGAAATCTGTACATGGCTGTCGCTGACAATCTGACAGAACAGATTTCAAGGCGTTTTTCAAACTGCAGTTTCTGGAACTGGTCAATCCAGGGAAGTTTGATGAAATGCAACAAGTTTTTCCAGACCAGGCATTCCATAGTGTCCTGAAAATATATGGTCATCTGACCATATATTTTCTATACATTCTATATTCAAATTGTGACTTGCAAGGGAATAGAGGAAAACTGTGTGACTTTTTTTTTTGTTGGTATTTTTAAAGAAAGCCAGTACAGTGCTAAGTACTGTAGTATTTTTTTTATTACTTTTGCTCTCCATCTACACTAAAAGTATCACTCTGCTAATGCGTTATTTTCAAATGTGTTATTGTAAAAAAATAATTATGTGAATTATCCCGATTTCAAAGAGTAGAGGAGAATAATTTAGGTTTACCCACACTTCAGTTTTAATACCATACGTATTTTCACTTTTGTACTTCATATTGATATCTAATCAGTCCTAAATATTAATATATCCTATGACTGTTCATGTGGACAATAAATAAATATCTCAAATGTATCGACAATTGGTGCTGAATCAAGATTTGATACGATTATAGAAATACGTATGTTATGTTTGCATTTACCACTGTAAGTGAACTGCACCTGGGTTCACTCCTAAGTGAACCCATGGTTTCTGGCAGACTACAATTCACTTATGTGCATCAGAGTTTGGGTTACTTTTCACTCCCAGCCAGATCAGGTGGACTATCCATGGAAACTAATCTGTTTAAATTACACAAAACAGCTGTGTCATCCTGGCTTATTAAAATTCAGTTGTAACAAATAATAAGGGCTTAAACTGTTGCATAGTCCTATTTAGGACATAGATATTTGAGTGTACTTTCTCCTCTCAATAAAAAACAACTTTTGGTCTTTCCAGTCTCAAAACTTGTTAGCTTTGTCTTCTGTACATTTGCTGGTCAAGATCTTCCATTCATTGTGTATTAAAAAAAAAAAAAAAGTTCACGGGTTTGCCTTAATTTTAGGTTCAGACAAAGGGAACATAACAACCCACATATGAAGCTAATGACGTCTGACGCCGTCCCATTTCTGGTGGGGTTCCCCTCTAGCAAGACCCCACACCACAACCTGTATCTTTATTACCTCAGGAGGTTGTGAATCCTCTGTCCACTGATTTGCCAATGCAGAATGAAGTCCGCCTAATGCTTAACCCATATGACAATGATTCCAGATGTATTCCACCCTCATTTATTACCACACTGTCCTTGACTCCCCGGCATCTCATGTTTTGTAATGAAAGTGATGTTGATGGGATGGCCATGTAGTTAGGGAGACTCGCAGCTCTCCGTCCATAGTAGGGGGTTTTATATCAAAACGGCTATGAGGGAGCTGCATAATGAGGTGAGAGCTGGTCGTCTTGTATGGGGGGGTCATGCTGAAAAGAGGGGGCTACCTGCCTCTGATGTCCTTCTTATGGGGACGGTGCACAGGGACCCGCATCCATCTCTGTCGCAGTAATGGATACTCTGATCTCTATTTCCACACGGTAGAAGGACAGGAAGGCCTCCACTGAACCCAATAAATTTGAGAGGAGATTGGAAAAACGGGGGATGGAGTCCACAGTTCCACAGCTTAAGTGACCAAATAAAAAGAGGAAGATGGCAGTGTGGAAGGGGGAAAGAAAAAGGGGAAAGACAAAGGAAGAATGAAAAGCCCTACAGTAGAGGGTGTAAGAGCAATGGGTGAGGCCTGGTGATGCATTCAGGCATCATCAGGGTCAACCACCCACCCCAAGGACTTTAAGGCCTTTCATATACCTGGCATTCTGGGATAGCTGACAGTCCATCCCAGATTTAATGTTGATGACGACCCAAATTTATATGGTTATCATATGGATGTTGGAGAATGATTCAAAATTTTTCGATGGGAAAGGTTATAGGTTGACCGAGCGCTCCTGCTGCATCGGTAGTGAAACATGCCCTTGAGGTAGGAAAATAAAACGACATTCACCCTGGAAATATACCATACATTTCAGTCTGAGTGGGTCTCCCGTTTTATTTGCATGTAAAATCACAAGTGCTAAGGCAAAAGATCAATGTAGTTTACCCACTTCAAGCCAGTAAACATGCACCACATAAGCCATTAGGTGAAATCAGGCTCGTAATAGAATATCAATGGTGTGCTTTGAGGAGGGTTAGCCTTAAATAATTTGTATTCATTTTAGCCTCGCTAGAGTAAATAAAAGAAAAAAAAAAGAAGCTCACATGCTTCCTCCAGACATGTTGTTTAGTGACATTTTCAGTTGAATGCCTCTCTTAAGTGGGGAATTTCCACCTTGACAGGCAGTTGGCCTACCCAGATGACAGCTTGCACAATGACACACTTTCACATCATCTGTCACTCAGCAAGACAGTCGGCTTCAAAATGCATAGAAACACACTCGCTTTAATGTTTCTGTGCATCTAGGTGCTTTCTGTGCAATTACTGTTTATAGTGAAAAAAACAACAGTTTTAATAGTTCATATTAATCACTACAGTTTGTCTTTGCCAAATATTCCATCTGATCTGCAAGTCTTGATTTCTAGTATGTGGTGACAAGTTATCTTCCAGTCATTCTACAGGCCTTAGCAGAAGTATTCATTCACCACTTTTTCCACATTTGATCACATTTTAATCAAAAACTTTAAAATGTTCGATTAGGATTTTATGTGATTGACCAACAAGAGTCACCAAATAAATGTAAATCAGAAAGAAAAGGATATATGATTTATACAAGATAAGATAACATAGTCTTTATTGATCTAACATTGGAGAAATTCACTTGTCACATTGACTCAATAGTCACTCAATAGTTAATATACAAATACAATCTAATGGGTGTCTTCCAAGTCAGAATTTGTAGAACCACTTTTTGCTGCAACTTCAGTTACGAGTCTTTTGCAGTATGTCTCTTTATCAGCTTCACACACCTAGTTATTGAAAGTTTTGCCCACCTTTACAAAATAGCTCAAGTTCAATCAGATTGGACAGAGAGCATTTGTGAATATCAACCTTTATGTCTTCCTACAGACTTTCACTGGATTTCAGTCTTTACTTTGATTGGACAATTCCAGCACGTGGATGTGCTTTGATCCCATCCATGCCACAATGGTTTTGGTTGTGTATTTAGGGTTGGAAGGCAAAGCTCAGTCCCAGTCCTGTGTTTTAGCTAGTTTTTTGTCTCACACATCATTTTGCATGTAGGCCAAAAACTTACATTTTGGTCTCATCTGACCAGAGCCCCTTCAAGAATCAAGAAGTCTCCATGTGTTACTATAGTTAAATTTCTAATGAGACACACACCAGCACAGGGTGCACACAGATTACATATAACATGCAGACACAACAAGACTTAATATTTCCACACTTTTTTCTCTATAAAATCAGTTGATTGCACTGACCAACACCGTTCATGAAAAGCTTAAAACCCAACATAGCGCCTTTTTCTCGTCTTTCTCCCTGATCTGTCTGATGTGTTCCTTAAGCTTCATGATGCTTTTTGTTCAATAATGTTCTCTAGCAAACCTCTGAGATGGCCTTTGTTTTTTACATTTTCAGATATTTGGAATAAATTTAGAAAAGTGTGCATCCTATATGTAGACAAGTTTGTTGCTGTAATGTGACAAAATGAAAAACTGAATTTCTTAACATGTAAAAATGTTGTTTCCTGATTGTTGCTCATGAAATAAGAAGTTGTTAGCGTTGCTTCGTATTAGACAATGTCTTTGGCATACTATAGCTTTTTTTTTTTTTTTTTTTTTTTTGTAAAGATCAACATTTAAACCTTTTTTTCCCCCTGCCCTTTCCCAGCAGGCTACAGATGGAGAGACTATGGCGCGCTCACCATCATTATGGTTGGCATCGCATTTGGCTTTCATCAGCTTTACAAGGCAAGTCCCACCACAGCATGATGATCGTTTCCTCCCTGAATTTCCTATCACAGCAAATGCTCCATATACATATACAGACTCCACACTGTATTTGTCTCCTCTCCTTTATGTTGCATTGAAAGATTTTCACATCAGTCTGTGACAAACAGTAGCGCTCGAACTGCAGGCGCCACTGCAGCATGTATCATCGTTTTGATCTTGGTTTTGAAGTAACCATCCTTTACGTCAAAGCATGATCTCATTCGAACACACGCACACACACACACACATATATATATATATATATATATATATATATATATATATATATATATATATATATATATATATATATATATATATATATATATATATAATAATTTTCCTTTGAAAAGTAAATTTGCCAGCATAGCATAGAATTTATGTTTCGGACATATTAGAGACTGGAATAAACCCCCCTGGTTTTTATTTGAACATGAGCTCATGAGGTTCCTTGTCCACAGTGACACTAATCCCACAGTGCTTGTTGGTTGTGCTCTAAATGACATATGGAAACCATTACTCTAGTTTTAAAATGAGGCAAGAGCTCTCGCAGTAGTTTTTGACCCAGATGCCAGACCCCTCCTCTTTGTGCATATTGGAGAGAGAAGGAGAGGACGGCAGATGCACGCACAGAAAAGTTTTATTTAGACACTTTTTGATAGAATTTATTCTCGCTGCAGAGCATTTCACAAGGCTACATGAGCACATTCCTGGTTTTCTCTCTCATCAGACAAAAAAAAGCCCAAAAACACACAGTACCAGCCCACAGGTTCCTACATGGAGAAATGTTTCCCTTGTCTGGTAGGTGGGAATCCCTGGTGGGATGGCACAGGTTGCTGTCATGTCACTAGTGGAGCGCCAGTCGCACCATATGCCCAAGATTCTGCCCAAGCTTTATTTAGCTTATGGGCCGCTTGTAAACACCACACTCACAGCAACCCACTCATTAATTACCACAGGCTGACACCTATTTAATCCCTTTTCTCTAAAAAGTGTTTATTACTTACACCGGTGTGGCATCTTGCCTCTGGAGCTGGAGAGAAAACCCAGCAGAGAGTCTGAAACTCATTCCTCCTCCACTGAGTGCGTGCAGTGCTTTGCAAAAGTGTTCATACTTTTCGAACGTTTTCACATTTTGTGGCGTCACAATCACAAACTTCAGTGTATTTTTTGGGGGGATTTTAACTAACAGAGCAACACAAAGTAGTGCATAATTGTCAAGCTGAAAGTAAATAATACATGGGTTTACACAAGTCTTCACAACCTAAAATCTGAAAATGTAATCACATTTGCATTAGCTTCCTTAACCCTCATAAATAAAATCCAGTGCAACCGGGCTAGAAGAGCTTTGTAACTCTGGAGAAGCTGCAGAGATTCACAGCTCAGGTTGGTAGAGCAGTTGCCAAGACGGGTATTGCTCATGCTCTCAACAGGTCTAGCCTTTAACGACAATGGGATAGAAGACGGTTATCGTTGAGAGAAAGCCCTGAGAAGTACTTTTTGCAGTTTGCCACAATCCCTGTAGGCCTAAAGGCAAAACACCACATGTGGTAAATAAAAAAACTAATAGTGTGCATTTCCCTAAAGGTACCATTTCCATGGTAGCCGTGGCAATGGCAGCATAATGCTGTAGAGAGACTTTTCTTCAGCAGGGGCAGGGAAGCTGGGAAGACTTGATAGATGATGATCTTACTGATCTACAGGACTAAATGAAAACGCACTCAACATTTTTCAGATTTTCATGAGTATATTTTCAATATATACTTTACATAATATGTTTTGCTCTACTTTGTTATGGTCTATTATTTGATTTCCTAATACAGCACATTTGTGGTTGTACCATGTCAAATGTGCCAAACATCAAGGGATATGAATACTTTTGTTAACACCGTAGAGTATGTACCTCACGATGGTTAACAAATGCTCTGTTGTGCCTATTAAAAATTAATACTGTTTTATTTTTGTGATACTTGTTCCCCATTTTAAGTGTTCATCAATGTGTATTTTCTGACTTTACTCTCGCTTTATTTAGGCGTACAATAAAAGATGCTCATTTGTAACCATTTGTAACCATTTTCTTATTTATTCATTTGCTCAACAAATTACTTAAATGACGAATCATCTACTAAGGTTTCTGATTGATTCTCTAACTTACTAATGGCTGGAACAATAAATGAATGTTACCACCTTCATTAACAACTATTAACAGCGGCTCTGGCTCTTTGCTGGTGAAGTACGCACAAAGTTACATTGCAGTTTTGACAGCCAGTCTCGTATCCAATCAGCAAAGCCTTCTTTGACCTAGCATATGGAGGTGGCCTTGTCTTTTTCCTCATCTCCCTTCTGCTTTCCACCAGAGAGAAGTGTAATCTTGTGCCATGCTTTTAATTGCAGAAATACATCCTTCCCCTCATTATGGGGAGCCGAGAGGACAAGAAGCATCTGCAGAGGATGGAAAGCAACATTGCAGCAATGAGTGGCACGCTGACACAGACAGGTGAAGATTAATATCTTCATCACTTTCTCCCTCCTTAACATTTTCCCTCATTTATCTGTCGCCAAAATCGGGGGGCCCCGCACGTTTTTAACAAATGACGCCGCTGTCATTTCGCTTTAATTTGAAATTGCTTGTTTACTGTCAGGCTCGGGCTCAATTAATTACGTTTCGCTGAAAAGCTCTTAACCTGAGAATATTAATGAGGAGTTGGGAAATGACAACTTTTCTCAACCCCCACCCACTCATTCTCCCTCTCCCTCCCCCCCCCCTTCATTCGCCCTACACCCCCCCCCCCCACCCCTTCATGCACCAGCTTCACCCCCCCATCCGAACCCCTCGTTGCCATCATTGTCTGCCACCCTCTCCCCTGTAGGTGCGCAGAAAGTTCATTTTAATTTTTTGTGTGTGTGTGTGTTTGCATGTTTTTTTTTTTTTTCCTGGGGATTTGTGTGTGCTGCTCGGCACCGTGTGGTATCTGGGCTCAACATTGGGCCCGGTGTGACTAAGTGCACAGTGACAGGTGCGGCTCCCATGTTGGACAGGTGAGGAATCTCAACCTGGCTGTCTGACGGGGAGAAAGAGAGAGAGAGACGATGGGAGAGAGCTGCTTTTCCGGCTCTTTGTCAGTATAATTAAAAATCCAGGGAAGCGTAAATGAGAGATGCACTCTGAGAATCCTAGGTCTTGTTAGCAGTAGTGTTAAACTGAAGTGTGTTTTCACCTGATTCGTACCAGTCCCACTTTCGTTTGGGTGGGTTAAGAGCAAAATTGTCTCAGGCAGGTGATGGTGTTTTGTGTATCAATTGCCATGGCGATATTGCGTTTCAGTCATGCAAAACGTTTGAAGATAGTCAAAGCATGTTTAAGTTCAGTGCCGCGACATCGCCAGAACTTCCTTTCTTTGTTGGCTGGCCTATTTGACCAAATGGAGACTTTATCAAACCTTGTTTTTTCGTTATAATGTTAAACTTCAAATGTTGTGAGATGGATTTTGAAAGTACAGACAAATGACAGGACAATAGGCATGGACCGGTATAATGTTAAATAAAAATACCACGTTTTCACTGCATTTACACAAAGGATTTTGCACAAGTATGTTCATCACATTCCTAAATCATCACAATGTATGTAAAACAAAACTATTTCTGCTCCAAAATAATCCTAAAATATTGTCTTTTAACTGTAGCATTTTATTGGAGTCTTAATTATGAATCATAGACAAAAGCAAAAATGTGGAAAAAAACACCTGTTAAACATAGTAGTACTTATCGGTTGGTTATTTTGCTTAATAATTAGCCATTTCTTGTTGGTCTGAACTTTGTAGAGAAACAGAAGTCTAACAAGCTGTTGTTAACTTTGTAATTGCTAGGCTATGATCTGCTAGTTCAAAAGTCATAAAATACCTTGTTTTGTTGTTGTTTTGTATGAATCCCTCTTTCAGTCAGCTCAACAGCAGTGTACAGTGACCATTAGGGAAGTGGCAGACCTATAGTACTTGGTGCTCTATACAGTTGTAGAAAACTTCCACACTTTCTTTGGTATCTCAATTAAGGATGTTAGACTGTAGGGACAGTATGAAAGGCAATTTTAGTGGTTTTAGCTGTAATGTTGTTTTTTACCTTTGATTCACCTTCATACTGGCAATAAGCCCCTGCCTATAGAGCAGTCACTTTTAAAGCTGCACCATTTAAGTTATGACCCAAGAATTAGCTTAATTTGAGCTATGATTAGTTTAAAGGATTTTTCGGGTCAATATACAGCACTAGGCGTGTATTGATGCACCGTGAGGCCTACCCTTCTTAAAAACTCTCCTATGTAACTAAAGAGGGCCTAATCCATCGAGCGCCACTTTATGTCACATGAGCCATAGTGTGGAGCTCAGACTGCCAAAACAATAACAACAAAATAGATATGACACTTACCTGATCAGACATATTTTTGGTTCTCCGATGTAAGATTTAATCTAGAGGGGTGAATGTAGCCTAGTCTTTACAAGTAACTCCATGATTTATCAATCTGGTGGTCCAAAGGGGTCGCTATCAGACTCCAAAACACGGGGGAACACAGTTTAATATTGTGACAGTGCAGTGTTGCCAGTGGCCCTTAGGGGTGTGAAACCTGGAAGTTACAGGTCTAGAGCTCCATGTGGCTAAAAGTTTTATGGTACTAGTTTAGTACTACTGGTTAGGCTACAACAGTGAATGTCATCTGACAGTCTGCAGGCCACATCTGGCCCACCAGGGCTTTCTGTCCGGCCCCCAGAATATTGTCTGAATTCAGGAATAACATTGTGAAGAAGAAAAAGTGTGTGTTTTTTATTTTTATATATATATATATATATATATATATATATATATATATATATATATATATATATATATATATATATATATATATATATATATATATATATATATATATATATAATGTATGTCATATTTTGTTATTTTACGAAAGTATCTGGCCCTCATAATGTCTGCCAAGAAAAATGTCTTAAATGATGAGATTTGAGAATCATTGTAATGTTACGTGTCATAGACTGGCAGCCAGTCAAGGATGTACTTTGCCTCTCACCTACTGACTGCTAAATATGGTTGCCAACACTGCAGTGGCTTTGCCGGTTGTCAGAATCAGCTTTACGGGTTAATATTGTCTGACTTTAATTTCACATGTTCACAGCATATAGACATTACATACAAATATATGAACTTTAGAGGAAACAAATAAAGTATAGAGGGACAGTATGTATATATGTTTATTGTTATATAAAGAAAGAGAAAAAAGAAATGCAGGTTGTTATAGTGCAAGTGTACTTATTTTCCTTCACAGCAGAGTAGCTGAGTACTCGGGCTGTAAGGTGTTCATTGTGTTCATCAGTCATCAGAAATGGATGGTACTTAATGAACCCACATATGCATTTAACTTCGAGTATATGTAGGTGATGGACAGGATCTCGGTAAATTAAAGCTTTCTGGTTTTCCTTGGTGTCAGTTTGTTGTCCAAGATTTATGACCAGTGTTGAGAGCTGAAGCCTCAGGATACATTAGCTCAGATACATTACAGGGCCAACGTTTTAAACCTCTGCTCATTTTTTTTTTTATTTGCCTCCAAGAGGACAGACTTTCTTGTAATCTAACAATGATCTAAAGTAGTCTTGATCATTAGTTCTTCAAACTTTCCTGACTTTAGCTACTTTTCCATATATTGTCTGTCCAACCCTTGTACCTACAAATGGCAAAATATTGTGCAGCACCAAAGGAGTCTCAAACCAAAGAAGGTAATTTCCAGAAGATGAAAAGTCTCTGAAGGAAATTTCTTTAGGAAATACACAATTTTGCAAAAAATTATTCGCTCACCTCCCTTGATTCATATATGTACTTCAGTGACATGCAATTCTTAATCCATGGGGTTCAATGTGGCGTTGTTCCATCCTTGGCAGCTATCACAGCTTTAACTCTTCTGGGGAGGCTGTCCAGAAGGTTCTGGAGTGTGTTTCTGCAGGTTTTTGACCCGTCTTCCAGGCACTAATTTGTGAGGTCAGACACTGATGTTGGAGAGAAGGCCTGGTTCTCAGTCTCTGCTCTAATTCATCCCAAAGATGTTTTGTTGGGTTGATGTCAGAACTCTGTGCCGGCCAGTCAAGGTCAGCCACACAAACTCTCTCATCCCTGTCTTTCTGGACCTTGCGTTGTGCTCTGGTGAACAGTCATGTTGGAAGAAGGGGCCTTCTCCAGACTGATCCAACAAAGTTGGGAGCATGGAGTTGTCCAGAATCTGTTGGTCTGCTGTAGCATACAGAGTTCCTTTCACTGGAATGGAGGGGCCCAGCTCAACTCCTGAAAAACAATCCCACACCAAGGGATTGGATGCAGCTTCTCGATCATGGAAAGCCATTCCATGAAGCTCTCTACACACTGTTCCTCAGCTAATCTGAAGGCTGCATGAAGTTTGGAGGTCTGTAGCGATTGACTGCAGAAAGGTGGCAACCTTTGCGCACTATGCTCCTCAGCATCTGCAGCCCCTGCTCCATCAGTTTATGCAGCCTACTGTTTCGTCGTTTCCACTTTGCTATAACAGCACTGATTGTTGACTGGAATATTAAGAAGCGAGAACTTTTCGCAACTGGACTTGTTGCACAAGTGGCATCCTGTCACAGTACCACACTTGATGTCACTGAGCTCCCGAAGTCTACAGTTTGGTATGGGACACCTGGGTTTCAATCCCGGTTGCGTCAGGAAGAGCATCTGGCATTAAAAGCTGCCAAGTCCGTGCGCCAGTCGTACTAACTTGCTGGGGCAATCCCCGAATAAGGGCGTAGCCAATAGGACACGCATTTATCATATGTCAAGTCGTTCATAATCACCTCGTTTGTGCCAGGATAAATTATGTCTGTTAAACTGTGTTGAGTTTGTTCCAAAGATTTAGGTAAAAAAAAAAATGTATTTTCACAGGCTTTATGTTGCACTGGTTAGTAAGTTTGTGTAGTCTTTTAATGCATGGCTGAGCCATAACTAACATAGACAAAAAAAAAAGCTAAAGTCATTCTTTTGAAAATGAACTTGAACCTGAAATGAGTTACAAACGGAACCACTGTTCACAGAAAAGCTCTAAAAGTGTAAACCCCGCAGAACAATAAGACTACCAGTCCAAAAGTTCCACTCAGTCTCTTGAAAGGAGGCAGAGATGGAGAAAAGGCAAATGCTCTCATGATTTAAGTCAATAATAAACTTTTAGATGGATATTAAAAATCATACCCATTTAAATTTCTGAACCTACTAGTCTTATGTAAATGGGCTATGTACCCTTGTGTGTGGGAAACTTCACAGATTTCCAAGAGGTCTTTGTTTCCCATGGTGGACCTCCCCTTTAGCTTCACATTAAAACAAATTTAGAATTTGCGTTTCCAGCTCATGTAAAAAAAAGATACAAAAATAAAATACCCACAGTGAAAATATGCCTGTTATCATTTTATTCGGTCACACCCTTTCTATTGTTTCCTGGCTGCTCTGGGAAGGCGGAGGGGCAGGAATTGTGTGAGATGGCGTGCAAGGTGTGTCGCTTTGAATCTGATTAACAAATACGTGCTGTTTTAGGGTCATTTTCTCCCAACTATGCAAACACGTTTCCCCTGGCTATTTCACTACCCATTCTTGCTGCTATATATCGCTTTTTGGAGATTTGCCAGCGTGCAACACCCTGCCCAGTTCATCAGCGAGGACAGGATTACAGGGAAAAGCGTGTTCTCATGTTTTGTCAGAGAGGAAGTGAGACTGCAATAAAAGAGAGGGGAAAAAAAACAAAAACATTGGTCTTTTCTTCAGCCAGCGTGTAGAACTAATTTGCTATGACTGCAGTAGCCAAGCTGCTATCGTAGTTAATGACTGTTGTAGTTAACAGTTGGGGAGAGGGGTTGCAATTACACTGAGAGTTTTCTCCCCCGTGCTTCCCCTTTGTCTTCCTCTCCCTCTTGCTTTCTCTCTCATCGCTGCGCTGAGTAATAGCGACTGACTGCCTCGCTGCTGCCAATTGCTTGAACCCCCTTTTGTTAAAGTTCATGTATTTCTCTAGTGCCAGGCGCAATGAGGTGATGTATCCTTTTCAATGGGGACCACATTAGTCTTTCTCACCAGCCCCAGCTAAGAGTAAAGGGCCTTGACTCCCATTATGATTTGCCTACAACTTCACATGGACAATTAATGAATGGATCTTGGAGCTACTTCAGCGCAACCAGGCTGTAATGGAATTGCGAGGCTGTTTGGGCGCTCTTTGTTGGTGGGAGCCATATTGGTGACCAGCTGGCCATTAAAGACAGAGACAGGCCCGGACATATGTAGTGTACATTATAGCGAGGTATTTACTGAATAATTTACTGAATACACAATGCACAGCCTCCTCGCAGCAGCTGCAAGCCCCGCGCATTCTCTCACATGCACATGTGCACTCACACATTGCAGCTACTGTCTCCTCCTGATTCATGCCTGGCCAAAGTCCTCGACTTTATTAATATTCTTGGCTCCAAATCAGTGATATCATGGAGGACGAACTTGTGCGTTTTTTGTTGAGTTTCCGAGCACAGAGAAGCCAGCTTTGTCACAAGACATGAAACGATTTGGGGTGTGAACTGTTTGGCAGACGTGGCTGAAAAATATAAACCAGTTTATTCTCATTTTATTGTTTTATAATTAGCATACAGCATAAATACATACGTTTTTTCTTGGATTGTTTAACAGAGCATTGCAAAAAAGCACCCAGGTATTTGGAGGAAACATTAGAGTCTTGGTAAACTTTGTACAAAAATAGATAAACGTAGCATTGCATACAAAGCAAACGAGAATAATGTTGAAGCAACCAAATTGGAAATCTTGGTCACGCCTTTCTATAACCTTGTTGGCAGGGGGACAACAGGGCAGATCTCTGTATCCGTACATGTTTTACCTCATGTTTTTAGGCATGCAAAAGTGTGCAGGCCTTCATTTTATCATAGAAATGTTCACTATAAATTCAAATAATGAGTTTTAAAATGGGAAATTATCAATTATAACTTGAAATCCAAAATAACAAAGACAAGTCACCTGAACTGGATCATTACTTTGAATACAGATTCTTTGAAACCCAGTTTGTGAATTGTGAAACCTTTATTCTCTTTGTGACTAGTAAAAACGTGGGATTTCATTGCTTTATTTGACGTAAACAACAGCATAAGGTTGGTCATACATGTAGGCTGCAGCAATTTTATCACTAAATTGTATTACAACTAACTGAATCAACACAAACTGACTAAAAGGTTTCACAAAGCACAAACCATGTTTTAAGTAATCTCTGTTTAGTTTAGAATAATCCAGTCTTGGTTTTAGTCGTCTGAGTGTTTTGGAGTTTCAACAGCCATAACACCGTTCTCTACTGAAGAGCGGCATCTGATGGCGGCTTCACTGTGCTCTCATTTACTTGTGTCCAGAGTCGGCGCATGACTGAGCAGTGCTTTTCTTTTCAATGCCAACACACTGCAGCGATGCTAGTATCTTCTTTGCACAGCCTAGGGCTGGACAATATGGCTTAAAAATAAAATCTATGATTTTATTATACAAAATTGTATTAATCCATTTTGTTTCATAAAACAAATTATGTTAACAAGAAGTTATTTTTTAAAATGTGCTTTTATTTCATTCATCTTTTCTGGAAGTTGCCATGAATTCAAATTGTAACTAAAAACAAGCTGTGAAACGTGCTTATAAAATAAGATTGCTGGCCCTTGAATTGTTAAAAAAAAGAAAGAAAATATAACACAAAATGTTTGCTGCTATTAGTATTACACATCTAAGAATACAGTTCACTTGTTTAACTTTAAACTGACTTAAAAATAAAACGGAAATTAATAAATTAAAATATGTCATCTTAGGCTAAAAAAGTTTCCTCTTTAGGGTATTTTTTTATTTTTTTTTATTTTTATGAAACATACATTCAACATTACATGCTGTTACCAAAACAATTTCCCTTTTTGGGACTGATATAGTGCAAAGTTTAATTGAAGCTTGAGCATTGTATTGGCAAAAAAAAAAATAAATCTTCAGAAATAGTAAATTCAAATTAATTGATCAAATCAATTTGTCGCCTAGCCTTAGCGCAGCCTGCGTTCACCCTGCTAGCAGACAACAGTACTAGTGAACAGTAGAGATGATTCTGTGCCAGCAATTGCTCTTGTGAATGGCACTTTTCTATGGTTCTGCTATAAAACTTAGCACAGACGTTTTTGACAATAAATTTCAATTTAGATGACTAATTGTTACATCCCCACAATGAGATAAGGCTTCTTGTTAGTTCATGTAATTCTGTCTGAGTCTCCAGACTCGGCAGCCTTCCAGGAACCTACGCTTCCGAGAAAAGACGTCACAAGAAGGCTGACCAACTAATCAGAGGCAGACTTGGGGAAATGCGAGCATTATGTCATATTATACAATAAATAAAAAAAGGGTTTCTTAGTATTTCTTTCCATAGACACTTTTGTCAGACTGAAAAGGACATCTCTTGGTTTCAAACATTTCAACCACCCATGACTTTGGACGTAATGACTCATGTCTTAGGCTACAGTCATTCAGACAAACAGTTTTGAGCATCAAACTTAGCAAGATTGTATATGTCTCATCATCAGAGTTTGTGTCGAGCAGACCTGTGATCTGGTGAGGGCATTTTTCAGGAACTTGGAAATAACCCGTCCTTGTTGGTCAAATCTGTGGTGGTTGTGTGTACTGTGGCGGTGGCGTCAGCCAATTTAATGGTCAGCTTCCCCCTCGTATGTGGATGCACAGTGGCACCAATATACTGAACACAGAACTTGAAGAGGGCACATTGCCCAACATGATGGAGCTGGGTTTTCTTTTTCAGTGTGGACTGATGCCAACGGTAAGTCACCAGGCATCACATTACAGGCCGCCAGAGCAACCCACACATCTGGATAAGCTGTTCGGTGGTGTGGTGAATTCAAACACTTATGTCTCTCCTCTTGGTTTAGAGTGCACACCCTGTCATAGTAACACCTTTCTAAGCAGGGATAACCGCTATTTGATTTTTATTGCTTTCTCCAGAATGGTTGGTCGCACTCTGGCTTTCAAAGTGTGGGAGAAACTCTCAATTATTTGCACATTAATCTTTGGTCTGAACCAACTTTTCTGCTCGAACCCGTATTCCGTTTCTGCACGCCTAAAAAGATCAAACGTTTCAGCACCCCGCCTTTATTAATACAGCTCCACCAGTTTAAACACAGGTGTCACTACAAGATATTAGCGTCTTTGAAAGATCAAATATTTTTTTTTCCCTGTGTTGGTCTTTCAAAAAAAAAAAAAAAAATGCAGCTCCCAAGCGTGGCTCTGCCTTTTTATCAGGGGTTAAACGTGAGAGGGGAGGGTACTTTACATCCAGCCCAGCCGACTACAGCTCGGGCTTTTAACCATGGCCTGACAACCTCAGCAGTGGACCGCCACAATATCTGTTGATGTTAATCCTATTAGGCTTGATTTAACACTTTACACGCCCATGATTTATATGAATGTTTATTGGTTTTCTGTAATATAATCAGCTCAGGGAAACTTAATGCATTGTTTGGTAATACATGCATGACTGGAAGCAGGGGGCACACACACACACACACACACACACACACACATAAAGAAACTGTGCCCGGTGTTATTTGAAATCATACACCTTCGTCCAACACCAACACTTGAACTAATTCAATCTTCAAAGTCAATGGAAAAAGAACAATATTTATTAGGATTAGGGGGGACATTTTGTCTGGCAGCCTCCTCCAAAATGAAAGCCTTGGGTTTTTTTTTTTTTACTTTGTTGATCGTTTGAGGATTTAAGATGCATTAGAAGACAGTGTCTGGGTGGATAATGGAAGGTTAGAGACTGTTATTTAATTTGAGTTCAGACACTAGAGATTAATACCTCCATCCTATGTGAAGCCCCTCCTTTCTCACCCGCAGAACAAAAAGATGCGACTAAAGTTACAGGGTATTAGCTTTGATTACAACTCTTGGAGTACAGCCTTGATCAGTGACACAGGTTAAGCCTCGTCAAATCTGTCGTCAGTGCTCTGCAGAAAATAGACTTTTGTATTACTATGAATTCACTGTCATTGTACTCGTTTTTCATAGTTACCCAGCTGCAGCAGACTCTGGTCCACATCCAGGAGCTGCTGGTCCAGCAGCAGCAGAAGATCCAGGAGCTCTCGCAAGAACTGGCTACAGCAGAGGTACAGTAGCTGGGCTTTTTTTTTTTTTTTTTTCACGCATCCCATCAGTGGCCTAAGCAAACCCTGCAAATAACTGAGACATCATTGAGTTTGCAGTCAGAACTTCTGTTGGGTTAAAGTGCATCTTTCCTGGTTTTTAAAGTTAAACCCTTTTCAGTTGTCTTCAGACTTTTAGCCAGTAGCAGTTAAATCCATTTTCCTGTCCAAGATTGAGAAAAACACTATCTCACAAATCAGTGAGTATACCCCTCAAATCTTTGTCAATATTTTGTTATACATTTTCATGGGAAAAGACTGAAACTTTGACACTAAGTTACACAATACAATGTAAAGTAGTCAGTGTACAGCTTGTATGACAGTGTAAATTTGCTTTCCCCTCAAAATAACTTGATACAAAGCCATTAATGTCTGAACCCCTAGTAACAAAAGTGTGTATACCCCTAATTGAAAATGTCCAAATTGTGTCCTATTGGCCATTAATTGTATTTTCCCCTATGTTAAACAGTTAGTATGGCTCTAATTTATCATATTTTTCTTAAAGAATTGTGAGATAACAACTTCACTAAGCTTTTTTGTAGTTTAGCACTCCCTTTTTAGATTCTCTGTTTTATGAGCTATATGCTTTTTGAAGGAGGCTGGGCCGGCTTTAATTTTAAGACTTTTGTGGAGCTCAGTAAACACAACCCTGCTGGTTAAAACCTTAGATTGATGATGAGAGCGAGACGAGCTGTCTCATTGTCGCTGTGTGCTAAAATCCTTTATTCTGCTCAAGTCATAACTACACAAAACAGACAGGCTTATTGTACTATATATCATCAGAACAGAGGCAAGAAAAAAAATAAGGTGGATCTCATCATGGAACCATAATCTCTATCCATACTGCCTTGATTTTTATAGGCCTTTCTCTCTAATCTACTTTGGATGCCAAGTGTTTTAGCAAATCCAACTTAGTCATTGTTTTTAAAACGTAGGTGCAGAGATGAAATGTTGCTAGATTTTTATACCACCTCTCATAAATCGCTTTATGATCCCTGGGCCTCTAAAAATGGCCTTGAAAGAGACAATCTCTGACAATGTTTTATCTCTACAGCTTGTTAAGCACGTGGGTGTGTAACTGTAGCATCTGGATATCAGCGGAAAACATATGTGGACGCATCTGCTTCGGCACAAATGAGGAAGAAAAGTATGGATCTCTTCCCTGGACGAGGTTCTCCGAAGAGAGAAATCATTTTGTGCCGTTTCAGGTTCTGAGCCACTCGGTATCTCTGCGTGGTGCCGAAAGAAGTGATGATCTGATTTTACCCCATGCTGCTCTGAATTGTTGAAGGTGGAACCTCAGGCAGACAAAAGGTTCAATTTAAACAATGAGTTTCTTCCGGCAGAGAACAACAGTGGTTCTTTTTCCTTTTCATTTGTCATCCCTAAATCACAGATTGGATTAAAAAGTCCACTTCATTTACTATGAGTGCCTTGTTGGACAGCAGCAGTGTATGAAAAGTATATTTCCCATCAAAACACCCATTAAACAAATCATAAAACCTGCTTTATAGTCATAGTGTTGATCTTAAATTTTCCTTGCGAGTCGGCACGAGGCGCTCTGTTGTCTCAGGCCATGAGGGAAATTGGGAAATTGTTTTCAGGTCCGCGATGTTTGATGAGAAACACATGTTGGAGCTGGGGAGCTACTTATCATTCACTGTTTGTGGCTTTCGGGGTTTCGCTCCACTGTGCTGCTTAAAGTGCGCCACGCTTTGCAATTATACCTCTCAACACGGAAATGTGCCTTTAACCCAAAACACATGGAGACTTCTGTTTCCTCAGCTGCTAAGTAAACATTTCTCATAGCTTGAAACCGCTCACTTGCGGTGTAGGTCTGCTGTCCTCAAAGCGGGGGACGTCATTATGGAAGTGAGTTTAGGCAGACGGACTTGTGTCCGCACATACGCACACCCAGAGGACACAGGCTGATGCAGCACATAACCAGACTGCTTTCTTACTTAGGATTCAGTGAGGACATGCTGCTGTACAGATGCGGAAAAAAACTAGATGCCACCTCTGGTAAATATGTGGGAAAAGCCTCGAAATAAATGCAGCTATTACTGATACCATATTCTCACACTAAAACATTTAGAGATATCCAACCTTTTAATGTGTAGCACAGGAATCCAGTGCGAAAAGAAATCCCATGTTAAGAAATATCTGCTTTAACAAAATTGCAGATGACACATGCTGAGTACAATCCCTTTAAAATAGGTTTTACTGAACTATATTTGAAATTCATGCTTTTTTAGGCTTATCTGAGTTTCTAGGTAATAATCTCTGACTTTCTTTTTCCTTGCGACATAAATATGATGTGACATGGAGGCCCATTCTTTTCACCTACTGGCCTCTAGGCTAAACGATGATGAACCATGCGTATGCTGCCAGTATGAGAAAGGGGCAGAGCAGCCTGGTTTAAAAGTTTACGCCCCGCGCACCTATAAAAATTCCTAAATGTGTGAACAGTCCAGTGCAGAAAAACATGGCGGACGAGCAAGAGCTCCTTCTGGTGGAGGTTCGTAAATATAGGCATCTTTATGATTCGGCCCATAAATCACCGCGATCAGCAAAGTGTTAACAATTCCTGGACAGAAATCGCTGTCACTGTTAGAAGAAATTAAGAGGCATTAAAATGTTGCAAACAACTGTGTTTTCTACTTTTATGTGTAGTGGGGTGTAGTATGCTTGGCATAGGAGCACAATGCTGCCCTCTAGAGTCTAGGAGGAAAGTGCTACTTTGGAGGAAAAGCCACGCAGAGCATAAATGCTGCAGACATCTCCACAACAATAAATTGGCACTATCTGCATAAGCACTGGTGGTTTGGAAGCATGTTTGCAAGCAAAGACTTTTCATCGCATTCTGGTCGTTTCTTCCTTTTGCTCTTTGGTATCTGCAGTTTCGGGTGTTTGATACCCAGCTTTTCTTGAGTGCAAAATGGTGACCTACACACAGGGCGTTTTGTATCAAATATGTCAAATTCATAGGTCCCAGAGGGCCGTATAGAGCCAACTTTCCCAGCTAACAATTCAAAATAGATTTCTGTATTCAATTAGTTAGTTTTTTTAAGGAAATTTGATTTCCTTAAAGGTATATAGCCACATAATATGCTTATAAAAAAAGACCAAAAATAATTTGATCATGATAAAATTAGGTTATAGTCACCAAGCCTCCATCTTGATAGTGTTTTGATAGTTCTTTTTGAGCCGTAAAATAATCCTCTCTTGGGTGCGATGAACAAATATAAACAGATGTGGTGACAGTATCGCACCACTTTTATAATGCTGGTTTGATTAACCAATAAATAACTTGTTAATGATGCTGGACCAAGCCTGGTCCTCTGCAATGCCTCCTCGGTAGCCTCATGGCAGAACATTTACTCACGTCAGTCAACTCTGCGGTCACATCTGAGCCTCGGCAGGTTTAGCGTCGGCTTCAGTGAACACCAAAGTTCATACTGTATAAAATAAATAGGATTTCCCTCTGGAAATCCTATTTATTTTGCTCTTTTGTTTCACTGGATGTTGGTCCATTCTGCATTGTTTCGCTGTGAAATGCTAATAGCCGTTAGCTGCTTCCTTGGCTTTATTTACTAAAAACAAATAATTAAAAAATCCAAAATAACAACTAATATGCCAACAAGACATGAAGTTCATACAAAGGGATGTAATAAAAATGGCTGCTTGGCTTTCCTGGACTTTGATGTCTCTGTCTTGGATGGAGGATAGTTAGAAACTGACGTACACAACAAACCCAGCCACACACACCTGTGCTTACGGTTTGACTCCCATCACCCACTGGAGCACAAGTTAGGAGTCATTAGTACCCTGTAACATAGTGCAGACAACATCCCTACAAACTTAGCAGCCTGGCAAAAGGAGAAAGCACACACAAGACAGGCCCTAGAGCAGGGGTCTTCAATTCCAGTCCTCGAGGTCCGGTGTCCTGGAACTTTTAGTTGTGTCCCTTGTCCAACACATCAAAATCAAATGGCTGAATTAGCTCCTCAGTATGCAGTCAAGTTCTCCAGAGACCGGACCTCGAGCACTGGAGTTGAAGATCCCTGCCCTAGAATAACATGGTTATCTCAACTGTCCTTTCCTCAAAGCAGACAAGAATCCTTAACAGGACTCCAGCCAACCATCAGGCAAGGAGGATCCCATGCTCATACCAGTAGTCATCCCATATGTTGCAAGAGTTTCAGAGAAACATAGACATGTATTTTCTAAACAGTGGCTTTCAAACCCTGAAACACATTAGGGCAAAGACTGGTCGCCCTGAAGATCCAGTCTGCCGGCACAAACAGACCAATGTTGTGTGTGCTGTTAAGTGCCAGGAGGACTGTGACCAGTTATACATCATTGGAAACAAAGCAGCCACTGGCCAAAAGGATGGCCCAGCACAGAAGAGCAAGATCATCAGGCCAAGTTTCAGCAGTTCACACTCACCTGCTTGCCAGTGATCACTCTCTCAGGGATGGAGATGTTCTCATCCTTGGTAGGGAGCAAAGCTGGCTTGAAAGAGGAAGTAAAGGAGGCAATTTTTGTGAAGAGAACCTGCCTATGGTTAAACCAGGGTGGTAGTCTCCAGGTCCAATTTCCCCCCCTCTTACAATGCTGTTATTGGCAGCATGACTCTGCCGCCTAGGGAACAATAAGCGGCCATCAGAGCACTAATGATGGATTGGCAGCCTGATGGTCCTCTTTTGCATGTCAGCAACCAGTTTTGTCACCGTTAAACTTGATCCACTATACGACGCTACTGCGAGTTTACTTGTAAGTCCTCGCACTAAAGAAGTCTCCTGGAGAAGAGATGAAACATTGGGATGCATCAGGACATTATTCTGTTTCCTACCAGCTTGAGGTCATAGGTTACAGTGACTTTATTCAATCTAGGGTCCAAGAGTCACTGGGTTCAAACAGAAATCTGAACTAAAATGAATAGGATTTTTTTGTAATATAACATTTTCAGACAATAATATTCTATCTCCAGCGACCATTTGGCCTTAGGTGGTTTATACTCTGGACACAGGTCACCAGTCCATCACAGGACATATCGGTCCAATGAAACTTATTAACTTATGTGAAGGTCTTTTGGACATCCCTACCAGGGACAACAACAGATTTCTCCATCTCTGTGCACCACACAAGTGTTGCAGATAGATCTGCCTCCGGAAAATCCATCTCTGATGTAACACCGCCAAGTCTGTTTCTACCCCATTATCATTACAAATCTGCGTGCTAACTGTGTTTGCCCTGCCGTCTCAACTCGCTGATCGTTCTCTTTATTAGTGGATACTACACAGAAGATTAGAAAACGCCTCCTTGCTTACACAAGATGAAGTGCCAGTGGGAAAGAGCATAAATAGAGTGAAATCAATTGCACTGTACCAGTGTTTCTACTCAAAAACACTCCTCTGGGGAACTCCATATGAAACTAATTCCATCATAAATATACATGTGCTACACAAAAACATACTGTCTGCCAGCGGAACAACCGTGAATTAATTTGCCTTCAGACTCTCTTAAACAAGGCTTGTTAAAGATCTTATCTTGCTGCTAATAGTCCAAAGGCATTTATCTTCATTTAGCCAGATGTGCTGCCATTCATGGATGCCGCTGGAGTTAGTGCTATGTGTTTCTCTCTCTCTATGCTCATAAAATATATTTTCTTCTTTTCCCCCCTTTTTTTTCTTCCCCCGAAGCACTTAGTCAACCAGCAGAAAGAGGCCAACCCCTATCACACCCAGGCACCCACCCGAGACATATTAGTTACAATGCTTTTAAACCAGTACGGGGGGAGTCTTGCTGCGAACAGTATTTACTCAGTAAAAACACACAGTCTGGCCGCACGTTGGTGGTTGATGATTTAATAGGCTGTACCTCTCTGATAGTGTGTGGGTTTTTCTTTGTTTTTGGGTGGTTGGCTCATTTGTTTTGTCGTTGTTAGTTCACACATGATGCTTTTCACAAGGTGCATAGGAGTTTGTTCTCCGCCCTTTAGCCATAACGCTTTTAGGTTTTTGCAAAAGTCCAACATTAAGGAGAGAGAGATTAGCTTTCTGACTTTCTTGTCTTTTTTTGCTTTTTAAATAGTTGCGGTGCAGCGTGATCTATTCAAACATTTAAATTTAAGCACACATTTGTTTGTTTGTTTTTTACATGAAAAGGCTTATGTTTTTTTTCATTCAACTGGATTCAGTTCAGTTTTTTGGACCCCTACCTGTTCACCACAAGGCACTAAAGCCCCTTCACAAGACAAACCAGCCAGATTCATATATGATTACACAGGATCCATTTCTGTCTAAGCTCAGTTCAAATGCATTAAGTTCCTGTACAATCAAATCACATTATTAGGTTCTAATGCAGTTAGATTCTTCCATCCATTCTTTCAGTCCAAGTCATTCAAAATAACAGTGCATTGCAGTTGATTCAATTGATAACATAATGCAAGGTGGTAAAAACTAAGAAAGCCCAGCCAGTGGCATCCCATCATTAACTTTGCAGCCATCCTGCTTTCTGAGCAAACATGTGGCGACAGTGGAAAGAAACCTCTCCCTTTTAACAGGATTAAACCTTCAGCAGAACCAAGGAGATTCATAAAAATGCTAAAAGTCTGGAGCAAGGGAGTCCTTTCTGTAGAAAAGAAAAACCATGAGAGTATCCCATTCAATGGCATCAAGGGCTCCGTCAATGGCTTTGACCAGGAAAGAGAGTCATCGTAACACAGAAGGACTTAAGCAGTGTTTTCTATGTAAAGAAAAACAAAGAGAGTGCACATAGTGTAATGACAGCAGTTATTGCATCAGCGGCACTGTCCAGAAGGGGGACACAGCCAAACAGAGAAGCTTTGAGTCAGGAGTAATTTGGTTGGAAGGAAAAAGCAAAAACCTAAAGTTTACAGCAACAACAGCTCTGTCAATAAAATAGGCACACAGCTGAACACAGAAAGTAAGGAGTACCTTCTATGGAAAACAAAAACAAGGAATGTACCAAGAGTGAATTGCAACAATAGCTATATCAACTTTATCCAAGAAAGTGGCTCAGTTTAACAATCAGAAAAAGAATCAGGTGGCTTTGTGTATCTTCTATGGACATGCGGTCATTGTACAAGAAAAGGAATTATGTAATAAATGAACTCAAATGAAAAAATTTTTACATGCAAAATATATCTTTTCTACAATGCAACAATCAAGTTTCCTAACTAGAAAACTCATGTTTCGGGGGGAAAAATTGTAGTGGGTTCAGTGCTGAAATCAAATCAGTCACTACAACCATGCAGTATATAAAACACTTATATTTCCAGTAAAATCACAAGTCTCATCAAAAGCATCTTCTAACAGGTGCCTTGTATTCTTCTAACAGCAGAGGTTAAACCATTTTCCTCAGCTGTTGCTTAAACATCACAACTTTCACACTAACGTGGCCCTGCTGGATACTCGTCCACGCTCAAGCGGGGCCTTTTAAACTCGACATTCTTCAATCTTCGACAGTCACTGATACCCCAACTCGCAGCCTTCGCCCAAGCACCCGGTGCACTTAACACATGATCCTCAGACAATGTGTGTGTATCCAGGCTGACATAATGTATCTCAGAGCTGAAATCCAGTCCTGGCCCAACATTTAATTAGGTTTCTTCAGACTTAATAAGACATATGTCAGAGTTAGTGTTGTGTGACAAGCCTTGATGTGAGATATTATATGGTGCTACTCTGTAGATAATGCACATTATAAATGTAGATGGTGGTTAACACGTCTGCTTGAAAGCCTTCTTTTTCTATGCCGGGTGACATAAATATACAGATATGGTCACGTTTTATTTCTTTTTAGAAATCAAAGTGATTCTGCATCTTAGCCATTTTTCCCCTCTCTGCCTTTTAAAGCTATTAATTTTTTTTTTTCCAGAAAAAACGAGGGAGAAGCAGAATTGAGCCTTATTATACGGGTGCCGTGGGGAGAGGAGGGATTAAGATGGTTCTAATGAGGTGACGGCTGTAATAAGAGTGTCTTTAGCAGGCCTCCAATGCACCACCTCTAAAACATGGCTCCTTATCGGAGAGGTTTAGGAGCCGATAAGAGCCCCCCACCCCACCCCAAAAAAAGAAAAACTCCTATCCTTCGTCTTCACTTCTCCTCCTCTGCCTCCCTCCATCCGCCGTAAATGAGTCTGATCCCTTTCAGATGTGATTCAATTAATTTCTCTTAGATTTAATTACAAGCGAAAGAGTCCAAGTTATCCCCCTCCCCTCGATAGGGGGTCCACGCTTCCTAACAAGCTTCCTCTGGTGAGTCAGGAGAGTCTTAATTACAGCTTTTACTTTTCTTTTATCCCACTTTTTCCCTCGCCTAGTTCTAATCCCTTCTGGTCTCGTCGGCCTGTCGACTAGCTCATTTATGCGTTTGTGCTTTTTTTTTTCGGTGAGTAGGCTTGGAATTAAATGCAGTTATCTACATCATCGTTTCACAAACGTTTTAAAACCTGCTCGTTTTAATCCATTCAAAATGTGAGGGTTGATTATGGAGGGTTTTACTGGAATCCTTTTTAGACTGCCGAGTAGACCTTTAAAATATCAGTACATCTTAGAGATACTTCCATCAGATTTAGTAAATCTCTGACTGCCTAAGACCAATTTTAGCTTATTCCAATTACTTTTCAAGGAAAGATACAAAAATTATTTAATTTTTAAACACGTGGCAATATATTACAGATAAAAGCTTTTATTCACTGTTATATGTCAGATTGTTAAATCATTTAATTGTAACTGACATGATCGATCAGTTACTATTCAGATTGATTACCAAGAAGACATTTTAAATGGTCTTTAACATATTATGTTGAGGTTAGCACAGTTAGCATTACAGGTAATGTGTTTTTCTTTATGGAGATCTAAAGGCGATTAATTTCATATTCAAGACATGGTTGCATATACAATAATACATAAGGCATTTTTGTTTTATTTATGTTTTAATTCATGAAGATTTATTTACTTTTTATTTTTATTTTTTTCATTTCTCTTAGATTCCTTTAAAGTGTTAATGTGACACAGAAATGCTTATGAGCGGCAGAGTGCACAACACTGATGGCTGGAGGTAGCGCTTAAGCCTTCCCCAGCCCTAGGGCCTTACCGGGTCTGTAGAAAACTGACGAGAGTAGAATAGAGTTGAGCCGGCTATGTGAAACCGAGTGAGTGAATTAGAGTAGGGCCTGTGTAAAAGGGGCATCTATTCAAGGCATTTACCTTTAAGTGCAGAGGGGGCGTGGTGCAGCAGTGCATGTGACCTTATGTGTTCACCATAATGTGTCCAGGTGCCGCCTTTTGTGTTTTTTCAAAACAAAGTAACATTAAGATAGTTGCTTTTGGATGCTCATTGATCCAGAATGTGTCCACGTGTGCACTGGAACTGTGATTTTAACCTCCGACTCCCAATTCCCTCTAGTTCCTATGCTCCACTTATCTGGAGCAAACTTCCAGAAAATTGTAAAGGTGCGGAAAGCCTGAGTTCCTTTAAATCAAGATTAAAAACACATTTGTTTAGGATTGCCTTCAACTGTTCTAGTTAACTGAATCACCACTTTTTTGTTCTTTTTTCCTATATACATTTTATTCCTACTTGCTTTTATTCTGTTTTATTTTGCTATATTTTAATCATGTAAAGCACTTTGCAATGTCTTTGTACTGAATTGTGCTATTTAAATAAATTTGCCTTGCCTTGCCTCTAGAGCAGGGGTCTGCAACCTGTGGCTCTGGAGTCGCAAGTGGCTCTTTGGACCTTCCACAGTAACTCTTAAAAACGTTGGCTACAAATTATATTTTTATTATGGTATTTAAATGTAATAATAATAAATGCAAGTTTTAGCAGTTTTTTCTTGGAATAATTGCTTTTAATTTTCACAACAGAGTGATTCTAAAAGTGCCAGTATTTTATATATTTTCTACATATTTCCTACAGTAGATCTTTATCAAAAATTAAAACTTGTCTTTTTTCAAAAGGCCAGGTACATTTGCGGCTCTGAACGAGTTTAATTCAAGTGGACTGTAGGCAAAATGGCTCTTTAGACTGTAAAGATTGCAGGCCCCTGCTCTAGAGTAAGCGAATACTTACCTTAAATTCTTGATTCTAAAAGGCTCATCAACCAAGCATGCCCCATTACAGACCACATTCGACGACTCAAAAGGATAAAACTGAGCAACTTTACTGTAATACCTTCAGCTTCCTGTTATCTGCTATGATCTAATTCCATGTTAGCCTGAGGAAGCAGCCCACAGTTTCCTTTCAGAAGCTTCTTACACGTTTTCTTCTTCTTTCATCTCTAACTCCATTATCAAACACCGTTCTGATACTTAAAAAATTAGTCAGTACTGTGACTTGGTAGCACAAATTTATGGTGCTTTGACGGATTGTAAAAAGATTGGAGTTTCAGTTTCCACCTAGAAAATCAGGGCCGGGCAACCACAAAATTGTCCCATTCTGGTCACCATCTGTTTTTTTGGAGCATCCTGAGTAAATATTTGTGTGTATTGTTTTACTTTACTGATAATTTGTCATCTGACACCTCATTAATTTTGCATCTCTTTGGTTACTGGTACTTTTCTGGCATAAAACTTTAAATTGCAATGTTTGCAGGCGCCACATTCTTTCCACTTCATGATTGTCAGGAGTCTGGCGCATTTTAGAGCAGCTGATGGTAAATTTGTTACGATGTTTCACTGACTTTTCTGCTCAGGCTTTTGTGAAAACGTTCATTTTGCCGCTTCTTCTTTTAATAAAGTATAAGTCATTCCTTACCAAAAAAGAAAAGTTCTGCATTAGATTTTAACAGTAATTTGCCATTCAAATACCTTTCCATAATACCCTCTAGCGTTTCATGCTACGCCAGTGTATTCATCTGTGCGTGACAACTCAAACCTTTGATAAAAGGGAAAAAGAACAAAACACACTGCTGTGCTTTGGCCTCTCTTCATGAATGTGCCCATTGTTCCCCCCCATTGTCATTATCCAAAGCACTGCACCCAGACCTAATCTTTTATGGGCAGTATGGAAAATTATGTAAAAACAGCCCGATTCACCCTCATAGGACTTCCTTACTTGAGAAAGGTGGCTGAAGTGGGCATGTTTGCGCTCCTGTCTGTCAGCTCCACCAGACGGCTGCTGCTAAGTTGTTATGGTAACTCATAGCTTGACTACAGGAAAACATGTGGCTTTTAGCATTTGCATTTGCCATATTTGTTTACTTACCCTGTCCTTTCACTAAGTACGTTTTAAATATTTCATGTGGTTGATCTGTTAAAGGGCCTGCAGTGTAGGGACTTGCTGCCATGACCGTACATGTGACCTGAACAGTGCGCGTGTGTCTTTCTGTGTCGCTGACGGTGGTGTTTGTGTCTCTCTGGGGCTTCTCCAACAGACATCTTCCTCAACCAACCGCATCCTGGACAACCAAACAGTGGGAGAGCTGAAGGCTGAGATTGCCTCTTTGAAGGGCTTACTGCTCAGCAGGTAACAAAGTTATCCAGACCCCTGTCACATGAAACAGCCAGGTGTGCGTGCGTGTGTGTGTGTGTGTGTGTGTGTGTGTGTGTGTGTGTGTGTGTGTGTGTGTGTGTGTGTGTGTGTGTGCGTGTGTGTGTGTGCGTGTGCGTGTGTGTGTGTGTGTGCGTGTGTAAGGGTCAGGACGCGTTGCTTGTGGCCTTTTTTGATTCCTGTAATGCAGTCCATTTGAACTGTCTGCCAGTGTCCATCCGCTTGTGATAAAGTGTCAAATGGAAGTTTGTGATACAAACTAAAACATCACTGCATTTTTCTAAGCATCCAAAAAGTAGATAAAGAAATCCAAATTATGCAAATGAGAAAGGTAAAACGGTTTGTTTACATTTGGAGGTACAATTGGTCATATTACTGATGTGTAATTGGCAAAATTGAGAACGTTAGCTTTAACCTTCTTCTGACCTGGTGACTCAGTTTAGACCTGTGATATGTTCCCTCTGGCACTTAACAGCATGTTCTAACAGCTTCAGTACTGGGGTGATGGTGGATTAGTTCAAATATACTGCCAAACTTATGTCTATTTCTCCTAATAACAAATCAGACTGCTCTGTTAGCTCCTCAGTATAACAATGTCAGGAAAGAGAGACCATCCTGATACTTCTTTTGTTGAATATTTAGATTAAAGGGTTATTGCATTTGACAAAACTTCTTGGGTTTAAGAATTCATAATCATAAAGTATGGTATTACTCGTATTTACATCAAAAGAGGCCTCTCCTTCGGTCATCTGCCTTGCTCTGGTTTGGGGCTGTTTTGCCACCAGAACTGCCTTAATTCTTGATGGCGTAGTTTCCACAAGGTGTAGGAAACACTTTTTAGAGATTTTGGTCCATATTTACATGACGGCGTCACACAGTTGCTGCGGATTTGTTGACTGCAGACCCATGATGGTGAATCTCCAGTTCCACCTCATGGTAAATGGACTGAACGTGTGTAGAGGTTTTCCAGTCATACACAGTGCTAAAAGTAGTTTTATACTGAAGATATACTCACCCAGCCACACTCACAAATAAGCAAACACGCTGAAACGGAGGCAACTTGGGGTTGAGTGCCTTGCCCAAAGGCACATTGACATGTGCCCATTGATCCACAGCTTCCTCAACATCCCTAAGGTGCTCTATTGGTACATTTGATCTTCTGCACAAACAGTTAACAGCAGTTTGCTATCACGCAACTCCAGTCTGCTCATCAGCTTCAGTGTTTTCCGTGTTGGGTGTGGAGTTGGTAATGCACATATATTGGTTGTAGCGATTATTTGAGCTACTGATAACCTTTTTTTCCATCTCCACGTCGGCCTCCATTTTGCCTCTGACATCAACGAGGCATTTTCACCCACACAGTTGCTGCTGGATAATTTCTCTTTTGTGGGCCTTTCACTGTAAACCCAATAGGTGACTGTGCAGGAAAATCCCAGTAGATCAGCATTTTGAACTACTGACATTTGTATTTACCCCTCTGAGGAGGGGGCAAATGCAGAAATGAGGGAGGAAACTCCTACTCTGAGGAAACATAAGACAGCTCTCCACTGAGTCATTTTAGGAAGGCAGATGTGTGTCGGTCGTCATGAGTCAGGAAAGGCCTACAAGATGGCGTCTAAAAAGGAAATGTTTGAAACAACTGTTCCCAAATGAGGGGGGGTTAAAAAAAAAATCAACATTTTTATCAAATCTTACAGCAGTCTTTTAACTGTGAGATTAGGCCGCTGCATAAAAAAAAAAAAAATTCAAGTCATCAAATTCAGACCCATCTTACTGCTCAAACCTTATCTGTTAATACAAAGTTGATGTGAAAACAAAAGCTGTGCTGAGGATGACTTACAAGCATTATTACAGCTCACTTTGTGCCGGTGCTGTGGAAAATGTAAACAAAGGGCATAAAGGTGGTTGTTAAAATACTGTACATACTGAACTCTCAGTTTCCTTCAAATCAGCTAAACGCAGTGCTTGTCTGAAACAGGTTTTAACGTCAAAGTATGTTTGTAATGGCTGCAGGGCTGAGTTTAAACTTCAGAAAGAAATTCCATGAACAGAGCAGCCATAGGGCAATCTAGAGTTATGTATTTCTGTTAACGCACAACTTGTTTCTGGCAAATAGGTTGAAATATTACAGAATATGTGGAAAAGGGATGGGACGTTATAAGTTTAGACTTCTTCGCACCCAGTGAACATGTATATCATGTTTAAAGTCATTGACTTCACTTGTACTTGAAAGGCCTTTGCATGTGCAATAAACTTTGATTCAATCAAATACATAAGCCAAACAAACACAACGTCTCAGCTTTTGCAAATTGATTGCATATTTTTTTTTTACTTTACAAACAACTGAGCTCGTACTGCAGCGATCAGCCGAGTTTTTAATAGACATGTACAGAAGGAAGTATGACTGTATTTAAAAAAAAAAGAGAAGAACATCACCGCTCGGAGCTTAAAACAACCAATTATCAGTCAAATTTGACTTTAAAATAATAAACATTAATAACTGACTTCATTGTAATCTTACTATTGTGATAAACATTCGCTGTATTCTTTTTCGCCTTCCCAAATTTTTACTCCTCCTAATCAGACATAGCCCGGCTCAGTTGAGTCGATTAGCATGCATGATTATGCGTCCGTGTCTATAATGAGGCCTAAAGTAAGAGTGTACATCAGAAAACCAGCAAGGACATAAATTGCTTCAGAACTGTCTGGTTGAGCATGTTTTGTTCCCCTCCTCTCGTAGATTTTAATCAGTAATAATCCTTTTGTCATTTGCTCTCCTAACTTCATCCCCACTCTGGCTGTGTTTTTTCCTCTCAAAGGCTTGAATCATAAAATAAAGGCTTACCATCTGTCTCTAAACTTGTTACCTTTCTGTTCTACTGATTCAAATGGTCTCCAAACTGCAACATCTTTTTGATCTTAAAAACTACATTCTGTATAATTAGAGGAAAAAACAAAAACAAACGTGGAGCACCTTTACAAGGTGTGGTGAACATCTGGCTATTGCGGGGGGGAAATACTCTAGCGTCATTAAAGTAGTACCTAGGAATTGCATTGTTAAAATGTAAAGGTGTAGTCGAGGATCTTAGTACACACCTGGGGTCTCAGGTACGAGCCGTGGCTATGAACAGAAAACCTTGTGGCGCAATGTTTGACGCACAAAGTGTTCGGAAATCCACACAAACGTTTGGCCTGCCGTGAAAGCGTGCAACAGCCGCGGCAGCTTTTTCAGTCAACAATAACAAACTACAAAGTGGCGAAACACACATAAATACACTGAAGTATAACTCCATTCAGTCGTTTTAATGAAAGAAGCTTCGAAGCAATGTTTAAGGGAAACAAACTCAATTGGATCTAAACTGTAAACTGACTTCCGTTTTTGTCATGTGTAGATGTAAATGTGCAACGGCCTGTCCATCAAGGAGCACAATATGCAAATCTAAATTATCTAAGTGGCCCTTTCATTCTCACTGAGGGGGGAAATAAAAAACGGTGGCAGATCAGCAGATTAATTCACACCAAGTCAGGCGTGATGATGCCTACGGCGGCCAAGGTGTAGACAGTCATACAGGTCCTTAAGTAGTTGCTTAAAGGTGTGCGTGATTGTGGGACAATGGCAGCTTTGGCACTGCTGGAGGACATCGCTGATGGAAGAATGTGGAGGGAGCGTGTTGAGAGAGGGGGAAAACACGCTCATAAATGGGCCAGACCCGAACCCAGAACGACTGTGTCGAGGACTGAGGCCTCCGAACGTGGTCCGCGTTCTCTACCCCTGTGCCACCGCTGCACCCCCTAACAAAAACATTTTGGATACGTTTGACACCAAGACATTGCTCTTTGGACATTTTATTATTTTTCAACCACAATTTGAGATTTTTTTCCTTGTCTGTTAAACAGAAATTTCCTGTGGAGCATATAATCCTGAGTTAAACGTATTAAGAACCGTTTAGGGATTGGGTTAGAGACCACTGTGGTAGACCACCACAAAGTAGTGCCTAATCGTTAAGTTGAAGGAAAATTATCAATGGTTTGCAATAGGGCTGGACGATAATTCAATAATGATATATCGATCGATAGACGAATATCCATAGTAGGAAAAAAAAAAGGGTCAATTAAAAGTTCAATAGAACAGGTTTCATTTTGCATTCTAGCCTATCATGTAGGTTATTACAATCATTACATCCTCCAATCACAACGCAGACCAAGGAACACTCCGTCACCTATCTTCGCCCCCTTCAAAGAGTTCAGAAAGCACGCTTTCTTTTTAATTTTTTAAAACTTGCAGTTTTGGTAAAAAGTTGCCTGAATAAAGGGTTGAGTTTGAATTCAGTGTTGGTGTGTTCTGTATCGAAAAACAGGTCTCTAAGCAACAGCACAAAATGGGCAGGACTGCACTTAAAATATATGTTCTGAATTTGTTGATAATTATCGTTATCGATCAATATGATTCCTATTTTGTGGATATGCTTTTTATTTATATCGTCCAGCCCTAGTTTGCAAAGATGTTTCCCCTAAAAACTGCGGTGCTCAACCCTCCTGAGTCAATGCTTTGTGGATCTACCTTTTTGCTGCAGTTATAGCTACAACTCCTTTGGGGCATGTCTCAACTAGCCATTTTTTATTTATTTATTTTTTTTTTTTTGCTAAATTGGTCAGACTTGATGGTCAGATGGTCTCAATATTAAAGTTTTGAAAACAGTTGCAATAAGAGGAGAAATTAACATCTTGATATAATGCTAAGCTAACTTTGTCTCAACAATGGTGCATATACGTCCACACAAGGTAACTGTGTTTTACCCCATCATGAAGGAAAATCAACAAAAACAACAGATTTTAAGTGGGATTGAAATGAGGAAACAAATAAAATATAATGAATAAAATTAGAGTTCCGTAATTGTCTGGTAGTGTAACAAAGAACTAAGACTCATTCTATAAAGTGCTGTTAGAATAAGACTGTTGTTTTTTTGTGCTGTTTTCACATGTTCCATTTGATGCAAACCAATAAAAACATCAAATGGTCTGATTTTCCAGAGGGAACTGGCCCATATATTCATGACAAGTTTTGTTTTTTCCACGAGGAGCTCATCAAAACCAAAACTGCTGTTTGAGGTTTGCAGAACTTCTCCATATCATTTAAGATTAACAGACTTTTTGAATTAGGACAGATGTAACAGACTGAACAATGGGATCCTGTCTCGTGTCTTTTTTACGTTTGCACTTTTTCATGTTTTTGTATTTGTTCAGCAAAGTGTAGTGTTTCTTCATGGGTGAATAACTGCATGTAAAATGATGCTATGCTACTTTCTTGTCTACAATAGCAAAAAAACACTTATGTGTTCTTCCTGTTTCTCTCCCTGTCAGCTGCTACTAAGGGGCGCAGCTGCACTGAGCGTGCCCAGTAAGAGAGGTGGACAGGAGGGGGGGGGGGGGACATAGTGGAGCTGTGTCACCAACTTTTTAAGAAACGAAAGAAACAGCTGAAACAGAAACCAAAATTACATTCAAACTACAGTGCAGACGAGACCCAAAACGTACAGAAGCATGCGTGTTAATTGCGATTTAAAAAAAATTAACGGCATTAAAGGGAAATTGCATAAATATGACATATCTGTCAGCTGTGACTATCGTAGTGGCAACGTTTAAGTTACCAAGCCGTTTCCCATTCATCAACTCAGGACCTTGTTTGCTCCGCTCAACCCCCGGGCGTTTGGTGCCCTACGCGCGGTGCATGATGCATGTGTGCGGAGCGCCGGCGCTGACTTGTGTTCCTCTCTAAATAATCCTGTAGATGGGTGTACACAATGTTTTCAGGCTATCAGAACATTTTATTTGTGAATATTTGTGAAGGCCGTCTATTGTCTATCCACTTTCAATTGCGCGCTGCATTTGAGTCGGTCTATCACATAAAGTCCGAGTAAGGGGCCTTGAATTTTGTGAAACCTGATAAAATAGGGAACATTTAATTGTGTTTACAGGGTGTTTATAGTGTTGTGGTTGCAGTTGCCCACTCTTGGTTTATAACCTTGTAAAAAAAAAAAAAAAAAAACTCCATATATTTAGATCAAAATGAGGTTTTGGATGAAGCTGTCCTTCAGGCTAACTTAATTCCCCTGTTTTTGTTCGTCTTTCAACCCCACAGGAGACAGTTTCCCTCCACTCCTGCTATTCCTAAGATCCCTTCATGGCAGATCCCTCTGAAATCGCCTTCAGCGACCGCCTTGCCCTCCCTGAGCCACACCAACAGCAGCAGCGACATCTCCCCCGCCAGTAACGACTCGGCCAACTCTTCCCCAGTCAAAGATGGACACCAGAGCCCCCAGGACGCGCTGGGGGGGCCAGACGGAGCCCACAGTATAAACGGAGACGCCTGCACAACACCGCCGCTAGACCAGGTCCGCATGGAGGTGCAGGGCGAGGAGGAAAAGAAGGAGGATGACGAAGAGGATGATGTTACCCATGTGGAGGAGGAGGAGGAGGAGGAAGATGTTCTGAGCATGCAGACGCAGGATCGTCGAGGCGGAGATGGACAGATTAATGAACAGGTGGACAAACTGAGGCGGCCTGAGGGTGCCAGCAACGAGAGCGAGATTGATTAGCACACAAACGCTCACTTCTCATCCCGCCCTCGTTTCTCCACGGACCTCTCAGTTCTTACAGTTTTGATTTCAATTCACCTTCCCCTTTCCCGTTTCTGCTTCCTCGAATGTTGATCAAAATAAGTATTAGGCGCGGGCGTCAAAGGCGTCCCACGATTTACTTTTGATCCCGCAAATCAAGCTGCATCCAAAGCCAAATCCCGTGTAGAGGTCTCTCCGAGTGGAGAAACGATAGATAGTAAAATCACCGCAGCTTAAAAGGCGCCCGTGTAATACTAACCGTGTCTGACTTCTAGCTTTTAATTTAAACGACTTGACGAGATGGTTGGCAGCTCTGCCTCGGCGTCCTTCTAACCGGCCTGATTCAGACCAAAGCCGCCCATCCGTTCCTCCGAAAGCAGATGCCGCTTCGGTCTGGAGGTGTACGGCCAGCGTCCTGCGAAGCATTAGCCGAGCTGCTCTCCATGCTGATGGCAATAGGAGAGGACAAGCTCTTCCAGGGCTGAAGCTTTTAGCCTCTTTTATGTGTCCTTTTGCATTGGTGTCAGTCTGTCAATAATTCACAAGGCCAGCAGGGTGGCATTTGGGTGAAATAAAAGCCCTGAAATTCGAGATTAGAATGTGATGACGGGCTTTGTTCCATGCAGGTGTCAGAGTGCTCATATGCTCAGAGGAGGAAGGTGGGGGGGAAGATAAATGTCCCCCCCCCCCTTCTCTCTCTCTCTCTCTTGCCTTCCTTTTTCACCGAGGGCTGAATCCCGCATCTTTGCGAGCGTTAGTGCGCGAGTCAGGCGAGGAAAAAAAAGCCCAGACAGTCTGCTGCAGAGCTATATCCGCGTCTCCAGCAGGGCAGCTGATTTGGTTTGTGAAGTATGTTAATAATCAAATGATCAACAAATAACAGATGTATTAGTTCATGCAGCTTGAAATGTCAAGGAGGCTAAAAGCGGAAATCTAATACTGGAAGCCCAGTTGCATCGTATCATTTTCTGTGACAAACCCTCCGGTCCAAATTAGGTAGGGCCTCCCACAGTGAGTAATCTTTACAGAAAACGGCAACAATATTTTGTAATTAAGCTGCAGTAAGACAAAAGCGCTGCCACAGATGGAAGTTGCAGAACCGGTATTACTTTCTTCTTTCTCTCTCTCTCTCGATGTGGAGGTGGATGGGGAAGTGAAAAAAAAAATGCCCCGTGATTGAAAAGGAAAGTAATAAATGAATACTTGACTTATTGAATTACTCAATGTGTCTGAAGCTAACAAGAAGAGTCCATGACTGAGAAGAAGGGATACCAGCCTCTTTTTTTCCTCCATCACACGGCTTTCCTATGCGTAGAGAAATGACACAGATTGTGTTTGGTCCTGTTAAGTAATATGTTTGATGTAAAATCTTTTTATGTATTTGATTTTTTTTTTTTTTTTTTTTGAGGGGGGGCTCCTAAACATTGTACAAAATGAATCCACAACTGTAATAAATCTGGTTTACCACGAGAACTGTGGTTTAGTTATTTTAAATTAGACTGAACTTTTTTATTTAGCATTTTTTTTTGCAACATGCCTTGATATTCTACTATTCTTAAATTTAAAATGCTGAAAATATGAAGAGAATTATGACACTTTTTTTTTTAAATCTACAAGATGTTTCTGATATTGTCATCCCTTACTATATATACTGTACAGTGCCTTGTGAAAGTATTCACACCCCTGAAACTATTTACATTTTTGCCTTGTTACAACCACACAAAAAAAAAATGTCAGGGTTTGTATGATAGATCAACACGGGGCCATTTTCCTCTTGAATTATTAGGATTGGAGCATTAATCTCCACCCATCCTCATCAACTCTGAAGAACTTCCCGTTCCCTACAGTACGATGCTGCAAACACCATTTCTTTTAATGTGGGAAGTTTTTTTTTTTTTTTTTCTCAAGGTGGTTTTCACTGATGGTTTTCCTTTACACATCATTTTCAATGTGTGTGAGAAAGTTCGATTTTGGTCTTATCTGCCACAGACATATCTGTCCTTTTTTAACAGATTCTTCCACCTAGGTGGGTTGAATTTTATTCAGTAAGGACTGATGATATGCATGACACACTTTTCAGGTTATTTGCAAAAGAATAAAAACGCTAAACGAGACACTCCTTTGCGTTTGTAACGTAAAATACATAAACCTTTGTGGTTGTGACGTGTCAAAAAAAGGACAAGTCCAAGGAGTATGTATACTTTTGCAGGGCGCTGTATTGCACGTCTTTAAAATGCAACTCCAGATACAGATGTGAACAGCAGGCTGCTAGATGTGTGTATTGATTGTAAAACGTTGACTCATCCTCTGCTGAGTGGTCTGAAACCATGACAAGCAGGGACTTCCACCATTTCCATTTTCTCAGCTTTCTTTCCAGAAGTGACTAAGTGAAGCATTTTGAGCTCAAACGTTTAAACCTTTGTTTATTTCTGTAGGTTGATCAACAGTGTTTACCGCTTCACGCACACAAACACCACCTTCAAAAATGTTTCAATATTTTCAGTATTTTTAGATGTTGAGGAAAGCTGTTTTTTTTTTCGTTTAAGCTTAAGGTATTTTAAAAGTATTCACTGGCAGAGATGCCGTGAGACATGCGACCAGCTGTATATTTATATAATTATTTAGAAGCATTTAAAATGAATATGCAATTATTTATGCCTGCTATAATTCAGTCCAGATAAGTAAAATTTATTCCACCTTAATCCAGTCACACTGTCGGATTCAGTTCCTTACAGTCAAGAAAATCCTGTTCCTTCAACAAAAGCAAGTCCATTCGGGGAACTTCTGTAACATGTTTCACCCTCACAAACACAAAAACGGTCTGTGATTAAATCCATATACACTGTATTTGCAGTCAAACATAGCCAAAATTACCCACAATGCACACTTAAACTGCAGATTTCAGTGTATAGCAATACCCATAACTCAAAACTGCAAAACGTTGCTGAAGAATGATTCCAATGTACATATTTATTTAAAAAAAAAAAAAAAAAACTTTTAACGTGCTCGATTCTATACTTGTTGCTACATGTATTTAAATTAATACATTTTGTCAGCATAACTTTACATACAAAGTGTTTAAATTATATATATTTTTACCCAGGCTGTTCCTTAGTCTGTTTTTTTTTTTTTTTTTTAATCAAAAACAGTCAATTGGAAGCTCAAATTGACTGTTTGTAAGGGAAAAACAACGGTTTTAAGTGAGGATCCAGAAGACTCGCTTGCAGGTTGCCACTAGCCACATGTTTAAGAAACTGACCTGTTCTATCCCATAAGTCTGCATATTATACAGGACTACTGCCATCATCTGTCGGGGGTAGCAGCACCAGGCTCTGTTCTGGAGCCTTTAGAGATTATCGTACAAAGAAGGATGCTTCGAAGATTAAGAATCATGATGGACAACCCTGAGCACCCTCTTCATGGATAGTTTTGCAGGGAGCTGTATTGCACGTCATTAAAAAGCAATGACGTCGCAGAAGATTCTTCCTGACCACAGTTGTTGCTATCTACAATCACTCTTTGAAGAATCTTGGATAATGAGTTCTCCTCTAGCGTCTGATTTCTCTTTATAATCAAGCAATCGGAACACAGCAGGTGAATGTTGTGGGAGAAAAATAACAGATTTGGACTCGTGACTTTTACTTTATACCTGTTTCCTGTGGCTGGGTCAAATTTCCACTTTCCTTTGGGTGGCAAGCTAGTGCCCTGCATTGTCAAGTGTATGAATTTAATTTATCAAGGTCTGAATGATCAATAGCATTTCACATATTGATGAGGTGTATAAACTTCTCGAAGGTTCGATACCACATCCCTTTGTAATCCATTAACCTCTCCCTGGAGTTCAGGCCATCCTTAGATTTATAGGGACCCACTGTAATAAATCCACTTGTACATCATTTAGTGTCTTGGGGGATTTGCAGTGCATTCCTGTCTACAAAGCATCATTTATCCTAGCCTCATATTCTCATCTGCATTATGAAGAGTCCCAACGACACCCACCCTCAGTTTGCATACCCTGGCATGAACCTCGTGTGCATTTAAATTTGCTTCCTTGTGCCAGTGGCTCTTGGCGTGGCGGTGCAGAGAGGGGGCCGTTTGTCCAAAGCAACACCTTGGTTTTGACACCATTTGGCTCCCCAGCTGGGAGCCCTAACCTCATCAATCTTGCTGCTAAACGGAGAGCACTCAATAGGATGGTGTATTGACACGCTCTGAACTCCATTGTTCACTGGAACTGAGCACTCAGCAGGTTAGAGGCCTGAGTGTCTCCTTGGATCAATGGAGGAGCTGTCGGCCCATAGCTGCAGCAGGAAGCAGTCAGAGGACAACTGTGGCTTCTCTGCTCCAGTTGGAACTAATCCTTGTCCTCCACTGTTACTCTGTCCCACTTTTTTTTTTTGGCTTTCATTTTCCCACCACCTGAAATGGGGATCCCTCTGAAGCATCAATCTTATCCAAACTTGTAGATAGCTCCAGGAAGTGTCCTATAATATGCTTTAGTAAAGGTCAAATGCAATTCAGGATGGTGCAAAATGGGGATAAAATGGTAGTTTTTCATCTTCCCCGTGCGACAGGAAGCATGTGTGTGTATATGGTTGCTTGTGGAGATACGACCAGTATACAATGGAAACATCCTTTTAATCTACGTGCCTTTTCAAGGAGGAACTCTATAAAGTGAAAGGGATCAAAAGGAGTCACGGGTGCATCTCAGTACCTGAAAAGTGAATTTATTTGGTTGATGTCATTGAAAAAGTAAAATACATTCTTACAGAGTGATATTTTTAAGGAATCTCAGTTAATTCTGATGCTAAGAGAGAATGAAACCAAGAAGCCACTTTCTCCCAAAGTTGGAATTTCACATAAAACCAATAATAATAATAATAAAAGATTTTAATACGGAGATATTTTTGTAATAACCTTGTAATGGCCCGTGCAGTCATAGTATAGACAGGCTGATTGGACAGATGTGCAACAGGCAGTCGGTGATGCCTCAACAACGAGGTCAGCCACAAAAGTTATTACTAAAGAATTTGGGTATTGCTGTATCCAATCATAGTAATGGAAAATTAAGAGGAAGGAAGCAAAACTGTTGTTGGAAGAAAGGTGCACAGTCAACAGAGATAACCACCACTTTGGAAAGATTATGAAGAAAAACCCTGTTCTAGAAGTTGGGGGACATTCACAAGGTGTTGGGTATGTGTGTCACGATCCACCACCTTCACTTTGTACATTCCTTCTGTCAAGTCGCTCCTCAACCAGAAGCAACGCTAGAAGTATCTTATCTGCGCTGAATGTCTGATTGCTTTTGGGAAACCAAGGTACTGAAGCTGCTACCCCCGCGACCCGACCCCGGATAAGCGGAAGACAACGGACGGACGGACGGACGGACGAAGGTCCGAAAAGTGTGAAGAACCATAGGTTTAAACATGCTTGCGGTCAAGTGCAACATTTCCACAGTCTATGATGATCTGGGGAACTGGGTTATCTGCTGGTGTTATTCCACTATGTTTTAGCAAGTCCACACCTTACACAACCATCTACCAGGAAATTTTAGAACACTTCAGGTTTCCCTCTGCTGACAAGATTTGTGGTGATGCTGATTTCGTTTTCCAGCAGGACCCAGCACCTGCTCACAGTGGCAAAAGTATTCATACGTGTGGAACTGCAATGCTTTGGTCTGAAATTATCGGTACGGGTTTGACTGAGAAACAAAATCACCTTACCTAAACCTCACAGAAAATCTGTGGAGTATTGTCAAGAGGAAGCTGCGAGACCCCAGAGGAACAACGCAGACAGTCTGAAGGACGCTGTCAAAGCAACCTGGGCTTTCCTGTTATATTTCGTATTTCATAAACAAGCAGTGGAGAATCCTGAAGAATGAGGTTAGGTAATATTTGCGACTTTCCTGCCAGTTCTATAAGTTTAAAAGATGGGTCGTTATTTCTGACTTTTATGTTGCAAATCAGTTTTTACAATGTCATTTTCTCCACTGGTGTTAATTTGACTGTCGGCAAAAAGCAGCGGCCAGAAGCATTGTTGGTTTCTGGGCTGTGTAGTTCTTTTGCCTTGTGTTAGTGTAGGCTTATTGAAACCAAAATACAAAATGGCGCCGCCTGTCCAATGTTTATTTATAACATTTGTTGGGAGTATTGGTTTGTTCCTGCTCCCATCTGCTCCTGTTAATTTATTTTTTTTATTATCCAGTACTGTTCTAATCACGTGATTATTAGTGAATAATCAGGAATCCCGTGACCTGTAGGATTCCTAAAAAAATGTCATCCTGTAGTTACACAAGTTTAAAAAGCTACGTTTCCGAAAAAGACTGCAACTATTTACTCTTGACTCCAAGATACTACTAAAGCTTGGTTCACACGGCGAGAGTTTAAAATTGTCGGCCAGTTTTAGAAAAAACCTGAGAGACAGCACACATAAAAGATAAATCGTAGATATAACAGGTTTGCTCGTACAGTGTGTTATGGTTGGTCAAATGGAAAGCACAACACACCACACAACGAGCAGATATCACTCAGGAGGATCATTCGGATATCAGACAGGAAATCTTGCAAAACTTCTTGAGATTAACTGTTTATCTGAACTCACATTTAGTCTCGAGAGGTTTTGGAAGATTTTCCCCTCTGATATCCATGGACGACAAAGAAGAATAATGATGATAGTTTGTGGACTAATTTTAAAAGAAAACAATATTACAAAAATATTGTTAAAGTTGGTTAAAGGAGTGGGGACAGCGCAAACAATGCCTCCACGTTTGCTGCACTATGTCACATTCAACTGGTGACGTGCTCCAACATGTTGAATATGCCCAATTTGAAGTCGGAGCGGTCCCAACGTCCTTCCAAGTGGACCACATGACTCTTAACACACCACACACTGCAGGAGAATCTCCTAAGATTATCTTAAGAGCCACCCTGATAGTCGGAGCCTGACAGAAGGAGAAGATCAAGGCAAAAATTGGGCAAATTTTCTTGCCGTGTGAACCCAGCATAAAGATCATGAATTATTCTTGCAGCATTTTATTTTACCTTTCTACAGTATTTGAATTTGGTGTTATTGTTAAACTTATGTTTGCTATTTTTCTAAAATGAAGTATTGTTGTTTTTTCTTGCCCCTTGGTGAAACTTTTGGATTTGAGTATTTAAGACCAAAATCTGGTTCAGATACCATCAGCATTAGTTCTGTTTGGGAATTTCTTCCTGTTTCTACAAACTTGATTCAGAATAACGTCTGTCTACCGCTGGTAAGATCCCAGCAGTGTTGCGCAGGTGCACCTTTAAAAATAATTAGTTCATTTCAGGCGAGTTAAAATTAATTATTTATGCTCATAGTGTAACTGATAAACATTCTGAATGAAGCTCGCAGCTCCAACATGAGCTAGTTTTGATTTTTAAAGAAAGTTTGTAAATCTAAATGCGTACGTCATGGTGTTATTCACCAGCATATTGATTATGTGTCACAAAGCATTTTTAACCTGCCATTCCTTCAGTTTTCATCTCTCCCTTTTGTCTTTGTTTTATAATGGCCTAATTCCCAAAGCTGCTGAACAGATCCACATATTTACTGCTTTCAGCCTCAGAAAGCAGGGTGAGTCTAAACAGCTGCCCATTTAGACTATGTTTGTAATTGCATTCACTTTGACCCACTTATCCACCCATCAGATAATATTTAGGTACATTTTTGTTGTTTTTTTGCCCTAGTGTGTCAAACTTAATCACAGCAGTAGTCTTGAAACATGTAAAAAAAAACTTTAAATGTTTCAGGGCCGTGAATAATTTTCTCTTTTACATTACAATGGCATGTTCACCTATTGTGAGTTGTTTTCGTGTTAATCTTTCTCAGCCTGTTTTTGTTGTTTCTCCAGGATGTGCTTCAGCCTCTCCCAGTCCTCATTATGTGATTGTGTACTTTGTCATGACAACGATTCTGTCTGTGCTGATGGGTAAGAGAAGTGTTGCTTATCAAAATAAGTTCAATTTGTTTAATTTTGGGACCATTTGCTTCACTGCATGTGCAGTATCGTCTGGATTTCAATTGGATTTTGCTACCAAGGATTACCAATTACCACGAGGAATCAGGAAGTAGGCCTGTCACAATAACAAATGTAGCTGGACGATAAATTGTCCTAGAAATTATTGCGTCAAATGATAATATTGCCATTTGCAGACCATTTTCAACTAATATAATGATAATGGTATAATAATGCTGTATTTTGTGCTGTTGTACAGCTGTGAAACTGCCATATGTGGCAAGTATGTTTTCCCAGGTAATTCGTATTGGGTGTCAAATGTTTTTCAAAATGCCGGCTTTTCAACTAAATTAGAGGGCATCATCTCTTTAGAGATGATGCAAAATACAATGTCAGTGTCAGTGTGCAGTAGTTTGCAAAGCCATTTTTGTATTTGGTTTGGTGATTAAACTCTCCCGTGACTGTGGATTGTCAGGAAGATGGAGACGGCCCACTGGTTATAGTTTTTTTTCCCAATAGGGAAAACCTGTATTGGGTGATTGTGTTTTAGGTGCAGCTGCAAGTTTGTTGTATTACAGTGTTTTGTTGCCACTGCTTTAGAACAAAGCTTTGGAACAAATGTGACATTCACCACCTTTCTTTGATTTAAATCCAAAGAGCTCCCACACTGCCACTCTTTCAAATCTTGACTACCATTTCACAGCCTTGCTACTCCTCACGGGGCACTCATGCTACGCTCTGAGCTACGTAAGGAGACCGTGTGCTTGTCAATCTCTTTGGTTAAAAGATATTGAGATGCAATGAAATCAAACAAGCAATGCAAACGGAAATTATCAAGCTAATTCAAAGGTGCTTTGCGCAAGTCCCTGGAATTTTTGCTGACGTCTGCCTCCTCTGGCGACAATTTGCAATGACACCAGTGCTACGCATGTGCATGGAAGAAGAGAGAAAAAAAGCTAGCATCTGCAGTTGTGTAATTAGAGACATGGAACTGTTGCAAAAAATTGTTCAGGGTGAGCAGAAGAATCACTTGCATCATGCCGCCCATTGTGATATGCAACATCATGGCACATCCAAACTACCTTAAAGCCACCTTCCGCCCCGTTGTGATGCTCGGTTTGAACTTCAATGACGCAACTTCACAATATCTACATGAGTTAATACATTGACTTACTGCCAGGTGTTTGGCTGAGTAGCTATGTGTGTTCACAAGCAATTTAAAGGGTGATTCTAATGAAGTGTAATTGCAGTGTTCAAGATGAAAGTTAGTGTTATAGTTCTTAAGACCCGTCTTTGTTCCTTGACCACATTTACCAGGTGGCCTGAACTCCATTTTCACTGGGGCTTGTCTCAGATGTGTTGGACACAGACCAGTCAAGACCACAGCAGCAATAACAGCCTGTTTTACTGAGACTGACTCCCGACTCCTGTCAAATCCAACAAAGTTTCCTACTTGGTTAATTCAAATGTTTCTACCTACAACTCTACGTGCCAGGGATAAGAAAACTAAAGAGTTGAATCCTCCGTCTCTTACAGTTGCCTTCTCTCGATCTGTCTGCAGCTAACACTAAGTCTTTTAACTATTAGATGGACGCACACGTTCTTAAAAAGTTTCTACCTCATCTTTTTAACTTAACAGCTTAACAGATGTGTTGGGCGAGTGGCAAGATGCTGGAGGTCTGCCTGAAGCAGCCAATAAGCGTTTGTATTAAATTTAAAAAGTTACTGGCCTTCCTCAACATGCTACCTAGAGATGACCCGATTGATGCGCCCTCTGACAAATGACGCAAACCCACAACTTATTTACAAAAACAGCCTGAGATTTGTGTTCCTAATTGAAAATGTAATTTTGTGATTTGATTTTAAAGCTCATCTTCTCCGCTAATAAAAGTTCAGCCATTCCAAAAACGAATGAACCGTGTTTTTGTTGGGGAATGCCATGTGCAACGACTGCTGGAGTGAGGCACCAGTCCTGTCACAGCCCTGCAAGGATAAGAGGATGGACAGACAGATGGACAGATGGAATAAAAGGAAACGAAGGAGATTAGGAACTGGGTGGTGTGTGTCCTATGAACAATGCTCATTGTTCAGTTCATAGGCAGCAGCAGATTGGCTACTTGGGAATTTTGTAGTAAAACATCACTTTTTGCACAGATAGCACATGCTGACATCTTGTTTGACACTGAAATTACTGCCCCTTTCTTAAAATATTAAACTTTTCCTACTTTTTTTTCCAGATCCAGCCTTTTTTGCTTAGTAATCTCACATGTTCTCTTTCTCAAGACAGACTAGTTCTAAACAGAAAAAACAGATACGGTGAAATTACTTTGAAGCATTTGCAGCAAAATTGATATTATTATGATTACAACAATGATCTCCCATTGATTTATTTGTGGACTTGTATTTTCTTCCCTTCGGTCTTGGTTTCTTTCCCAGTCTTGCTTCCTCTAAGTCTTGGTGCTGACTCATCTCAGATATGGAGGGTCTTGAAGCTACCCCATCACTTCCTAACCCTAACAAGTGAAATTTATTTACCCTGACACTTTGTTCAATGTCGTTTTGATGTTTAAAAAGTACTCAGTGGTTGCTTCAATGCAGAATTGTTCCTTCTGCAAATAAGAGTTAATAGATGGTAGTTTTAGTTCTGCAAAATCATCCAAGTCAGTTTTTCCTAATTTACACGTTTCCCCTGGAGTCCCCTCAGGCACATGCATGGATGTTTTTGGGAGCAGGTGCTCAAGCCCAATAACGGGCATCCATTGCCTAATGTATTCTTAAACAAAAAGCACAGTAGGATATATTTACCTTCTAATTATTCTTGTTGATACAATCAATACACATCCAATCAAATAGGGTAACTCAAATGATAAAACTGAATAAATAAATTAACAACCTTTAAAAACAGATAGAACAAGGTCATAATGTGAATGTTCTTTAATAACCAAACAACATATTAAATAATTATCCAAAAATGTTGTAACTTAACACTTAAAACTCTGCTCTGGATAGATTAAATAAAATAAAGCATCCCATATAGTCTCTAAAATGTTTACAAAGGAGGCGAGGTTCTCAAGTAAAGTGAAGGGAGCAGGATTGTTCAGGTAGTCTTACGCTAATAATAATAATAATACCATTACCAATGTCACTTCATACCTCACCAGGCTCAATTCAACTTAAAACCTACCTTTCATTTCAAATCAAACCGACCTTGGGTAGTTCATGCTAACCATGGGCCTACTATTGTGTGACAGCTAAATAACATATTCCTATTTATCTATACATTTTTCGTATGCTTCTCTATATCATACAGCAGTGGTCTTCGTTCAGAAACTAAAAACCTTCTACATCCAATTTGGCTTCAGACGCAATCACTCAACAGAGACCGCCACATGTTTGCGGTTGGAGCAAGTTGATCATTCTCATGACATAAGAAATATCCTTGGTGCGGTGTTCCTTGATCTAAAAAGAGGCCTCTAATACCGTGAACCAGATATGATATTGAATTGAAATTTAAATTGAAGCTAATTTCAATGCTTTCAACTTTTGATTCCTCCTAATAATGAGTGTCTTGGTTCTAGTCATATTTATAACATTGTGTCATCTTCACCGCTGTTGTGAATACCCTGAGAGACGGTTTTGTGTGATTCTCGTGGTCCACCTGTCAAAAGGAGAACTGAAAAAGGTCGAGGAACACGCACCTAAGATAGATCTACCAGGTGAGATTCTTTATCTTTAGGTTATTTTTACATCTATGAACAGCACAGAGAATTCTTAAGGTGCGTTCACACCAAATTTTTCGCCCTCCCTCAAAATGCATTGTTTGCGTCGCCAACCGTTTATTCGCTCCTGATTGCACCTTTACATATGGATATCATGTAAAGCACTCGCTCCATTCGCCTTGTTCAGGATTGGTGTGAATGCACCCACAAAGTATTTCTCAGAACATTTATGGGTTCAGCAATTAAAACTCCAACTGAGATGAAATGGGACCCAAATATCGGCGTAATTTCATTTATAAAGAATGTTTCCAAACATAAAAAAATGAAGCATGTTTTGTGAATTCCTGTTGTTGAGATGAAGAACATAAAATTTATAGTGTGATGCTGCATTCAGACCAGTTACAATTACAAGTTATTTTGTTAAAGTAAATGAGAAATTTAGATTTTTAATTAAGTCATTGAACTAATTATTTTCAGGATTTTAAATAATTTTCCACATTCTTGGTCTGACCCTGATTTAATTCTATATAGTTCCTTTTAAGAAGCCACCCTTTTTATTTTGGAAATGATCACTAGGAGGACACAATTTCTTTTATCAACCGGAGGGTAATTCCATGTTTTGCTGGGAAATATAATATTACACTTTCCACTGTTGAAAAAGTGCTTCCATATTCTGCTGTGTTTTCTTTGGCCAGGACTTGTCATATTAAGTAAATCAGCAGTTTTATGCCTCGCACTATTCTAAAACTTGCAATAAAAAGCCCTCTTTAAAAGGGTTAGACGGGTGAGAAGGAGCATTTTGAATTATTTTCTGGATTTAACAGGAAGTCATTGAAGGGAAGCTAAAACAGGAGACATTTGATCTCTCTTTTTAGTTTTCATCAGAAGTCTTTCTGCGGCGTTTTGGATCAGCCGAAGGCTTTGAACTATATTTTCTGGACTTCCTGATAGTAAAGACGTCCAGCTTCAAAGTAACAATGTATGAACTAGTTTTTCAGCATCACCCCTGGACAGAATATTTCTAATTTTGACAATATTCTGAAGGCGGATGAAGGAAAGCCAAGAAACCTGATTAATATGGGATTTAATGGCATCTCCTGGTCAAAAATTCCACAAAGGTTTTTCACTTTATTACTGGAGGCCAATTATATGCCATCTATATTAAGTGAGTATTTTATTAACATCTACTGTGTATAATTCAGAATATTATTCATGCAAATTCCCCAGTGTATTATTTCTTTGCTTGTTTTCGTTCATAAGTCTGGTTGCCACCAAGCGAGAATACAGCAGAGGCCATCCCAGAGGCAGTGGCTGTCTGATATCCTTGCGTCCCAAAGTGATTGTTGTGAAAATACTTGTGAAAAGTGATGGAGTTCAGCATTTGTATTTTTTGTGTGCCTTTTCCATATTTATCACCTTAGTGGGTTTTAGCCTAGGGATGTTGTTACTGTTATTTTAAATGAGCATGCTGACATTTATATGCATGTAAGAGTTGTTTGGAAAAGCATATATTTAATATCTCGGTCATTGTTAGTGATAAAAATGCATTTTCTTGGTTTGAAAATAAAATATTATTCTTGTGAAAAGTGTATTTGTTAATGTGTTGCTTCTGTTGTCTGTGTCATTTGTTTCTTTGTAACAAATTCATGTTCCTCATGAAATATTAAAGCAATAGTTTTGCATTACTTTAGTAATCATTAGATATGATGTTGTTTGGTGCTACGGAAAAAACAAACCTGTGCTTAAACAGAATTATTCTACGTGTATTTAGTTTTCAGTGATTTTATATAATGTACAATTTTTTTTTTTTTTTAAAACATCAAGTTTGTAGTAGAAAAGTTAAGACTTAAACTTTGAAAGAGATTTTTTTTAAGTTGATTCTGTATCAGTCAAGGGTTGTTTTAGGGAACAAACAGCTTCAAGAAGACGAACACAGCAGACGAGTCAGGGGTGAAGTTGTGGAGAAGCCTGAAGCGGGGACGGGTTCTAAAACATCCCAAGCTTTGACACCAAACCATCGTCTCTCAAAGAAAAGAGCATGAATGTACAAAGATGTAGCCGTCCACCTAAACTGAGAGGAGACAGAATAAAAGAAGCAGCCAAGAGGCCCATGGGAACGCTGGGAGAGCTGCAGAGATCCACAGCTCAGGTGGAATAATCTTTTAATATGACAAGTATTAGTTGGGTGTTCTACAAATGGCCTTTATGTAGTGGTGGCAACAAAAAGGCAATTGTTAAACGAGTTAAACAGTGTAACTAGTCCTAGTTCTGATTTACCAGAGGATATTTAGGAAACGGTAATCGTGGAATGGGGTGCTCTGGCTAAATGAGATCAAATTTGAAGCTCCAGGCCTACATGCAAAATGGAAAGTGACTGCACATCTCCCTGAGCACACCATCCCCAGAGTAAAACACGGCAGTGGCAGCATCATGCTGTGCGGACGCTTTTATCAGCAGCGACAGGGAAGCTGGTGAGAGTTGATGGCAAGACGAGCCATCTTTATTAATGAGCGCTGTAAAAACAGCCAGTACTGACCTAAGTGCTGACCAGAAAAACTGGTTAAAATAAATGAATACAGCATTACAATTTAAAACAAAACAAAATAAGGATTTCATGTAGAAATAAAATCCTAGTAAAGGTAGCAACTGGGAAATACAACATAGGCAGGAAGAAAATAAAAACTAAAATGTGTATATTGAGCAGATTTAAAACTGTCAAGAGGATTTTCTAAACTGCAGCGGCAAAGCCATCCATAATTTTGGGTGACGCAATAGCAAAAGCCCGATCTCGCCTAGGCTTCGGCCTTCTCCTTGGCACCTCCAGCAACAGCTGGTCAGCTGATCTGAATAACTAAGAAGTGGAGTGCAGGTGATGGGAAGAGCGATAGACCTAATACTGGACTTGGATTAAGCTTTTCTCCCTTAATAAAAATCATCAACTGCTTTTTCCATTTGTTCAGCTTATTTTTTTTTCTGAGTTTGATGATCCGACACATTTAAGTGACCAGCTTATGCTTGTATACTACAAAATATTTTTCTCCTACACTTTCTGCATCTAAGATTTATAGAGGCAATGGAGATGTCTTGGGGTGTTTTGTCCTACTACCCACCTTAATTGCTTTAACTGGTCACTAGAGAGTTTTTGGATCAAAGCTTTTAATTACTCTCCTGCAGCTGTTTTAGTCTAAATCCTCATCTTTTTTTACAAAAATTGTGTATTCATGTGAACCTCAGTGTGCGGGATGTGCATTTCAGCGATGTTCATGCACACAAATCCCCTCCTAGCATTTTCTAAAAGCAGCGTTCCTGCTCTGGGCGGCTGCTGAACAACGGCTCCTTCCAGGTGAAAATGAGAACATTTGACGCGCCAAGGTCACTGGAGGAGGGTTTGCCTGTATACGGCTTCGACTGCTGGGCCGAGCGAAGCGATGGCAAGTCATAAAGCACTTTGTCATCACCGGCGGTATAAACTTACAACAATCAAGCGGGATCATGCCCCCTCTCTCCCAACCCTGTGTGGCCTGTGTCTTGATGTTCCCTTGGCTTCGTTGCAGAATCTCTTTTTGAACCTGAACGAGCTGTGCTCCTTATTGACAGGCAGAGGAAGTTGCTGTTAAGGTCCAAGGTGTGGGGGATGGGGGGTGTTGGGGGGCTGATCTGACTGGCAGTATTTACGAACGGTTGGACAATGAGCCATGAGGGGCTCGGCAGTGAGCCGGGATGCAGAACGGCCTCGTTCTACGCTGGTGCTCAGATTGGATTATCCTAGGAAAGGTCTGCCAGCCTGCTGCAGGTTTGCAGCTGCAGGCCATGCAGGGGCAACAGGTGTGCTCCCTGCCGACATTTGTTTAGATTACACTAATCACAGGGCTCGACTCAGGGAGCACCTGAAGCATCCTGCTAACAGGCAGGACGACACTGGGAAGGCGGGGTGAGAAAACAACAAAAAGGGAGGGTTTAGGTTTATATTTTAAACAACTTCTTTAAACAGCCAACTTCGAAAGAAAGACAGCAACGTTTGCTGACTTTATACATTTTGATTTCAGAAAGCTGAAGCTGAAGGGAGACAGTGAACCCAGATTAAGGGTGTCCAAAGTGCGGCCCATGGGCCATTTATGGCCACTGGATTGCAATTTAAGAACAATTTGGTCCACCAGCACAGCTGGCAAGCTGGCTTCTTATTTTTAATTAGGGTTAATTTATCACAGACGGTTTAAAATTTTCTTACAATTTCCATCATGGGAGAAGAAGTGGAGGTGTTTGAGGAATATAAATACCTCGGTGTTCATCTGGACAACAGACTGGACTGGAGACGCAACAGTGAAGCCATCTACAAGAAATGACAGAGCAGACTGTACTTTTTGAGGAAGCTTAGGTCCTTCAAGGTTTGCAGCAAGATGCTGTATATCTTCAATAAGTCTGTTGTTGAGAGTGTCATCTTCTCTGCCATCATCTGATGGGGCAGCAGCATCAGAGCCAGGGACCTAAAAAGGCTCAACAGCCTGATAAAGAAGGCTGGTTCTGTTCTGACAACTGTGGAACCTCTGGACATGATGATGCAAAGAAGGATTTTTCATAAAATCAAAAAAATTATGGACAATCCTGAGCATCCTCTTCATGACATTGTCATTGGTAAACACTCTATTCAGTCAAAGGCTTCTTCAGATTGGTTGTAAAATGGATCTCTACAGGAAATCTTTCCTGCCCACAGCCATCACCATCTATAATAACTCTTTGACCAAATGAGTTACACCAGCATTTAATTTCCCTCTGGGATAAATAAAGTATTTTTCAGTTTGAATTTCATTTGAAATGTTAGCTACTACTGAAAGAATTTGTCTTTTAATAACCACACTTTTCAAATTCTCTTTAGTTTCATGATAAATAGGGCAACATCTATACAATGACTTTGAATCAAATGCAGACTAAAATGTGCCTTTAATTCATTTAGTAAAATTTGTCTTAATATAGCAAGTGTTTTCAAAGAAAGACTTGGGGGATCGTAAGGTGGTAGTGCTCTGCATCCAATCCTTTGTTTTCAAATATCTTTGGTGTGAGCATTAATCCTAAACATTATTTGTATCTCCTGCATTGGTAAATGAATGTTGTAGAATTTGAGCAACAATCACAGCTGGTTTCACTTATCACGGTTAAGGTCAGAGTGTGTGTGTAAGGTTTATCCATAAGAAAAATGCTCAATAGTGGTTGTGACGAACCAAAGACCCCCCCGTCCCCCCCGCCCGAGCGCCTGTATTTCATGCTTTGTTTTTGCTGTTTTTGTAAGTAAATGAAGTGATTTTGTGTATATTTCCAATAACATGACCACGTGAGCAGAGGTACAATACTGTGTATGTGCGCAGTGATTAAATAAGGAGAAGCAATGGAGCCAGTGGAGGAGTAATACCAAAACCTGTAGGTCACATTGGTCTGTTGGCTCTTACGGTAGCCGTGTCCATTGTCGGCATCTTGCTTTCTGATATTTCAGCGGTACAGCCGGTAAACGGCATGTAACACCTAATTATGTAATAACGCCGCAATATGTAATAATGTAATACAATCGGGCTTCGAAATGTAATAAAACAAAATTGAAGCTGCATTATGTAATAATAGACGCAAAATGTAATAAAATCCTTGAACACATTTTGCAGTACTTTTTGCCATATTATGTAATAACATTATTACATTTTGTACAGATTATTACAAAATGCAAAAAAAAGCAACAACTTACCGGCTAATGCTGGGGGTTTAAAAAGTACATTGCGGCCTTAATGGAAAACTTGCCACTGATAGCGTTTTTTTGTTAGTTTTTTTTTTTTTTTGTCTTCTGCAGAAACCCATGAATGAGTTTAACATCTACTGAAAAAAGTTTAAAAGATTTTAATGTGTAGTATCTAGGACATGATCGCTATCACAAATGTATTCATTAGGAGGAACACAAACACTGGTTTGTGATCATTTATTAATGCATAATGCACCACATCATTACATCCCTCAACATTTAGTAATAATCTAAAGAAACTTAATAAACATTTAAGTTTTAAGGAAATAAAAAGTTGTTTTGTAATCTCGTGTTTGGGTCAGTGTGTGTCCAACAGTGTGAATAAATAAAGTGTATTTTTTTTATATTGATTGTGTTGTATTTCACCTGACACTCACTGTTGCTCTCTTCTTTTGTATTCTCCAGCTGTCTAAACATGCACATTTCCAACTATCCGGCACTGATGTGCAGTGAAAGACGGCCTTTAAAAAAAAACCCTGAAAGACCGCCCATTTGACCTTGTCCTTCATAATTGGCACGGATTGTCATAGCGAAATACAATCACTGTTTTCACACTCACGGAAAGAGGAGGGCGAGTGAGAAAAAAAGTCATCCCTAAATTCCCCTCGGTGGACGCCCCGATGTCTTGTTTTGGAGGGTCTGTGGTACACTGAATTCTTCTTGTAACAGAAACCCAAAGTGAATGATAGACTTTTACTATTATTAGCTGCAGCAGAATCTCCCCAACCTTTGCTTCTTCCATACTGCAAATATCACATTGCTGATGTATTCCATATTAAATTACTGAGTTTTAACTGAGCGCTGGTGTGCAGTGTCTGTTATCAGCAACCATAATGTGGAAGATTAGCGCACACATGATGGCCACCTGTTGCCCCGCTCTGGTTTATGAAGGTCACAGCTGTGATACTGAAACGAGTCTTTTTAAAGGCTGTCGTCAAGTTGATCTGAGCCTGGCAATATACAAAAGTCATTCAACAGAAATAAATCGCACAGTGATGTATTTAAATGTTATATGCTTTTATTTGGACACCACCCCCAAAAACTGCTGAACTTTCCCCTAGTTGGTATATTTTTAGATCCTAAAAAAGTTACTAGGCATCTAAAGAAATGCAGTGCTCACTTTCCGTAGTAAAGGTCAATGTTCGTGATTCAAAAATTAGAAAGAGACTGGGCAAAAATGGTATCAATGAGAGAGATCTAAGGCGAATTCACTGCTGCCCAGAAAATAACACAAAAGCCTATTTTACATAATGCAGTGTTCTGCTTAAAGGGATCTTTTAATGTTCTATGGAGAGAATATGAAGTGTCAGTATCTTGTGTGGTAGAAAGTCATCTGAACAACCTCAGTGTGGAGAAAATTAGATTAGTTTGTCATGGCTTGTCAGTGCATCTGTGCAAACACTGCATTGTGAACCTTTAGCTCGACCAACGGCAATAATATTCTATGTGGGGCGACTGTGGCTTGATGGGTTGAGTAGTTGTCTGGCAACCAGAAGGTTGTGGGTTCAATTCCAGCTTCCCCTTGCCACATGTCGATGTGCCCTTGGGCAAGGCACTTAACCCCAAGTTGCCTACCGGGCTGTGTCTCGGTGTATAAATGTGTGCGCGTTAGTGAGAGCGACTGGGTGAATGTGGCTATAGTGTACAGCGCTTTGGGTGGTCAGTATGACTGGAAAAGCGCTATATAAGTTCAGTCTATTTACCATTTACCATGTAAAACACAGGCTGCAAAACTGCTACATGCAACCTGGCAGGGTGAATATTGGACACACTCTCCTAGTACATGGTTAGACTGCTCTTTAAAGGGGACATATGCTTTTTAATACCTTCCCTTTTACATTGAAATCATTCAGTTGTTATCTATTACCCCGTTTACACTACCCTTTTTTAAACTGTGCCGAGAACGGTCTGAACTCGGTAACTGAGGTAACTATCGAGTGTAAATGGATCGCAAACTGAACCGAACCGTGCCAGACACAACCGTACTGCGCTAAATCTAGACCAGTTCGATAGTAGGGCTCGGCCCGGTTTTTCAGGGGCACGGTTCTCGGATAACAAAGAGCGCATGAGCAGACCGCGTCATCTCCTTACAGTCAGCGGACTAATTTTGCGGTTTCAGACATTCACAAAAATACTAGCTTCTCTACTGTGCCATACGATTTCCAGCGATGATTCTGCTTAGCAGTGTGATGAACCTCAGCGTCTGTCGTTGTTTCCGGCCTCTGTAAGCCCTGATTAGATGTTTGTTTGTCTTATCCACTTCCCAAAAGCCGATTCCGTCAAGTAAAGTCTTCCTGAATGTTACGGGCGCCGCCATTTTGATTTGCTTGAGTCCGTCCTTCAATCCTAGAGAGCAGTAGTACCGCGGATGGTCACTAGGAGGCGAGGAACCGTGCTAGCTTGATGTGTAAACAGTCGTCAGAACCAACCTCGGCTTGGTTAACTGATCCAAGCTCAGTCCGAGCTCGGCATGGATCGGTTTAACAAGGGTAGTGTAAATGGGGCTTATATATAGCGGAAATGCAATACTTTGATCTGAATTCCTCATTAATGTTGCACTACAGCCCCTCTTTTACCCCTGTTCTGAGGTGTGTCTGAGAGCAACTTGTTTTGTTGCCGTCTCTTTAAATTCAAATGAGGCACTTTACTCCCCTCTAGGTCACAGAGCGTTCCCTGTATGCTGGGGGTGTAATGAAATGTGTGGGTTAATATACCCAGAAACTGAAATTTTTCATTCATCCACTTGTAGCTTTGGTATCCTTCAGCTTGGTCTGCAAAATCCTCACAAATAAATAAATAAAAATTGAGGATTTGCAAAATTGATGAGCAGGAAGTCCATGACCTTGTTTAGCAGCTCCACAGCAAATACTGTGACATAATTGTTTAAAATATCTAACAGAGAGTAAAAAGAAAACCTGAACAGTTTGAAACATATGACCCGAACAGAATATAAAGATATCTTTGCAGCACCTGCAAATACTACATTTAACTTTTTTGCACTCCTGGAAGCTCCAAGCAAACAAAAAAGTTTAAGTTTAAAAATTTAAGGGCTAAATGTGGATATTGCGTGAGTTGACCCCTTTACTTTAGAACTAGCTTAATTTTCCGTACCATAGACTCAAGAAGGTGACAGAATTATGCCTTTAGATCATTTGGTCAACACTGACATGATAACACACAGTACTACAAATTTATCAGCTGCACATCCATGAAACAGATCCTTTATTCTACCAAATCCAGTAGGTGCTCTGTTGGGGTGAGATCTGGTGACTGTGAAGGCCACTGAAGTACAGTGAACTCATGTCAAGAAACCGTGACATGTTGCATTATCCTGCTGGAACTGAGCATTGGCAGGTGGCTTCCCTGCAATCATAAAAGGATGGCCATGGTCAGCAACAATCCTGAGGTAAACTGTGCAGATTAAAATGTTCTGCTTTTGTAAAGGTGCCCAAAATGTGTCAAGGAAATCTCCCCTACACCACGGCAATACTAAAATCAGAATAAGCTGTGTATGTGGTTCAGAGATGATATCTCGCGTACTCTGGTAATAATGCATGATTGTTCGAGGTACTGTTTTATCCTCTTGCACTAGTCTGTTCAATTTCCTCTCACCTCTGACGTCAACAGGTCATTTTCTTCCACACAACTTCCACTCACTGGATTTTATTTCTCTGTTGAAGACCACAATTGGTAAACAAGAGTTGTTAATCAAAATTCCACTAGATCGAAATAAAATTAACTAAAATGATCTAAAATGCTCGGATTAACCCGTCTGACACCAACATCCATGTTGATGCTCGGCTTGAACTTCAGCACATCGTCGTTACAAGATGAAGGAACAACAGTGTAAATAATTACTGTCTTCTGCATGAGGGCCATCTTCCCTCTATTGCAAAGAGGACTGTCATTTGAGGATTTATAAAAAGTTGTTTTTTTTGCTTGACCTACTCTGCACATTGTTGAGAGGGTTGGAAAGTTGTCAGTACATTTAAAGATTAAAGGGCTAATAAACATGTTCACATGGGGTAGGAAACAACTGGACAAGGAAATATGTGGTGCAGTACAAGTCAAAATCCAATAAGCAACACCCAAATAAAAGAAAAACAATATACACTGTACCACTAGAAATATAAAAGTTCCTGCTTTGAAATTCTGACAAGACAGAAGTTGTAATCTTTGGACCAGAGTCTTTAAAAAATAAACTTCTTATTCAATCATTTATTATGGATGCCATTAACTTGGCCTCTGGTACTAAAGTTAAAAAAAACCTTTTTTGACCACGAGATGTCATTTAAATCCCTTATTAAACAGGTTTCCAGAGTTTCCTTTTTTCACCTTAGGAATATTGCCAAAATTACAAATATTTTGTCCAGGAGAGAGGCTGAAAAACTAGTCCATGCATTTGTTTGACTATTGTAATTCTTTACTATCAGGAAGTCCACAAAATGTTGTTCAAAACGTTCAGCTGATCCAAAATGCTGCAGCAAGAGTTCTGATGAAAATCAACAAGAGGGATCATATTTCTCCAATTTTAGCTTCCCTTCATTGGCTTCCTGTTAAATGAAGAATATAATTTAAAATTTTCCTTCTCACGTATAAAGGCCTTAATAGTCAAGCTCCATCATATATCAGAGCTCTGATTACCCCGTATGTTCCTAACAGAGCACTTCAATCTCAGACTGCAGGTCTGCTGGTGGTTCCTAGAGTCTCTAAAAGTAGAATGGGAGGCAGATCCTTTAGCTATCAGGCTCCTCTCCTGTGGGACCAACTCCCAGTTTTGGTCCGTGAGGCAGACACCCTGTCTACTTTTAAGACTAGGCTTAAAATTTTCCTTTTTGACAAAGCCTAAAGTTAGAGTGGCTTCGGTTACCCTGAGCTATCTCTATAGTTATGCTGCTATAGGCTTAGACTACTGGAGGACATCAGGGTCTATTTTTCTCACTCTGCTAAGTTCTCCTACTGTTCTCCAATTTGGGTTAGTGCTGGGTTTATTGTTATTTCAACTTTTAATGTTTTATTCTCTGTCATTTTTTTCTTCATAGTAGGTACACCTGGTCTGTTGTTCTGTTAGAGGTGATACCATCCAGGGGAGGCAGATCATCTGCTATTACCATATAACATAGAAAGGATTCCTGGGTCAATGTATACTTCTGTGCTTTTTGTGTCTCTGCTTTGTCTTCCCTAACCCCTGGTTGTTTGAGGCAGATGGCCGTTCACACTGAGCTTGATTCTGCTAGAGGCTTTCCTCCCTGTTAAAGGGGGAGTTTTCCTCTCCACTGTCTTTTTGAGGAGTGTAGAAATGCATTATCTTTGAGTCACCAAGCTACACTGAGAACAACTAAAAAATGAGAAATTACCCTTAGGCAACTGATAAGTGGTTGGTGAGACTGTTGTTCGACATCACTGGATGGTGGTGTGTAGGATGACTCTGATGGTGAGGAAGATGAAGAGGACCAAAGGCAAAGCAGAGGACAGTGTGATGGAAGCTGAGAAAGGAAGAAAGTTGTGTGGCTTTTAGGAAGGAGTTGAGACAGGCTCTAATTTGGTGCTTCCAGATGACTAGACAACTACAGCTAATGCTATCAAGGAGACAGGTAAGAGAGTACTTGGTTTGTCTTCTGGAAGTAAGGTTGATATTGAGCCTTGGCGGTGGAACCAGGGGTGTGTTTGGAGAAAGAGATCAGCTAAGAAGTGGGACACTGTGGGGACTGTCAGGAGTACAGAGACATGCAGCATAAAGTGAAGGCAGAGGTAGCTAAGGCCAAACAAAGAGCATAAATTGACTTGTATGGTAAGCCGGACAATAAAGAGTACTTTGAAGAGTTGATGAAATGAGGAAAATGAGAGAGAACAAAGAGCAGAAGAAGCAACCACTGTGGATCAGGAAGTAGAACATTTTAGTAAGAATGAAGTAAGGAAGGCATTGAAAACACTGCAAAAAAGGAACTAAAGTAAGTGACATTTTCCTTAAATGAGTGTATTTTTCCTGCATTTGCACAGGCAAATTTAAATGATCTGCCAATGGAATGAGACTTTTGCATGTAAAATAAGCGAGATGCAGATTTCGGATCGTGCGGTGCATTATGGGTAAGTTATTATTATTTTTGGTTATCAAACAATATTCAAAGATCACGGAAAGCAAACTATGACTCTCTTCGACACAACGGCTGTCAAAAGACGTGCAAATGCAATGCAATGCAATGTGCAACTCACTTATTGGAACAACTTTCATCCTCTTAGTACAAGTGCAGTATATCTAACTATCTTATTCTAGGGGTCAAATACTCATTGTATTGGCAGATAATCTTATTTGCCTGCTCAAAGTAAGGACAAACACACTCATTTCAAGAGAATTTAACTTATGTTTTGTCTCCTTTTTGCAGTGGATAAAGTCAAAAGGCAGCTGGTCCTAATGGAGATTTGATAGTTTTAGTATAGGAAAAGTTTAATCTGATTGAATGTCAGACAGAGGGAAAACAGGCCATTTGCCTTTCATACAGTGTATGTAAATATCTGGTTTCAACTGTAAGTACTGATTAGGGTGGCATACTTTAGATAATACCAAGGAGCGACTGTTTGGTCATGTGTACTAAACCTACTACAATGTCTTCTAAAAGCAAACTATTTCATTTTAACTCAGTTTGCTGCTTTGGATTAAAAATTTCCGACAACATATTTAATAACTTGAGTATGTAATAAATATTTTCTGCATTGCTTTTGCCCCATAACCAAAACACTGTGTTCTTTTATTCATGTTCTATAACAAAGAAAGGAGATAAATTATACTTTCCACCACGTCCAACCATAAGTTTTACACCGTTTTTTTTAAGGTGACTGATACTTGGAGGAAGTTATTAGAGCAGATTAACGTATATACATACATGCACGCTATAAATTCCTAATTTTCCTGTTTCTGCAAGCAGATGAACCACTCCCGGGCACTTCCTCGTCTTTTTCTTCCCTAGAAAAATTACGGCTGAAAGGCTTTCTCGTCATTAACATAAAAATGAGTCACACGGGTGTCGGTGCCAGAATGAAACGGTTTTACGGCTCTCTTGAACGCCGTCTTTTTCTATGTTCGAGTCGTCGTTGAGCGGCAGAAACACCATGTTGGACTATTCCAGCTTATTGTCAGCCAATATGCCAGGCTTTTTTTTTTTTCCCGAAAGAAAATGATCCTGTTCCCCTCGGACTCGTGTCAAATTAAGCAAATTTACAGCTTAGTGCTTAAGAAGTTCTCTGTTTGCCAAGAAGGCAGGAGAAGCAGCGGCAGAAGCAGTAGCAGGCCTTGGGTTCTGCGCTGTGGCAGCTGAAGTGCAGCGAAAATCACTCTGCCCTCTCACACACAGAGAAAGAGAGAAAAAGAGATGGCCCCTCCGACTTTTTTTTTTTTTTTTGCTTTTAGCTCTCTCATTTTGGATCAGACTTATCAAGCGATTAAATGCTCTCCCCACTCAACTCTGAAGACCTCTGGTCCAATTCTGCAGCAAACTACTTGAAATGTAATGAGCCACGTGGCTACGGGCCAGCACGGATCAACCGTTTCGTGCACGTCTTCCTGGTTGCTGCCTGCTGCTCGATGTTTGTTCTCCCCGCGGGGCTCTGTTTAATTCTGCCGATGACTAATCTACAGTAATAGTAAAACCACAACCAAAGTAAAACAAATAGAACACAATGTTTGGTATTTCTCAGTAAACATTTATGTAACCGAATTGACAGGAGGCTCATTTTTCACCCGCTGTTTAAAAGGGGCCCCCTGTGCTAATCTTTCCACTGGATTCTGTTTGTTTTTGGGGCGCATGACAACTGAGCGCTTACCAATAACATCCCATGCGAATGTGTCTATCTGAAACTGTGTTTTGTTCCCCCGAAGCTGCAATTCTCCCAAATTTTTGCTTGAGAGACGTAGCCTTAAAGACCATGGGCGTCCACCACCTGTCCTCCGTGGGCTATGAGGTCCTGCAGCTTTTAGATCCGTCCCTTCTCCAAGACATCTGAATCAAACGGCTAAGCATGAAGTCAAGTCGTGTCGCGTCCTGCCAATTACCAAACTATTTAAAGCGAGCATACATCTACAAGTTACAGCACACCAGCTGTACAGGACTGAAGTTTGATATCCCTCCATTAGGATGATCAGTTTTTAACCAAAACTGTTCCTCCCAGAAATCGAAAAATGTCATGTAATCCAATTATTTACGAAACGTGGACCAAATTCAGGACAAACTGGATTATTCCTCTCCGGGATCTTAAATATTCTTGCCAGGGAGGATGTCAGGGTTCTGAGGCCCATAAAGAAGCGGGAGTGACCTGCAGCTCTGCAGGGGGATTGGTCGACAGGACAGCTAGTAGTTGTGCATTCCACAAAAAAGGAAAGCCTTCGAGGAGAGAAAAGCCAATTATAGTTCTTTTTATAATTTGTCCAGTAACCACGCTGAATACAGCCATCACTTGGAAGAAGATGGTCAGATGAGATCATAATGAACGTTTCTGGCCAACAAGCACACCTCTATGTGTGGAGGAAAACTAACATGGCACCTCACCTTCAGAAACCATCTCTACAGAGAAACATGATGATGGCAGCATGATGCTGTGAGCATGCTGTTCTTCAGGAGGGACAGAGAAGCTGCCAGGAGGTGACAACCCTACAGCCAGCGCTTCGGTGGGATTAGTTAGATGAGTGCATATTTCTGTGTTAGAACGGCCTGGTCAAGGTTCACGCCAAAGTCCAATCCAAGCTGACTTATCTCTCGCTATCTCTCCAAAGGGACAATGGGCAACAAAGGGAGGTTCTGCGTACTATTAGACATTAAATTAGACATGGATGGACTTTGCTTACTAAGTGACTGAGAGGGCGGATGACAGTTGGTTGCACCGTGTTTTATTTAGCGGGGTCAGATTGAAGGGGACTGAAGAATCGTTTAGAATTTTTAATTTGTAAAAGATTTTGAAAGCCACAAATTATTTTCCTTTCATTTTACGACATGCACCACTTTTTGCTGGTCCATCACGTCTAATCCAGAAAAGGTACAATTTATAGTTAGTGGTTGTAAGGTGACAAAAAAAGCTACATTGGATTTGAATACTGAAGGCACTGTATGTTCAACAAGGTCTCGTGAATTTGAATAGCTGTACAAAATTTACAGTTATCTAAAAATAAACAATAAATTCTGCCCTGGAATAAACTCTGACACCAGTGTGGACATGAAAACAAAAAGGAATGAAGCTTTTCAAAGAAAAACAATTAAAATGTTGTGAGTCATCACCACGGTGATCAGATCAGCAGTTTCCAGCTGCTTTGTTCAGTTTCGCGTGTGTGTGTGTGTGTGTGTGTGTGTGTGTGTGTGTGTGTGTGTGTGTGTGTGCGCGTGTTGGGCCTAGGGTTTAATCCAGTTTCTCTGGTTTTCAATGGTAAAAACACACTAGCCTTGTTTGTTTTCATCAACTGAATGTTCCAGTAAAAGCTGTGAGAAAACCTGGTTTGTTATCTGTATGCTTTCCGAAAATGCTTTGAAAGGTGGGAAAAAGTGTTCCCAGACAAGGAAAAAAAAATAAATGCAGGTATTGCGCCGGCTCACTCAAATCAGCATACATCATATCTTTAAAAGATTACATATTTGTTAAGAAACTAGATAAATGAAGTCACGGAAGAACATGAAGTCAGTTTTTCTCTGACTGGTGGCAGCTGCGTCAGAAAAAAAAAAAAAAAAAGCTCCCTTGGTGTGGTTATGCATAAATGTGGAAACTATAAAATGGCCGGAAATCTTATTTTTTTTGTGGGCCAATTTCAGCGTTTGATGTTTGAAGCCATCTCATGTTGTATGTCAGACTTTCCTTTTGCAAAAATTTTTCCACATACAGGGAATTTCTTATTTTGGCTGCCGATTTTAAAGTCTTACACTTAAACACAACATTTTGCAGACTGCCACAGAGGACGGTGCTGTCTTAAGTGGCCTCCCCCCCCCATCCCCACACTTTGATCCCAGATCTCAGATGCCACTAATATCACAGACCTCTGTCACACATATTCAAGAGGCGCATATGTAGGAGCAGAGCCACATAAGGCAAAGCCACATGTTTCGGAGGTGCCTGCATCCAATAAGGTCTTGTTAATGGTAAATTGGATGAGTGTGCGTCCAATTCTCCATTTCCTCCGAGGTGTCTCAGCAGCAACAGCTGCTACCAATGGCAAAGCTCCTTTTTCTTCCCCTCACAGCTCCCGCTTCTTTTTCACAGTGTGACTGAGGTCTTTCCAAAATAAGCCAATACACATATGCAAAAATAGATCAATGAACATCTATTGCAAAGGGCAGGGGATTTAAAGAGAGTTCTGACAGGGGCAGAGCGTGGAGAGAGAGATGAGAGACACATCTCATCCAAAATCTTGAACTATAAATGGTCCAATGAAGCAGTAAAATGAGCAGGGCAGACGCGTTATATATAAGCAATACTCTGGATGCTTCACACCTGTGGGGCAACAAAGATATTATAAGTCATACACTTGATACAAAACGCCTCTCTTGTTTTTATAGGTTGACCTGGATGGCATTATGTTTTAGGCCTAAAAAAATATACACAACGAGTGATTCAAACATCAGCTGCAGCCATCACACTGGCTAAATCAGACAGCTGTTCATCTGTAAGGAGATACCTGTCATCCTCGCTGAGAACAAGTTCAACGTTTTATACGGTTTAGCCCAAAATGATATATATACCGCCAGCAGATTTAAATCTAACTCAACTAATAAGTTTGTTTCTGCTAGGAGACGGGACAGGCGCCTCATGAAGGATAAGACAATTATGTAAAAGGAGTAGCACTGTGAAAAAAGAAGAAGTTAAAGTTAAGACTGTGGGTGAGCCCCTCCAAAGCTTTTGTAAGAACTAAAAAATGTGCTTTAAAATCTTTCAATTGACCCGGACAAACCTAAATTTGTCAGAGTCGTGACTAAATCTAGGCTCATCTGTATATTTCAAGTATTTTGGAAATAGTTTATTCTTAAATTACAGTCTCTCAGACGGAGTATGACATCACTCTAATCAAGGTTTTTCTACTGTATGTCTTCCTTTCACTCAACTTTCCATAAGATATGCTTGGATCCAGCATTCCGTAAACAGCCAGCTTCATAAGCAATGTGGCTTTGGTATTTACCCCTTGATGCTGAGGGTTTCAGTTTACCCAACAACTCTTAAAAGGGGACATATCGTGCCCTTCCTTTTCACATTGAAATAATTCAGCTGTGGTCTATATAAAGTAGAACTGCAATGCTTTGGTCTGAATTCCCCATTATTGCTGCCCCACAGCCCCCTTTTTACCCCTGTTCTGAGGTTCATCTGAGAGCATCTTGTTTTGGGACTGTCTCTTTAAATACAAATGAGACACTTCACACCCCGCCCCTCTCCAGGTCACAGAGTGTTCCACTCCACTCTGTTCGGCCATTTTTGCAGTATGCTAGGGGGACGGTGTAAGGAATTGTGTCGATTAATAAAAGAAATAACATTTTCACTTATCCACTTGTAGCTTCGACATCCTTCAGCATGGAAAACAAAATGACGGCAAAAAACATGAAAATAGCATGAAATTGGTAAGCTAGAAGTCCATGACCTGGTTTAGCCGCTCTGTAGGAACTACCGTCACATATTGATCTCAGCTGGGAGGTCAAACACATGATAGAATATGTTACTGGAAGCAGCATGGTGAGCGCAATAACAGGCAAATACTAAAAATCCTGCTATCATGAAAGCGTTAAAAACCACCATCAGATATGGTTTAACTTTTTGAAGAAATATGTTAATATTAATCCCTCTTTTTTCGTTTTATTTATGGTCTCCATCGCATATTTAAAGAGTTTGAGGGCCTTCATTCTGAAAAGGTACACAAAGGGCTAAAAAATTTGCTTTCATTCACCGCTTTGGTTGTTTAAATCGTGTATTTTTCTGTTCATGAAATCGATACCGGTTATAGTGATTTATATGTCCAATCTTAAGAGAGAGGATGAAGTACATCGTAAGTGAATCTACTTAGTTTGGCTCTTGGTTGAACCTAATAGTTTATTTTCTGATCACATTTTATTACTAAATTCTGTCTAAGTCATTGACAATTTTACCATGAACTAAATTTGTCATTATATCAGATTTGAACACACATTTTCGTGTATTTCTATAATTCAATTTCTAGTTGAGTTTTCTGGAATATGACTTTTGTATATAACCTTTATGTTATTTTCCCAGAGTTTTCCTTACCAGAACAGCCCATCATGCTGTGCGGAAATGATCTTGCATTATCAAACATTTATTATACTGTTTTATTTACAGCTCCATTGTTTGGTATTTTTAACACATTTAGGCATACATTTACAATGCTGTATTTCATCTTTTTGTACATCATATTCTATAATATAGTTATTATACAATATAGTTAACAACCTTTAAGCAAGTATCAAACATGCTTTTCATATCTGTATTAAAATGTTTTTTTATCCTTTCAGTTTGACATAATATTCTAATCTTAATTATCATGTTTTCCTTTTATGTAAGCAAAAAAAAAATCCTTGTTTAAAGAAATAAGGGCTTTAAAACCTCAGTCTGTGAGTAACTAATCTACAGGGTTTACCTTAGTTGATTGGGTTACTGAAACAAACTAACTCTAATTTATTGAATATGATGGTACAAGTACAATACTGTCTGATGGGTTACATTTGAATTAAAATAACAATTAGTTGTATTGTTATTTCATTTAGAAAGTCACCAGCTCGGCAACTATCAGAGCTTTCTCTTCATCCTTTCTGTTCTCAGGCCGCTTTCATTTTTCTCTCTTGAGCTCTTCCCGATCTCTCAGGTCTATTACTGCAGGACTCAGGAAGAGGCAGGCAGGCAGGCAGGCGGTGGGTCCAGGGCAGGCAAATCTCCATAAATCCTTCCACAGCGGCTACCCTCTTCAGGCTGTGCTCAACAATATCTGTCTTCATCAAGGAGAGCACAGGCCCGGCCACCTGCTTTTCCTCTTTTCCTCTCCCCCCCCCCATCCCTTCCCTGCTTTGTGAACTTAATAAAAGCTGCCATTAAGCAGCGCTTCATCTGTTTGGGCCCTAATCTGCCTTATAGGCATCATGTGACCACATATGCAGCACACACCTGTCGTGGATGTTCCCTGCCTCAACTGTTGCCTCTCCGCGCCGCTCACACGCTCGCCCAACCTGTTCCTGGCACATCATCCAACTGCGTGTCAGGCAACAGCCCTCATGCACAGTTGGCACTCACGACATGTGCAACTTCTACTAGTTTGCAACCAGTTTTTCGTTAAAAAGCAGAAGCTTCTCATACAAAAAAAAAAAAACAATTAAAAAAACAACAACTGAGGCTTAAAAAAAAAAAAAAAACAGGCCTAAAGGTGTTCAGCTTGTTTTTATTTAACGGAGTCAAAGCTTATCTTCAGATCGTACATGCAGAAATAAAAACATAAATATTGCACAATGGAGATTAACAGCACTGCACTCAAGCAGAAATGAGTGAAGGGAATTGAAAGCAGAGCAGAAGAGAGAAATTCAACCTGTGTTTAAAAATCAACAAACTTCATTGTAGTCTTTTATATAAAAGGTTTAACAAATCTAGCCAAACTGAATGGCAACACCACATGGCTTTGAGTCCAAAAAAAGCAACACGTTTTAAAAAAAAAAGTGGAATGTTGCTTTCTTTACCCTTAACTGTGGCTTTGCTGGGAAATTTCTGTGGCACTCGAAACAAATCTGTTTACTTCCTCATCACCATTTTACGCTATCTTTTTAATCCGTTAATTAACGTGGTAAAATGTTCATTTCAGCAGCAGCCTATGTACCATAGGTTCTGGAGGTCATTTCCGTCTGGTTTTGATTTTAATGTTTATTCCTTTTTATTTATATACAGGATACCAGCTGTCTGACAGATGGTGGTGCCTTCTCCCGCCTTTTTTTTTTTGCAGCTATTTTTTTTCTTTTTTTAATAAAAAACATCAGAAGGAAGAGAAGAAGGACGGACAGGAACAGCTGTAGATGAAGGGACAGACACAGTCAGCTCACTGGCCTCTGGATGACACGAGGGAGCAAGGGAGGGGAACGTAGCACACGCCTCAAAGGAAAAAGAAGAAAGACTAAACTAAAATATGAATATAAAAATGCACCTTGATACTGCACAAGCAGCAAAGGGCCGGTGTATTTAACATATTTATATCCTTTAAACTCTTTCCCAAATGCTACTGTTTTCCCATTGGAGACCAGCTCCGGACTTGGACTAGACCATTATAATGCAAAAGTTTGCTTCCTAAACCATTCCACTGTAGCTCTGACTGAATGTTTAGGGTTGTTGTTCCTCTGGAACGAGAACCTCCATCCTAGTCTCATGTATTTTGCACCCTCTAAAAGGTTTTCTCCCAGGTTTGCATTTATTTACTATGATCCGCCTACTCATCAACTCTGAGCAGCTTCCCTGTCCCTGTTGCAGGAAAGCATACCCGCACCATGATGCTGCCACCACCCTGTTTTACTGTGGGAATCGAGTGTTTATGGTGATGTCCAAAGTTACTTTTCCTCTACGCAAAATGTACATGAAAGCTATCTATAGATTACCTATCTATATCTGAGCTGTAGATCATTGCAGCTCATCCATGGACTTGATTGCTGCTTCTAATTAGTCCTTTGCAAAGCCAGGTGAGACTATTCCTTGGTAGGTCTGCAGTTGTGCCGTACCCTTTCCATGTTCAGATGAACAGAGCTCTTTGAGACATTCAGAGCTCCCTCCCTGACCTGTCTGCTGGTCTTCATGATCCAGATTGTTCCCTAATATTCCGTAACGAACCTTTGAGGCTTTAAAAAAAAGCAGATTTGAAACTGAGAATAAATGAAGCACATGTTGACTTGGTTTACTAATTTAGGGCCCTCAGGGGGAATTTTACTTAGTGGTATTATAGCTAAGGGGGCTAACTAAAAAGATACACCACACTTCACATTTTTTTATTTGCAAACTAATTTACATTTTTTTGTTATCACTGTAAGGACAATTTCTGATCTAACTTTGTGTTGGACTGTCACACAAATTCCCATTAAAACAGTGTGTGGTCACAATGCAATAAGGAAAAAGCCCAAGGGGTGTGAATACTTTTGGTAAAGCATGATAACAAGGTTCCTAATCTATTGAGCCTGATTTTGTTCTTTTCCTACTGTTTATTCCTCACTCTTCACTTGATGTCTATGATTATGCGTGGGAAAACCGTCACAAATGTATTTCAATGGAAAACAAAACAGAAAATGTCGATAAACGCTGTTCAGGATGCAGGTCTGAAGTGGAGCACAAAAGCAGAGGTCTGTAGTTCCAGTCCCTTTAAAAGAAATCTCCTCCAGCAGCACCTTTCCCCACATAATCTGGATCACTGGCTGGATCACTTCAAGCATTGCAGGTTTCGCTATCATAATAATCACAGTTTCTACATTTTTTTTTTCTCCCAGCCCGTACAGTTAGGTCAGAAATCAAAGCGAATGACGACTCCTGCTTTGGGCCAGCGTACCAAACGATAGTTCAGTCTGCAAGCGAAGCCTGCCAAAGTGGACCCAAACTGAGAATTTCAGCTAATAAGAGGAGAAATCATTAAAATAAACCAGAAGCACCAGGGAATGGATTCAGATCAGTGTATTTGAGTTAGAGCATCTGGCAGTTTGGAAAACAGAAGAATGAAAAAAAAAAAAAGCTGACTCACACAAGGAAACTATAATGAGGCTATTTGAATCTTTAACGGTTTTTTTTATTATTCATTTATCCTTGTTTAGGATTTTCTTCTTTAAAGGAACCCGTTCATCAAAGAGCATTTTGTTCATATATAGGTATTTTTTACAGAGGAAAATACTGTACAACCTTTTTTTTTTTTTCCTTCTCAAAACAATATCCGGAGGAATATCACTTGCACACATTATTATTATTCCCTATATCATGATCATTTATTTCCAATGCCAAGCTCAGGAGATAATTCAGTGTGTCCACTCCTCAGTTGTACATGTTCGCTTGATAAAAAACAACAAAACAAAGCAAGGTTCTGACAGATTTCGAATTTAGCGCTGAAATAAGCGAAGCAGTTTTCAAATTCTTTAAAAATCACAGTTCATCTTAGTGTTTCATATCGGGAGGTGCCAGTTTTTTCATCTTTTTTTTAAATTTGTGGCATGACATAGTTCCTTTTTTTCACCTTATTTTTTTAAATTTCAAGCCGTCCAATCTCAGAAGAAGCAAAAAATAAAAACAAGTCTTTAAATAAACCACAGAACAACAGTTTTTTTGTCACACTAACATCTATTTGTGCATAAAAGCAAAAATAAAAGTGAACTAAAACAACGTCTTTAAAACAAATTCCCTGTTAAATGATATATATCATTCTGAATTTTTTTTTCCTGTTTTAGATGGTAAAAATGAACCTAAAAGTGCAAGAACACCCTAAAAATGTTTTCATTTGGAAGAACACATAAATATTAAATAAAAAGCATTACAACAGGAGCTCAACCACAGCCATAGTGAATGAAAACAAAACAAACAAACAAAAAAAAAATGAAAAAAATGTCATCTGGACATTTTTTTGCGGTCTGTACATTTTCAACATATAACACACTTCCCTGATGCTTCCTCAGTGGGTGCATCCAACCCCAAAAAACTGAACATCGCGACCCTCGGCCTTGCTCGCACGTCAATATGATTTCGACCAAAGAAAAAAAAAAAAAACAACAACACAGTTTTGATTCAAAAGATGCAAATGTTAACAAAAACATTGTTAAATATCACCGTTTTCATCATGGTCAGCTAATATAAAAGTGCACTATTCACGCACAAACTTGATTCCTCCACAGGGCGGGCGGGGGGGAGGGGTTAAAAAGTACGCTTGCACTGGGTTATTAGCAGATTTCAGGGAGAGAGAGAACTGTCGAGGCTGAGAGAGACCACATTGTTGGTCAACTCCATGTGAGAACCACATATACAGAAGAGAAGGGAATGAGTAGCCCTTTCTCTCAGTGTCTAATAATAGTAATAATAATAATTAATAATAATAATATTACAGAAATAAAGATCAAATGTTTGAAATACATCCTCTTAGTGATTCATGTCCCTTTTTCTTTGCAGTTCATGTCACCAGAAATTTTCCTTTTTCTCAATAATCATCATTCATTCACACACGCACGCACACACCTACATATAGTTATATAGAGAGATTTGTTTTTGTTTTTCTAAAGTGTTTTTTTTTTTCCACACACAAAAAATGTGAATGAAATAAAAATAAATTAAAATCAAACATGCACGCACACAGAAAAGACTGATGTGTAGTAAAATGCTTTACACGGCTGCCCAAACTCCGTGTAGATCTGTCTCTTTTTTCTTTAATGCATAATTGACTTTAGAATGTTGGTCGTTTTGTAAACATCCCGATGAATCGTTTCGTTGGGCCGGTCGCCTTTTTGTCATGGCGGCGCCGCCGCCGCTGTTGTTTTGGAGAGTGATGAATGAGGCCACTTTCTGTTTATTCGTGGTACACAGAACGTGTCTGCAGTTCCTGCAGTCCCCTGTGGGTGGGATTGTTTGTTTTTATGGGTCAGCGTCTTGCTTTTCTAACTGGGAAGTATCGGTGTGGTTAACGGAAGCATCAAAACTCTCTTCATTGTCCTTTTCGCCGTCGGGCTCCTGTGCTGAATCGTCATTCGAGTCGGTGTTGAGCTCGTCCTCTTCCTCCTCGTCCTCCTCCTCGTCCTCATCGTCCTCCTCGGCGTGCGCCTCCTCTTCCGGAGACAAGTCGTCCTCAGCCTCCCCGGACGTTCCCGTGTCGTCCATCTGGGATTTGGCGGTGAGCGCCGGTTGCGCCGCGTCGTGGTGCATCTTCTTGCTGAGGTCCAGCGAGTCGCTGAGGCCCAGGCCGGCGGCGTTCTTCAGGAAGAACAGGGAGCTGCTGGTGTTGGTGCTCAGGTTGAGGGAGCTGTCTAGGCTGATGGAGGAAGGCGGGTATGAGTGGTTGTAGTCGGAGGCGAGGCCCCCAGAGTGGTAGATCATGGAGGGGACGCTGCTGTTGATGTTGTGGGACAACCCATGGAGGCCGGCGGGTGAGGAAGTGGAGATGCCCAAGGAGGAGGGAGTGACCGCCGCCACGCTACTGACGAGGTGGTGAATCCCTTCCTGTTTGGGCGACACGGACTGCACGTCGCCTCGCTCCTGCTTCTCGTGCTTCCTCTTGTGGGAGTCCATCTGAGACATCCCCACCACCGTGTGCTTGCACTCGGGGAAGGTGCAGTGGAAGTGCGAGCACTTGAGCTTATATTTGCAGTCGGGAACTTCACAGTCGGCGCTGGAGCTGAACTGGCAGAAGCCGGCGGCGCTGATCACGTCTTGCTTGCCGTGGTGCTTGCGGTGGGCCGTCACCTTGGTGCTGTCGGTGCAGCGGAAGCCGCAGCGCAGGCAGTGGAAGTGGGTGCTGTTGCCCGAGAACTGGCAGTCTGGGAAGTTGCAGCTCAGCGAGGACTTGAAGCGCTTAAAGTCGTCCAGCACCAGGTTGTCCACGCGGTCGTGGTGCTGCGCGTGCTTGTACATGTGGGTGCGGCCGCAGAACTTGTAGCCGCAGTTCTCGCGCGTGCAGTGGTAGTGGGTCACCTTTAAGGAAAACTGGCAGCTGGAGTCCTTGCAGTTCTCGTACAGGTCGTAGCGGCGGAACCCCTCCAGCATCATCCCCTCGTCCAGCATCTTCCGGGACGACGGGGTCTTGCGCCGCTTGCCGAACGGAGACATGTCCTCGATGGTCCAGAAGCGCTTCTTGGCGCCGGTTGCCATGGGAATGGAGATGGTGTTGCCTGGAGAGAAAGAAGCGAGCGCATTAAAGCGTAATCAGTTTGGCTCACAAAGCTAAACCCCTCAAACTACAAGCAAATTACTGTCTGGGTTAAAACTCAGATGTTGAACTCTCCCCAGCCAGAAGTGGCGAGCAGCTGAGTAAGCACATAAAGTCATATTTTTTTTCATTCCTAATTCCCAGAATGATTAAAGGAGTTGGGAAAGGATGATAGATTGACTGTAGAACATGACACTTTTACAGAGTGTCTCCAGCCCCTAAACACAGAGGGAGCTGCGAGTCCTAACCAACCCTCTTATCTCTGTGTTGTTTTATGAGGGGCACCCACCTTTTGCAGCACCCTGGGGTCACTGCTAATGATGCGATCCCTGTTCTGTGCGACAGGAAGCAGTGGGCCTCGATAAAACTTGAGGCGTGATTAAAATAAGAAGCTGCTGATGCAGCCTTGTTAATGGAAACTAAACAAGGCCCAGGCTTCGTGGAACAGGTGCCAAATTTACTGCTCTGTCTCTCGATGCAAAAGTAAAAGCACACGCAAATGTGTCATTAGGGCAAGTATGCGTGTTTATCCTGTTGCTGCAATGCTGCTGCATTATTTCCACAGACAGCGCTGGTGAGAAGCTTACATACACTCACCATGGGCATGAATGTATTAATAATTCTGGGGTGTATTGGAGTCATTCTTTCATTTAGGGTGGAGCAATGATACAAAAACGCCTGCTTTGTTTGGCAGAGTAGGTTTGAGTAAATCAGCTGGGTTCCTGCCATGGATCAGGCAATGAACGATAGTGTAGACAGTTTTCAACCGGTTTGAGGTCAGGAGTCTTCCTAGAAGCCTGATTGTTCTTTCCAAGACCAGTTTGATGTGTTTGGGATCATTGTTCCGATTCTATCCAAGTTTTAACCATCTGACGCAAACTGGTTGGGATGTTATGGAAAACCCAAGGAACCAACAAGGTTCAACCTAGTATTAACTGGAACCAGCTGGAATAGCAGTGCCCCCTCTCTAAACTCAGCAAATGTCTCACGGAGAAAGGCTTTTTGATCAAAGGTGACAAAGACTGAGCTTTTAGGTCACAATGACACGAATCTGTATGGAGCAGGCAAGGTGAGCCTTTTAAACCTAAGATAACTTCACCAGCTGTCAAGCATGGTGGTTGCAGCATCATGCCACGCCACTGTTTTACAACTAAAGGTAATAATGAGTGAAATAATAAAGGACTACTTCAGAAATCTTTAACTTTATCCCAAGAGAAACGGCTGAATTTAGACACAGTTGAGTGGCCTAATATCAAAATGATCTCAAACATTAAAACTGATTTTGGATTGAATGAAGGCGACTCTGACCTTAACCCTTTTTAAAGATGTGTAAACTTTATTTCAAAGACACGTTCTTTCCCATAAAGGAAGAAATTGAAATGAACTCCCTGAATGGAAAAGAGTGCTGGAGGTGTGTACATTCTCCGCAGCCTAAAACACATGCATCCAAAGCCTGTATGTAAAAGTATTACTCTGGTTGGACCAGAGACAAGCCACAAAAAAATTCTTGTTATCAAAAAGCATCGAAATTGAAGCTAAACAGTTCAAATGCATCGTCAAAGGCCCAAAATTCTTACGACATTCATGCTGACGGTGAGTAAATCTTTCACTGATGCGGTTAAAAATATTAAATAAAAAGCTTGATTACACAGTTAAACTCGGCACAGGGCTCAGTAAATGAGAGTGACAGCTGCAGTGTTGGTTTGGATAAGTACCTGCAGCATCCTGCACTATAGGGACGTCATTTTTAACCGGAGACGGAGTGGCAATGATGGGGCTGAAAGCTGGTGTGTTGGTTGGCATGACAACACTCCGAGTGGCTCCCAGAGAGGCGCTGAGCAGAGAGTATGACAGACAGGATGGAGAGAGGAGGTATGGGAGCGAGGGCAGAGGAGGTCGGAGGAGAGCGGGAGGGAGAGACGGGGCCTGGGACTGGAGGCCAGGCTGAGGAGCAGAGGGAGGAAGAGGTGGTGGAGGAGGAGGAGGCGGTGGAGGAGTGGAGGAAGGAGGTGCGTTTTGGGTGGCACTAGTGTCAGCAGGGGTGGTGGGAGCAGAAGAGGTGGTGGGGTAGCCTTGTCCTGGAGAGACAGGTTGACCAGAAGGGGGGTGAAGGACAGGCAAGAGGGGAAGAAGAAGAAGAACACCAAAACAAGGGGCCAGATCACACACACACACACACACACACACACACAGACAGGAGCACGCACGCACAGAGGGATTGGAGGTAAAAAAAGGAGAAAGACAAAAGATAAGAGAATGATACAAAATGAGGCCCATTCAAAGACAGGTAACCCAAACACCAGCCAAAACAACAATAATAATGAGAGTTGTGGATCATATCGGCAACACGTGTAGAAATGTGAAAATCACAGCCAGGCTCAAGATTTAGCATAAAAGAGAGAAAAAAAAAAAAAAAAAAAAAAACTTCACATAGTTTGGCAAACCTACAAGGGCTAAAGCTGACAGGATGATCTCTGGCCAACACAAAATGTGATAAGTGCATTCAGGTCAATAACCACTGATGCACAAAATGGACGTTTTTATGACGATGACAAAGCAAAGTGTGGAGCGTCTCGTCAACAAATCAAGACAAAAGAACGCGGCGCTCGTCATCAACCTCTGACATTATAATGACTCATGTGTCTTGTTGACTGTAAGCCAAATTACTGAATGTATGATTATCAAATGCATGAAATGAATGTGAACGAGGCTGAACGTCTGAGAGGACTTGTTTGATTTGAGCTCCCCTCACCTGCTGGGGAGCTGTCGTTGCCCACAGGGGTGCTGGTGCAGCTCCGGTCCTGGTTGGAGGACTCGGAGGAGAGGCCCAGGGGGCTGCCTCCCCCTCCTCCTCCTCCACCGCCTCCCATGTACTCCAAGTAGTCATCTGTGTCATCCATGACGGAGGAGGAGAAGCCTGAGGTCATGCCGGGCTGAGACGCCACCGACCCGGACACCAAACCGGCTGCTTGTTGCATCTCGTCCGCCCTGTGGCCGAGCGGCATCACCTAAAGCAAGTCAAACAAAAAGTTATCATAACTGCACAGAAAACATGCGAGACGGGCATTATGAGTCACGATGCTGGTGGCAAACAACCAAGTGTTTCACAAGAGGTATTTTTGTAAGAATAAGCCTAATAACTCTTGTCTTTAGAGGGCAGAAAAACAATAATAAAAAAAAGAACAAACAGAACAAGAAAATCCACATGCCTCAATTTGCTTAAGGTACATCTTGTGCTCTGATGGAGAGGTGTGACAGCCCAGCACACTACAGTGTGGGAATTTCAGTAAAATATAGTCATGAAGGGTTTGTCGTTGACTGGTATAACGGGAAATGATAAATCAATCTAGTTTTTTTTCACAGAACACCAAATATTTCCCTGAGTCTGACTCATAGAACAGAAAATGCTAGGCAAGTCATGCACACACGCAAAAAAGGGAAAAAAAAAATGCTTTGCATTTCTTTCTCTTGGTAGTTTTTTTTATTTATTTTTTTTACCTGGGATGGGACTCTGTCAAAGTTCTTTCCCAGCATTCTTCTCATGTGTTTGCGTGCGTGCGAGGTCATCTGGTGTTTGAGCAGGAAGGAGAACTGGCAACCCTCTCGGATGCAATGGAAGTGGCTGTTGACCTGGTTGTATTTGCAACCTGCAGGAAAGAGAGCATGCTTTACTGTTAAAAGCTTCTCTCAAAATGTCGTGAGCAGGTATTGTCTTAGCAGCAGATGTAGCAAACAGGTGTAATCTGAGAGGGACCAAGATCAAAGCAGACTTCTACCGTATTAAAACAAGTTCAGTCTTAACCACAAAATGTAAAGCATTTCTGGTTGGGTAAATATTGAATATAACAAAACAAAGAAAACATAACACTTTTAGTTTAGGCAACGCTTTACTTTTATGTCCGTCGCCCCTTATAGTTAGAGGTAGAGTTAGGGAGTCTCAGTCGTTGTGTCCTTGGGTAAGACATTTGACCCGAATTGCCTGCTGGTGGTGGTCAGAGGGCCAGGTGGCGGCGATGTATGGGAGCCTCACCTCTGTCAGTCTACCCCAGGGCAGCTGTGGCTACTAACATAGCTCACCACCGTCAGGGTGTGAATGTGTGCATGAGTAGGTGAATGGTTGTAGTGCGAAGCGCTTTGGGGTCGTCGGACTAGTTAAAGCACTATACAAGTACAAGTCATTTACCATATCTAAAATGTTCATCTAATGAGAAGTGCTTAACGTGTTCCATTCTCCTGTTTGTTTAGTGCCACACACCCTCCTCTCTAATTCCCTAATAAATAAACATTGGCTTCTGTGTAAATAACCACCCAAAGCAAACATGATGACAGTTTATGAAATAGTGTTTTGGTCTTGGCCTATCTCAGATTAGCCGTTAGCTTTAGCCAACTACTTGGGAGCTCTACTTTGAGGACACAAGGGGAGTATGAGTACTGGCTGCTAACCTACCTTCTAACCTTTTAACAGAAAATCTCGTCTTGGAGAATAATTTAACTACGACTTATTGTGAGATATCTGAATTGGTGCCGCATCACTTCCTTTTTCTACTTCCCATGTAAATATTTTTTGGCGTCTGTGTAAGCAGCTTTCCCTCACCAATGCGGCAGCGATTCAAAGGTTTATAAAATAAAGCTAGAATAAAACGAATTAAATGTTTCTGAGATCGGAGAAATCTTAAATTGGTAGACATGCGCTTTGGTCTTCACCCCTCTTGGGTTAGCTTTTTTAGAGCTATCCCTTTAAACTCTTGACGTGCAGATTAATTTGTCCTCGACTCGTAGGGAGGAATTTGAAAGTAGCTAAAGTGCTAAAGGCCACATTGCCAACGTGAGGGCGTTCTGATTAGATTAAACACAAAGAGAAATATTTTTACTCTTTTTTTTTCTTTTTTTAATTTCATGATATGGCTCAGACAAAAGAGGGATTGGGTTTCAAAGTGTTTCGGAGTGTACATGTAGGAGGAATATTAGATCACCGGTGTCACACTGAGCAAGTCAAGGCTTCTGTGCACTAAACCTGTGGAGCTCTTTTATTACACTGACATGCTTTATTCAATTAGGAATTTACATAAATAAATTCTCATTTTCTGTGGGCCAATAATGCACACACATCCCTCCAAACCAAAGTAAATATACGATTATTACCATATTAAATTCATTTCTCAAAGTATCTCCGTTGTCGTTTCTCCTTTTGTTCTGAATTGTTTCTGCTGTCTGCTTCGCAGTCTTCCGCTTATTTCTCTTGTTTTAAAACTGGTCTAGCTCTAATTGCTTTATCATTTCAAATTAAATGATTGTTCCGTTTTTGTGCCTGTTAATCAAATACCATTATATAAAAGCAGGCAGAAATAATTGAAAGAGTAACATGCTGGGCAGGTGCTAGCATGTCAGTAACCATGGCACCGGGTTTAAGAGAAAAACATGCCAGTGTCATCAAATAGCTCCTGCACACACGCGCCGGTTTCAGACACGCAAAGTTGAGCAAATAACAGTAACCCCCGTGACACAGAGGCCCTTTTGTGAGACAGAAACCAGGTAACATCATCAGCGGTGTTCAGTTTAATGTTGCTGCCATGGATACGGGCAACCCATCAATTCTTTATGACTGGAGCGCCGGCGATGGTAATCCTCTCTGCTTTTTTTTTTTTTTTTCTTCCCCCCACCCGCCCGAACAATACGGTCGGCAGATCAGACTGGGGACAAAAAACAGCTGTTTAGGGCCCGGTTTTGTTTGCTTTTGTCTCTGAAAAGCTTGTGAAACCGCCTGACGGAGAGGAGAGAGAGAGAGAGAGAAAAAAAAACGACAAAAAAAAAAAAACAGATCACTTTTAATTCATTTTCTCTGCGATGGCAGCGGCGGCTGCGAGGCAACACAAACAGGCTCAACCAGACAAGCCAGATAATTAACAAACACAAACCTAATTGCTCATTTCTGACGGCGGCAGAAGAAAAGAGGAAAACAACCTGGATGTGATTGCCCTCTTTGACATTATTGCTCACATAGTAGCGCAAGCAAGACTTCCTCTGGGACTCGAGGCTAGCATTGTGAATATGCAAAAATGCGGCGACAAAATCTGCGAGGCGGGCCCTTGTTCCGTGCCCTTCTAAAGCGCTCGCACAAAGCACGACACTGTGTTTGCCAACACCAGGCTCTCTCCTTTTGTAAACACGGAATATCCTTTTGCAACAGCCAGTAGAAATCAATGTACATCTCTCTTGGCGTAACTCCTTTTAATCCTCGAATCAGAAGCTGCTCAAAAGTTTCCCTACATGCGGAGGAGGAGAGGGATGCTCACTCTTACCCAATCTCCCGCACTCCTCCCTCTTGGTGAAGTATTTGAAGCCGTTGGCGGCGCGGCGCTCTGCCTTCTCGTGCTTCTTGACGTGCCACGGCAGCTTGGTGGTGATGTTGGTGACGAAGAAGCAGCCTGGCCTCAGACAGTGATAGTGGCCCCTCATCCTGAACTCGCAGTGCTGCAGCCGAGACAGATTAGAAAAATGAAATCAGGGTTTCTACACATTTTGTTATGTTAAGTTTCCAACGTTTCCAGAATTAAACTTGAAGCGATTGCTGTCCTTTACGCCCATTTGAAATTATACAAAAGCATACCATAAAAAAATTTGCAAAACACCAGAAACTAGAAAGAGAAGTGCGAAACGATACAAGAAGGGGCAGAATGAAAGGAACGACGTGAAGAAGGTTGGAAGGGCACAAGGAATGAAGGGAAGTAAGACACAAAAGAGAAATCAAGGAAGGAAACAAAGAAGAAAAGATGGAAAGAAGGATGGAGGAATGTAGGGAAATCAAGTAAGAACACGAGGAAGGAAAGACAGAAAGATGCCAAGTTAAGGAGGGAAGGAAGTGCAAAAATTTTGCAGGAAGAAGGTAGAAGGAAAAAGGAAACAGGAAGGAAGGAAAGAAGTAAAGAAGAAAGGACATTAAAAGGAAAGGATGGTAGGCAGAAGAAAGGAATGGCATGGAGGAGAAAGGACGTAATGATACAACATTTAGACAAAGGGATAGGGTATAATGTCTGGAATCATGTCTGATTATCTTTTGCCATACTAGTTCCAGATCTTCAAATACTGATTTCAAATTCATCAGCTTTTTTCTCACTTTGCCAAGAACTTGACTGACTGGATTCTACGCATCTTCCATTTTCTGGCTATTTTGAAGTACGATCATTTTGTGTTTTTAGGCTTGTCAAAAGCTTCCCCCATTGGCGTCTGCACCACCATCTGTTTCTGATGCCCACATCCCCGAGGACCAGGCCAAATAAGATCTGCTCAGTTCAGGAGATGGGAGGCTAAAAGGAGGCGGGCAGGGAGCAGAAGGAGGAGGAGGAGGAGGGAAGGGGAGGGGGTTGGACTTTTTGTGAGGCGGGTGATTTTCGACACATTAATGAATTCATTTAAACGGTTTTCGAAATACTGGCTCATGAGAGCAGGCAGGGGGGATGCCATTTAGGTTTGATTTGCCAAGCATTCCCCTGATTTTTGCCCTATTCCAGACAGCCTTGTTTACTGTGCAAGTGACAATGATTTATTGGGTAATATCAGCTAAATTGGCCTTTTCTGAGAGGAGAATGCGGCAGTCAAAATGACATCATTGACATATAAACAGGCATTACTGGGGTGAGTCGACTGTCTTTCTCAGCAGAGATGGAAGACAGGGAGCAGTGGTTGTGAAAGCCTTGAGTCAAATAACCTCAAAGACTGGTCTAATAGATAGCATGCTTCATGCTTAGAAACCTCCAGGAGGTGACAGCCGGAGAGCCGACTCTTAGGATGCGGCTACACTCACCTGGTTGGGACAGAGACACTGCAGGGAGTAGTAGGAGAACTGGTCCCGGACGTTGACCAGGTTGTTGTTCGGGTTGATGTGGTCCAAACAGTGGGACTCGGCTTTTCCGGAGGTCTTGCACACATACTTGCAGTTCCCAAACAAGCAGTGGAAGTGGAACTTGTTTGAGTATTTGCAGTCAGTAGCCAAACAGGGATCACTGCAATAAACAGAGGGGAAGTCTGGTTGAATCGACCCGCTTGGCTTAAATTACCGTAAAAACAAATACAAAAAACGTTTCTCACACGTTGTCACATTACAAACACAGATTTCAGTGCATTTCATTGAGATCTTCCAGAAGTGCATAACCAACAGTGGTCCAATGAAGGTATTCTAAGCCTGAGCTGGGGATCTCTGCCGCTTCTCCAGAGACACCATGAGATTTTTGTCTGTCTTTCTGATTATCTCTCTGCTTGTCCAGCCTGTCAGTTTAGGTGGAAGGCCGAGTCTTAGCGGATTTGTAATTGCATTACACTGACAAAATGTCACGTGACAAAGTTCCAGCGGTATAAATACTTCTGCAAGGTACTGTACAAATACTTCACATACTTTTCCTGAAACTGCAGAAAACCAGGTTTGACTTGCGGCTTGGCATTCTCCAGGGAGGTGGTGGCCAGAGGAGAGTTAGCGGGCAGGTTGGGCATCGAGGCCGGCATCTGGGGGATGCTTCCGGTCAGCTGCTTCCAGGCCAGCAGGGAGGGAGGAGGAGAGCTGTAGCCACCGGAGGCTGTGAGGTTTGCCACGTCCATGGAGGGATTGCTGGCTATAGATACGGGGGCGACAGGCTGCGATGGAGCCGCCTCACCGGGCTCTTTGCCGTCACTGAACGGAGACTCGGGCTTTATTTTCAAGGTGGCTCGAAGGTGGAAGCTGAAAGACAAGGTGCAAGCGGCCTCGTTTTTTTAATACTGATCAACAAAGCAAAGCGTCGTATTTTCCAAACAAGAAGCGGCGTGACACTCACTTAGCATGCTTTATGGCCCCGTCCACGGTGCTGAAGAGTGCACCGCAGTCCTCTACCAGGCAGTGAAAGTGCACCTTCTGGAGAAAGTCACACTGAGCCTCGCAGAAGTCATCTGTGTCAAATCTTTGCATTGGCAGGAAGAAAAAAAAAGGCACGTAAATGAACTGCTTTCTCAACAAAGATGACAACTGGTTTAACTTCCCATGATTGTTTCAGTAAATACTTTCAGTTCTGTCATACTGTAAACCAAAGCAAATTCCTGCAAGTTTGGATGCTTTATGCCTCAGGGGGTTTCCAGGTAAATGGTCTTTACAGGACGTACAGTGATATAAGCTCATTTATGAACGTCACACAGGTCTGGGAATGAGTGTTTTCCGCCTTATAGATTTGTGCTGTTTTTGTCCTATTTAAAAGGTTTCAGATCAAAAAGCCAGTTACAATTCAAGAAAAGGAAATTTTGAGTAAAGAAAAAGGTAGTTTTTAAATGATAGTTTTATCATTCAGTAAAATAGCTATCCAAATCAACCTGGCCTTTTGTACAAAAGTACACACGTCCCACTACTTCGTTAGACCATGAATTAAGTGTGATAACCATATTTGGAAAGCGGATTTCAATTTCCCAAACAACAATGAGGCCTGAACTCTGTCTTATCTGAAAAATCAAGAAATCACTTAAATAGCACCTTTCTGACAACATGAAGTAGACAGCAAAAACTAAAAAAAAAAAAAAAAAAAAAAAGCAACACGTCGTGCCATGATCTACAAAGTCAGCCCATAAAGGGCTACAGATTTATTTCTAAGGCCTGGAGAATCCAGCGAACCAGATTGTGAGCCATTATCTACAAATGCCGAAATACACTCATCAGATCTCAACCTTCTCAGGAGTCGTTGGCCTACCAACGCTACTTCAACAGCGCATTGACAGCTCATCCAGGAGGTCACAAAGAAACCCAGCTTAGAAAACACAAAGGCATGTCACATTTGACAGGAAACATGCCGATGATCTAAAACAGCGCTGCAGAAAAACAACGTCAGGCCCACAGGTATACATGGGGGTGGTAGTGTGATGGTCTGCAGTTACTTCAAATTGCAATAATCGATGGAACCATAAATTCTCTTTATCAGACAACTCTGAAGATAAGATAAGATAAGATAAGATAAGATAAGATAAGATAAGATAAGATAAGATAAGATAAGATAGGCTTTATTGATCTCATAGTGGAGAAATTCACTTGTCACACATAGGCTTGAAGAAGCGTATCCATCCATCAGCCCTGATCCAAGGACAACCAGAAGGTTCGCTCATGTAAGGGTAAAAAAAAACACAAAAAAAAAAAAAACTTAAATGAATGTTTTGGAGTGGCCTTTTCAAAGTCATAGGGATGCTGTGGAGTTACCTTAAAAAGACGTTCATGCTCGAACCCCGCCCCCCCAACCCCTAATGGTGTGGTTAAATTCAAATCACTCTGCTGAGAAGAGAGGCCTTTCCTTTCCACAGTGCTGTGAGAAACTCATCGCCAGTTATTGAAAGCAGTTAATGGCAGTTGCTTCTGCCAAGAGCGGCACAACCAGTTTTTATGTGGGCAGCTGCATTTCACACAGTGCTGGGTTGGTTTGGATAGCTTTTTTTTTTCTCTTTGTAACTGAAATCTAGAAACTACCTTTATTTTCTCAGGTCTCCTTTGTCCGCTACTAAAATGTTAAAACATGATGAAAAAGCAAAACCAGAAGAAATCTGTGAAGGTGCAAATACTTCTTTTTTTTTAGCACTGTAAGGTAGTCCTTTTTTGTGTGTGTGCTTTACCTCCGGAGGTATGTCTTCCAGATCTCATTGGTGGTTTCTGGCCTCTTCAGCACTCTGTGCATGTAATGAGCTGCCTCAGAGGCGTCGTGGACCTGGCCTCCCTCCAGCTCCGTTTTCAGGTTCATGGCATTGAAGAGGGCAGGGTTCACCTGGGACATCTGCAAAAACACAGAACGGCGCACGAACCATCAGCCGCCTAGTTTTGGCTGCGCAGCCGCAAGCACATGACAGCAACAGCGTGAAAACGAACAGAGAAGTACACCCCGAAATCTGGCAAAGCAACACATGCAGGCTTTTTAAAATGTATTTATTTATTTCTGCTTGAGTTTGAGCCAGGCGTATTAGCTAAGCGTCCCCCGGGGGCGTCTTTTAACCTTTTCATGTGATGCGGCGGTTTGAATCAAAACCCCAGAAGCCTGACATAACAACGGTGGAGACTGGTAGACAACTACAGTAGAAAACTCTGTGTTTGCTGAATGTGAGCTTGACGTTAAGCTGCCTGAGGAGAAGATTTAAAAGACGACGCGTGTTCAAGGAAGGGAAGTGCACAGTGGGAGGGAGGAGGTCTTGATCAGTTGTTGAGAGAAGAAGAAGAAGAAGAAAAAAAAGTGAGACTAATCTGCCATTACATCATCAATGTGATGGAAACCACCCAGCACATTTGTATCAGTCAGATAAGATTTATGGCGAAAGCCGTGTCCATTTTAATCTTCACACAAACATTTAAATTTCCATACGCTCACATTTAGACTTGTTAAAAAATGAGGGCAGTGCCTTCCTGCCTGTTTTTTTTTTTTTTTTACTCCCTTGACTTTTTAATCAAATAATTTATAAACTCAATAAATAAATGTAGAGTGAGGCGGGGAAGTTAAAGTATAAAGGGAGGGGAGAGAAAAAAATTGAAGGCAAGTTCAGAACAGCTCATCAAAAAACAAACATCTCTATATATCTGGCATGGCACCGAGCTACTGCTTCATTATATTAATTTGTGAGAGGTGCAGCGAAAATTACAACGTATGAAAAATGGCTGGAAAATTTAAATGATACAAACTCATCTTATTAGCGGTGAAACATTAAAAAACAAACAAGCCCCTCCGTGTCCCGCTAATTTGTCTTGGGATGAAAGGCGTTTGATGGATGGATCTTACCTTATTCATAAGCGAGGATAAAAGAGATGTATTCCCCGGTACAGGGTGTCCATTTGATTCATTACTGAAACAAGGAAAATGAACAATGTTTAGTCAAGATTTGCATGAGAACAGTAAATATTACTATTTATCACATGAGGTATGCAAGTATAATGAAGAAGAAAAACGCTGTCTTTTTGAGAAATGTAATGTAGGTTGGGAGGGGGTTATTGATAAATAGGAGCTGATTTATCACTGATCAATCAATCTGATTAAAATAAATTGACTTATAAAAAGTGTTTGTATTAAGCAATAACAAAAAAAAAAAACTAAAACAAACCGTAATCCCTATTTAAACTAGAGATGCACAGAGATTGGTCTGATTTTCAGCTTAATTACTGTGTACTGGTGACTGGAGTCAGAAGTGGGAAATCTCAACATTTTATCCAATCAGGAAATGCATCGTAGCCAAGAGTAAACCTTAGAAATAAGTGTCTCAAACTTAATTAATTTCAGTACCAATGAAATGCTTGAAATGCAGTCAAAGAAGGCGGTATAAATGGAAAACTGTGTTTACGGCAACTTTTGAAGGCACGTCTGCTGTTAATTTGGGCTGAAACAGAGAGCAGGACTCAAGTAGATAACAAAAATCCTGGACAAAGTGCAGGGAGGTTGCAGTGTTAATCGTTTTGAGCTCTCAGCCTCTGTTTTTCAAGAAACTTGCTGGATTTGAAGAAGCGTATCCAGATAGATAAAAACTTTCTACCTTTATCATGATGTAAGATTATCATACAAGCATATGTCTAATTCCAATAAATGTAATATTATTTAGATGTGAACAGAGAATCAGATGATTTTTAGCCTGTTTGACCATGACCCTTATTGGCAGCTAAAAATCAAAACAAATAATATATATATTTTTCCACTCAGTGCATGCATCAGGGCCTGCCAGGTCACCATAACCAAAACACTCTTTGGTGCAGAAGTTGTTACAAAAGGAGGAATACTAAAGTCAGCTGTTTTCAGCATAATTAGGGAATTTAAAATATAATCAAAGGAAGCATAAAAGCGGTACAAAGCTGCTAAAAGGAGACTGTATTTTCTATATGCCTAAACATGTCAGCGGTTCATCCAGGCTTAGAGAAGGCAAGAGCTTGCAAGACTTTCTGCAGATAACAGGAAGTCTGAATGAAGAACAGTAAAGTCAGTTTTATCCTTTTGAGTTTTCAGCCTCAATCTAATAGAAGATATTGAATTTGGAAATGTTATCAGTGTTTTGGAAACTCAAGAGTTAAGGTAAGGATCAACATTCTTTCGTGAGTACACACACACAGGCTGCTGTTTTAGTAATGTACGATACACTAAACATGCTAATTCCTAATATAAGATGCTTAAGACAGTTCATTACACAAAGTCAATATTTTTAGTTCTGTAATTATATTTTCTAATATTTCTTGAACCAGATTATCATCAAAAATTTTCCACAAAATTCATATAGGCATTTCTAATTGTGATTAGTTAGTGTCTGTATACCTATGGTCTTTCTTGCTCAGGTCCAGGCTCTGCTCCTGCTGGGAATCTTGGGAAGTGCCGGAGTTGGCGTCCACAGGCTCCTGCTTTACTCGAACCAGATTAAACTGGCTTGCCGAGCCCGACTGCCCATTCCCTGAGGAATCACGCCGGAGACGAAGCAGAGGAGAGAAGAGACAACAAAGTTATTGTTGGTCAGCATTATTACCCTGTGACAAGATCCAATCTGACTTCTGTCCTGGCCTGAGAAGAATACTCCGAGTGATAATTATTGCGAAATTATGTCAGGCCGTCAAGCCTTTTAAACGGTGATTGAGAGGCGGGAGATATGAGGGAAAAAGACTCCTTTTTCTACAGCACTTGTCACAACTCATTTGCCAGGCTGCCTCTTAACTGGTCATTAAGTGAGATGCTAATGCTGAGGGAAAGTGGCAGTCTCAGATTGGCCACCCGCCCCCCTCCACCTCCTCCGTTCCCACTTTCTCCGGCTTTCTCGTTGGCCTGACAACGGATGGCGGCCAACACCGCGGAGCATACCCACAAGGAACAGGGGCGCCATGTCGGTCAGATTGGAGCTGACAGCCAATCAGATTGGTTAAAATATTGTGACCTCTCTATCACCATCCCTGCCAAATAGGTATTCAGCGGACAGCCGCGTGTAATTGTAATAAATAAACAGCACGGGACGACCTGAGGTAGAAATGCTGACAGGAAGGTGAATTCTGCCCCCCCACACCCCGATCCCAAGGGACTGAAATATTAATTTGTCCTCAGGCTACACACAGAAAGCTGAGCCTTTGGCTGACAAGAAGTGGAGGTTTGTCTTAAAAAATATATGTGGGAGGTGAAGCACCTCTGGGTTAACCTCTAGGACACTAAAACTGGAGTGCACCAGAAGCCATTACTAGCGTTGAGGAATCAGGAATAGTGACAGGCAAGGTCATGGGCATTCAAGTGTGTGCCCTGGTCAGGATCCGCTTCTTTTTGAAAAAAAGAAAAAAAAGAAAAAAAGAAAATGGGCCCAGCCTATGATGAGAGGGGAAAAAAGCAAGGAAAGTTCCCTCCTGCTAAAAGATGACCCAGAGACATATCAGTCCGAATAGAAGTGGAAAAGCCAGTCTTGGGCCTTGTCAGCTGAAAGCTAAGAGATGGGGAAGTGTCAGTGTCAGTGTCAGTTCAGTTTGACAATGGTTGAGGTTGGAGGGGCTGTGGGGGGTGGGGCTCAGAGCCAGAACAGCAGTCAAACAATAATGCATCTGGTTTGAGGTCACTGAATGCTTACCAGAGTCCACATCCAGCGCTCCAATCCCTTCCCCCCACCCTCAACTTGATGAGAGTACACCCAAAATTAACTAGCCAGACGAATCCTGCCTTGTCATTGACAATTAAATCAACTCGGAGACAAAACGGGAGCATATTCCATCAAGAAGAGCCACTAACTGCATGCTCTGCATATGATCTGCAGGCTTTGTAATATAATACCTCAATAAATCTGACGATAAGTTGACTTTTAAACAGAAAATAAGACTCGGGTGCGCTTCATGAAATCATTATTATTATTTTTATTCTATTCACTTCCCGAGGAGGGAGAACAAATGCGTTTGACTCAAAGCAGCTTCTTTCTGGAAATTATCCAGGAATAATGTACACCATGTAATTACTCTGGATAAGATACAGAGCTTGTGAAAGATCATTTGTACTGTGCGTCTAATTAGTAAACCCTTCAGATGCTTGAATCTCTCTGAAAAAAAAAAAAACACTTAGGGGTAAATTAGAGTGGAACATTAATTAAAAAAAGAAATACTGAATACAGAAACAGGAAAAGAGACTTAATTCACCGCAAAAAAGAGGCAAAGTTTCACAGCCTGATGAGAAAATAAACGCCGTGAAAAATAGCCTCATATACAATGACTTTTCTCACACCTTTTTGAAAGAGAAGCACAAACCACTTCCTCCTCATTTTAGCCCCAAATGTCCTGTTCGCACATTTTCTGAAGCAAATATGAGAAACAAAACCACAGCTACCCCTCCGTTCTGCGTCCACGTCAACTTTTCACAAAAATGTTTGTGATTGAGAATGTGGTGGCGCCTCGGTGTGTGTGTGCGTGTGTGTGTGTGTGTGTGTGTGTGTGTGTGTGTGGGGTGGGGGGGTATTTGAAAAATCCTTATTTCCGAGCAGAATAGATCTGAGCTGTGAAATGAGAGGGCGCATCTGTGGAGGAACCTCCCTCGGCAGGTGCCTAGTCCCACCCCCAACGGAGCTTGCTGCTACCTGCTGAAAGCCCAAAAAGGTGGGGCTCAGCCCGACAGCCTGGGCTCAGCTCGGAGCAGCTGCCCCCGGCTCTCTCTCTCTCTGGGACCGTCCTGCTCTGAGAGGACGCCAGCAGGAATTGTAATCCTTCCCCACTTCCCCAACATCCGGAGCGACCCCCCCGTTTAAAATCCGCTCCCCCACCTGCTCAGACCGGGAACCTGCTCTAAACGAATGCAGCGCCACGCTCCGCAGCGCCTCGTCAGAATTAAATACTTTATTTTCATTTACAAAGGGTTTTGTTTGGAGCAATATGATAAACACAGACAAGCCAATTACCTCCAAAACCTATTTGAATTATGCTAAACAGACTCTGACACGTTTTTGTCAAAACTGGAGGTTTCTAGAAATTCAAAAAGTGTCTTTGTTGATGAGTGTCTTCCCCGTATCAGAGCCTGTTTCTTCGCTCTGCTGCATTGAGTCATTTCTCCCTCACCGAATTTGCTTCCTTTTCTTTTTTTATCAGTTTGCACATGAAAATCTTTTTTTTTTTTTCTAGCAATTTTTCAACTTAATTTCATTCCACCTCCATTTGCTTGGAACAAGCGCAGACAGAGATAAGAGGCCAATGATGAGGAAACATGTTCAACACAAGCCCCATGAGCCCCCCGCTCTGAACATCATAAGAGACTTTTACAGGCTCTACTCTCCCCCTGTCAGCGCATTTATCTCCAAATGGATTGTGGGTATCTAGCAAGCGATCAACACAATAACAGAGCCAGAGCAGAGCACCGTGCCTCTGGTTTGTCCCTTTAAGCCCAAAAGCGCAGGTTCTACTGGCTTTTCTCTCTACTTTAGGGATGGTTAAAAAGATGACCTCCGACTGCACTCTGCCTGCTCTGTCCACACTCAGGAAAAAAAATATGCTTTTGTCTTCAAGTGAGACAAGCAGAAAACACACAAAGCCAACCTGTTAACATCAATTTAGCAGCTAACACACGGTATCTGACCTTTGACTAGTGCAACTTCTGAGAGCAAATATTTAATTTTTTCTTTCTCAAACATAAATCTATGACCAACAATGATTTCTCTCAGCCTTATCCAGGTACATCAGAATTCTGCTGAAAATGCAGTTTCTTTTAAAAGCATTTATTTCTAAAATTTTCCGAGCGCATTCACTGTCTCAGAAAATTGGAATACCCCATGACAGAAACATAGAAGGGGTTTCAATCCAGAAATGGGATGTTACGGCGCCGCCAATCAAGTGGCGTGACAGTTGTCCAGCAGACGATCACTGGCACTACTTATCATTAGTGTAAGCCACAGTTGGTCACTGGAAAAGAGGCTGGCTGCTCACAGAGTGCTGGGTCCAAGCATATTATTGGAAAGTTTGGTGGAAGGAAAAAGTGTTTAAAAAAAAGAGCAAATCCGATTTAAGTATTTTGGTGAAATTCACAGGCTGTGGCCTGCAGTTGGAGTCAGGGGTTCAACAGACGCAGAATCCAAGAAGTGTGAAATCTTCTCAGTCGAAGATGATTTGCAGAGCCAGGCCAATAGCCATCTACCAGAACAATTTAGAGCAATTTGTTCCATGACCTCAAACAAGCAACCTCAACTGTTTGCCTCTAGACTTTGGGACCTTGATTTCCTAATGAAATTGTAACTTTGCTGCTTATCACCTGTGAAATGAGGTACCTAAACCAATGAGCAACAGGCGCTCCAGGCTGCAGCTATCCCGGTGGTTTGCGCATTTTTTAAAACCACACTTATTCTTTCCACTAAACATTTGGTTTTATCTATTTATTTATCCATGTGTAGTTATGTGTCGGTTCAGTAAGTGTTGCTGCAGTAAAACTCTCTGTACAAAGCAAATTTCTCCCATGGGGGACAAAAAAATACACTTTGGCTTTCTGTTAACATGCTTGTGTTCTTGTTCATTCTACTCTATAATGATTAAAATTCAAATATATAAATTCTAAAAATATATTACTCTGTAAAAACCTGTACATTTAGCTATTTTTCTCATAATTTAATTTATTACAAGGCACCTGCACTTGTGAGAGGACATACCTGTGTCTGTGTTGTTTGAGGGTTTCAAGGCAGCAGCCGCCAATCTCGCCATCATGGGGGATATCAGACCCTTGCTCGCTGAGATCTTCTCCATGATGGAAGAGCTGGCGAAGGAAGTTGGAGTCGGCGCCATGGCTGCATCTCCCCCCACGGAGGAGCTACCCTGGGTCAGAGAGTCGGTGGGCATGGAGTGGGCTCCGGAGGACGCGGCCGTGATCAGGCTGGCAGCTGGTGGGGGCGGTTGGAGAGGCATCCTCGGCATCAGCGGGAAGAATGGGTTGGAGGAGGCCATGGCGCTGTTTGAAAGAGCGAGTGCCACTGCGTTGTTGGGCAGATTCTGAGTCAGCAGGCTTGACATGCGCTGGCCCACACTGGGCAGCGATGGGGTGGTCTTGAGGGTGTGGCCCGACATCGAGGAGGAGGTGGCGGAGGTGGGCGTGCTCAGCAAGTGCGGCACCGTGGTGGACTGCTGGGTCGTGGGCGAGGCACTCAGGCTGGAGTTCTTGCTGCTGATCGCCGAGAAGTCCATCAGGTCGTCGTTGCTGGACTCCTCCGGCTCGTCCTTGGGGGCCAGGAAAGTAGAGGAGAGGCCCATGACGCCAGAGGAGCGGATGTGCCGCCTCTCGTGCTTGCGTTTGTGGGAGGTCATCTGGCTGGTGGAGGTGAAGGTGAAGCCACAGCCGGAGCGGATGCAGTGGAAGTGGTTGGTTGCTTTGCTGTACACGCAGCCCTCGTACTTGCATTCCTCGTACTTGTAGAACTTCTTGAAGCCATCCTTGGCGTAAGCGTCATCCTTGATGTGATAGCTCTTGTGCTTCTCTATGTCACACTTGTTCTTGAAAGTGAACGTACACCCCAGGCGCCTGTATAAATAACGGGGAAAGTAATGGGAACGTGTTACAACCACCTGCAGGGAATTCATTGCAAGGCACCTTTTCCCGTTAAAGTAACTAACTCCAATGCATTTTATTGGGATATCATTGAGCTCATAGAACAACACAACGTAGCAATGATAGTGAAATGGAAGGAAGGTTATACAAACAAGTGTTTGACCAATAAAAATCTGAAAAGTGTACGATAGGGCTAGATAAAATCCAGTGCAAGCCAGGGTGTTGAACAAAATGAGAAACACAATGCGGAGACTCCATCCCCACCAGGAAATATGGTGGTGGCAGCATACTTCACCAGGGACATGGACGCTGGTAAGAACTGATGAAAGGTGGATGAAGGTAAAAGTAAGGCGCTGTCGTACATCATCCTGCACTATTTCATGTTGATCTAGCTTGTGAAATCTCAATAAAAAACATTATTTTGGTTATAAGGTTGCAAAATGTGACAAAGCACACCAGCTATGAATATGTTTACAAGGCCCTACATCCTATATATCTCCTGAGAGACAAGAATATGTTCAGAAAATGTTCAAATAATCTGAAACATTTGGCCAAGAAGTACATTTCTAGCTGAAATTAATTAATTGCCAAAATACTTCTCACAAGGACCGCTAATGTTTCTACCATGAAGATTCTTCAAATAAAAAGCTTGATGCTATTTACAAGCTAAAGGATATTTAAAGCGTTTGCGAGAAGCCTTACAGGGGACACAGCAAACCAGACCTAGATGATCTAGTTTCAGTGCAAAAATGTTTTGTGTGGAGGAAAACTAAAACTGCACATCGCTCTCAACACACCCGCTCCAAAATGAAACATGATGTTGGCAGTATCAGGCTGCGCCGATGCTTTTCATCAGCATTTTTATTGCTACTATTTATACGTACTCTTTAAAAAAAAAAAAAGCTTGATCCTTGAGGCTTATTAATATTTAAATCCCTAAATGCCTTTATGCATGCTGGCTTTTTGGATTTTAAAGCTGTTCTCTATTTAAACTTTATTTTATATAAATATGGGGAAGTCAAACGTTTACTATCATAATAAATTAGTTATATACTTAAACCAAGTTGTTCAACAAGATTTAGATTTTAAAATATTTTCATTTAGCCAGAGGGTTGTTTCTGATACAGAAATGATACAGCCACCTCTCAAATGTGAATAAAACACTAATCGATTACTGTTTTTTATGAAAATGATGCACTTCATAAAGATCCGTGGAAAATTCTTGATTGAAATTACAGGTTTATGCAAGTCTCCACTGGTATTTTGACAATTTATCTTTGGTGGTGAGCTTGAGGTTGGAAGGCATCCTTGCCATCAACTCATTCTTTGGCTTTCTACCCAGAATCTTTATCAGATTCAAGTCCAGATTCTGGGCGTGCCATTCCAAGCAGTCCATCCGGTCAGACGAAACATGTTGCTAAAACTAAAAGGTTTCCTTTAAACATAAACCTGCCAGAGGTAGGAATGCTTTTGGTCTGTTTTTACCAAACGTTTTAATGCTTTTCGCTCTGCGTGGAGCACCGCCGACCCGATGAGGCGTCATCACCTGCAGTGGAAGTGCGTGGTCTTCTGGCCGTAGAACTGACACCCGACCGTGCCGCAGTCCTCGGTGGCGCGGAATCTCTGGAAGCCATCGTTGATCAGCTGGGCGTTCTTCTTGTGGAAGTTTTCATGGGTCATGACATCTGAGGTGCTGGTGTACACCTTGCTGCATCCCACCTACGGAGCAGAGAGAGACATTGCACACGGTTGATGGAAACCGAGATCTGGGCCGACAGCGTGCATGAGAGTTTCAGTTTGCGAAGAAAGGTCTGAAAAAAAAAAAAAAAAAAAAAAAGCAGCCTCTAGAAATGCGGTGCTTTAAACGTATCTGCTATACTGTACGGGGTACAGGGGAGGGAGCTCGTTGTGGTTAAGAAAACACTATTGGCCTAGAAATGTGTGGAAGAGGGTTGTTTTCTCACATCTGACTTTTAATTTGTGGTGATGCACATGTGAGCGTCACCAGCTTTCAGATTAACCTTTTGAATGGGGAAACGATCTTTGTCATCTTTGTGAGAATTGGAAAGAAAAGGGTAATACCTGAAAGAGGTGGTGGTCACAGAAGGCTTGTGAAACTACAGTACCTTCCTAGCAGAGCTGCCTTTTAGAAAATGAAATTCAGATTTGGAGCACGATGGTGGAGATGTTACGAGCTTACTGTAATTCAGAGAACAGTTTCAGAGAGGTGGTGAAGGGGCAGAAGAAACCACAGGGGTAAGATGAATATCTCCGGCTTAAGTTTAAAAATGTTCTGGAACAAACGACTCCGTACAGCCAACAAAGAGAGGAAAAAAAGAGGTAATGTTTGAATTAAAAGCAGCGATTGTATATCATCAGTGGCAACTTCTCCATATCGAGTCAAACAATGAAAAAAGCCACTCTGTTTCTTCTCCCCCCCCCCCCCCCCCCCCCCCCCCCCTAAATCAGAGCAGCCGATGCCAACATCTGCAGGTTCTCAGCGACTGTTAAAACAATGGCTGAAATGTCCTAATAACAATTACGCTGTTAGAGAGGTATAAAAAAAAAACGTATATATGTGGAGCCATCCTCGGCTGCCCTGCCGCAGTGACACTTTGAAAATAAGCAGATGAAACAAAAATTAAACAAATCCAGAAGGAGGGGAATAATTCTCAGCAGGCTGCTTGGTACTAAAAGATGAAAAATGTGCAGTTTATATAAACACCTCAGGGAAATTTTATCCATGCCAATTAAGGAGTGAGAGAGTGAGGAGGACAGAAACAGATAGAAGCTTCACATCTATTGACTGTCTTTTACTTTTCTTCTTTTTTTTTTGGTTTCTGAAATGATTTTTTAATATATATTTATTTTTTACATTTTTGCCAAACTGCTATTCAAAGAAAGAACTGTAAATCTATTTAATGTACAAAATAATGTGGTCTCTTTCATTGTAAATATATACATTTTGCAGTATTTTTAAAGTGCAACAGCTTTTTTTTTTTTAATCAAACTGCATCATCTTTCTTTCACGGTAAACAACGCATAATTAGAGGGTTTCCACAAGTTTTCCTAGATTTTTCTGATTTGACTTACTAGACCTACTTGAATTACAAATTACTTGGTAAACTGTATGTCATAATTTACATTTAACCTGCAGCACTTTGAATTGTCTTGTCACTGAAATGTGCGATAAAAATATAATTGCTTTGCCTTACTTAGTAAATTAAGCAAGCTAAAAACAACTAGGTCGGCTTAAGTTGGTGTTTTTTTGGCTCTGCATGATTTTACACAACAGCTTACTGTACAGCAAAGAGCAAAGCTCGTTACAGGCATTGGCTGTTTTCAAACCAAACCATGTTACTTTACACTATGACTAAAAAGCTGGTGGTTTCCCAACTAGAGCGCTTAGATCCTAATTCCCTGAAGAAACCACTGTAAGACGGTTTAGCTCTGAAAGGTGAATGGCTGAGAAAAAGTTGAAGGAAGAAGCAATGAATGTATAGAGATGCAAATCTACCACCTAACTACCGTTCCTTGCAGTGTAATGACACCTTTTGACATTTTCTCACGCTTCAGCCACAAACGTCAATGTGTTTTTGAATTGAGACATTATGTGACAGAACAACACAAAGTAGAGCAGAATTGTGAAGTCGAAGAAAAACGATGAATGGTTTTCAGTTTTATTTTTCAAAAAAAAATTAAAAAAAGATATGAAGCCACTTATACTCTGATACGTCTAAGTACAACCCAGTCTAACCGATCGCCTTCAGAAGTCACCTAGTTGGTAAATGGAGTCCAACTGGGTGTAATTTGATCTCAGTATAATTGTGGCAATCCGTCTAAATTTATTGACTGGGCATGGAGAGCATTAATCAAGCTGCCAAGAGTTGTGTGTTAACTCTGGAGGAGCTGCAGAGAGCCACGGCTCAGGTGGGAGGATCTGTCAGAAGGGAACGCAGTAGTAATGAGAATCCATCGTAGACTTGAAGGCGGATGTTCTCAGATACTCTTCATACAACTTGTCCGAAGAGTTGCCATTTTACAAAAATAGGCAAACATTTCAGTTTCTAGCCAAAAAAAAGTAAAAAACAATGCAAAGCTGGTAGAGGCATATTGCAGTAGACTTGCAGCTGTAATCGGGAGGCCAAATGTGTAAAAACATTGGCATTTATGCATCATGTTGTGTTGATCCGTGAAAAAATCTCAACATAATATAATGCAGTGTTGATCATGTGATATTGCGAAAACCCTTAAGAGGTTTCTAACAGTTCTGCAAGGCGCTGTGAATGTGATTTAAGACCTAGTACAACAAAGTGGGGGCCTATTTAAGGTTAAAGCTGAAAATAGGCATCAATAAATGCAGCTCTTTGAAACCCTACATGTGTGACAAATTAACCTAGAATTACATATTCATTTTAGATTTTCTTGCAACAGGTAAAAGCAGTGGGTTATTTGTATGTTATTCATGCTGAAGCACATTGAACCAAGGCAGCAGATTTTCTTCAAGTGTCTGTGTGTGTGTGTGTGTGCATATGTACATATATGCTCCTGAAGTCATGCCCACTGTATATACGCTTGTGGCTTTACTGTAGGCCTGTGTGTAGGTGGGCAGGGAGGAGCTGCAGTGTACCTGCATGCAGTGGTAATGGGTGCTTTTTCCGTTGAGGTGGCAGCCATGGTAGTAGACGCTGCAGTCGTCCAGAGGGCTGAAGCGCATGAAGCCATGCTGCAGGGAGTTGTCCCGCTTCTTGTGCATGTTGTAGTGCCTGATTACATCTTGCTTACTGGTAAACCTCTGCAAAAGGGGAAGGAGGGGGGGGGGGGGATATACAGCAACAGGTTGGCATTTATTTAAACCGGTTACAGAATCAGCAACAAGTCACTTTAGCTCTTTGAAGGCAGCAGCTGCAGCACGCAGGAGCCAGTTGGCAGTTGAATGCGGGATGTGTGCACTGTAAGGGAAGAGGATCAGGATTTCTTTAAAGATGACAGCCTCTGTGGTTATTGATTTACTCTGCAAAATGAGCCCTGAAGGCTCTTGGAAAGCACCAAATATCCTCTCCAATCAGCCTTTCGCTCTATGTTTCTCTTTTCTCTTTTTTCGCTTTCTGACAAAATGAATGTTTATTTTCAAATTAAGACGAATCAATTGACATGCAAGATCACAGTTCTTGTGTTGCTGTTTTCTGTTTTTTTTTTTTTTTGCACAAGAAGAAATTATGTTCCATGCAGATGGTTTCCCAGACGTGCACAGGGGGAAAACAGCAGACAACAGAAACAAACAAACAAGTGAACCAAAGAAAAAAAAAAAAATTATTTTTCAATTCACCGAGATATGATTCCCTTTTTAATTAAAACGCCAACGCTTGCCTTTTTTCTTTTGGTGCAGGTTTCAGCTGCAATGACGGATGAATATGCTAAGGGACCTGCCCTCTAAAATTACAAATATATAAATAAAAATCCTTCCCACATCCAGGAGTCAGGATGGGGGGAAACAGAAAGAAAGAAAGAATCACTCCGCAGAGACTTGCAGGAACCAAATCTGCTGTAATTGGGTTTAAGCTGATGCTAAAGAAACTGTAACAGGAGAAGCTTAAATCAATGAGACAGTTCTGTCTTTAATCCATATCTATCTGCAGTTGGGGGGGGGGGGGACAACAGAACGGAACTATACTAAAAAGAAACTAATTGCTGCACAAAGTAGGGTAATTGCTTTGTGTCATGTGTTCCTCTTAAAAACGCAAGATCTTACACAGCTGTTCGTTTATCACTCTTGGACATTTTCCCGCTGTATGTTTCTGAGATGCCTGACTCCTTCGCGCCGCACAATTCATTAAGCGTTGTAACCAATGAGCGCGCCTCGTCACTTCTGCTTTTTTCAAGCCCCCAAAAATCCAGACTTCGGTTCTGTGTATGCGCTTTTCTCTGCTGCGCGGTGACGGCCCGGAAGACAAGTCGAGCCGCGGTACACTCGATCCGTCGAGCCGTCAAAAATAGGCCATAGAGAGAGCTGACTGGGAAAAAGATCTCATTTTCAGTGGAGTGGCGATGAAGGTTGGGAGCCACTTGCTACATTTATTTTAGGATTCCCACCAGTGTGGCAAGATGCACACTCTCGCTCATGTACAAGCCCATGAAAGGAGAATGTTAGGACTCAGCCAATCGCCCGCAGGCTGGCAGTGGGATAATATTCCAGGAGTGTGTGTCATGTAACATTTCATGAGTTATCGCTCTGAAAAAAAAAGGCTGCTCATCACGCCGTGCCTGTCCCTTTTTTTTTTTTTTCTCTCTCTCTCTCTGTGTATTGATATCCAGAGAGCCGGCTTCCACAGCATATCTGTGTTTCCATGCAGCACTAAAATAACAGAGAAATGTGGAGCTGACCGTGGAAATTGCCGTGATAACCTGAACTAACTCTCTAAATAACGACACAAGATGATTTTCCTTTGTGTTCTCCAAGAATGTGTCTCGTCAGACTGCCGAGGGGAAATTCATGCAGAAAATGAAAGCTTAGCACCGTGATGCTTCTCGCAACATAAACAATATTTATCCGGGGTTAATCTCCTTAGATTGGGAGCAGACAGAAGATTACAGCTAAAGATGGCTTCATTTAGAAACAAAATAAGGAAACGAGGAGAACTCAATATTCAGCTCCAGCTATCTGGATTTTTTGTTTTTCACATCTTCGACAATCCTGCCTGTGTTTCTCGCTCTCTGGCCATATGTTACAGCATAAACAAGGTCTGTTTTATGATCTGCTTTGTGTTTTTCCCTGCCCTCCGCTGTACATGACAAGCTGTGGAACCAGGAAAAGATTAGAAATGTGAGATTGGATTAAAGGCAGAGGCAGTGGATTAAAACAAAAGAGTAAGCAGATAAAAAAAAAAAAAGATATTTTAGCCTTATTAGAATCGCCCTGCCAGAGAATTTCTGAAAACTGGGTAAATGTAAATAACCACAGCTTGTTCAGCAGGCCTTAGACCAACAAAGCTTTCATCTGTGTAAACTTTGGCTGGGTGTGACCCGCTGAGTGAAAAATAAAAAGACACATCGTCCTATTTGACAATCCTCAGAGCGCCACATCCCATTTTTGGGTCCGTCAGGCCTTTAGCTTTAAATCCCCCCTGCTGCCTTAAAATAAACCGAACCATTTATTGGCCTCAGGCTGGTTTTAAACCAATAAGGGTGGCCTTTTTTTTTAAATTTGCATTTGGGTCATGCTCATAAAAAGTGATAAAGTACTCACGCTCACCTGGTAGTTACACTCAGGGTCCATGCAGTGGTAATGCTCCCTGTACTGGTAGGCACAGTGTACGTGTCCACAGTGCTGACTTCCAGAGAACCTGAAAACACAGGACACATTAAACCGCACTAATAATGAAATGCTGTCATATTTGTCTTATTATAATTGGCCTAGGCTGCTCAGATGGCTGCCTAGGTGAACCTGAAGTTGTTGTGCCTAGGCATCAGTTCACGTTTGTTTTGTTGTTGTATGTTACCCCTTAGTAAAAAAAAATAAAAAAAATAACAGTATCCTATTTTAACACACAAAGATCTAAAACAAAACTGCACAATATGATCTTCAACTAAACCTTATGGGGTCGACAAAAGCTTCGTAGCCTTCTTTTAGCCCACTGACCAACAGTGTGCAGCAACGTGTGGGGGAGGGGGAGCACTGCCTTGCTATTCATTCATACAGCCAGAGAAAATTACGGTAAATGACACAGCATTGCCCCTCCCTTGCCTGTTGCTGGCTGCACTTTTCTGTCTCCAACAATTAATACAGATTAGGCTGTTTAGAAATATCTCCTGCTGTAGGGGCCAAATAAGGGCCATCCATCGCGAGGACTGCAAGCTCTATCTGCCTGGCTGGACTTTAGCATCGACTTAAAAAGGGCAGTAGCTTGGAGCCCAGTGGGTTTTTGGGGCCCCAAAATAGGTTTTAAAAAAATGGTTGCTTTCTGAATCAAACTTAAAATCCCACACCACTGTGGTGTCTTTTAATCCTGCTGCTATTTGGAAACAATGATGTCTCCGCCTTGAACATAACACTCGACCCCAAGTTCAACAGACATGACAACAACAAGCTTAAAGGGCACACTCAACGCCTCCTTCCTTGTTTTCAGCGTGACTGTGTTACATCACCACATACAGGCCCGGCATAATGAATATTGTTGGGGAAAAAAAGATTGATTCAGATGTTTTTATAAATGATGGCAAGTTTATGTTCACGTAGATAGCACAAAGCCTAAAAATGTTGAAGTTGCTGGGTACCCGATGATCAATCTATTGTACAATAAACAATAATTACGCTACAATAATATCTTTCCAGAGGAGGGATAAGTGTTTGAATAAAATAAATTGCGTCATGTTATACATGTCTACTTTGATGTGACAAGGGTCTCTGATGTGGGAACACAACAAGTGAAGAACAATTTGAAAATAAATCCTTATAAAAAACACCAAAAACTGGAGAAAAAGAACAGGTGGTTGAGTTCTCCGAGGCAATGCACTCGTCTTCACGTGTCACCTTCAAAGTAACGCCGCTCACACCTTCAAACCGGCTGCTGCTTTCTGCACTCTGCCACAAATTACCCGTCTGTCACACCAATTTCAACCAAATTATCTTCATTTATTTCCAATGGCGCCGTAAGAGACACTTATTACTCTAAAACCTTTTTTTTTTTTCTCTTTGCAGCCACCGAGGCATTAGGAAGTCTTATTTTTCATAATGCTGTGAAAAGTCCTTGTCAAATCAATTCCTCGTTCTTTCAGGTAAACAATGGTTTGGCCCTGTAAGGTAAAAAAGGGTCAGCTCTGGAATCTTTTTTTCTCCTGTCAAGAGGCAAAAAAAACAAAAGACAAAACTGGATTATAGTCTAAAAAGGCAGCTTTTTGTTGTTGAGCAGACACTTTTATGGTAGTGATTATAAGCCTGACAATGATGACTGTTAAAATCCTCCAATTACCAGTGAAAACACACAAATAAACATTTGCTCTGCTGCTGCCAAGGACTCCATCTGCCGTAGTGCCGAGGCGAGGGGGAGTGGGGGCTGAGTAATATTTTTTTTTCCATCTCTCTTTCTGGTTTTTTTTTCTCCCTTCTTGGGATTATCCCAGAGCTGCATTTACAGATCACTTTGCTGAGTTCATTAAGCTAATTGAACAGCATTTCAGCGCTGTTTTTAAGTTGACAGTGTGGATGTTCGTGACTTTTTAAACAAATCCAACCAAGGATTTTAGGAGGCCCAAAGCAGAATTTCATCAGGGAAGCAAAATATTTATTCCCATCTATGATTAAAACATCCACTACTGATATTTTTAAGGTAATGGCATCCACCTAATAATAAAAACCTAAATTTCAGCTTTTCATAAAATTTGAGCATCAAAAGATTTCTATGCTGAAAAGTTATGTTATGGCCTACACGAGACTACCAACACATGTAGGGAACTTGCAAAAGGTCATTTTAAAAGACGCTGGTTGTTTACAAAGTGTTATATCAAGGTATAATATTATGAAAAGTATCTAAAAGAAAAGCTTATATTTATTGGTCTTGTAACATTTGTATTTTCTGAATTACCGAATTTTGTTTTTATTAGCTGTAAACAAGTTTGACATATATCACTCTATTTGTGTGTTTAACTTTTCAAATGATTCAACATAAATAAATCACATTTTCCATGGCATCCTGCTTCATTGAGCTACTCTTAAATATGTACAACAGCTGAATTCATCGACATTTTCTGTGAGACTTTTTGGCTTTTTTTAGGGCCTCCAGGCCTGCTGGGGTCTCGAAATCTGCCTACGCCTCAGGCCGGCCTTGTTTGCAAGTGTAGAAAAACCGCAGCAGAAGGTCTAACGGCTCTTTTATCAAGGCCCGAACCAGAGTGCAGAAAAGAGCCAACATATGTCCCATCTATAAAGGCAGTCTGTACCTCTCTATCACACAGATATACATGCACGTCCACGATGATTAACACATGAAGCCCCCCACCTATCCCCTCTGAGATTACAGTCCACCTCTCTGCTCATTGCCCAGCTGTATCACTTTGCCTCTGGACAATTCCCACTTGCCGCGTCAGGGGGCCTAATGGGCCTCTGCTATTCAGCAGCAGATTAAATATTAATATTGCCATGATACAGAGATTGCAGAGCATCTCCAGTTACAATAGAGTTACACAGATCAAAGTGGTGAGGCAACGGTGGGTGCATGAAAGCATTTAAAGAGCAGAAACTGTGCCTAAACGCTGTCAAGGAACATCTCGACGAGCTGAACTCGAGTGTGTGTTGAAAATACTGGGGAGCTTTTCCCCGTTTTTGCAAGGATTGGATAAAAATATATTTACAAAGCCAATTTTTTGGTCATATTCTGGACTCATTATCCATGGCTCTAAAAAGACCCTCCTCCCCTGCCTCTACCTCCCATCTTGCTGCTACATTTGCCCTTTTTATGAGCCCTCCTTTCCCATTTTTTCCCTCCCTCCTCTTCTTTTCCTTTCTCTTTTTTTTTTTCTCAAGCCCAACACGGAAATTGAAACTGTATCTGGGCTTATCTGCAACCTCCCCGTGCATCAACTGCCGAGATGTTTAGACAAATTTTATGCATTATGCAGCGCAAATATCAAAACAGTTCTTGGCAGTGCCAGCAGAAGCCTCATTAAAAATTCCTTAATTAAATCTTCTTGCAAAATGTAATCAGTCCAAGGAAGGGGTTTCGTGTGTGTGTGTGTGTGTGTGTGTGTGCGTGTGCGAGTGAGTGTGCAGAAGAGGACGTGCACATGTGTGTTTCTGTCAGTGCCAAGGCTTTGATTTGTGCCCTTCATGTTATGGCTTGGAGAAGTAATCATTAACGCCAAAACCACTTTGGCTTTTCAAATGTCTTTTTTCCCTTTTATACAGAATAAACAGACAATGATGATCACCTTTTTAGTCGTATTGAAGTCAAATGGATTTCATTGTTCTATGTCCACTGAAAGACATTCCCTCCTCGGATGTTTAGTGTCTTGTCTTGTGAATGACCATAGTGTTGGCCATTTCTTGCCTTTCCACGTTTCGCCTTTCGTACGTTTTGCAGTTTTAATTGTTTCATGCCTAACTTTTTGGGGTGTGTTGCATTGACTATCAATCAATTCATGCCAGCTAGAGGGATAATTCATACTTACTGCAACCATTAATGTTTTTAGTAATTTTCTATAATATGCTCAGTGTATAATAAGAAAATGTAGCAATCTGAATTTAATACATAATATCTAACAGCAGGAGGTGAATCATAATAGCTTTGCTCTGATTAGGAATCAAAATCAGTCATGTTGTATTAGGGTCAACAAGTCCAATCACAGGTCTATAGCATAAGGAATCAAAATACTAGTATTCAGTAAATAATCCACAATTAAAAAAAAAACGTTTGCACACTTAAATGAAATAAATAGCTTAGATATGATGAAAAGTGACTTATAATTCTTTGTGGGTATGTAATATTTTCAGTCCTAAACTAGTTCAATGCTGATCTGTGACCTTCCATTTCTGTCACCAAAAACATTGACTTTTGTTTTTTGGCATTAAGTTGAAGGGAATTTTAATCTATCGATACATTGTTGTTATTTACAATGACTCAGTAATTATACAGGAGATCATTTATATGGTGACAGAGAAATATATAGTTGTGTATCATCAACATATGTATGGTAACTGATGGCATGTACCCCATAGTCTAAGGAAGGGGAGCAAATAGGTACTGAATAAGAGTGACACAAGAACAGAGCCCTGAGGAACCCCAAATGTTATCTTTGTTCACTCAGATTTATAATTGCCAAATGACACAAAGCCAAATCCTGGTCTGCAATTCAGATTTGAACCAACCTAACACAGTCCAAGACAAAGCCACCCTTTGTCTTGTCTATTAATTGGTATGTTAGTTGTGTCACAAATCGCACTGAGATCCAATACACCAAAGAAAAATAAAGATAAGCTGAGTTTAGCTCCCTTCATCCAGCTGAGGTTGGACTGGTCTGTACATTTATAGCTGTTTTCATACTTGTGTTAATCTAATCTAATCTAATCTAAAGTGGTCCTAATCCCCCCCCCCCCCCCCCCCCCAAAAAAAAATCATGCTGGTTAGCAAATTTCCTAATATCAAAAATTCTAACCCTAGAAGTTTAGATTAAAAATGCATCCTTTTCAAAATTACATCCGCACCACTACAAATAATAAATACTAAATGATAAAATGTATGATGTGCATATAATTACAAATCACAGTCTTTCTCTCTCTTTTGCTAGGTATCTTTCCAGTTCTTAACAGCATTTAACTCATCTTCTGAGTTTCCTTTAGATAATTTTCCTACCAGTGTAATTACTTGGACGATAAAATGCTACATCAATTGATTTAAAAACGAGCAAATTTCTATAGATTTTTTTTTTTTCAAAAAGAGGGATTGGCATACCTGGCTATATATTTCTGGTAGAGGTTGACATCATCATTGACGGGTTTATCAGGCGGCAGACCATTCCTAATGCAAAAGCAAACACAAAGCAGACAGGATTAAAGGTGAGGGAGGCCTGCTGGATGTTAATAAGAAGAAACTGACACAATAGTACTTACAAGCCACTCCCAAACTGTGCACTATCAATATATATTTTCCTGTGGCATAACAATGTTTTCAGGCAGGGTATGAATCAATGATAGAAGGTGCACACTTTGATGCAATATACTGGCTCACAACCAATCAAAGTCCAAAATACAGCAGCAATAGGACATTCATCTTTTATTTTGGGGAGGGTGCGCAAAACTGGATAACAGGGGCATAAAAAGAAAGATCTAAAAAAAAAAAATGTTTTTTCTGATAATCTCCAGAGGCCTTGGCTCTAATGTGGATGTCAAGTTTGTACTCAAACATATTCATTTCAAGGCAGGAAATAAAGAGGAATTCATCAAATTACAAAGTCGCACAGGGGAATGGTGTTTATTTTCCCTTTTGTCACCTGTGTTGTGATTCCTTTCATAAAGCTGGCAGCACAATAAAAACCCCTAATAGAGATTTGGTTGTGTTTGCTCCTGCTCAGCAAGTGGCATTTAGCTCCATGTGAGCAGCTCCACACAGGGGATGACCTGAGGTTAATCTGGCCCAGAGGGGAGGATACATTGCCAGACATTTTACCCAGCGCCCCTTCTCCTCCCCGTGTACTACAAGCAGCAGACTGGGTTAGTTAGCCAACACTGCCGCTTCGCAGTGCCCCAACCTGGCAAAGGCCAAAGCTTGAGGGAGAGGTGCCTGAGGGCTCTTAAACAGTGTCTTTGATAGGTCCTGGCTGAGTAGAGACGAGGTCACAACCAATCAAACAGACTCTGGAAGCTCCTTCCTACTGCTAATGCACACAGCTGTAGGTGAGCTCCCCAAACCCCTCGTTTGCTTCCTTTAAAGTGCCCTCATCAGGCAGCATTGAGCCGGCCCCTGCGACTCACCGGGAGGTTAGCCGTGGCTCCGAAGTAATTAAAAGGAGAGTTGTTGCACCCTAGCCAAACGAAAGAAGTCAGTCACTTTGCGATGACTGTGCTAAATCAGTCTCCACGGAGTGCTACGGCGAGTAAACACTTCATGCGCCTTCACAGCTCATAATGTCTTGGATATATTGGGCGTTATGCGCTGTTTCACACTACGGAGGTAGCAATTACCTTTGCGTTTGGCTAACTGACTCACAGAAGCAGTTAAAGTGTATGTGAGCATCACATTAGCTCTGAGGGGTCTCCACTCAGAGACCACTGGTGCAAAGAAAACAGAAATTTGTGTTTGGAATTGTTCAACTCTATTAGTCAACTTCAAATGAAGGATTTGATGTGTAATTGACATTTTAGTTTAAGTGCAGTAACTACTACAGGATGTTGAATAGTATTTTTTGTAGAGAAGCACTTAAAAGCATGAGGGGAATCAAAAAAGATGATTTTATCTCCTTTTTTTAAAAAAAGGTCCAAAGTTATCACTCTTTGATAAATCTTTAATAAGGGAATATAATGCTGTATTTATTGTTGGTGTTTCTTTAATGTTAATACTTGAAAACCAAGAAAACAGACATTTAGATTTTGTACATAACAGGCCAAAGAAGTTGGATTTTTGGTGCATAAAGGGTCACTGGGTTCCAGTCAGAAACGTTACAACTTTTTTATGTTCTTGTTCCTCAGTTTCTTGATAAACCTCATATCTATTTAAGAGTACCACACCCAAACATGTTCTACACATAATCTCAGCATCTTTTTTTATTTTTTTTATCTCATGACACATCTTCAATGCAAATGTGTCACACATCTAGGATACAAACTTAGGTCCTGTCCACATCAATAGGGCTATTTACCAAAATGGAGATTTTCTTCTGCATTTGGATGTGATATCTGAAATGGAAACTGGGGACATCTCCAACCATTAATTGTAAAATACTGGGGAAAAAAATTGCAAGGCTGCTCGGCTTTTCTTCTACAACAAATTGGCGACGGCTTTTGCCAGGGACAGGTTGTCCAAAACGCAGCCTGTCCCCGGAAATCAGGGACATCTGGTCACCCTGATGTGAAAATATCGTTTTTAGTTCTATTAGCAGAGATTTTTAAAAATTCTATTTGGTGTGTATATATACAGGATACACAAAAGCCTACTTTGCGGATGCCCACCATCATTTCCTAAGCTGGAAAGAAAAACAACAATTTAAAGGGTTTTCCCACATGGCTCTTGCATTGCTGGGACTCTGCTTCAGTGAAGCTTAAAATGTAACATGAAGAAACTCAAGACGGAGAGTGAAGTGCAAATAGTCTTAAAGATAGCTGTTACGATTGTTTTAGAGCAAACTTTGATAATGGCACACTGCTCAGTTTAGCCATACTTTAGCAGAGCTAATCTAAAGTATCGCTAAGATAGTTAAAGCTAGTTTAGACTTAGCTTAGCCCTGTTATAGAGGATACTTACATATTTTAGCTTTGCCTGTGCTTTACAGTTATGTTAATCTATTTTAAGATAGTTTAAACTAAGTATGCATTCTCAGTTTAGCGCAACTTTAGCCAATGCTACGCTTATTAAAGCAATTTTAGCATTGCTAGACTGTCTTGTAATAAGATAAACTAATTTAGCACAACTTTAACAAAAGCTTAATTGATTTATCATAGACCATGTGATTGCAGTTTTTTTCATATTCTGCGACAAAATATTTGTTTATAAAAATATCCAGGATATTGCATCTAGGGGCTAAGTCTGATTATAAATTCAATCACCTGTATCAAATTGTGAAATAGTGAGAACTTTTTTGGTTTGATTTTGAATAAAAGACAAAGAAATGCCAATGAAAACACTTACTTCACTGAGGACACGGTTCCTGTGGTTATCGAGTCAGTCTTCGAAAAGCTGGACTTTATATAATCAGCTGCGTTGAAGTTTATCTGTCCTGCCTGGTCCATGGTGAGCCCTGGGGCAATGCTCGCACCAGGTGCACCCACAGCGGGGACCCCAGGAGCTCCAGGGTTTCCTGGTGCCGTACTCAAGACGTTAGGGATCAGAGAGGTTTCTGGATTTCCTGGTATCAGCTTCTGAATTGTTCGGATGTCATACTTGGAAGGACGACCCACTTTACCAGTCTTAAAGGCGATAGCGCCACCCATATCTGGGTTGCCCTCTCCAGGTTTGAACAGATGCAGAAACTTGACGTTCTCCAAGTCGTACTTGGATGGTCGTTTGTAAGCGTTGCCGTTCTGCTGCTGCAAGCTCTCGCCCATCTTTAGCTTCTGAATGAAAAAGTCATATTTGGAGGCTCGGGAGGCCATGTTCTGCACATGGGAGGAATTGGGTGGCTGAGAATTAACCAACGGAGGTGCTACCGACTGTTTGTGGTCCAGGCTGGAAGGGTAGATCTGCCCCTCAGCCCCCGGTAGGCCCCCGGAACTATGAATCATTGCAGCGCTCTTGTCTTGGGCCAGTTTAGAGTTGAGGTCATCCGGTTTGGGTGGGGAAGCGTGCATGGGCCAAGGGAGGGTTTCACCAGCTTTTAGCTTGCGGATGTACTCTTCGTACTTGGAGAAGCGAGGGCTGCGCGAGTCCTCCGCATTGCTGAGGGACGAGGGATCTGAGGTAGCAGCTTTGAGGCTGTCAAAGCTGATCTTCTTGGGCACCTCATCCCTTACCTGATGGTCATCATAACCAAACATTCCAAGAAACTTATTCATGGTGTTGACAGCATAGTCTCGCAGGGCTGAAGCTTCTCCTGTGCAAAGAAAATAAAAACCTGTCACATATTGGGTTCGATATGCTAAAATTGTTTAAGCTTTACTATCATGCCCCTGTATGGTTAGCTACAAATAAATTAGTATGCCACAATGATGAATGTGTTGTTAACCAAATAGGTTAAGTAAACAAATTCACCAAAATGCTCTCTTATTTAATTAATTTATGTCTGTTGTTGTCATAAACTCTAGCAAATCTAACAAGAGGATATGTTTGCCTGCAGTGCATGCCGAACTATCGGTAAATTTTAATTTATAAGGCCCTTCCTGTTTTAAAGGCTGTATCAACATGTATTTGTCTTACTTGAATGGTGTTCTCAAGTCTTTCCCATTTTGAAGATAGGTTAGGACAAATGGGCTCCTGTGACACATCAAATGTATACCCCATGGAAACACAAGGTCATGGAGAACTTTAGTTCCTAAAGATTTTGATCAACTGATTAGTCTAACATTGTGCTGATCCAGTAAAAGCTTCATTTATTTAAAGGATATTTACACATCTTTACTAGAACCATGTGGAGTGCTCTGTATGTAAAGACTTTTTTTTTTTTTACAAACGATATACGAGTAAAACACTAACGAGTTAAGAATATTTTATGTATTAATGTTCTAGAAACTAAGAAACACCTTTAGCGTTGATTACTGTGTCACCTTCAAAAGTGCAAAGAACAAACTTTTTGTTCATTTATGGACTAAAACATAATTTTACTTAAGGACTCCATTAAATTGGACAACTTCCCCAAGGACACAGGCAGAATACAGTCAATGTATAGTTTAATTGCATTATGTGGAGATTAATTCTGCCTCATTAAGCGCGACCCAGGTTAGAGTAAGTGGTCAGAAAGTGGCGGAAAGGAAAGGATGATTTGGCCCTGAAAGCGGATCAATCTCTGCATGAAGAAGAGGAGCTTGCGTGAAGAGGAAATGGTGCAGAGAAAAAAGGCAGTAGGAGAGAAACGAAAAGAGTACAGAGAAAAAAAAGAGGTATAATCGGGAGCAGCAGGGTAGCCTTGTTGTGTTTGCAGATCTGACTCATTTCCAGAAGTCTCCTCTTGAGTAACTCTGCACATTAGGCAGGATCTGAGAACAGATGATCATTTCAGCAGTGCTACGTTCGACCTCCTTTACTCGCTCACTGACTTGGCACAGTCACAGGGACATGGTCCAAAGTCCTTTTAAAAAAATTTGTTTCACTGCTCCTTTCATCCCCAGAGCACACATGGGCTGGCAGGAGGTAGTACCGCCCACCATCCGAGGTAATTAATACGCAAATATTTCTGTTCTTGTCTCACATTTCTCAGTTATTGCTAAATCAGTCCCTGGGCCCTGCTCTTCACAACCCCTGCGCAGCATGTAAAATAATCCCCAAATTTCCACTCGCCACGGCTGGGGCTGTTTCTCTATTCTATGGGTCGGTATGAAATAGGATCTTGTGGATCGAAGCGCCATGAAATTTTTAGGAGAAATAGATCAGATATTTGAGAGGAAATACCTCCATGTTGGCCACAGATCAGTTTGTCAAATCTATCGTGTTTTCACATGTACTAAAACCACACTGACACTGTGTAAATACAATTGTTTGCTGTGCAGTTTAATACTGGTTCTCACAGTTCCATTTTTCTTTAACCAATATTGATGGAATTAAACATATTTTGGTATAGATTTGAAGAAGTCAATATGCAAAGGAAACATATTTGAATTATCATGGTTGGATATTATTGGTTTATATTTATAAGGGCATCTCAAGTCACATCATATCCATCCATCTATCCATACAGTGTATCATATTGCTCCAAAGTTAGGGCAGTCAAGCCCACAGATCTAGGAGTCTGAAAATAAAACTAATTTGCTAATACTTAAAAAACAGAGTGTCTTACTATGTATTCACAATGTAATACTTTTTTTAATTCTCATTTTTTGTGTGCAAAGACACTGTTGTTATTTTATGTGACAGATCTTCACAAAGTAGTGCATAATTGTGAAGTGGAAAGAGACAAATATTTAGTTCTTAGATTTTCTTGGCAACTTTGGCATGAAAAATGTGGCTCGCATTTGCATTCATCTGCCTTTACTCTGATAATCCTACATAAGATCCAGTCAAACTAATTTATTTTTAGAAGTCACATAATTACAAAAGATAATTCACTTTTGTCTAATTTAATCTCAGCATTAAAACAGCTGTCGTGAAGGAGGCTTAAACACATAATTCGCATGTTGGTGGTGGCAGCATCATGCTTGGGGGGATGGTTCTCTTCATTGAGGACAAGGAAGCTGGTCAGAATTAATATGAAGAAACTAAATACAGGGCAGTCATGGAAGAAGACATGTAAAAAGACTGAAAAAGACCTAAAACTGCTGTGCAGGTTCCTCTGGTACCCCTAAATAAAGTCCAATTCAACCAGATCATTGACAAAGGTGTGGAAAGGTTTTAAGCTGGGTTATGGTTATATAATAATATCTCAAGCTATCAACATCTCTCAGACACTTTATTTAGGGATATCAGAGCGAAGGGGGTCACAACAAGTTCACGGCTTCACGCCATACCTTTTTTTTCTATTTCCATTTATAAAATTCTAATTGTGAATTACTATGACCACACTTCAAAATTATGCACCGGTTAGTGTTGGTCTGTCCCATAAAATAATAATAAATAGTTAAACGTTTGTGGTCTTTTCATGACAACATGTTAAAAAGAAGTTAAAAAGGAATGTTTTTTTCAAACAGAATTGCTAAATATAATTTTAGTCAGTTGTAAATATAATTTTTACTTTATTATATTAAAAAGAATTAGCTTCTTCTTGCTATATTCATGCCGCGTTCCGTTTATATATTCGACAAACGTTTTTTTTTTCCTTCTCTTCTCATCCCTTTTGCAGAGAAATTAGCTGGATCGCGTGATGTACTATCACTGAAAGGCAAATGACTGAACTGGAAGGGATTATTACTGGGACCGACAGGAGATAACCTTTCTAAAACGGCATGTAAACGAGTCGTCTACTCAACTGCCATCTACCTCTTAATAATGTCATGTGATGCCAGGTGGGAAACTCTACATTGTGTGTGGGGATCAGGGCCCAGCTTGGCCCCTTTTGGCTTAGGAGAAATTAATGAATAAATAACTTAATAATTTTCTTTTTCTTCTGCTTTAAGCCATTTGACATTTCCATCTGCACTCTCTACGGTGGAAAGCTACAAGCAAGCGGCTCCTAATCTCAACACTTCAGGATCCAAAACGCGACACAGGCCTGCCTTGTCTACATTTGAGGCAATTAGGCCCCATTTTCCCCTCACAGATATGATAACAGATGGGCATTATATGTCCATTTGTTGCCCAAAAATGGTCATCGGCGTGTGGCACAGCCTCAGCGTCCACGGCACCAAGAGGCAGAAGGTGTCGCTGAAGATAAAGACAGAAGCCGGCGGCTATAAATGGACTAATCTGAAGAGCGTCCCTGTAGACATTTGGTTAAAATGTTTGGCTTCAAAAAGCTGTACCGGCTTCATCAACTGATTTATTTTTTATTTTTTTTAAATCCTGAGGCAATTTTAATGTAGTTTTAAAAAAGCTATTTGTGCTCATATCAGTGAATTAGTTTGAGTGTGCACTTTTTAAACAGACAGCGGCTGAGCTAATAAAGAGTTGCAATGAATAAATGACGTTATGTACATTTGTTTGATGTAATTTGTCACACAAAAAAAAAAAAAAGAAAAAAAAAAAGAAATGTGCGGGGCTTAAAACTTCCACACTGTTTGCTCAGTTAATTAACAGGCAGTAAATAGAGGGAGGGGGCTTTGAAATAGCTTGAAATGAATAATAACCTTTTAGGGTGAACCCAGAATTGCAAATGGAAGTCATGGTCAAGCCTGTTTGATCCATCGCTCTGAGCATCTCTATCATTTGTTTCATAGTTTTTAATTCATTGTTGTTTTTTTTCCCATTGACTGGCTTAAGAGGGCTCTAATGCGACATCTAAATTATCTAGGAAAAGTATTCTGGGGTTTTGCACTGATAGGAAATCCGTGCGATGCCTCGATGTGAGGAGTTAAATGTTTTGAAGGTCGCAGTTTCTCTCATTGATCTTGCAATGTTTGTTAATTACATTGTCACTGATGTTGTGAGAGATAATTAAGCCACTATGTTTATATGCATAATTATGTGCACTCCACATCAGCCTTTGAAAGACAGCGGCGAGAAAGGGAAAGAGAGAGTCGGAGAGAGGGAAAGAAAGGGGGGAGAGGGGAAGAAAAATGCTTTAATTGTGAGCTGAGCAGAAACATGGAAGTATAGATGCCCTAGTTACAATCAACAAAGAGCAACTCACGAAAGAAAAGAAAAAAAAAAAACAACAACAACACTCTAAAGATGAGATTTGCGACTGAGGCGGGGTGCTCTTTCCCTGCTGCCTTCAAACGTTTGGCTTTTTTTTTTTTTTGTGAGCTTTAAAGAAGGGAGCCGGCAGAGAGAGAAAGGTGTAAGCCTGACTCACAATAGTTCAACATATTTACAGACGAGGCCCTTTTAAGGCCGTGAAATAAACAAAATGACTAATTAAAACCACAACGCATTTTTTTTTTCTTCTTTAGCCTCTGAAATGAAGCCTGCGCTGTTTTCTCAGAAGCCCCTGCCCCCGATTCTAACTGTGGCCAGAGCGGCTGCTGAACTTTCTGTGAGAAAACGCGCACAACAAAAAAAAAAGAAGAAAATAGAGACGATGACAAAAAAAGGGAGTGCGTGTGACGAGACTCTGAGGCACACACTTAAACCTAGATAGAAGCCCGAAAAACTGCTGAACCGAGGCGAGGGAGCGCGACACAAAACTTTTTTTTTTTTTTTTTTGCACCACAACAACCGGTTTCACCTGCAAATTGCTGTTTTTTTTTTTTTTCTCTCTTTCTCCTCTCTATGTGAAACTGGCTTCATCTATTCTTATAACAAAGCTGAGTGTGTCGGTTTGTTTGTGCGTTTTCACCTTTTTACAGCTCTGCGTTAACTTCTGCGACACAAGGCCACTCTCTCTTAACGAGTTGCAAGGGTCACAAAGTGTGCAACGTCGTACGCGGCACTTTTCCAAAAGGCAGTTGGTGCCGTTAACCCTTCTCTGCCAATTTTATCTGTCTGATAATCAGTGAGTAATACCGATGGAACATCGTGTCACAACTAAACAGGGGCTATTTTGAGTCATTTACAACAAGGGCTCGCTGTATTAAGGAATCTATAAAAAAAAAAATCTGGCGAGGCGAAAACTAAAAAGGCCACTATGGTATAACTTCAGCATTACTGACTTTATTTGACAGCTGATCGCTGGGATTTAACAGCTGCGGAAAAGAAGCATGTACCTCCATGTAAGAGAGGAGCTCTAGGCAGTGGCTAAGTTTAGTGAGCTTAGGGGGAAAAAAATCAAAGACTCAGTGTGTAATCCTGGGTGTAATATGAAGCTTAGTCGGGCCCTGCCATGTGCTCTTGGCCCTCAGCTGCCGGGGGAATGTTTGAAGGCCCGGCCTTATCAGCCTTCCCCATTTTATGAACTATATGGTTTTTTTTTAATGCAGTAAACCTCAAACAAGTTGCTATTTTCCCCCCTTGGTCTGCCTGCTGAAGCTGCCTTTAGAGTAATAATGTCACTGACTATTCATACTGTAACTCTAGAGTCTCTCTTTCTAATAATGGGCCCACTTGAGCTTATGTGGACGTGTGGCAATGTCACCCTTTCCTTTCCTCTGTCAAAGCTTTTGTCCGTTAATACTATGGAGCGCAAACCACCGTAGAGTGAAGATAAAGTTAGTTACAGATCTATTAAAATACTGACCATAAAATCACGGGAGGGGGGGGGGCTTAACGAGATCATGTGGCATAAGATCTTGCGATGTTTCTTGCTAAAAGGAAGTCTGTCTTCCAAAGTGTTTATCAAATTCAAAATTTAGTTGAAAAATACAATCAATACAAAATACAATTCCAAATTTAAGTCAAAACTGAACTGTTGCCCTGTTGTGTTGACGAGGTCAGGTTGGGTGAAAACATACAGTTAAATAAGTGTTAAAAAAACTACCTCTACTATTAAATTGCTTATTTGGCACCATTTTTAGCACTTGGTTAAAGGAATATAGCAATGACGGTGCTACAAACAGGAGACGAATGTTTTTAAGACGTTGTGAGAATACTATGAATGGCTAACCCTTCGGCGCAAGCTACAATAAAACTGAAATCTGTTGTGAAACTTCCTAATGCTTTTTCATTTGTATAATCCCCTTAAATATCCCCATAGATTTTTTGAAATTTTCCAAAATTTTCTAAAAAATTTTGTTTTTATAACTCGTCTCATACTTAAGGACGTCTCATGATCTGGATGCATCGCTACCTCCCGACAAATCACAGGTCACCAGTTAAACATACCTGGAGATGCGAAACTTGCTTGGCGACTCTGGACCTCGCTCGGCTGCATGTAGCTCTTGTTGTTTGGAGGCCTCTCTTCGGTTTCTTTGTCATCGTGGTAACTGCCATCCTGGGAGCCCGCCGTGGCCTCAGGCTCCTCGCCGTTGTCCTCTTCGTCACTGCAGCCTTTAGGCTGTACCATGTAGACGCCATCGGGAGGGCCGTCTTCGTCATTGCTGACTCGAAGTTCGTGCTCCTGCTCCTCGTCGGGAGCCGCCGGCTCGTCCCCGTACTCGCCGTTCACCCATTTCTCTATGGCCTCGCGTCTCTTCTGGTCCTCCTCGAGGCTCTGGCTGAGGCTTAGGCTTTCTGGGAAGTTGGTCTCGTTGTCATCGTAGTAGGAGCTGCCACGCTCGCTGTTCTCTGCTACGCTCTGATCTCCCTCTGCGTTCTGGGAGCTGCTGTCAAACACCACTTGGCGGCTGAGCTTGGCACAGATAGCGTTGAGTTTTAGGCCACCTTTCCTTTTGGCGGCCATCTTGGGTTTTCCTGAGGTCGTGTCAGTGCATAAACTCCTCTCAGCTGTTGGGAAAAAAAGACAGAGAGAGAAATGGAAATTTAAAACACAGTTATCATCATGAGCGGCAGGTCTTCTTTAAGGGCTAAGGTCGTGGGATGGGGAAAACGTGGCAAAAGAAACTGATCTGATCATTCTGATCGTTTCCCCCAATATTAACTGACAACAACAGCAAAAGACTGGAAGTGCGCGAACATATTCTTGGTCACATTTCAATGCAGTGGAAAAATAGACAACAACAGCACAAGCAGCCTAAACCACAGGGAGATAGGTATCAGACCCCCTACCGTACTACAAGCAGCTTGTACACGGCTACATAATCCTCCACATGACAGTGCTATATAGACACTGTGAAACGTTATCTTCACTCTCACCTCGAGAGGCTGTGGACATGACACTGAGTTTGGGGGGGGGGGGGCTGCACAGCGTTTAAGCTGTCAAGATCGAAGAGCAAAAAAAAACGCTAAGCGCTTTTGGACATTTGGTGAAATATAGACTGCACCCAGAGAGCCTACTGGGAAGGGAATAATATATAAGACAGATTCCAACAAAACCTTATTGTTGTTGTGGGGGTTTTTTTTATATATGTTTATTTAACCACAATCTATGTATCCTAACAAGTCCTGCATTTTTCTCCCCGGGGGGAGCCTCACTGAACAATAGCACATGACAGAGTGTGCTTTGGGGCAGGAATGGGTAGCATTATTTCAATCCAAGTGGGGCTATCTTTATAACATGTCCTCTGATGAGGGAGGAACAGCTGCCTGTGACATTCCATATCCAGAGCTGCCTTTTTAGGGCAGAAACTGCACTCTGTTACCTTTCGCTTCCTTCACAGGACCACCAAAGTTCACCTTCTGAAGGAATTTTTGCAATAATTAAAACTTGTATATTATTCAGAAAGCAGGAAGATTGTTATGGTGATATATGGAAAATTATGAGCAGAGCAGAATTACTTGGGATTAACCCAAATCTGTGCGCTGTTTTACGCTGAGTAAAGAATAATGCCTTGTAATGATTTTCAGAAATCTGAATTTTTTTTTTCACATTTTGTCACGCTTTAACCAGGAGGATCATCGTTCTACAGAGTGGTGACCCAGGTTTTCTTCCAGGGTTGAAGCTAGCTCTAATTTAGCTCCGTCTATAAACTCTAAACAACTTTCCTGTGTCTGTTACAATAAGGATCCCCACGCCATGATGCTGCCGCCACCATGTTTCACCATGGGGATGGCAGTTTCAGTGCAGTACAATTTTCCTTCAAGGCTTTTACATGTGGGGGAAAAGTTACATTTTAGTCTCCTCTGGCCAGAGCTGTTTCTTGACTCTCTCACATGGCTCGTAACAAACTCTAAAGAGAAATTCTTATAACTGAAGATGCTGTTTGTTCATTAATGGTATCTAACAAAGTTTTGGGCCCCTCAAAGGGAGATTATGAGACCCCAAGTGCTATTTACGTGATTTATAAGGCATTTGCAAATTGTTTTATTTAGGGATAGCAGATTAAAAGGGGATTAATGGAAATAAATAAAATTGTAGATACGCATTTTAGATGTTTTGTAGAAAAAAAGTTTTATTCTGCACTAGTTTTTGTTCACATATAATCCTGATAAATACCTTGGACTTTGTGATGGCAACCTGACAAAATTTGAAAAAGTTTAAGGGGTACAAAGACTTTTGCAAGACTGTCTGGCGATCGTCCTTGATGCTGATGCTATATTTTGGACACATTATTTTTAAGATAATCGCAACGCTGATTTAAACGCGTGTCATTTCAAGAAAGAAAAATGTGCCATATATGAGGTAACAAAGTTCCCCCTTAAAGACCCAATCCACTTTCTCTATCAGTGAGTATGAGCTTCTTCATTTTCCCCTCAGCCATAAAGCCAGGCATAATCATGTGTGAGACCCCATCGGCATTATGTAAATCACATTGGAGCAACATAAAATCCTGTTTTCATTTTCTTTTCGCAAAGCTGTGGAATCATTAAAGGATATGCAATTTGAAGCAGTTTACTGATCACCCCCGTCGCCAGACAATGAACCCCGCGCTACCCACACATGCTTTCTCAGTTACTGTATTTACACTGCGGGCTTCCTCTCTGAAACAATGACTCTCAGGAGTTACGCAGTTTTCAGGGCCCCGTATATCAGAGACACATTACCGAGCAGTTTGGTGTTAAGACAATTGCAGGTGAAGGGAGGGGAGGGGTGAAAGGGGTCAGCGTTTTAAAACACAATAAACCTGAAAAAGGATCAGCTGCAAAAACTATTAGGAAGTGGAAGACATAAATTTCAAAAAATGTATTTTTTTTCCAGAAATACACTCCAGAGGAAGGTTAAGGTCATTTGGGTGTTGCCTTGGAAGTAATTTTTTTCTTTATATTGTGCTTTAACTACCGACTTCCTTTGTTCAGCAATCTCAGGCTCCTTGTGGGAAATGACCCCTAAACAGGCGCTTCTTTCCATGTGTCCCTATTTCTGTGAGGCTTTCTGTTTACAAAAAAAAAAAAAAAAAAAGAAGCAATGAGTGGATTACAAGCACCTGTTGACCATGAAACCGGCCTAACAAAGTGAATATTGCAGATGTGTTTCCTTTTTAAACCTGCAAAATAATTTCAATCAAATTCAATGCTTTGTGTGCGCTACCTCTATGAAAAACATGCCCCAGATTAGTGCTTCATAAAATCTGACTGAACTATTTTTTGTTCTTTTGGTTTCTTTCCACTGCACCCCCATTGCTTACAGTAAGGATTGCTATGGAAACTCTAAGCTGTTTACCTCAAGTCATTTGTGTGCATGATAGCGTACAATGAGATAAAATCTGCAGGGACCTACATGAAAGAACAACTTTTCCCCCTGGGACCAGATCCTCCCACCTCTCTCCAAGAGTCCAGTAAGCATTCTGCCTTATTAATGAATATCAGAAAGAAAAACAACACTGTCACACGCATTGGACATTATTTACACTCTGTTTTAGCCCGGTGTGCTAATTGTCAAGGAGGAGACACCTCAGTAAGCACTGGGAGTTGGAAAAAAAACACACACACAGGCAGGTTATAACACAACAGCTGAAACTAATTTTTCCAGCTGCTTATGTTACCGTTGACATTATTTTTACTGGAAACAGAGCAGGACCACAAAGAAGAGCAGCCGTGCGGTGTCTGTAAAAGGCCAAAACACGAGGAAAAAGTCAACTTAGGTATTTTTGAATCATTCTGCATGACGTCATGGTCCTTTTTTTTATGTATATTTGGTCGTAAATACGATCATAAGAGCTGCTTCTTCTCAGCTTGCGACATTCAGGCCTGTGTACTGTGAACTTTCTGTTGCAGAGCTCTCCAAGCCCCACAGGTATGTTTGGGTTTTGATGCAGAGTGTTTGTTCGTGTGCCAGAATATCGTGCTCAGTTGAAATCCTAGTAACGCTGTTGCACTGGCATTTCTAGTGCAGTGTAATCAAGTTGAATACGGATAAAGGGCCACAAAGTAAAGAGTACAGTGATTTCCAAAAGTATTCACACCCATATATTTTTTTTGAAGGGGTGTTACAACTACAACTTCCATGATTTTACGATGTAGACTAACACAATATACAGCATGAACATTGAGTGGACAGAAAAAAAGAAATAGTTTTCAAAATTTTTCTACAAGAAAACATCTGAAAACCTGCAGCATGCATTTTTTCGAAACCAGCCCCCCCGCCCCCACCCCCCCCGATGCTGATACCCCAAAATAAAATCCCAAAGAACCAATTAAATTCAGAGGTTACCAAATTAGTTAAAAGACTCCATCCACACTGTAAAACATGGTAATAGTAGCATCATGTTGTGGGGTTGCTTTTTTTCCCTACTGGTCAGAATTAATGCGTTGAATGCAGATCAATATTGGAAGGAAATCTGTTAGAGGCAGAAGTTCACCTTACAGTAGTGAAACAATCCTAAAGCCAGGAGAACAATGGAAGGGTTCAGATCAATTCAATTCAGTTTATTTATATGGAGTCAATTTACAACACATGTTGTCTCAAGGCACTTTACGGAAGAAAAAAAAAAGTAAATTTTATTACAAGTCAAGTACATCCATTCCAATTGATCCTAGTTGTCAGACAACACAGTTAAGTTCAGTTTATTATTCAGATTGGTTAAAAAGTTTTCCATCCTAGGAAATTCAGCAGATTGCATCAAGTCACTGACTTGCAGCAGTGGAAAGATAAACTCCCCTATACAGGAAGAAACCGCCAGCAGAACCAGGTTGAGTGTGAACGCCGAGCTGCCACAAGTGACTAGGGTTCGGAAAAGACACACTTAAATGAACACAGAAGCACTGATTTAGCAGTACTTTCTGTGTAGCTCCTTAACAGACTGGTGAAGTTTTAAAGCCTTTATTTATGTTAATTGTGATTGTTTTTCCAGCTAATAAAAACACATCATTTAAGATTAGAATATTGCATTTGACCAATAAAAAAATTAATATTTCTCATGTAGAAATAAGTATGGTAAGTACAAGTAAATAAAGTATGGATAATATCTGCTTAGAGGTTGTTGTTTATCTAAAGGTACTTTTAATCTGACAAACAAGCCTCTTAGAAATGCATAATCTAGTTTATTAAATATGATTCTATATAGTAAAGAGAAGTGGCCCAACCACTGAACCCTGTGGTATGCCACAAGTAACCCCGGAGTATGAAGAACATCTATTATTTAACATGAACAAACTGGAATCTGAACAATATTTTTAATACTTTCTCTGTGCTATGACGAGGTCTGAAACCTGACCGAAGCTCGTCAAAGAGGTCATTACTGTGTAAATGCTCGCACAGCTGATTAGCAACTATTTTGGCTAATCGTGGCGTTTCAGACACTGTTCAATGTAATATAGATTTTACACAAATACATTTTGCCCCTATACTGGGCTTGTGTGGACCGCCTTGTCGTTGTTCCACACAAACATATCCTTTCTCTCTGCTGCGTTTGTTATTTTCGCCCTGCTCTTCTTCATTCTTCTTCCTTTACCTGTGGCAGCATTACCGCGCCACTCACTGGTGTGGCATAGGTAGTACAATGCCTAATACGGTGCGGTTTCATTTTTATGCTCAAACCTTTCGGTGCCGATACGGTATTCAGCTTCATGTGGATGTAGCCTTAGGGGGTTGACCACAAATGCAAGTTACACCTTTGGTCCATCATGTAAGGTCTCAATAAAATACATAGGATATTGTGGCTGTAACGTGACAAAACGTCAATACTTTTCCAAGTCACTGCAATTGTTGCAGCTTTAGCAACACTTTACATCCAAATCACTTTGGAACGCAATCAACATGTGGAACGTTGCATGAAAAATTGAACAACCTGATTTTGTTGTTCATTCAGGGAACGAGGATGCCCCACAAACAGACCAACTCCCTGCAGAGTTTCAGTTGGCATGAAGCGAACACACAGGGGGGTCTGTATATATGAGAGGTAGATATTGCCTGTTTAAACCGAAGCTTATCTCTTCAACTAATCAAACACAGATACAGGCCCTGTTGTAGATTCCTGCTGAGTTCCAACATGACTGACACGGGGACAACCCAACCACCCCCCCTCTGCAATATCTTAAGTTAATTAATATAAACAAGGTCTGGGAGATGTCTGTTTAGCTCAGGATTATTTTACAATATGCAACCAAGAGATGAAGTAGCTTTAAAAAAGAAAAAGCCTAGTTATAACTTTATGAACCTTCAGCAGATTAATCGACAAGGCTCCCAGTGTGTAGCTCAGTGAACCTTTCATGTCCCTGTCTCTCAAGGGAGATGCATGTGTGACAGAGTGTGTGTGTGTGTGCTCGTCTGTGTATTTCAGGAAAATCACAGGCAAACACACACAGACATGCTTGCAAAATTACAATATTTTTATTTTTGTAAATTCACGGCTCATGAGAGGAGAATGTTTCCGTCTTCTCTCGCCTTCCGGAAGCTGTGAGCAGCCGCGAGCAAGTCAAGCGGAAAGCTACTGATGGACAACCACCCCGGCTGCACCCAGACCCCGGCATCTGGCCCCTCTCTCGTTTTTTATTACAGAAGAATAACAATAAGCATGTTGCCGACCCCGCCGTGAGATTTTGCCACAGTTCTCTAACAGTCGGCGCAGCGGATGCGGAGAAATTTCCATTTTTCTGCATGCATATTTAATTGAGTTTTGTCCCAGTGGTGCGGAAATGATTTGTTTTTTGCTCTCTGTTCACTTGACTCCTCTTCGGAGTCGCTAACCCTGATTAAGACGTTCCCGTTAATTTCCCAGCGCACACCTTTTTTTTGTGCATTAATGGTTCTGATCGTCTAATTAAAACTTCTCAGCTCGGCTGCTGATCACCGCTCATTGTGCCTCTGACCTGAAGTTTTAATTGCCGCATCAGAAGCGATAATAATAATTTTGAGGTTCTGATGATTAAAAACAATGCCATTGCCAACTAGTTGATAGATGGGGGTTCGGGGGGGGTGTCGTGCATCTGAGGGAAAGTTTATGAAGAGAGGGGAATGGAAAATGGGACTTTTATGGTGGCTTTTCCATTGCGGGGAGACTGATGTATGTGAATTGGAATTGCAGAGCATACGGGAATTTCTAAGCCCTCGTGTCCCACAGAGTGTTCCTGAACCGACAGATTTAGCAGGGAGTGAGAATTAGCTTTTCCCCGCCTCAAATCTAAAGCTGCCCCTGACTGATCCACTTTGGAGCTCTACCCACTTAGCAGGTTTTCCAGGTACACGGTAATGCGAGAATGTATTAGCCCTCCCTTGCATTTGTTGTGTTTTTGCTGTTTTCTCACATGTACATGTTTCAGATCATCAAACTAAATTTTATATCAAAGGAGACACGAGAAAATACAAAACACTGTTGGACAAGCATTGAACAAGGCATCCAAACACACTTGCCCTATTGGTGAAAATGTCTGGTTATAAAATATCTGGTTATTCCACTTTTGGCTGCTGTTTGAGATACCTAAGATAAAATGTTTTCATATAAATGTAGACGAATTTCAACTCTTTACATAATTGTTTTTGATGTAGCCACATTGGAGGGCCTTTTCAAGCTCATGTCAGAGCTTCTCAATCTGATTTATACTTCCAGACTTCAACTAGGCCACCTTTTTTTAGCCGCTAAGATGCGGACTTGCTGGTGTGCTTCAGGTCCTTGCCCTGCTTCAAAAAGCAAAGGGCGTTTCAGCTGAAGGTCAAAAATGATGGCCGGTCGTTCGCATTCAGGATTTTCTGGGAGACGGCAGAGTTCATGATCCCATCAGTTCCTGAAGCAGCAAAGATGCCCTAGACCACCACTCTCCCACCACCATGTTTAACCAGAGGTACGCCATTCTCTTTCTGAAAGGCTGTTTTAATTTTACCCCAGATATGAAGGGAGGCAGAAGTTTTTTAAAAGCCTTGTCTCTTTGTTCACTTTTTGTCATTCTCCCAGAGGTGTTGGGGATATACAGCACACTTTATGGCAAACGTGCAACGGGCCTTGGTGCTCCGTCTCATCATCCTTGTTGAATTTCTCTAGATTGGGATGTGATGTGTTGATATTTTAAACATTTTTTTACCTTTTGTTAATTCACAATATGACAAAAGGGGAAAACAAAGGGGGGAAATGAAATAATCATTTAAAAATTGCTTTTTCATTCACTCAGATTATATTTGTCTGATATTTAAAAAAGTATTTGTTGATATGAAACATTTAAGTATTACAAAAAAAGCAAATACTCGTACTTTTTCACAGTGCTGTATAGAAGAGCGAGTAAAAGAGAGAGAGAGAGAGAAAAGGAGAACAAGAGAAAAACCGATAAAGGGGCATAAAAGATGACGACAGTCTGCTTATTTTCATAAAAAGATAGTGGCACGGGAGGTAAAATACAAGAGACACATTGTTCATAAAGAGACTGAAAGGGGGAAAAAGGAACCTAGGCTGACTGTTGTCTGTGTCATAAAACATGCTGTTGATGAGATTATATGATACGTGGATTACTGTCAAAACAGAAGAAGTGAGCTGGTTAGGTTATTTGTTAAAACGGTACTTTCACACTGTACACAAATTGCGCCGATGATAGGAAATGATTCAGGCATGAAAGAGAGGCCTTGCACCCAGGAAACTGCCACCAGCACATTTTGTTCTTTTCTTTTTTAACTCCCTGTATTTCTATTGGATCTGTTGGGTTTTAGCACAAGATCAATGCTTGGCTTTAAAACCTCCACACACACACACACACACACACACACACACACACACACACACACACACACACACACACACACACACACACACACACACACACGCAACGATTCATCCTGTAACCCCCTCTATGTCCCACACATCTCTTTTATTATTAATCAGTTGCTTGCACATCTGCCTGCTTGTTTTTTTTTTTTTTTTTTCCTCTCTCCCATCAATAAAACACTTATTGCTTTTAGATCAGAATGTGACCTTGCGCGATCTCTGCAGTTTTTCTGACCTTGAAGGACCCGTTTGGACTGTTTCCCTCCAGCTCGGCTCGCAGGTTGTTATCAAACTCGGGAGGCCCTCAGCCATGTGCCACGCTGCCGTCACGCCAGCGCAAAAACAACAAACACGGCACTGCAGGACAAAGGCAGAAACAAAGGGCCGCGTTGACGCGCTGGCCGACTACACAGGACAATAGGCCGAGGAAAACAATGTGTATTTCGAGCGCAGATGGAGGAGGAAAGACACTGAACTTGAGGGCAATCAGGCAGGAAAGTTAAGATCTGAGGACAAATCCGCCCTCTGGCTTAATCACAAACAGGGTAATTATGGTTTTTCCAGAGCAGAGGACAAGCAATCTAAAATGGTTAAAGGGGAGTTAAAAAAACACTCTGACATGAGTGACAAGACTCATCCTGACAGCGGCGCACCAAAACAGCCAACTTTTATTCAGTTTGCTGCTCAGGGTAATTCGCCGAACGCTTCGCGAACTTGTTAAAATTGTACATCAAATCTGGACTCCCAGCTGGCACCAGATGATGACTTAATTTGCGAGCGTGGCAGCAGGAGGGTAGAACTTTGCTTTTTGAAAAAACACACACACAAACACACACACAAGCGCGCAATCCCCATGCCCTCCGCAGGGCCGAAACAGGGGAAATCTATTCTCGCCGCTTTGTTTTGAGACGTGCGTTCGGTTTCATGACACCAGGAGTGCTATTTGATAAGCCAACCGGCACGGTAAATGAGCAGACGACCCCCGTGTCCCTCCCCCACGGCTGGCATGAGAGCAAGGCAGCGTATAGTACAGCGGAGAGAGGGCTCGGCGGTGCACCTCTCGAGGGCCCTTGAGCTAATATCTGTACAGATTAACTGCTTCAGTTGTATTTTGGTCACGGGGATCTCTCTTCGCCTTAGTGGCTTGTTGGGAGGGAGGAGGGGAGATGTGTGCTCATATAGAGTCAGTTAGATGGCTTTTTTTTTTTTTTTCCCTGTAGTGCGGAAAATGGGCCCTGTTTACCCAGGAGGTCAGGAAGGCGGCTGTGTGTCATTGCGTGTTATTATTATTATTATTATTTTCGGGTGTTTAATTCATCGGATTCCAGAACTTCCACAGCCGAAGGAGCCAACTTCAACCGTCCCGCGCGCGCATAGTCAGAGCGTCAATCCTCCAGGGTAAACTCAGCACACGCTGCTCCATTAGTTATCAATTAAGACTGGAAGTCTCCACCTGGCTTACACACACAGATGAAGCCGGCGTATGCACATGGCATCTCCCTCATCAGGAAGTTAGGCCAGGCCGGAGAGCAGGGGAGGGCGGGTGGTCGGGGGGGGGGGCGCTCTGCGTGTCCGCACGGGTGGCACTCTTGTCCATGAGGTTAACCTTGATATGAGGCCCTGTCAGGCCTGATAATGTCAATCAATGACAAGCCCTCACAGATAACCCCTAATGTGAAGCCTAAAAAGCAAAGCTGTTTAGATCTTTAGACATGCCCTCTTTCAACAGCATATGAATTGAATTACAGGGAAATGAGCTGTGGCATTTCTTTAATAAGACTCTTAAGACATTTTGACAGCATATAAGGCCCTGTGCTGTTGAGAAAAAAAAAAAGAAAACCCAAATAAAAGCACTGCTGACAAAGCCTCCTCGCTACGAGAGGTGTTGTGATGAGCAGATTTGAGTTGCTCCTGAGTGGAGGGGGGGGGAAAAGGGAAGTAGGGAAAAGGAAAACGGGGAGGGAGTGGATATTTCTTCTTCTTTTTTTTTCCCTTCAACTACTGGAGACTTCTTAATTGATTTCCAAGGTTATGTTTCAAATTTGTTTTTCAGACACAAGGGCCATGAGAATGAAAGTGCACCTTAAAGGGATAGTTCAAAATATTTGAAGTGAGGGTCCGTTCAAAAGGTTGTGAGAAGCTAATAGCTTACCTGCGGTGGACAACTCTAACGACTCCAGTCCTAAGATAGTCATAGCAGCTTATGCAAACGCCTTTTTTATTAACTTTTAATGTTGTCACTTTTGCATTGAACGGTTCTTTACACAGAGGCTGACGATTACATTCATTTGACATGAAAGCAGGAGGTGGTGCTCCACCAATAATCTCCCCGTGCGAAACAAGCTCTGAAAGGAGAACACGTGAGGTGTCTCTGGTCAGACCAAATAGCTAATACAAAAAGTAAGGCAGTGTAAACATCAATTAAATAGCATTCACTTAAAACTTTTATTAAGTTTTTTTTTCAAGATTCTTTTATGAGAGACACATGATCGAAAATATTCGTAAATGTTTCACACAGAGACATAACTGGTGGCACAACACCTCCAAGCTCAATTTCCCATCTAGTTGATCATTCTACGAAAATAACCTTTCCAATACAAACCTGGCAATAATCTCAAGATTCATAAAAAGTGAAATCTCAGTCAGGTTTAAGAGACAAGAGTTGTTTTAAAGACAGCTGAAGTCTGCTTTGGTCTTGCCCCCTCCGGGACTAGATGTTAGCTCCAAGCGTCTGGGCGTTTAACAGAACCTCACAATCAAAATCCTGTCACCTTTTTTTTTTTATTTAATTTCAATTTTTTAACCAATAAATCTTGTGGATCGGAGTTGTTTTACCACACCAAAGGTCTGCTTTCCCTCTTGGACTAGTTGTTAGTTTCAGTCTCCGGGACCAACTAACCCTCGGTTATAAACACCAAATCGAAAAAGGATGGCAAATCACATTTTTTTTTACTTAAACTATTTATTTATTTTTAAACCACTTTTACTTTGAATCAGACAGTTACCCTGTTTGTCTCACAGAACGTATTTCTCACAGGAAGATCATTGGTGGCACTCTGCCCCCTAATTTGATTTTTCTATGGAAATAATCATCAACTTCTGTGCCGAAAAACCGCCCAAAGCAAAGTGACCGACAGTTTCAAGATTCTCAGACTAGTGTTCACGAAACTAATTTAGATTTCAACTCAAAGAAGACGCAGAAAGCGTTAGCTACTTGGGGCAAAAAATATTATCCGCTTGTAACTGTTTTACAGAACCCTGCTTTAAAAAAACTACACTTTCCTTTTACTGTTTGTCTTTTGTATTTTTTTTCCTTCGCTAACTTGATTAAAATCAGTCCAGTCTGTCATGCTTGCAGACTGACCTCCCCTTCCCCATGCTGTTTCCCTAGTTTTTTTTTTCTCCTTGAAAAGAAAGAAGGAGGCGACATTAACCCCCATAACCCCCCCCCCCCCCCCCCCCTCGAAAAAAGAAAGCACGTATTTCCAGACAGGATGCCTGCGCTGACAACATCGATCCCTGGCTACCATTAAAACATTTGCTCTGCCTCACAAGACTTTCCTCTTTTGGACTTTACTTGCAAGAGAATGAATCAAAGGTGCCTGTTAAAAACGTCAGCCCGAGCAGCTTCGCCGACTCTCTGCTCCACGACGTCTCCCTTTTATGCGGCGCTATTAAATTTTTGATCAAAATACGCTGTTTACGTGGCTATGAGGGGAAGTGAAGAGACTGAGTCTTCCTGCTCGTGGGATTTAGATTTTGTAAACCCTGTGGCTGTGGCTCGTTTTCGCTACAACTTTGGTTTTGCGATGTGCTGCTTTTTTCTGACAGGCAGGATGGAAGTGACAACAACATTTTGTTATCACACAAGGCATTTTCAAGAGTCCTCGAAGTGTCTGTGTGGTTGTGGAAATGTGGGTAGCTGCGCATTCCACTGTAAACATATACTGTATGTTGAGTGGCTTTGACCAATATTAAGTGAACGTGTGCATGTTTGCAGGCTTGTAGACTGCAGGGCATCATGTTCAGAGCTCTCTGTCTAGTGGCTGCAGGTCACGTCAGTTTTTCTGAGAAACACGTTGACGCTTTGCGCTCACTTGTGAAAAAAAAGAAGAAGAAGAAAACGATCCGCAGCGAGTGCGACAAAAATATTGTGCTTTTACTGAAAAAAAATAAAAAATAAAAAATAAGCCCAAAAAGTTTGACGTGAAATAAACACGACAGCCACAAGCTACAACAGCAACATTCGTGTTTTTTGGGAGTTCAGTAGATGTAAGACTGTGTGGCATGGCTGAATTTGGAGGTGTGATAAAACAACACTCACATTAAAAAGGTGGGTGGGAATATATTAAAAAAAAAAAAAAGACTGTGAAACGATGAAACAAGCAAAGCTGCTTTGCAGGGGAAAAAAATGCTGTCTATTTTGGGTCTCAGTATACAAAAGGAAGTGCTGCTAAGTTGACTCAAACAAATAAATTTGCTTTTGATAAAACCACAGCGACTACTTTTGCATTCTACACCAACCCCACTTTGTTTCCTGCATCTTTATCTTCATGACTTGCCACATTTATGAGAAAGCCTCTCACTAAATTGTCGAGCACAAACAACTGAAAGGGATTTTAAAAAAAAAATAGGTGCAGTGGGGATGTGTTGTTGCTTTTTTATATGAATATATCTGAAAAGAGACAGGTTAAAATAAAGCTCGTGGAGCGCTCTCACCTATCTGGGCTGAAAACCAGCTGCCCGCTTTACATTTCTGCAACATTAATATTCCTCTTATTATTATTTTAAAGTGAAAACGGATACTCTGTTGAAGTGCAAATCTGATGAATTACGGGAGCAGATTGCTGCTATTAATTATTAAAACCTATTTTATAAATATTCAGGTCTGTCATGCATCTAATAATGAACGCTTTAGAGGAGGTTACTTCCTGTGCGCATCCTAATGTGTCAGAAATATCGCTTTTAATCATGCTCGTGTCAGTGAGTGCGCAGAGTTTGAGCCTGCCGACAAAAAAAAAATAAAGAAATAAAGAAATCCTCCAAATCATAGTAACTCAGTTGGCCCATGACTGTGCTCATCACAGCTCTTCAATCCCTGCTGGTTCGCGTGAATCGGGTTTCTCTTTTGCCCCATCAGAAGACACAAGGCAAACACCTCACACTTCTCACTGTGGTAATTTAAATGGAGAATAATGCATCGGCAGCACTCTACCTTCTGGACACACCTAGTCCCAGCGCTGCTGCTGCCATATGCTGTGTTGATACATATTCATAACACTTTCTCCAGTGTTGGAGTGTCTGTAAGCAACGAAGCTTAAATGACTTCAAGTGGGAGGAAAGAGATGGGGCGGAAAAAAAAAAAAAGTTTTGAACCCTCCTTCACTGCTTTATTTTCCCCTTACATCAACAGTTCACAATCTGTGGTAAAGAGGCCATTGCTTTAACTTTGGTGGCCTTAAGGAGTACTAACAAAATACAGAGCTGGTAAGAAGTATCCTACTCCCCTCCCTTTCAATAAAAATGAAGTCCAAAGTCCAAACTTATGTCCTTCTGAGGTGCTTTAGCATGACCTTAAAAGTCCCGTTCATGCTCAAAAACCCTTCAGGGCAGCTGAATTAAAATAATACTGCAAAGAAAAGTGGACCAACATTCCTCCACAGCGATGAAATACACTGATTGAGAGTTGTCACCAACACTTGATGGCAGCTGCTGCCACTGAGGATGTTGCAGCCAGTCAATTGGATTAGGAAGCAATATTAGGAAGCACATTAGAAAAGCCTCTTCAATAGATACTTCTCTTTGGCTTTTGAACTGGTGTGAGGTGTTGATCAGTGTTTATTTTTTTATTTTTATTTTGTCTTGTCAGTCTTATGTTTCATGTCGTTCCTTTTACTCGCATTATTCATTTGTATTTTTAATTATTATCTTTTTATGTTTTGATATATTTTAATCTTTCAATCTTTTTTTCAGCACATTGGTCAGTGCCTGCTGTTTTTAAAGTGCTTTATAAAGAAAGTTTGCCTGGCTTGGCTTGTCAATAAGATTTTTACACAAGGCCAGGCTGTTTTGGAGGTATTTTGTTCCCTTTCTTTTTCTCCAACTTGGAAATCAAAAGCACAATTAAGCCACATCCCAAACAAAGGGTAGGAATGATAAAAAAAAAGTCCAAACCCTGCTTTAACATTTGCTGGTACGTATCACTAATATATAATATTACTTCAGGTGACATTTTAAGAACTATCTTCCAGGATTTTCCCCCAAAAACAAAACACGTCTGGGTGGTTGGCAAAAAGCCTTTGCTGTTGCGTTCAAGAAGCTGTGTGAGTCAGCAACAGTAGGCAGAGTTGGATAAACTGTCAGGTGGATGGTTTCGCTGCCACCAAATGAGTCGGCGACAATGTTAAACAACCTCCATACATCTCAGCAGCACTTACGTTCATCAGAGGCACACACAGACACACACTGTGGGGCACTCTGAGATTAACACTGTCAGAGCTACAATGATACCCCTTCATTATCTGCACACGGGGCCTCCTTCCTGCGCTCGCCTGCTTCACTGTCCTTTCCACTGCTTCTCTGTGGAGGTAGTAATTACTAAAGCTAACATTTCTTTTCTCTCTGTGTCTCCAGCTCCCCACCACTTCCCCGTATTTTCTTTCATTTTATGCAGCGCTTTGCCAGCTTTTTGCCAATACACACACACACACACACACACACACGCACACATGTACAAACACTGAAGTGTGGATGGAAGCCCTAGTGTCACTCCTTGTGCTGCGAGAATATTTTTGGTGCCAAACGAATGCTCAGATAAAGGCACGGCGTGGCCCCCGACATCCAGCTCAGTCAGCTGAGTCGAACACATCTAATACATTTTCACGTTTTCAGGGTATTTACAAAAAGAATGTAAAAAAACAAATTAAAAAAAACATAATTTACAAGCTTTTCTTTGGTCAATATTGTTGTTTGGGTTTTGTTACAAAATCTTTCTAAAGCAATCCTGTGAGTTTCACACGCTGATTTTATCTGGTTAATTAGTCAGGCTAAATGTTTAGGCAGCTATTCTACAGTCAAGAGTGATGGGCAGTGTTCCTTCACGGTCCTCACTATCAATGTCTGTGTTTTTACAACCAGAAATATTTCCATCAAGTCAAATCTGTCTTTCTCGTGAGTGAGGGAAAAGTCCCGTATCCTTTTTTTCAGCCAGCTGCCTGTCGGTGGTCAGTAACAGGTGAGGGAGGGGCACCAGGACATTGCCTTATGCTCCTGAAAGACAGAAGAATCTCATTAAATTAGCTTAATGACGCCACATATGTGGATAGTTTTAGCGGTTTTCAAATGGCAACTTTTAAAAACTTTGGTACCAGTAACTGGCCAGTGCTCAATTCAGAGAAAAGCTTGATGTACTACTGCAATATCTGTTCTACTACACATTGTCAACGTTACAGGCTGGGATCAGAGGGATGTTCCCTCTTTCATGGCACTTTTCATTATCAACAATGCGCACACTCTTTAGCTTTCTTCTTCCTCTCCCGCTGGAAATATGGCTTTATCAAAGGTGATGGCTTGCTCGGGCGAATTTTCTCAAACGTCTTCTTCAGCCGGGCTGTTCCCAAGCTGCTCTCGGGCAAACGTCACTCAGAAAAACCGGGGAAGATTTGATGGCGAGATCAAAAAGAGAGGGAAGGACAGCGAGGAGAACAAGGAGATCGGAGCGAAGGTGGGGGTAGAACAGGAGCGATACCCTCCTCCCTCCCCAGCGTCTGATACCGACGGGAGTGCTGAGGGTAATTCCTCCAAGCAGTGCCCGTGTTTTCAGAAGCAAAGACAACAAAACGCGGAGCGCTGCCCTGAGACATCAAAATGGGCGATTTTGACTTCAGAGGGTCTTCAGATGCTTGAGGAGTTGTCAGAGATGGGCCATGGGGGACCGAGCACAGAGAACAGAAGGTACCAGCAGGCTGTTAACAACCAGTGCGGGAACCACGCCAGAAAAGTCGTCTCCTCCCAAAATGCCAGTCGGCACCAGAACACTGAAGGCTTCAGCCGATCTGTAAAATCTCACCTGATCACTTTCATCTGCTGAAAGTTAAGCGGCTTAAAAGTTTACCAGCTGCTCTGACGAGAACAAACTTCACACAAAACACTTCAACAGGTGCCTTGAAAGAAAAGCAGTTGTGCATTCTTTGAGTCACACCGAGATTTTCATCAGCAAATCAAAGACCTGCTACGTTCTGTCGGGAAGACCCGAGCTGTGTTGCGACACGCTTAGAGGGACGTTCGCATTTTCTCCCGTGTTGTTCTCGCTCATTCTTGGAGCGTTAGGCTCACTCTAAATAGCCTGGAGGAGATTACGCTGGCTCATATTCAAATGCACATTTCTCCTACTAAAAAAACCCCACTCCACGAGTGGGGCCGAGAGGAGGCCCGGCGCAGGAGCCTGCCGAGGAACGGCAATCAGAGAGGATTCTGTCACGTCCATAAATCAGCTGAGAGGAGAAAAAGGAGACAGAGGGGAAGAAGTGAGGGAGAAAAGGCTGAGGTAAAAAAAAAGACAAACAAGTGTTGGCTCTGCTATATGAGTTTAGTTAGCCCCAGAGTTAGTGCATGAGTTATGGCTAGTGCAGGGCTGAGGGACGCTGTATTTATGAGGGGACTGAGTGAGTGTTAAATCCCTGGTAAGAAATAAAGTTGTCCCTGAGCGAACAGGGGAAACATTTCACTCGGTCTAAGAGGTGGCTTGGAAAAAAACTGAAAGCCATCCCTTTTCCTGAGGAAGCGCTGTTTAGCATTCCCCTAAATAGCTTTACTTCTTTAAAAATGCTGCAGATCACATCTAGAGTAAAAAAATACCGGCGTCAAAGCAGTTAGTTCATAAAAATAAAACAAAAATGTATAAAATGATCTAACTGATTATATTTTAAACACATAAGCAACAATGATACTTAGTACAGCTAAAATTAAGTGATATGTTGATTATTAGTTATTTTAATGTTATCCGTAATTTCCGTTTCCTGTTGCTTGGATTCTGCAACAAAACCCTAAAACTCAAATGTCTACAAGTAGTTTAGTTGCAATAGTTGCACAACATATTACTCAGTTTTAGTGCTTTGCTCTTTATATAGCGACCCAAACAAGCTGATATGAGTCAGGCTGTTTGCTTAGGCGGAACCTTAATTCTGAATAAGACCGGAAAACGTCTCCTAACAGAAAGGTGTTCTTTCAGCCAGTTGACTGACAGTGCACAGCAACAGTCTGGGAAGGGGGCATGGGACTCTGTGCTCCAACTCTCCTCTCTTCAACAGGGCTTTACTGTAGGAACCCTATAAGAAAAATCTCTGTATATCCTGATCTTAATCTTAATGCTTAATCACATCAAAGTCGACTGAAACTGCATTTCTGAGTGTGAGGAAGATCTTGCCTTTGCGTATAATAAGTCATGAGTTCACAACCCAAGCAGAGGGGAAGACTCTGATTCTTCTAAAATTGCATGCAGATTCACAGAGGGATCCTTGGCTAAAGGGGGGCTGCCAAAACACACACTGCACTTGTTGCAGAGGAAGAGTTCATCCAGGAGTTTCCCACTGCGGTTTTATTCAGGGAACAGTAGCGGTTTTCAATCCAATTTTTTTTAACTGTTATCTTTCAAACTAAATGAATATCACATCCATTCATCCAGTTCTTTAATTCCTGGGAACAGAGACGTCACATGTAAGACAAGATTTGGAAGGCCAGGAAAAAAAAAAAAAGGGAGGCTCATGGCCAGAGGAAAAGGAAAAGCTTAATGTTGCACATTGTGCACGTCCAAGTTTCACACAGACCCCTCTCCAAACCCCTGCAGTAGCAATAACAATTATTACTTAAAAAGGCAATATTTTTACATTAACTTAAAAGGCTATATCTTTTTCTTCCCCTCAAGCCTGTGCGGCCTCACTTACCCTAAGTATCTTCATAAATCAGCGGTTACTGTTAACATGTACTCCACAATTCAGTCATCAATCTCCTACCAGGTCAGAGTGAAAACAGAGGGGGAAATGTCTGCTTAGTAAAATGTCTCTCTCGTGAACGCTGCTACCACCACCCACTACTCAAAGACAGAAACACACACACACACACACACACACACACACACACACACACACACACACACTGTGAACAATGTACACATAGAGCCGCAGCATATAGAACATATGAGTTAAATAATAAACACGCGCCCGGCACACGGCAACTGGTGCGATCCTATGGGACGCGGGAGCGGTTGCCAGATCGCCACGGTGATGCAAGACAAATTCAATTGTCACTCTGCTGCGCTCATTTGTTCTCAAAACAAATAAACAGCAAAGCGGGGAGTTGGAGGTACGAGCCAACTTCTGCCTCGACAAGAAATCTCAGGCCTGAGCCAAGAGGCGCTCGCCTGCCTAAGAAAGCGACGCCAGCAGGGCCGTGTGGAAACCTCTGTTTAAGTTCACAGACAGTGTTTATTTAAGCAAAAAGGAAGAAAATTGAACTGTACACAAGGATGATTCTTCTTCTCCCCAAGAGGGAGCAAAGGACCCTTTAGGGATTGTGTGTTTTTTTTTTTTTTTTTGACAAACACTATTTCTATGACTGAAGTGTAAAGTCCCTCCAGCAAATGAAGCGATTCATCACAACATCAGCACCAAAACAACCGCATAGATCTCAAGTAAGTCTGCCAACTACACCATGACAGATCCAGGTAAATGTGTGTTTTTATTATTTTCTTTAAAAGTCATAATTTAGTGACTAAACCAAATTAAAAAAAACTTTTAGAACTACTCTGTTTAAATAAATGACATCAAATTATGTGGTCGAAGTTGAGCCTAAAAACAATAATCTCGATAGAAATATAAGCGATTCTATGTTTTGTGCAAAACAGTACAAAAAGTCATTCAAAATGTTGAAAAACGTTCATTAAATGCACTTTTCATAAATGAATAAATAAAAAGTTAGCTTCACGTTCACGCTGTAAAAAAAAAAAAAAGGTAACGCAAGGATGGTTGCAGCGGCCTAGCAGAACAAAAGTCCAAGAGAACAAAAAAACTTGAAACTCAAAAGCACATTCTTAAGTGATGGGCGCTCTATAAGTCTAAAGGTGCATGTTTCTATAAAACAAAAACTGCTAAATGTTTTCCACAAAACACACATTACACCTGCAGTTTCCTGACTCTCACGTGCACCGACTTTGACACCACCCACCACATCACTACACATGCGTGCCAACTGCAAGTAGTAGCAAAGCCGTTCACCAGTACGTAACACCCACCTCGTGAGTGGGGCTGTGGGGAGGGGAGGGGGGGTGGGTTGGAGTAAGGTGTGTATGTGTTAGTGTGAGTCTTACCTGGTAGCAAAGCGCCCTCAGTGCTCTGTCTCACCTCTCCCTCCTGCCCTGGAAGAATTCTCTCCACAAAGCAAGGCATTTTCTCCACAACTGCTCTCTGCCAAGGCTCTGCTCCCTCTCTCCCCCTTCTCCCTCCCTCTCTCCTTCTCACTCCTTACCTCTTTCCCACTCTGTCCTCCTCTTCTCTTGTCTATCTCTCCTCCCTCCTTGCCCTCCCCCTCTCCCTGTTCTCACAGATGTCGAGGCTGCACGAGTTTACCCACATTACCAGTAGGGGTCCTTCATCGCCCTTCTCCACCCCGCAACCTCATGGGAGAACAACGCACACACACACACACACGAAACAAAACAAAAAAAAAAACACACGCGCACACACACACACACACGCAGAGGCCACTTAACGGGTGCCCTCCTGTCACTGCTACAATGAGAGCCCGGCGCAGCGCACAGAGAGAGAGAAAGAGAGAGAAGGACAGGTGTGAAGTGGGTGGTGTGCAGCAGGGGTCGGCCCTCGGCCCTTTGCAGCCCTGAGAAGCTCCTCAGCTGCAGTAGTACAGTAGTGGATCATACAAGCTCACAAACACTCACGGGGATATGAGCACACAGATTGACTTACAGCAGATCCCTCGGAGCCAGCAGCAGACGAGGAGAGACAGAGACTGTTTGCGGGCACGCACACTTTCACTCGTTTAACACACACACACACACACACACGCGCGCAGAGATACAGAGCAAACTGCTGCTGTTTGACAGTGATAACATGCGCTTTGTGCCCGGTGTGTGTACGCTAATGTGTGAGCGTGCGTGTGTATGCACAAATACGCGCACGCACTTATTCAAAGAGATGCCTATCGTATTTCAGGTCTCTATTCTGTTTTTTTTTTGTACTTTAAAAAAAGAAAACTGCTCATTGACACTAGCATGTTAGATTTGGAGGCTCTTGGCCAGTGTGCAGTGGGAAATTTCTAGTTTCTCTACTACTTGTGGGGGCAATTTTCACGTTCCAATATCAACACTGGACAACATTAGCCGTGTCAACAATGCTGTATCTCCACTTGCATTTGAAATGGGTGAAGACTTCCCTAAAAGACGAGATTATATGATCTAGAGACGAACCGAGCAGAACTTTGTGGCCAAACTCCGAATTATGTGAAATATTAACCTGATAGTCCCCGTATAATTTATAATTACATTGTCTAAAAAAAATCTAATGGAAAGAATTAGTTACCCGGTAATATTCAGTCTAATTGATTATGTATTTAAAAAAGAAAATACTGTGTTTTTTTTTAATTATTGACTGAAAGAGAGATTAACAAATGTGCTTCAAAACATGATTGAATGCAATCGTTGTGTACTGTACAGCAATTAAGTTGTATGCGTTACAGTTATGCTAAAGTAGCCTTTCTGTAAACTTGTATTTTAAAGCAGTGTTTGCTTTTGTGGGGCTTTGGGTACACTAAGTAAGGAAGAAGTCACTCCAAAACAGAGTTTTACTAATAATAAAACTAATAAATTATAATAATTTTCGCTCTACTGGCACATACATTGGGGTTTTGGTTGCTCATAATTTTTGCGGTAGGAAAAGAAACTGGCTCTCACAATTTGTTAACTTCACTAGCAACATCCCTCGGTAGAAAATAGTTTCCTTTTCAAATAGCACTTAAATGCTTTTGAACTTCATCTGAATTTATATTTAACGCCTCACTTATACTGAAAATAGCTAACTTTGACTGTTCTTCCCTCGGTAACAACTTCCACTTTGAAGAGTGTGGATGGCTAGTGATCCCAAATGGTGCATTTTTTTTTTCTCGTTTTGACCAGCCATGACCAGTGATCGGCTAGTCAGAAGTCAGTAATCGAGGCCTGTATCATCTTTAAGTGTATTCATTTACCAGAAAAATCTATTTCAGTGGTCAACAGCAGTCAAGCTGAAAGTTGCCTATTCAGACCACAAGAAGAGTTTCTGACGCTGATCAAAAGTCAGACTAAAAGTTTTGTCTGGACTTCTTTATACATTTTTAAAACTGTTTGAGAACTGTGAGAAATCCCACTAACAAGTGAAAGCAGTGAAATAAAAACTGCATGGAACTTGATCCCGCATTTTTTATCAAATATTGCCCAACTTTTATGGTGCTTTAAAATGTGGGGAGATTACATGCTCTCACAGCATCAGAACAGTAATTATCAAGCCGAGCGTGCATAAGGTCCTGTTTTTCCATTTATTGCTGCCTGAAACAGGATAAGGGTATCTGCACTCAAGGCGTAATATCCCGGACCTGCTGTTGGTATCATTTGAACAGAGGGTGGATCGCCTTTATTTGAGTCAAACAAAACCCTCTAATGACACAAAAATAGTAGCTGACAGTTTCAGCTCCCACGCCCAATCAGGCTCCTTCCAAAATGTTGGCAAAGAGTAGTAAATAACATAGGATATGTTATAATCCAGGACACGGATGTTGAATAAAGCCACCTAAAGTCATAATGAGGGAAACTTTATTTGAGAGCAACAAGGTTGTGCTCTTAGTTGACTCTTATCACTTTTTTGCATCAGGTGCAAATCTGCCCCGACAGCAAAACTGAGATCAAATACAATTGTTTTTAGGCTGATAAAGGAAACCTGTGTGTATTTACTGGAAATCAGAATGATGCACTGGGTTTATCGTGCTTGAATGCAGCCCCTGTATTAAATGTGGGAAGGAGAAGTATCACAAGGACATGTTAAACATACCTTAAATAGACTACAAATGAAGTCATTTAACACCCACTCGTTCCCTCGCCACCCTGTGCTCTGTCTGTCTTCAACAAAAAGCTTGTGTTTGACTATCTCCCGCACTCTGGTTCATAGTTGCCTTTTTGCTTTTTAAACAGACACCACGTCTGTATCTGCACGGGAATAGGGGAGCGCATTTATCCTTAAATGGCTCCTTTTGACAACTGATCTGTAAATACACGCCGATCTGCGACTTCCCTCTTTCTTTCAGGTTTTTTTTGCTACTTGACTTTCTCCCTTTCTGTCTTTCTTCCTCCAGATACACACACACACACACGCAAACACACGCGCGCACACACACACACACACTTAACCCATCATCCCCCTCCCTAACTTCCCCAACTCCATTCCCTCTCTGCCTCTATAAAAACACAAATATGCCATAACTCAGGCAGCGCTGCCACATCGCCTCCATCTTGCCCTGTACCGGGGAGGGGGAGGCCTCTCAGGAAGGTCACCAACAAATGGTTTTCCGATTCACTGCCCCTGAAATAATTTTGTGTATTAAAACCTGAATCTGCACTTTCTGGCCTGAAAGCTTTTCTAATTATTCCGGTGTCCTTGGGACAGACACAGATCCTTCACACGCCGGGGGAAACAAGCTATAGAGCAACCACTACAGCCACAAACACCCCCCCCCCCCTCACCCTCCCTCGCTCCACCCTCCTCACCCTTTAGCGCCACCTTCTCCCTTCCTCCCTCTCTCTATCCCTCCATCTCCCCACCTCCTCTCTTCTCTGCTCTCCTCTCCTCTTTACAGCCCCCCTCTTCCCTCCCTCCCCAATCTGTTTTCAAAGCGTGTCTGTCCTTTATTAAATTGTTTTCTTTTCCACATTATCAGTTGCCATGGAGACCTCATCTCTCGGATTATTTGAATTTCATTATATCTATTGATTTGGGAGCATTTCATCTTTTTTATTGTTTTTCTGTCAATTTTCGAAACGAATAACCATCTAATTTGCGTCAGCGCTGATTACGTTCGTCCCTCAATAGAGGTCGGCAGCTGCGCCAGGGAAACAAATCAATGGAAAAACATCATAAAACTCGAAAGTACAATCAACCAGGATATGGGTGACATTCCGTGGTTGCTGAAACGAAGTCATCAAAAAATATATACTTTTTTTCCCCCCTCTGCGCCTCTCTGCATGTATGTGTGTGTGTGTGTGTGTGTGTGTGCGTGGGGAGGGGAGAGTGAGGAGGACACATATGTGACTGGGTAGATATATTACTATATTTCAGTATATAATATAGTATGGTAAATTTCCATACTGATAACAGCCCCTCCCTGTCTGACTAAAACAAAAATTGCTTACTGTATCTAAATAATTTATGTAATTTTAGCATTTCTATATAAATTTTTTAATAAGCTGCTCGGAGCAAAGTGGCCATTAACAAAACACACAGCTGTCCAATGGGCTAAGCCCAGCAGATCAATTGCACTTTTTTATGACATGATAAAATGCTTTTAAAGCAATTTACACAAATATGGAAAAAATGACTTCATGGGCTTCATTTATTCATTAGGACGTGTATTAGTGAGAGAGAGAAGGGGAAAGAAAATCTTACAAAAAGCCAGACAGGAGAGATCGTCTCGGCCCTAACTGGAACGGACTTGCTGCCCTCTCCACAAGGACATAAAGTTTCATTACTGATGCACGCAGTCAAAGGCAATTTAGCAAACACAGTGTGCAAAAGAAAACATCAGCATATTGCAAGTGTTCCTGTATTAGGGCGGACCTTGCTTGTTGTTTTCCAATTTTTATTCATTTTTTTTATGTGGGAGCAAGCCGGTAGGGAGGTGATGGATTTTTTTTTTTTTTTCCCCCCTCACCCTGACCGGTGTCACCCTGACCCAAAGCTAAGTGGCGGTAGCCTCGGTCGCAGTCATGCGTGCATTCTGGCCTGCAAAACGAAGCCAGACCGAGAGCTGGACAGTAAGGCCCTGCAAGCTGAACTACAGCTTTAGTAGCTCGTTATGGGAAAAAGCATGGGCGCATACACATATGTAAAAGGCGTCTGGATGGTTGAGAGTGTGGTGGTGGTGGAAAGGGGAGGGGGAGGGGGGGGGGGGGTTATTTAGACGCTAATCTTATTTCAAAGCATCCTCTTCATGTGCCTGAGCTGCTTCTGCTAAAGGTTCCATGTTTGCAACACATGTCAGCATTTGACAAAGGTTGTCCTGCTCAGGCCTTAAAAATGAGGGCGCGAAGACGTTAGCCTTTTATGTTTATTTGTGCGTGGGTGTGTCACATGGGGGGTGGGGGTCTGAATGTAGAGAGAGAAAAAAAAAAAAAAGAAAAGGCTAAATGTTTTAGAGTCACGATTCTTCTACTGATTGCCCTGGTTGTCTAAGTTGTGCAAAACATGACCCTCCCCTCCCTCAGCCACGGCAGAAACACGGGCGACTGGATAAACACTATTTTATGCACTGACTAGATGAATTGCCAGACAGTGATTACAGTCCTCCTCTCGCCCCGACAAAGCTCAACAGTGTAGGCATATTCTGACACCAAACCGCACCAGCGCATGGTGTGGGTAACGCTGCAGGTGTCCAAAATCTTTGTCAGAGTCTCTCCTGTCCGGATAAATAGAAATATTAGAGCCTAACGCCAATGAAATGTCCTCTTCAGGCTTATGTGATGTAAGGCTGACAGAGGACCAGTTGGTCAGTGTTATCGTGTGCAGTCAAACGGTGCTGGAACAGGCTTTGTGTAGAAAGTTTGGTGATTTTGCTTTTTGCTACCCTTGCAGTTTGGGCTTCCCTCTCCCCAACAAAATAAAAATAACAAGCTTGCGACCCAAACCAAACATTCCCACACATCCATTCGCCGAGGAAGCTGACACAAACATGTTGGACACAGACAACCCAGTCCTGGTGCAGCGTTTGCAGAGCTCAACGCATTAACTCAGAAAACTGTTATCACAATTTTGGGTAAAAAGAAAATTCAAGAATAAAGTCCAATATCCATCTTAATCTTAATCTACATCAGGAGGGTAACAACACATCTAGTAGCTCACCAGACAAGCAAATGCAATATATAATTATAGGTTCACAAAAAATAAAAAGTTAGATTTTATTTATCCAACCTTTTTTGTAATTATCCTAGTGTCTTTTAAAGAATTGGTAATCAGTATAAAAAATTACTTCAGGTTTGACCATCCATGATTTTGGCTTTTTATGATTCTGAGGTCATCATAGTGATTTCACAATCACAACTTTGAAAGTGATCTCTGTTCAGAGCAGACGTAACTTTCAAGTTTGGTTGGATCAGAATAATTATTTTAGATTTTGAATTGAAGAATATTTAATATATTCCAGACTTATTACAAAATGTTGAAAGTTTAGATTAATTTAGTGGCAGTAGAAAACTCCAAAGCACATGTCAACATTAGCATCATTAGCAGCTAATGGTTAGCAAGTTGTTGTATTCTCAGTGTTTAGAAATGCTTTGTATATTGTCTCTTAACATGTTAACATTTATTTCTTCTACCAAGTGCTAAAATGCTAGCTGTTAAACTATTTAAAAGGGGAGGAGGCTTCTTCACCCTAATACCAGATGAAAAGTCTATTAGCCGACTCTGTCAACACAACGGACCAACTCAAGAACTACTTCCTGTCTTTCTTCAAAATAAGGTAGTAAACTGAACAGCACTTTGAGTGATGCATTTAATTTTGATGAAAAATATTAAAGCATTTTAAATATCACAGGATTTCTTGCCATGAGATCTCATGTTACACTCTTACTCCACAGTAATTCATCTGTCTGGACCGTGCCCCAAAAGCACTGCTGTAAACCATGTTGACGGTGTCCGAGCTCTAAAAAGCCCAATTACAGAAAACCTCGACTGAATTATTTAAAGAGCATAATTATTGACCTCTAACTGAATTCCTCTGAAAGGTACATTAAGATATAGAAAAGCACAGGAGGTGGAAGAGGAACCGAGGGTAAGAGAGTGTGTCTCCCCAGGCCTCCCTAATGCACTCTCCTGCTGTACTCTAACTTCCTGTGGACCCCTAATGTGCCCACTGCTCACTGGCCTGATGAACACTACATTTAATGAGGCCCCTGTTTCTGAAATGAAGTATCTATGAAAAAAAAAAAATCAACAGACATTGCTCTCAATCGCTTCAGATTCAGACAAATCTTTACACAAAATGTGCATTGTTTGGAAGCAATTTAGAGCAAAAGTGGGTTAGGTAAGTGGAACCAGAATTTGCACTGGTTGGGTGGTGGATCAGTGTCTGGTCAATTGACAGCAGCCAGAATGAAATGTAATATGAGTGAATGACATAAAAAAATGAAAAAAAAAATCTAAATTTCCAAATTGTTCTTAGTGCATGTTACCATAAGTGGGGCTGGATTGAGCATTTGTGCTACATGTGCATGTCTGTGAATGTGGTCACACGTTTGTACGGCAGGAGGGAGAGGGGGTGGTTGCTGGGAGCTGGCTTGGGGGGGGGGAGGATCCAGCAAGATGAGACCTTTTTAATTAAAGGAAAATATTTGTGTTTGCGTCATATGGCTGATGGACCCTGGAACAATTTAGAGAATTCAGCTTCTAAATGGCTTGCTCTTTAAAGTAATTTGGAGTATTTCCAATCCTTTTTGCATACATGCATTTTTAAAATTTCAATTAGACTTTGGAGCTCTTAAGATTCAGAACCTCTGCATTTTTTGGTACAAACATACCTTTTCTATAATGGAAAATTGAAAAACAAAAACAAATGTGTTTATCTGCCGCAAGGTGCTGCCACCTCTGCTGTATTTCAGCCTGGAAGGATACAGGGCAGTGAAATAATTAGGCGACTTCTGCAACATCCTGAATGCCAAGGACAGGTGGATTAAAGTATTAAAACAATCGCATTTCAGTCTTGAAATAGTCCAGCGCACGACTCAGCACCATGCGCCTCTGTTCAAGTTCAGCTGCCAGCTCCATAACGCCACAGGAGAAGGCTGGGGGGGGGAGCCCAATCCCATTAGCTACGTACATCTCAGCAGACCTGCTGTAAACGTGAGCAAATCTCACTGATGATTATCCCCCCAAAGCTCTCGAATGATAATACATAATCGAACAGTGCAGACGTTTTCAACATAATCACACCGTTAATTTGGGTTTCTCCCATTTGTGTCAGAATCTGCTCTAACTGGAGACACCAAAGGACACATTTACCCCACAGTTTTCTTTAATTAGAGACGAGACTCACCCACATTAGCAGAATTATTTAGGAAACGGTTGAAGCTATTCGCTATTTTATTCTATTTGCAGAGCAAACATTTATGAGGAGAGCAGCGTAACATTTGGGTAAGTGGATGCTTGACTCTAAGACTCAAAGGTTAAAAGTGCTAGTGACAAAATTACAGATCTGCATACAAAAAGAAGTAAAATACAGATTATAACAGCAATATGGATTTTGAGTAATTGAGGGTATTCAAGACTTCAAAAAACTTTATTAATGAGCTTGCTAGCATTACTTAAATGACATCTTATCAGCAAATGAAACAGATCCTTTAGAGATAGCAGATTAATTTCATCAACTACGCAGCTCTTTAAACTGAAGCATGTCTCAGAGGACAGCGAGAGAAAGATAACAGAAAAATCGAGGCACGCTATCAGTTTTAAAAATCTTTTTTCTCGAAAAAAAAAAAGTATTACAGTAATTTTAGCAATATTCATGAGTATGAGTAGCTTGTGCATAAAGAGCCCTTTTACCGAAAAACAAAACAACTGACAATAATTAAGGTGAACTCTTGGAAGAAATCTAAGCCTCTTAGCCGACCTTCCGCCATCTGTGGCTCCAATATGAGAGCTCTTAAAGGTTCCTTTTTTTTTTCTGCTTTCCTAAAGGAACAAGGAGCGAAAAGTGTTGCGTAGTCTGCGAGTTCACATTACAAAGTAAATCTGCTTCCACAGCCACGCCATGAAGGTGGAATAAACCATCTCTGACAGAAAGAGAAAAAAAAAACAGGAAGCTGAAAGAGCAGAGAGAGAGAGAGAGAGAGAGAGAAGGGGAGAAACATGTGCCCTTCACTCTCCCCACAGTAAAGACGCTCTTAACCAGGTCTGACAGCTAACAGATCCTTGGCAATTGGGGTCAGTTAAAGGAAAAGTAGCTCAAGTTTTCTTGGGGCTTTGGCTTCATAGATGTTGAGGAAATGCTGCCCACTGCAGCATCAAAGGGGATTATAGGGACAGGGCCATCTGCCATCTGCACCAGAATAAGCCTGAGCCCTTTTATGTTTCTGCTTATATGTTTGTGTGTGTGTGTTTAGTCAACTGAAGACGGCGAGACAGAGGCAGTGTACTTTTAACTTAAAAGGGCTCGCGGAGGTGGATTGGTGTGGAGTGTGTACTGAGGCGACAGTTTATTTAAACCCAGCCTAGCGGGCCTAAAAGGTTAGCATGGTGCCAGGTAAATTTGACACTTTGAATCTAGCGTTCAACCTGTTACAGCTGCAGCTACGTCCTCAGCAATCAGGGCTGTCATAAGAACGTCGCAATATTCAAACGGCTCAATCCTTCTTGTCAAAGTAGTCGGTCTCGTGTAAAAAGTATAAACTGGTGTTATGAAGTTTAGTGCTTGCCTGTTTTTTTCTGTGTTTTAGACTCTTATTATGAAGGAACAGAGGTGGTTGTTCTTGAGTTTCCTGTTGCGCTGACGTATCTTCGGGCTAGCTGATTAAACCTGTTTACAAGACAACTGAAGAAATCAAGCACCGTTTTTTTTTTATTATTATTTGTAAAACAGCACTTTGGGTATCTAGAAGAAACCTAACCCTAAATGTAATGGTTTTATTGCAGGGAGCTTCAACTCTGGTCCTGACCAGAGGAGGTCAACACATTAATTTGATCCTGTGCTGGAGCACAGACATCAAAAACATGCAGGGATGCATGTTTTTGATGCAGTGGGTCCTAAGGACCTGTAGACCCCTGGTCTAAAGGCCGAAATACTTAGACTGCTCAAACACTGTTGGAATAGTGTCACTGGCTAACCTTTAGCTGCTAACAATGCTAAAGTTGAAATCTGTCCACCAAAGAGTCTGTGAGTCTGGGCTGCATTTGATCATCTTTAGTTGATAATCTTAGAGGCTTACATTAATCAAAGACCTTTGAGAATACCTTGACTGACTGCTAAATTTATATTTTTCTATTGGAGCAAGTCTACGGGGCACTGTTCTTTTTAAGATTCATTTAATTGTATCTAGTGTAAAATCCCAAATACTGTTCTTCTGGTTGCTGTTTTTGTCTGCAAAAACAGCAACCAGGTAACACTAAGCTTGTAAAAAACGAATGCCAAAGTTTCCTATCGGCACCCAAAAAAGGGCAATTTCACAGCTTTTCTTTTTTTACAAATTACCGCATTTGATCGCCTCTTGTACAAAATCTAAAATATCTCGGCTAATCAAACCTGAACTGGATAACTGCACACTAGAGAGAGGTTCTGTAAAAGATTTGTAAAAACACAAAATGGGAGGAATTTTAATGTTTTCATAGCCATGTCGATCAGTCAATTAAGGATGATAAAAAAAATAACTTGTCTTGATTCTACCTTAAAACATACCTTAATGGAGCACAGTCGGCCTTTTGTCATTCGGGCATAACATACAAGTTGTTTTTGTTGTGGCTTTATTGGAAAACACAGTGCGGAACCTTGTTCTCCCCTTCACATCTCTAATTTGTTTGGGGTCTTGTTTCTGGCCTCCGCCTGAGAGTGTTTTTTTTTTTTTTTTTGCTCAATAGTCTGTTACCTTTTAGCTGAGCCGCCCAGTGCTTGACCCGCTGCTGACGCTTATTTTCAGCACTCTAATTGTCGTTTAATCACATATCAACCTGTCATTTAAAGACCCCATTTTTTTCAAAGGGAGGGTGTGTGTGTGTGTGTGTGTGTGTGTGTGTGTGTGTGTGTGTGTGTGTGTGTGTGTGTGTGTGTGTGTGTGTGTGTGTGGAGGGGGGGGGGGGTTACATTTGCATATGTTGTAAAACTAATTCCGATTGAAAGCTTCAGTGGCTGTGAAAACAGGCGTTCTCTCTCCCTCTTCTACTTTCACACCCGCGTAGACACAGTTAAGCACAGGAGAGTAAGACCCCCCCATCCCAATCCATACACACACACCAACTACAGGATCTCACCTTAACAGACAAAAACACACATAGGAAAACGTTCTACCTGATTCTCTCGATTGAGGTGGTTTTATCACATTTGTTAACAGTGTGTGGTGACACGTAACGTGTTAGAGTAGGGACAGCGACAAGAGTGATTCGGGGAGCACGCGCTTGTGCGAGCCAAAGCAAAGGTGACAGTGAACGTATAGTGTTGTAGAAGAGTCAATTAGAGTTAATAATGTATCACTCTTGCAAAATGTTGCATTCATTTGTTCACACTTAGATAAAGCTACCACCAAATAGGCCGTGCCGGGCGTGCTGAGCCGACTACGCCACATTTACATTATCGCCCTTATACATCGAGGAGCAACGTTCCGCTTGAGTGGAGGCGGCAGAGTGACGTGCTGTGGGGTGGGAGGTGAGGGGAGGGGTGAATCATGCCTTTCAGGCCCGAGTATTGCCAGTCCTCAGGAGGTCTCCCCCCTCTAATTACAAAGCAGGAGAAAGACAGCTCTTTGTTCTACCTTTTATAGCGTTAATTGATAAAACAGAGCCCGAGTGGAGCCTTCTTACATGGAGAAGGAGAGCAACGAGCTGAAGCATGGTATGTGTGTGTGTGTGTGTTGGTGGTGGTGGAGGGTGAGGGGGTTGGGGGTTGATCTTATGGGCAGATAAAGGTGGGTGAGATTATTTTGGAGCTCAGGTCCTTTTTTTAACAGGACACCCTAATCCTGTTAGGCGCTGTTGTGCTTCTGCGACTCCGGCACTTGGGGTAAGACTGTGTTGTAAGTGCTGCAAGTGTTGTCTGGTTATCTGCATCTTTAGGTGGCAGCGAGTGCCACAGTGACAAACTATGTCTGAAACACTGGCAAGCAATCACAACCTCTAAGAGGAAGTGGCATCTTACTGAAATTCTGAGGAGCCCTAATATAAACCACACAAGAATATCACATAATTTAGTCGTCTTACTTTGCAACTATTATTAGCCTGGGGGGTATTTGCGTAATACTTATGATGACACGCAAAATGCCTTGCAAAAATATTCACATCCCATATCGTTAGCGCATAATTGTGATAGGAAGGGGATAAATTGTTCTTCAAATCTAAATAGATTTCTGTAAAGTGAGTGTTTGCATTAACCCCTTTTTACACCGATATCTCAAAATACTCCAGCATCAACTCTGACCAACTTCTCCCCAAAGCATGATCCTGCCACCACTATGTTGCGCTGTGAGAGGGGTGTGTTCAGGGCGATGTGTTAGTTCTCCACTACACACAGTGTTCGTGTAGGTAGGTCAGAAAGTTTCAATTTGGTTTTTATCTCCGGAACACGTTTGTCGTGTCCTCTACACACCTTTTGGCGTCCTGTCAACAGATTCTCCCTTCACCTGGGCTTGGACTGTATGCAGCTCCTCCACAGGTACTCTTGGCTGCTTCTCTTACGAATGCTCTCCTTGTCAGGCCTGAAAATTGAAATGGACGGCCATGTTTTGGTAGGTTTGCAGTCATGCTATACTCTTCACATTGGTGGATAAGCGGTTCTCTGTTAGACGTTCAAAGCTGGAGTTCATCTCTTGCAGACTTCTCCACAACTTTCTCCCTGACCTGTCTGTCGTGTCCCTTTATCCATGTGATGGTGTTTGATCACTTATGTTCCTGGATAAATCTCTATGTCTTTGACAGAACAGCTGGATTCATGCTGAGATAGGATTACACACGACGCAATCGGTTGTTTATTTAGGTGTCTCAGACAGAAGGGGGGCTGAATACACATGTATGTCATATTTTTTTTTTTCTGATCTATTTATAAAAAGTAAACCAAATATATTTTCCTTCCACTTCACAATTATGCACTACTTTGTGTTGGTCTATCACATAAAATCAACATAAAGACAAAGTGCAAGTCAGTGTATGATGATCCATTTTTAACATTAATTTCCACCTAAAAATATGTGAAATAAGGACTGACTTGGCTCCTTTGTTACAACTGTGCGATCAATAAGTACCATTTCTACTTGTGCAGGATTGGCCAATCTTATTTGTCAGCAGTTAAGTAGCTGTAACAGGCTTTGCCATGGGTGTAATCTGCTTCTGCTCGTTTAGGCTACCTGCAGTCAACAGAGGCTGAGAAGCGCAGCTACAGTGGCCAAATGGAGTCTGAATATGTTACAGAGACAATTAAGCATGTTGGTGTGTGTGCACCCACACAGCAGTGTCAGAGGGGCTTAGCAGGGCCAAACACGCCTCATTGAAATGTCCATCTTAAAGCCACCCAAGTTCCTCATCTCCCCGCCTCCCGCCCTCCGACAACCAAGATGCTTCAAGACTGTCAAAAGCATTTTGCACAAAGCTGAGGAGGGGCCGAGGAGATAAAAAAAAAAAAAAAAAAATTAAAAAAACAGGACCTGCTACTGCTGTCGCGCGCGTGCACGCACGCACACTCACGGGGCTGTCAGGTAAATTAGATCTGAAAGCTGACAATTTCTGACCATATTTCCTTGATTATTTCAAACAAATGCACACCAGCCGCTCTAAGGAGATTAAAGTGACATAAAAGTCCCGAGTGGGAGGAGGGAGGGCAGAGAATCCAGGTCACCCCCATTTGTCCCCCTGCCTGACAGCAGCTATATCGCTATCCAATCCAATAAAAGTCCCCCCTCCTTTTGCTTTAATTAATTTTACAGCTAGCTTGCTTAATTACTTTCAATCAAAATCCTCTTGCCATCACAAAATTAGAAATGGTTCAACTCCATTAGTCTAAATTCTTCATTTACATACACAAAGACTGTCAGCTCTTGCTAAGCAAACGGCCTCCTGCTTGATGAGATTGTTTTTTTCCTGCACACTCTATCACTCTCTCAGTTACACACATGCATGTGGCTTTGGTGTTTGTTTTTTTTTGAAAGGAGAAAAGTAGCATTAAATTATTGGAGCCCCTTACTTAAGACATCCTCTACTTAATCAGAGTTCAGGTGAGCTGCGGTGCACGAAACTGATTACAAATCCACAAACGCCGCGACAGAAGAATACTCCTCAACCTCAATTAATGCACGGTGCAATATACGCTGCCCGTAGTGGATACACAGAACTATTAAACTAACTCTTCTGATATGCTTACAGTTATTTCACATAAATCTGAATCCTCTTTCAGTAAGGTGTCACAAATGCCAGCGAGACGCTGGGAACGAGCCGGACAAAGCGACTGGATTTTTTTTTTTCCAGCGTGACGAAGGGCCCCGTGCCCTGCTGGCCAATCACTTCTACTTGGCACACAGGCGTCCTCTCCATCACGCACACACTGCCCGAGGCCTTCACATCATCAAGAATTAAGGACATGCAGATAGGGTTTGTGCACTGACCAAAGTGAAAACCCCGAGCACACAATTACAACACTACAACCTCGTGTCTATGTGCGCGCACGTATTCCTCCCCACACTACCAGCAGTATAATTAGGTCCAGAGAGCAGAGCATTAAACTGGTGTAATGCACTCACGGTTTGCGGGACGCCTGCTACAAAATGTATCGCCGCTAAACGTACAGTTCACCCCTTTTCAGATCCGTACCCCCTTTTCTATCTACGTATTGCTGTTTTGTTTATGACCCCTGATTAAACCTAACCAACTCTTAGTGAACTCCTTCTAATAGATTTTATTCATTGGAGTCATAAAGCCACAGTTCCCTTCAGTTGACTAATAGTGAAAGGTAGAATATTACTTTCACTTCTCGGTTGTGAAAGCTAGTTGAAGCATGGTCGGTATGAAACGTCCCAAGGTTGACAACCAAAAAAAGCAGAAATTGCAAAGGTACAAAACGCAAAGCCGCTAAGTCAGCACCAATCGCAACACTTTATTCTTTGATTCAATGATGCACTAACCAGAAACTGAAATCAACCAATTTTTCAGCATTGATTGGGAATCAGCAGGTCAAATATCGCAAAAATAAAATTGGATTTCTCATTATTTGACACCCAACATTTTAGGTCTATTTATGCCCCAACAAATTGTTAGTTGTACGTTTTAAGTTTAAAAAAGATTAGATAAAAGTAACAACACAGAAGCTGAATATGGATAATCTTGGAATTCTTTCATATTTTTTCACTTTTCTGTGTTCCAGTCATTAAGTAAATAATCGGTAAAAATCACATTGCGGTCAGACCTTAAGGAAAGTCAGAAATCGTATCGGCCAGTAAAGGCCTGCTTGGTACATCCCTTTGGCACATTTAAAAAATCTTTTATGTTTTACACTCTTTAGAAAAAATAAATAGCACGTCAGACCTCAAAGAGAATTGGCATTGGTCAGAAAGGTCCACATCAGTGCATCCCTGTACCCATACTCCCCTAGTTTGTTGAAGGCCATAAAACGACCAATAAAACATTAGGCTTTGATCTTTTGCACTCAAATAACTTAAAGCTTATCTCAAAGAATTATTGACAGAATTGGCAAAAGAATGGAAACAACTGTAAAATCGTCTCAAACTAGTGAAAAAGATCTGTATGAATAAAGAGTGAGTAGGGGAGTGTGAGTGGAGATCATTACGAGGCAGCAGACTGACTACAATGCAGATCTGACCTGGCCTCTTTACTCCATGTCTGCAACCACCGGTTTGCCTTGCCCTCTTTAACCAGTCCCCATTAACACTGTTAATTATCTAAATCCATCATTCTTGGGGTAAATGAAGACTGCCTCTTTAATTCAATTTAATAGGATCATTTTCCAACTCACGTTCACTTTAGCCCCAGCTGCCCGCCCACCAGTCCCCCACTGTGTCCCCTTCCAAGCACCCCCCCCACACACACACACACACACACATCCTCCACCCCCCTGCCCACTGTATCTGTGACTCCTTTGGCGGCATCTTTCCTGGCCTGGCTGGAAGTGGGGGGGTAGAGGGAGGGAGAGGTTGGGGTTGGGGTTGAGGCTCGGTGGCAGTGATGGACCGACGGGCCGTTGATCTACCATGTCTTGTCTTGGCTCGGCTGGTGGCAAGCAGCAGTTCTGGGTTCCCAGTCAGCCGTGCACACAAACACTGACTGACACGCACACACAGACACAGACTCGCAGTACCAGCCATGTTCACTGGGGCTTACCTAATCCTGTCACATCAGGCCAAGTTGGCTGAGTTGAGGTCTTTCGCGGCAACACACACACACAGACACACAGACACACACAGATAAACACAACCACCCGTGCACACTCCTTCGCTGACTCCTCTTACTCACTTTCACTCTCTGTCTTACCTTTGTTCATTTCACAAAGTCACAGGGGCTGCCAGCTACTGCCTGCGAGCGGAGGGGCGAGGTGGTTTCTCTCTGTGGTCCAGCAGTAATATTACAAAATATTTTACATTTGATTGAATATACATTGAAAAAAGGCTAAAAAATAAAGTTGTACTCTACGTTTAAAGCATTATCACATCAGAAATAGCTTCCTTTTCTTAATTTTGCACGAGCCAGTTTTTTTTTACTGACTGCTGCAGACATGCAAGCATGTCATAATTGTGTTTATAGAATACACAGGTGTCATTTTTCTCTTTTATTATCACGGTGGTGCCAGTTTCAAAAACACTTTTCCCATGCAGCCCGACCGTGCGCACATTTCTTTTAATCCAAGTTTAAACCTTGCTTTCTAACAATCAAACTCAAGTCAAGTTTTTAATAAAGACGCTGTCAAAGTAAATTATCACAATTATTACCACAACACGAGGGCTCTGTCTCTTTGAAATTCTCCTAAGAATTGGTTAAATATTAGCTCCTCTCATCCTATTATTCAGCGTGAGGGTAAATTTGCCCCCCATTTCCACGGCACACCAATCCAAATCTCTCAGGACTAAATCCATTCAAAGCCACACATGCGCACGCACACACAAACACACGCGAGAGATGCTGCGCTCCCTTATTTTCATTCTTATTTCTCATGCTCCCAGACTCTCATTCACGACCAACTCTGGGAGAGATCAGGATGATTTTAGCCATGATTTAATTCAGTTTGCTAAAGGGTGATGTCAGCACAATGGGAGACGAGCCCTCTAAATCCACCGTGTTTGCCCAAAATGCCCAGATGAGATAATCACCGGTGACGTCTACGAAAACACTTATTATATTTGCCCATTGCCTGGCTGAAGCTGTTAAAACTCATCAGCGTTATTCCCGTCTCGTTTTTCTCCCTCTCTCTGGGAAAGAAGTCTAACTTATGGTCAAAACGGTCGCTTTTTTTTTTTTTTTTTTTTTAAAGAGACAGAGCGACACTGCTATGGCTGTGGAAAGAGTTCACAAAGTTAAAAAAAAAAAGACAGGGCAACAGGGGCTATTGGGTATCTGCTCAATACTCATTTTGTTTGCACCCGATACTAATTAAATAAAACATGCACAACTTTTTTATTGGTTTTACAACGAAGCCGAACGAGCATGCAAACCCACTGTAGTTACGACACACGTGAAATGGGCTTGTTGGTGACAGGGTAGAAGAGGAGATAAGAAATAAATCAATGTGAGTTTTGCTTATAGCTTCATTTATCTTAAATCCAAACCTTATTTAAACACAGCACACTGACAGGCCCTTGTCGGCTTTAAGTAGCAGCGAGGTACTTAAAAGTGTTATTGAGGTACAGCGGCAGCAGTGTGACACAAGCTGCTGGTGTGTGAAGCGAAGACAGACCTCTGACTGCCTCAGCTTCCACGTCTGAGGGCAGAAAAAGATGATACCGCAAGCTGAAACGTACGGTTTGTGTCAGTTTAATGTAAGACTTCCTATGATTTAAATGCACAACCCAAGTTATTTGAATACCTTAAAATAACTTGTATCCAGCTTACTTAATAAGTCAAGTCAGGTGAATATAACATACCTTGGACAACTTAAATAGGTGTTTTTCGTGCTTCTGCATTTATCATAAATTTTAACACCTTTCACACGGTATACAGAAGCCTTCATAAGGCTTATTGATTTAAATAAAAATAAATCCCTGACCCCCGTGTGGGTCCTTTCATTATGCGCTCCACTTGTTTTTGCCAACTATTGTATATTAGGATTCTTTTCTTTCTTTCTTTTGTTGCAATTTTTTTCCTGAAGGGCATTTTCATCTTTTTATCTTGTTATGTCCAGTTCTCACTGGACATAACAAATATTCATGAATTTTATGATTTTTTTTTTTTGTTTTAACAACTTAGGTCTCTTTTCTTTTTTAATAACCCATTTCCATGTAAGCAAGAAGAAATCCTTAGTGGCTGGCATGTCTTTTTTATTTTTGTATCTTTATAAATAAATTGCTAAACCGGTGTGCCTTGGACAAAATAAAAGTGCACAATAACTTTCATAGAAATATTATGTATGATTATAGTTTTTCTCGTTTGTTTTATATATGTCATTATTAATTTCAGTCTACACTAGATATAAATTTATGAATTTTATGAAATTCTTAAATATAATTTCTAATGATTAAGTTTAACTCCTTTTACTTTTACTTTCTTTTACAAAGAAATTATTGTTTTCCTATTTCATATATAAAAACGGATATTTTTGTAGTGGTAATATTTGCAGCAACATGGATTCTGACCAATTATTGTTTTTGTTTCGCTTTATTCTTCTTTTGCACAGTAACCTTCAAAAAGGTCATCATAAATGGTTATTTTTCAGTCATGCATTGGAAAACATGAAATTTGGTGGGTATTTCAACACAGGAATCAAATGGGAGTACAGTAGTGATGCATTCAAAAAAACATTTCAAGTAATTGGAATAAAATGAAGATAGAGACACAAATTACTCTATTTAGCGTAAACGACGTCCAGTATAATTGATGAAATGATGAAAAATTCAAACCTGAACAAAAACAGCTAAAGCTATGCAAAAATAAAATAAAAATAAAAATCACAAAAACATCTAGGGCTCTCCCATGACAAAGAAAAAGTTTTAATTTTGATTCCCTAAACAGATCACAGGTCAGTCTCTGGAGCAAATTTCTTTTGAAAGTTTACAGAAAACGACTCGTTGTTTAGCAAGGTTGTTGTTGATGAAGATATCTTGACAGAAAAGGCTATGGTTGTACCAATGTACTGTGAATCTAGACATTTTGGGAGTTTGTAAGGCCCAGAAGAAACCAGGCGAACTTGACTGAATGTGGTAAAGTGAGTATATCTTTAGCACAGGGGGGTAACCCCTCAGAGGCAAGGGTCAGCATATAAAAGACGCAGGTTATCTGCCTCCCGACAGGATATCCTCATGGATCAGCAGCGGAGGATGTTGACCCGCCCTGTTATTAAAGAGGCTAATCTGTTCAACATGTCAATGTTAGCACTTTTAGTTGTGATTAATAAAAGACGACCCCTGGAGTGCTGCGTGTGCTTTTTTTCACCGCCTCAGGTTGTTTTCATTTTCTTTTCTTTTTTTGGTTTTTCCTGTTTGGTAATTAAACAGTTTTTTTTCCCCACTTCTATTTGAATAAACACTCTTAATTATTAACTTTGTTGACAGAATTATTATCCTCAGTGAAACCTTTTTAGTAGCTCTCTGTGTTTCTCCCTTTTTTGCCACTGGCAAAGACTGGCTGAGGTATTACAGGATTCATTAAAGCGAAGGCAACTTTATATTTTATAGATATAGAACAATGCAAATGTGATGCCTGGCTCTGCAGCCATTTAAGCAATGTTTAAAATGTATGGCCCAGTGGCTTTTTCACAGGCGGGTAGTAATAGAGCCGCTCTCTAACAGACTTGCCTCCTAAGTGCCAGGCGCTGTGTCTTAATTTGTAATCTAGTCAAACCAATTGTCCGCTAGCTAAAAAGGTCACAGAGACAATAGACTACACGGCCTCCCACAATGTAGGGAAAAAACCCAGGGTGTCTTTTAGTAGCTTTTTAACCAAAGATGTAATTAAGACACCTTCATCTTCAGGGGTGAAAAGGGCACCGACAACCGCTTTCTGGAAATGCAAAGAGAAACTTAAGCAGTCGAATAGAAAATAATAGAAATATCCTTTATTGTCCCTCGGTGGGGAAATTCAGGTGTGTTAGCAGCAAAGTGAAAGGCAAATGGAAGCATGCAGATATAGACGAAGGTAGAAGAAAAAAAAACTAAATAAAAAAAATAGAATAAGTACAGAAAACATACACTAAATATTTGACATGCAACAATTTCTCAGCCACTCCTGTTCTTTTATATCATGAAATCCTGACATACGATAAATTTAAGGCAGATATTTTGGATCACAGGAAAGACGAGAAGTCGAAAGGAAGGAAGGAAGGAAGGAAGGAAGGAAGGAAGGAAGGAAGGAAGGAAGGAAGGAAGGAAGGAAGGAAGGAAGGAAGGAAGGAAGGAAGGAAGGAAGGAAGGAAGGAGGAAGGACAGAAAAAACAACAAGTAGAAGGAGGAACGCAAGGAAGGAATGACAGAACAAAAGAAGGGCATAATGAAAGAAAGGGAAACACACAGGGAGGAGTAGTAGGACAATAAAAGAGGAAATATGGACCCAGTGTATGGAGGTAGGATACAAGGATACTTATCCAGACCTGGAAGAGACTGGAATGAAACTCAAGACTCCAAACTGATTAGGAAGCCTGTAAAAATTCAACTTTCTCCATCAGCAAGTGTTCACCAACTCCAACAGCCTAATTCTGTACTTTGCAACCCAACAACTGTGGCAAATAGAGCTTGTTGAGTGAAAAAAAAAGACTGAGTGATGCAAAGCAACACGGGAGAAGGCAGAGGGGGGACTTAAAGGACGTGATTTATCTGGGCTTGATTGCGTGTTAATCGAGGTTACGTGTATTAAGTGGAATCTAATTGGAACAGACACTGGCAGTCTGACAGATCGACATGATGCAGATGGATTGAGGTGGAGGTGGGGAGAGAAAGGGGGGAGGCGAGAGCGACGGAGAATGGGGGAAGAGGAGCAGAAGCAGAAAAGAGAGAAAACAACAGAGGCAAATGAATTTAACAGTTTCTTTACGAACACCGCCGTACAGAAAGAGTTTTATGAGACGCAACATAAAAAGAAAAACGTCGAGAGAGGACAGTCCTCAGCTGAGGTCGTTCCACATGTGTCTCATGATTGGTGGATAATGGAACGTGTGGAGGAGGACACACACCAGTGAGATTCTGAGTGACACGACAGGGCGCCCGGAGTTTGTCCTCCCCCTACAGTTGCTACAAACACTCGTTTCTGCTTTATTGGTAACGAGAGTTAAAAAAAAAAAAAGTAAATAGATCAAATGACAGCTGCCAGATCGTTTCTCACCTCGACAAGGAGAAGGGCAACTGTTTCCCCGGTCTCTCTAAGTCTTCACTGTTCCTGACAGGCGACAACTGTTTCCAAAATCTCTCTCTCCCCAAATCTGAGGCATTTAGCTGGAGGGATGACTGACGCTTTCAAATGTCGCCAGAGTGACAAATCATAAAAGTGGACCACCTGTTAAGGTCAAGCAACTGCTAACTCATAGCTAATATACCAGGAAAAGAAGAAGACCTTTGTTTTTGGAAAATGAAATTAAGACTGCACACCCACACACACACACACACACACACACACACACACACACACACACAGAACTGGTCAGTGTGGCTATAGATGGTAATACAAAGAGTGACTGACAACAGTGGCCTCTAAGCTGCAAATGTGCTGGAGCACAGGGTCAGGGACAAGATCTGACTCAAGTGAAGTCCAGATCTAACCTGATATTTTTTTATCGGGCTTAAATGGGTTAATTTCAAGTTTATATATATACATATATATATATATATATATATATATATATATATATATATATATATATATATATATATATATATATATATATATATATATATATATATATATGGTCACCAACATACAACATAATGAGTAAAAAACTAATTTAGCTGAGACTTTTTCAATTTCATAATTTTTCATGCACACACTCCAGCCTGGTAGGTGGCAGTAGTGTCCCTAAAGCTTGTGCACCAGCAGAGTAGGTCAACTGAGTAGGGCAGCGCTTCAACCCTATGGTATCACCTCAATGGTAGGAGTACAAACACCTGTCTACTAGTACAGTTGTCAACCAAAGTATATTTCAATAAAAAAAATGGGTTTATTGTGTTAAATATCACTATTTGATAAAAATTTAATTATTGGCCTGAGCAAAAGCGGGATTTCGCATAAAGCAGGGTTAGAAATGAAGCACTTCCACATGAGACGCACACTTCCTCTTGTCGGTTTTCCTAATTAAAGTGTATCAAAAACTAATAGACCTTAAAGGGCACCAAAAATGTAAGAATGTTTTCAAAGAACGACACAAAATCAAACAAAGATGTTTATAATTCAACGGCGGTCTGCAGGAGACGGCAGCATTCAAAACTTCACTCATCAACACAAAATGCCTAAATCGTTCCCGACGTGATCCCATCATAGCACTGAGACAGGGGAGTTGCTTCGGTCATCCCTTTGATTTGATCCATTCTGACTGTTACACTAATGGCATTAATAAGGGGCAAAACTGCTATTTTGAAGATTAATTTTCATCCTCTTCATTTGGCCAGTTCTCCACCAACACGAAAGCCTTCGCAGCTGGTGGGTGGGCACAAGTGTGTGTGTGTGTGTGTGTGTGTGTACCCTCCCATCACGCAATGGATAGAAGGTCATCTCTAATGTTACATTGATGGAACGCAGCATTTTACAATAGTTAAAAACACAAGGTTGGAAATGTGGCTCTTCTATAAAAGATAAGTTACGTTCACCAGCTGGCTTGATAAAGCGAAAAGAAAAAAAAAGGGCTTGGGCTTCTTAGAAAATAATGAAATGAGCACTGAATTAGGATGAATCCACAAAAAAAACAATAAAAATTTATGATCCAAGTCTAATAAAACAAAGTTGTCCTTGAGCTTCATATTTATATTACTCTATATGGATCACTGCAAAGTCAGTGTGCATATTTCCTGACTGTTTGTGTTGAATATAAGTATGCATGTGTGTGTTCAGCCCTCATCAGCTGCTAACATTGAGAGGAATGACACTTTGTGATCAAGGACATGAATATCTCATTGATTTTTAGGGGCCAGCTTAACTATCCATTCCAATTGATTTTTAGCTTTGCTGGGTGTGCGAGTTATGGCAGTTTTAATGTATCATCTGTATGTGTACTCATCGCCCCACTGCAAAGACAAGGTTCACCGCAGACTGGGGGGAAAAAAATGCATATACAATGGTGACTTTATCCCTTTTCTCTTCTATTTTAATATGATTTCCAAAGAAAAGGAGCAGTAAGATATGCTTGGTGGAAACTCTCTTCCGGCTTTAAACATTACCTGCTTCTGTAAAAATTCTATTAGTGACTATCAGTTTTGGTTTATCACGATCATGGGAAATAAAACAAAAGCTTGTGAATGAGCAACAGTTTCATGCCAGTTTGCAGTGGCTGTGCTTTGCAGACATGTACAGACATTTCAACAGACATCCTGCAAGCTTTGCCACAAACCATTGCCACCAAAAAAAAAAAAAAAAAAACAGCACCTAAACGTAAGACTTTTTAGTTGTGATGGTGTTTTTTTGGCCAGAATTGCTTACAATTAGAGGAGTACTGCAACAATACCTCATATTACAGTGAATTAACAATTCATATCAACTATTAATAATCAATGATTTGATGATGTAAGAGACAAAGTCAGGGCAATGTGATCCAAAAGGCGATCTAAAGTCATCTGTCAGGTAGAAAGTCATTAAAATAGGAGCTCGTTTTCCTGTGCCAAGCTTAGGTTTCACTGTGCCGCGGATACATTTCTATTCTTCGGCGAACTCCCGTCTTCTCATATGATATCATCTCTTTTGAGAACATCCCTCCGGTTGTCTTCTGTGTTTTTTCTCCAATTCAAAATTCATTGCTTCATTTTATTTATTATTTCTGGTCCTCCAATCGGTTCGGATGAAGCGGCCCTCTGTGTGAGGTAACTGCCTTTTGTTTGGTGAAAAGGGGACTGCATAAAGCACACTTTACTCCATCTCCATCCTTTAAAAAAAACAAGTCTGCTTAATTAATGTTTTACAAGTGCTGCTGTATTCTTGGTTTAAAAAAAAAAAAGCCTCTATCAAAGCCAGCAGGTTCAGATTACGTACGCTAATTGAAATTCTGAATTTCTAAGCCAACTTCTTTTTTTTTTTTTTTTCCCTCTCTCCTCTTGCTCTCGCTCTTCTCACACAATAAAGCTGAGCGTTTTTGTAGTCCACAAATGGCATCAAATCATCTAAGTAATATGGGCTTTTCTATTTTTCTTCCTGTATTCTCATGTTCTGCTAGTGGGTTCATGAGACAGCTTAATAAAGCAGTAAATGCTTGGGGAAGCCTGGGAGCCCACCACGGCGGTGCGTACACGCGTGCCCCAGCGTGCGTGCGTGTGTGTTTTACCTCCATCGGGGATCTCAAAGCAGAAGGCAAAGCCCTGGTTCCACGCATTCAAACCGATTTTCCCAAAGAATAAAGACACCGAACAAAAGCAGATGACTAATGCCGCAACCGAAGCCAAAAAAGTAAGACACTTATCCCATGAACTGACATTCATTGAGGCCATATTAATGTATTTTGTACTGGATGAATACAGGGTAATTTACAGGTTATACACGTGCTGGGTGCAACAGGAACGCGCCGTGTGTGAACAGCTGCAGGTGTGGGGGAGCCTGCGTTTGGACAGGCATCACAGACACCTAAAAGGCACAATAGGGTGAAGCATAGGTTTCAATGCACTGGTGACAATGATCTAAGACGGAGTTGGAGATTGGATCAACTCGGATATGGGGGAAAATCTTTTTTTTAAATCTCACTTCATACTCTGCGTATACCTCTGTTGGCTTCAAAGGGAGGCTTTCAGCCCCTTCCTGCCATCGGTGTTTATCTAGAAAGGTAACTGTAATAGATGATTACATAAATTACAGTTTAAAAAAAAAAAGAAGTCACGCTTGATAAGCTTTGTTCTGAGTTAATGATTGCAGCGAAAGAACTCTTTTATATTCACCCAAACTCCCTCCTTTCAGAGAGGGACAATATTTTATTTTCCTGTTTTGCAAGCATTATAACTTTGCTTTCTTCTTCCCCCAAGGTCAGTTTCTAGTCGGGCCACATGCAGGATATTTGCACATGGGGCTTTTTCAGGTCAGTTCCATTGTATTTACATCAAATAATTTTTGATAAGGGATGTAAAAGACCTATAAACCCAGCATCATAAAAAGGAGAGGTGCAGCAGGAATAAGGACAAAAGATCAACGGCCAAATTTTTTTTTTCTCTCTTATCTTGGACACGTTGATATTTTTTGGGTCAACTCTTGTCACTTCCTCCAACCAATGATCCTGTTTTTTTTTTTTCCCTCTTTCAGCTAAGTCAGACTTGTAACAGGGTTCCAACAATTTTTTTAAATGTATAATTTTTCACTTTTTCCGATCCGGGAAGATTTTATATCAAGTTTCTATCTATGCCAGGCTGGGTTTTACTATCTGCTTTGTTTTGCTTTCCCCCACAAACCATAAAAACAGCACCGCACTGAAGTTTGGCATCTGATTTAGCATTTCACCGTTTTTTTCCCCCCTGATGTCCGAAAGAGCTTAGCTCAGATAAACACTGGATTATCCAATATCAAACACAGGCCAGGCCTAAACACAGTTTGTGATCAGTAAATCCTTTATTTCAAAAAATTTTCAAAACAGGAGGCAGTTCAAAACTTTGTTTAGCGTCTTTAACTGATCCCAGATCAAGAATCTTGGGTCCGGTTTTTAAATCAAGAACCAGATGAATCTAAAGGCTAAAAAAAAGCAGTGATATTTTTTTTTTTTATCTTAGTGACTCAAAACATAAGTGGGACAAAAAACTTTTAATATGCAAAACCGAAAATAAGATCATCATTTAAGTCTTAATCTAAGTAATCTATTTTTTTTCAGAAAGTTGAATTTTTGTCTTTTAAAAGATGAGTAATAAATAATAAATACCAAAACGCTCAAACCAAATTCCAGACTTTCCCAAACTGCGAAGGAACGAACTGTTCTTAGATTTAGCCCGATGGTTTCCAGTACGACCTGCAAAGCCAGCTCTTGTTTCATAGAGAAGTACCTTCCCTGTTATCTCCCCAGCACTATAATCACTTAACAAAGACTCGGGCATTTGCACAAATTAAAACATTAATAATGCATAACTGCTTTTCAGTTTTGAGCAATAGTGTCCTCGTATTGGGATGAAATACCCCCTCTGCCAGTGGAAAAAAAAACTCTACCCCTGCATCTCCTGTTCCACGAACAACTTAAAGAAGCAAGTGTTCAGCTGTGAGCCCCCCCCCCCCCCCACCACCACCACCACCACTACCCCACCCTGTTACGGCTGTGGCAAGATTTTAGAATCTGCTCTGGTGACGGGACAAAATGGCTGAGGCCAAGTGGGATGCTGAAGTTGTTTTAAAGCAGCAGGCAGTAAGTGGCAGTGGTGCATCAGTGCAAACAGACAACACCCTCGAGTTGCTAAGCGTGGCATCCTTCCATAAACAACACCACCGCCGCGTCCCCAACATTTATGATTTGTGGTCAGAACGGCAACGCGGGCCTGATTCCGGTCCAAGTCTGCGTGTTTGCTCTACCCGCGCAGGGCTAAATCTGCCCAACCTTAGTCTCTTATTTTCCCCAGATGAAAACACCAGACATCTTACATGCCTGTCAGAGAGGTCTGCCTAAGACAAGTTATATGAGAACATTACACTTGGACACAGAGAGGAAGGGCGGGGGCATCATGGGAAAGAAGCTTCGCAACACTTCAAAACCAGGATGCTGTTCAGGCTACTGTTTAATTTAGAGAGAAAACCTCCTCCATATTTATTGCTGCAGTTGCGACTGAAGTTGCGCTGAGTGTGGAGGAGTTAGATATCATTACTGCACTAGTAAATCCATGACCAGCACCGGTCCACCGCCAATAGAGGACCAGCCATTCTATACAGATGGCCTCAAGGACAATTAGCAGTAATGATTGGTTGCCACATAAATGAGAGAAACGCTATTTGCTGCTGCACTTGCTGATGATCACAGACCAAATGCCTCTGATAATAACACAGGTGGCTTCCTTGGAGGCTTCCTAGTCTAGAATTTCTGAACTGAGGTTCTGTTAAAAGGTTATAATTGTTTAATATCCTACCAGCAGTGGATAACTTTCTTGGCGTCTACACTTGGTGTAAATCCACATTGATTGGTCCAAGAGACCAAAGCTAGTAGGTTGTTCAAGAGAAGTGAAGACCAAAGGCTGGACCTTTAAACCATTGTCATATTTGCATCAGGCTATTATTTACACAAAAGAAAAGGATTATTTATGCAGTACTGGTAGATTGGAAGTGGCAAATAATTCACCAATTATTTTCCCCAGGAAAAACACAAGCCTAGAACAAAACAAGGAAAGCATTAATAGCTTCACTTAAAAGTAAAGCGGCGTACGAAGCAGAAACTCTACACCACTTTAGGTGAACACTATTTCCTTGTTTTTTTTTACACTACCCTATTTTTATGTTACATATGTATTCCAACCGGAAATGCAAATTTACATTTTCTGTTTTTGGTACATGTTTTACACAACAAGATCACCGATGGCACATCACCTCCAACCTTTATTTCCTGTGTAAACAGTCATCAACTTCGGTGTGAATAACTTCCATATTTAAACAAAAAAATCATTTCAACATTTTTTAAATAGTGTTTCTTATAAAGCGCGGCGATGTTTTTGAGACAGGACTCGTTTCAAGGCAGTAATGAGTCTGACGCTAACTAGCTTTTCCCTTTAGCCTCTATGACCAACTAAACTGGTTCTGTACTAAATAAAGACACCCAGAGAGTTATTTACTGGGGTTAAATTACTAACTTGGGATCGGAAAGTTCCCATGGTACAAAATCTCACAATATTGAAAAACCATGATGTGAAATTCCTTTTGGGAAGTCATCCATGGACCATCAGTGTGTGATTGGTTTAAATTTCACATGCTTCAACTATAACTCTTCAGAACACAGCTTGAGATTGATGCAATTTTCAAACCTGGACTGAATACACTGATTACAGTGAATACACTAAAATTTGTATTTAAGTAATCAGAAATAAATTGGACTTTTTAAAGTGTCCCCAAGAGTAAAACTAAAATTTGGTCTCATCTTGTTCTTGTGACCCACAAAATCAACCACTTCTCAACTTTTAGCACACCCTTACTTTAAAATTCCTGGACCATCCCTTCAAGCTTACTTGGTAAGAAATCCTGAAAGAGATTATCTTTTAGTATCTGTTTCTCGCTGTAATATTTCAGGAAAACACAGCAAAGATAACCTCAAAGCCTTCACAATCCTCACATTATCATGAAAAATAAGAGCTGAGACAAACAGCACAGTGATGTAAAATATTATCTCCTCAATCATATCCTTTTTCCCCAGATATCTTCATCTCCCCCCCTCCCTCCCTCCCGTCTCTGTCAGTTAGTCTGGCAAACAATCCCCTTGTTAGCAAACTGTTAAGACAGCCGCTTGGTATACAAATTGCGCTCGACCAAGCGAATTTGTTTTGCAAGGGTGACCTGTTTAATCATCTCATTTTCTTTGGCGGACATTTATTCATCTGGTTTCCACGGTTACCAGGAACATTAAGGGGCTACAGTAATAAGGCTGGAGAGTCAAACAGGTAATAAAAAAATTAACGCCATTTTCCAGCAGCCGAGGACAGTGGGTGAAATGAATCAAGGGAGAGGTGGGAGAAGCAGAGGTGGGGAGGTGCTGGATGAGTGTCGGGGTGGGGTGGGGTGGGGAGGGGGCTCCAACATTGTCCAAACAATAAGTGGTTATTTTACTCTGTAGATCAGGTGGTGCCGTTATGGACATGGCACTTTGGGCACAGAGTAGGAGAGATAAAGCTTTTACCGTGGCCCAGCACCGGTTTTATTGTCATTTTGTGATTGCATATCAGAACAATTAAAAGTTACTCCAAGATATCTATCAACTTTGCTCTTTTTTTATTCCTCCTGCGCTTCAGAGGGAAGATAATTTACACCGCTTGCAGTGTAATGTCTCAACAATAATGCAAGGGGGGGAAAAAAACATGACATTTAGAAGCCCTTGCGAGAAATGTTTCAACGTCCTCCCAGGCTGAATCATGTTTAAAGCTTTTGTCGTCTCACAAAAAAAAAAGAAAAAAACAGTAAACTGAACAACATCATTGCAACGAACAACAAAACAAACAAAGAAGAGATTATAGAGATAGCTGCTTTCTATTATAAACAGTGACCTAGACATCCAACTTCGTGTCAAATATAGAAAATTCGGGCACAATAGTGGGAACAGGTGCTGAGGGCCCGCAGAAAGTAACGAAGCCGGAGAGCTGGGTGTCTGCTGAATGCCAAAAAAGGCAGTGAGGCACGCTGCACCAACGAGGCACAGACAACCAACTCTGATGTGATTCCCAGAGTCTGATGAGTGTCAGACTTTGGAAACAAAACCCATCAGTTAAGACGGTCGTCAATGCTCTCCTGGTATAAAAGCCGAACAAGAGAAAACAAGCAGCAAATTTTGTGCATTACTCATTTCTCCACTCCTCTTAAAAGTATGTTCAATTGAAGGCACGGGCTTTGGCACTCCTGAAAATATGCACAGAAAACCTCTCAACCTAACCCTTTATCATTCAAATCTTCTGGTCTAACCTGTATTTGGGCATTTTTATCCTGGCAACACCTGTCCCCCACCCTTTCGGAAAAGGAAAATCATATTGAATTCTATAATTGTTCGCTGACGACTTTCTCATATATTTGTCGGCGCGACTGAAGCCGAAGAGAGGAACGACGACTGCTGGCAGAGAACAACTCTTGGTGAAAGGGAGGGAGGAAAAGAGATTGTCAACTGACCCGGCCTCATCCAAACACACACACACACACACACTGACAGAAAAACGCAGGGTACGCACTCTAGCATCAGACCGCTCGCGTGTCACAAGTTGCTCTCTCCTCTCCTCGCCCGGAGAAACAAACTCTCCGCAAACGCTGAGGGTGAAAATCCTCAAAAGGGCGCGCAGAACGGACAGCAAAAAGGCTAAGCCTGGGCTCTGAAACTGCCAACTGTTCTGCTAACAGCCTCTTAACAGGTGTGGGCTCTAGAACCATGTAATCCTATCAAGTTACAGAGTTTTAAAAAAAGGGTAGAAATCCGACAAACTGCACGCTCCTGAACCCCCCCCCCCCCCCCCCGCCCACTTCTCTTTTCTCCATCTTTCTTTCTCCCCCACCTCCTGCTCTCCTCTCTTTCTGTTTTGACAGAAGTGAACAGCTGGGCTTCAGATTTATCATGTACAGACAGTAATTATTGCTGGTGCTGCCTGCTACCGACCCAAGTGAATAGAATGTCACATGAAAAAAAAAACACACACACACACACACACAGACACACAGACACAGAGACACATATATACGGCAGCAGGGGAGCTGAAGTTGAGGCGTGTCGGCTCGGGAAGATGTGAGACACTAAAGGCAGACCGGGGGAGCCTTTAAACGTCATGACCAGGGGCTGTACTTGCATAAATGCCGCTCCTGGTAAACCCCTCCTTCTGCGTCCCAGAATGAGATTTAACTAATTGGCTTTATTTTTTCTTTAATTTAGAAACGTAAGTTTCTCCAAAGGTTTTTAAAAAGATGAATCTGTGATCAGCACGGAATAACGCAGGGCAGGTTTAATCTAAGTTTTTTTTATACCAAACAAATATCAAAAGGGCTTTTTTTCCCCTGTTTTTTCAGAAAAATAATATAAACTGTCTTTCTTCTTTTACTTTAGATTTATCGATTTCAAGTTTTACCAGTAAGGTGTTTTAAACTTTGGGCCATATATGATCTAATTCAGTCCAGATTGTTTAAAAAACTTGAAAATAGTCCTATGATGTAGCACTTAAATTTCAACATCGTCAGCCAACTGCGGTGTATATGGATGTGTTGTCTTACATTACCTACACCGTGCATAACACACATGCTATTACGCCATTTTTGTTTTTGAGAGCTCGTGCTGGCCCCTGGCCCGGTAGTGCCCTGGACGAACAGCCGTATCGTCCGTATCAAAAACAGCTGATGGTCACGACGCTGCTGTTCACAGCCAGTTATGGTCGAACACAGGAGTAGTGGCTCTCTGACTGAATGCTACAAATATTTTGTCAGACATGTAAAAGGTTGGAAAAAAAATAAAAGGTTCCCATGGTGTGTGTTTTTTTTTTTTCCTCAAACAAGTCTTGAATTCCTGTCAAAGAAAAGGTGGCAGAGAAGTGAAACCGAGAAATGTACACGGCACCAAAGTGAGAAGGCAGATTTGCTCCAACACCCACTCCCCTCTATGCTTTCATTTATGTTGTTTTTTTTATCACCCAAGTATGATTAACTAAACTTTCCAACAAGAAAAAACAAGGAAAAGTTGCTGATATTAGAGTACGCAAGGTGTCTCCGTCGTTATCTCGGATCAGTCTGACCCCACCTGCCGTATTTATCCTCAAGATAAGCGGGTCAGCAGATAAACAATTCTGTTATTAACAGTGCCAATCACTTCCTGCTTTCTTTCCCGTGGTAGTCTCATCCCGTTGTCCGCTTAGCCCACGTATGGGCTGTTTTCACACCTTAAAGACCCCTCCGCCACATTTAAAAGGATTAAACGCCACATTTTGTGCCGGCTTAATGTCTCTTTCAGCCGGCCTAATAAGTGCGCCTCGATAAGCGAAGCATGCAAATTCATTCATGGCCAGTTGAGACCGTGCTTTCAGACAAACGTCTTAAAGTCTTCCACTCTGCTAATTACCTCTTCATTTCCCCCTTTTTTCTCCCCTCTCTTATAAAGCATATCGACTACTAGAGATTATTCTACTCTGTGATTTTCGCATGAAATTATAATTTCATATGCGAGATTGGGCTATTGAGTCGAAAAGGAAAAAAAAAAGTTGCAGGACGCTTTTCTTCTAACTCTACACACAGCGGGACTTAGCAGAGTACGCTGACACTTTAAATAGAAAAAAAAACATTCTTATGTAGTATAAAAATTTATATAGGTTGTTTTTTCTACATTCATAGTATTTTAATTCATTAATTTAACAAATCAGCATGATCTGCAATATTAAACACTTAAGCGGTTATATTTTAGATAATAAAGCCAACGAAGATCCCGGGTGCAACCTGTTTATCATTCTGGAATATTTCTTCACCAAGTATTAATTAGGCCATTACTCCAGATTGGTGACGGGGAGCTTTGAGGTTTTAATTAGGTGCTGGCCACTGCATGAGTGCACAGGAGTGAAGAAAGGGGGTGGTGATGCCTCTTGCCTCAATCCTGGCCCATATCAAGTACCCCCCTGAACACTTTTGGCTTCTGCGGCGGCACAGAGCATGGGCAGTCCACGTGTGTCTGTAGTTTATTTGATCATTTGATCTCTGATATTTCCTTTTCCTTCACATCCCCCCTCCACCCCCACAACCACCAAAAAAAAAAAAAAAAAAAGGGACCAGTTGGAGCGATTTGGGTATAAAAAGACAGGGGTTAGGTTAATTACGGTGTTGGGGGGTGGGGGGTTGCGTCTGATGATGCGGCTTGTGTTCAGTCAAGATACACACACGCACCCCTCCCTGCCCTCGTCTGCTAAGTGCGTGTGCCCCCCCCCCCCCTTGTCTACCCCATCACTCTGCAAAACCAGGCACACACACACACACACACAAACACACGCATGCACATACAAAGCCCCGCGCAACATCAATCAAATGCTCACAGCGGCCAATATACAGCTACACAAACATGCACCCTACCTTTAACTCCTGTGTCCTAACACTTTGCAAATGATGGCAGCTTAGTTCAAATATGTTTAAACTATTAATTCATTAAAAAAAATTATCTCCTAAACTATTATCTTTATTTCCACAGTAAAACATAAAACTAGAATAGTAGCCACTTCTTTGTAATCATATAATTCTAAAAATGGGCACACGCAACTAGATAACCTAAACAATGAAAAAAAGAAATGTTTTGTTTTTATTCAAACAAGGGCTAAAATGAGTAAAAGCGTGAGTGTTTTTCCTCGGTTGACGAGGCGATACTAATCACCTTGTTGCTGAGAAGCACTCTTCCCTGACAAGGCTCCTTAGAATACGAGGATCCCCCAGGAGGAATCGGCACCAAAGAGGTTAAAGACAATGACTCGCATATTTTTTTTACACCCCCCCCCCCCTTCCAACCCTTCTTTTTTCCAAACGTCTCCCTGTTAAATTTATTTCAAAACTCTGTTAATCTGCTGTACACAACATTTCCATTAGCCCGGCCCGGCCCCCTAATAAAAATTCCGGGCTAGTTTAATTAAAAAATGTAAATTTACTGTCATCCAAGGAGCAGCAGAAAGAGGAGTGCAACAGCATATTTTATTGCTTAAGACATCAAATTGATTCAGGTTATTGCTAAATTGTGATAAAAGGTTATTGAGGCCCTTCAGACCTGGGCTTGTTTTTTTCTCACCCATTTCTTTTTTTTTTCTTTTTTTTTTTTCGTGGAGGGCCGTAAACGATGGAGAGGTGCCACAAAGGGGTTAATGAGACAAGTCAGTGAGGGAAAAAGGCAATCAACATTATGACTCATAAGAGAGCAAAAAAATATTTTTCAGTGCCCACAAAAAGTTAGAAATTAGGGTGTGTCTCGATAACAGTGGAACTTGTTTGTTTCTTTCAACAGACCAAGCAGGACACGTTAAATAGCAGAAATAACGCACCGTCTGAGGTGACGGGGATCTGCTGTACAGCGTCTCTACTCTAACTTTTATTTAAGACGACACGTGTTAAGACTGTTTTCTCCGCTACATTTTACATGTAAACGTCAATGTGGTAGTGAGGGCTTAAATAAAATAAAAATGTCGTAAAAATCAAATCCAGAAAGGGAAGTAAATAAAAGATAAGAAAAGCCTGGAGCAAAGTCTGCTTATGATGTATAAATTACAGATTTACTGTTGAGTATTTAAAATATTGCAAATGTTTTTTTTTTTTTGTTTGCTTGTTTTTTGTATTTTTAAAGACTAAAATCCTATATACAAAAACACCCACATTGATTTATCATAATAGCAAAATATGCATCATATTTATTGAAATGATTTAAAATGAGCCATTTTATGAAACAGGCCAGATGAAGTGAAAGAGAGCTAATATAAGAAGGTCTCAATTAAACTTAGAGAAGTAGTGTAAAGAATACGCCGCATATTAATGCTGCCTCAAAATGCGAGTTATTTTAGAACACACATACACACGTATACATGCATGCACACACTCTCATCCAAAAATGCTCCTACAAGTACATCGGAGGGAGGTGAATGACGCTTACAAAGCGTAATCCAGTTACAACGGGGCAAGTACATCTTTCTAAAAGTACGCACTCCTAAAAATCTGGCAGCTGGTGAATTTCACATTTTCGGATCATAATTTCCTGCCGTAAACATACTTTTCCCACACAGAAAGCTCAAACGGTAACTGTTTCTGTAAAATATATATATATATAATCGCATCTAAAATGTAATGCAGTTGATTTACTGTTAATATAACAGCACTAATTAGAGGTAGCTGAAAGGTGTGAGCTCTCCTTTACATGTGTGACAACATAAGGAGCACAACAATTTGTTTGCTTTGTCCCCTTGGCAACAAACCCTCAGGCCATTCAGGCTGCCCTTATGGCACTGTCAGCGTCTCTGTGGGTCAAAGCGATCATACCTGTATTTTGTATTTATGATCATTGACAAATAAAAAAATAAAAAATTAAAGTGACAAAGAGAGCTGAGAAACAGAGAAATATTCTTGTTATTACCGTCAACAATAATAATAATTGAAAGAAAGAAAAGAAAAAGAAAAACACCCCTGGCAGCGAGTTATGCCCGTCCCAGAATAAACACGCACCCTGACAGGAGAAAATGAAACTTGCTTTGTGAACTTTCCTCACATGTGTGCTGTATGTCTCACGCCGTCACAAGCCGTGTACTGGAAAAACGACCACTCATATTTGATATTGCAGTCACCTTTGGGTGCTGTCAAAGAGCTATAAATAAGGGTGTTTGGAGACCTGGGTAAACGTACAGTGCTGGTACATTGTTTAATCATGAACAGCTTCCTCTCTCTCTCTCTCTCTCGCTCTCTCTCTCTCACACACACACACACTCTCTCTCACACACACACACACACACGCTGTAACTCTGTATATTTAAGCAGAGATTAAACGACACACCTTAAACTGTCAGCTAATAAAGCCCATATGACAATAAAATACAGAGAGGAGAAGCAAAAGAACAGAACTGTACTCACCATATTCAGGGAAGTCGAAGTTAAATCCTCTCAGACATGTAACTTTCATAATATTACTCAAACTCTTGTTAGACAGTCATTCAGGTGGTGGCTGGCGGAGGGGGGACATAAAGCGGAAAAGTAACTAGATGAAAAAAAAATGAAGGGTTCCTTCAATCAAGCACTAAACTCCTTGACATGTAATCTGTCAATAGTTTGTTGCTGAGATAATGCCGGCTGCCATGAGCGGATTTGATTGGCAGCTTAGGTTCTGGCCCCTCCTTCCTGTGGTTTGAAAAGGAGGGGGTGAAAGAATATGGAGCCTCCCCCTTCCCTGCTCTTCCTCTCTGTTGGTCTCTCTCTCTCTCTCTCTCTCTCTCTCTCTCTCTCTCTCCCATACATACACACAAAGCCTCTCACACACACGCAGCAGCCCGAGCTGTTGGTGATGTTGTCTGAATAGGCTGATAGGAAATTATGGCAGCGGAGCCGGAGCAGTTTTTTTTCTCCCTCCCTCAGTGGGCTGGCCTTTCCATCTTTGTGGTCTTCTAGCCTTTCAACTCTCTTGGGGTGGAGCCATCGCTGCCTCTATTCAAATGAGGGGAGAGCTACACTTTCAAAAAAAAAAAAAAAAGAAAAGAAAAAAGAGTGAAGAGGGTAAATTACAAACGTATTAAAGCATATCATAGCTTTTCTGGGAAATTGCAAGTTTTTTCAAGTGACAATGCAAATGAAATGGTGCGATTTGATGCAAAAGCAGAAGTAGGAACGCTTTATTTGTATTCATATTGCAAGAACTGTAGGTGCAAGGATATTTCTGAACAATTCTCAAACTTCTTCCAAAAACGTAACTTCATTCGAAGCAAATAACTCTTTCACTTCTCTCCCAGAACAGGGATCCTCTCTGTTTCGGTGCTCAAAAGCTCCTCTCCTTTACAAAGAGAGAGCGGCTCTTTCTCCTTTCCTCCACTTTGATAAGCTATCAGTTTTCATTGTAATTTCAGGTGAAATGATAAATGACGGCCGTTACCAGGTGACAATGAATACTTTATAAGACAAACCCCTTATTTGCCTGGCAGTTTCTTCCGCAGTGGCATGCAAAGCGCCTCTGAACCATTTGTACATAAAACCCCATGTACTGTAAACATGGCGCCATGTCAAGAATGTGGCATTTAAAGAGTGACAGAAAATAGCAAGAAACTTTGAACTTTCTAAAGTGACAATACATTTCAATAATTTCGCAGCAGGGTTGTTTTACAGCCAATAAAGGTGTGGTGTATGTAGCATTTATGGGCTAGAAAAAAGAGGAAATGAACAACTTTATGGCTGTGAACTATAATACAGAGACACAGAGCCGTGGCTTCAGTTCCTGTCAAAGGAGTGCAAAGTATGTACAGTACATAAAAACAGGTTTTGGCTGAAATTATGATGACTCATCCTGGTAATGTTGAAAAAAAAACTTTTGTCTCCACCTTCTTCTTTACCCACATAAAGGAAAAATATCCTTAAAAGAGTTTCTGTCAGGCTCCACCCTTGCTCTGACATTGTACTGTAAATAATACTTCTTTTTGTGTGTGTTGTTTTTCAAAAGGCGAGTTAAACTTAAATTGATTTTCTCCTACATGACCTGTACAACTGGGAAACTTTTTTTTCCAAGTCTCTTTAACCAGAAAAAAAAAACAATGAGATTTAAAATGTCTTTTCAGACATGCCTACTTACACAACTTGGTTTGAAATTGTGTTAAAAGGAAAATAGATCATTTCTGACTCCATTCAGCCAAAACCACCTAAATGATGTATGTATGTGGTTTGTTACAACTACTTTTCAATCTAGAGCAAAGCATATGAAATGCTAATATAGACCTGCTACAGAGTGATGACAGGAACGCCTGCTCCCCTGCTCAAAACAAGATGTGTGCTAAAACATATGCGACTGAACAAAGGAGCAAGTGCAAGTCCGTTTGTTTGTTTTTTTTAAAAAAGGGGTACAAACCTATATTTTTACAATGGTTCATATACAACTGGTTGATCGTAATTCTTAAATTATAGAGGAAAAAACAAATTTATCCGCACCTTTCTCAGTTCCCCTTTTTTCTGGCACAGCAGTAACACTGATGCTCACACTCCAGGACTCTGGGGGGCAGTAAGGAGCCTAACAATTGTTTAAAGATTAACAGCACGTGTTTAATAGAGGATTTGAACCGACTAGAAGACAAAGTTCAAAGCCTGTTTAACGACATGTACATTATATGTCATACTGAAAACTGGTGTATTGTGTCAGATGCTATGTTTGGCAAAAATATGATCAAGATTAAAAAATAAAAAGCATCTCATCAAAACAGCACCGTGGAACATTTAGCCACTAGGGGGCACTAGACCTGTAACCATCAGGTTTAGCGCCACTGAAGGCCACTGGCAACACTGCATTGTCGGAAAAATTAAACAAACAGTCTCCCTCGAAGTTTTGGAATCTGATAGCAGACCACTTTGGACTAACAGATTGAGAAGTTATGGAGTTTCTTGCAAAGACAAGGTCACATTCCCCCCTCTAGTTTAAACTTAGAGTCTCTTATTGAAACTGAGAAGGAGAGGGAGAGGGAGAGGACAAGACAGATCTAGGAGGAGAGGGAGAGGGAGAGGGAGAGGGAGAGGGAGAGGGAGAGGGAGAGGGAGAGGGAGAGGGAGAGGGAGAGGGAGCTCCAGGAGCCATGTCAGAGGAAGATGGGGCAGACAACAGGCGCAATCATCTGATAATTAAAGGCTGCAGGAACTTCAACAGAGGAGAAGAGATGAGATGCAGGTTTGTGAACTATATTTACTGTATTTTGTAATAATAACCATGGCCATGAAAAACTTTGATTCAAGGATAAGAAAAGTAGAAGCATGTAAGGTTAGCTCTCACGTTTAAGGGGCACACTAGGTCCCATTAATCGACGGACTGACCCTCTCAAGTTACATAGACGAGTTTTTGAGAAGGGCAACTTGCACTAAGCATCCACACGCAGCAAGTGCTGTTTATTGACCTGAAAAATAATTTCATATATCTCAAATTAAGCTAATACTTGGATCAAAACGTACACGGTGCTGCTTTAGGTATTTACATTCTTCAGGGGAGTCCCACCGCCCGGCTTCGCGGGCCCTCTTATACAAGAGTTAAAAAAATCACTCCCCGCAGTCAACTAAATTCATTGCGTTTCTGTTGACAAACTAAAAATAAATATTCCAAATAAATGCAAACCTTTCCTCCTACGTTCCTTCCTTTTAAACTGGTTCAATCTAACCCAGCATAAACATAGTCAGAAAATAAAAGTTGCTTCGCCAGAGCGGGATCTCCTCAGTCAGACAGCATACAGCCATGGAGAAGAAAGCTAATGGATCTCAACCTGAATCAGCTTTCTAGGTGTTATAACGGCGTTGCATCTCTCTCACTTACTATAAATCAGATGGCAGAAACCTATGTATGGCATCTCATTATTTAGGTGTAGAATGCAAGCTCCTCAGACCGACCAGTCAGCAGCTGCAACCTGAAAGCACACGCAGGTGTCATGCAGTCTGTGTCTACTGCAAAGAGGCTCACCATCACTTGTAGACAAAGCAAACTAAACGTGGTTATAAACTCTTAAGATATGCCTATTGAGCCAATACGGCTTATTAAATCTTCCACTGGGATAGAAAGAAAAACAGAAGTTTTAACTGGATCAACCTCTGCATCATCTGTACAAACCAAGTGTCCTTCAAAGTTAACAACCAATCGTGTATGCCACTGCACACCAGGATTACATCAATAAAACCACAGTTGCTGCTTCATGAGCTGTTAAGTTAGATGCACAAATGCGTAACACATCAAGTAAGTTAAAGGTACATAGTGCAACTTTTGAAGTGAAATAATAGTTATTTTCTTTCCCATACATGCCCTTACAATTGCCCTACGTGTAAAATTAGTTTTTAAAAATTAGTTTACTCTGCTTGCTCTCGTTCACCTGGCTACTTTGTTGAGTCTCTGCCGTAATCCACTTCAATATTTATAGCTTTCGTACCTCAGAAGACACTACACCTCTATGCAAAAGACTACGCAGATGCTTTTTCTCTTTTCCCATACACATGCACAACACTGGTGTTGTTTCAACTTGTCGCCACAGGGGGCAGACGTCTGCAAAAATCCTGGAACTTATGCTTGCTCCTTTAATGTCAGCGTTGTAAACAATGTCTGACGCTGAAAATAAGTCATAGCATTTTTTTACTGGAACCCAAGTGTCTTTCAGTTGTTTACAACCGAGGTTTATTTAGAGTAAAAACTGCCTCTGAATGACTCATTGGAACAAACCTGATTATCTGCCAGCTTTTTGTATTTTTCATATTATGGCGTGCAGTCTGAATAGTTTTCATACAACAATGTCCACTGGAAGACGGGGGTTACGCTATCCATGAATTGCAGCCCTCTGGCCCCCGAGCTACCATCTTCAGGGGTGAAACCATTACTTTTCAAATCAAAGCCGTGGGGATTTTCGTTTGATGTGCTCCGAGGGCATTGTGCTGTGCATGCGGGAGAATGTAGAGGGCAAGGTGGAGTGTGTGTACGTGCGTGTGCGTGCGCTGCTGTGCATGTGACATGGTAGGGGTACATCAGTCAAAGGGCCTCTGGGCCAGACGTTCAGCTGCCCCTGACAGTGCACTCCAGGAGGGGCTGGTCGGTTTGCAGGACCTACTCCGAGTCCTCCATTCCCTGGGACAAAAGCCGTGGCCCAGTTGAAAGATGTGAATTCAGTGGCTTTTGTGCCCAAAGCCCAGAGACATGCAGAGTGAGAAATCTGACCTTTGCAGAAAGTCAGAATGTGTTTTTGAACCCCTCTTGCTGTCTCTGGCAGTTTGGGGCAAGACGTGAGAGGACGAATAGGAGGGAGTGGGTTTGAACTGGTGTGGGATGGTGGTTGTATTTCAACCGGCAGAGCCTACAGGTGGTGTTTGTCTGTGTGTGTGTACGTGGGACATTACACGAGAGAGGCAGCCACTTTTAAAGTCTCTAACTCTGAAAATAACAAATTAAAGAGTTTTTGTTTATTCCTTATCTTCACAGTCATGGGGTGTGAAACAGGCAGGAAATTGAACGTGTAAAAGCTTAATTCTGAAGCAGAGCCTTTTAGAGAGGGACTCAACAAGAGTTCAGTTTAATGTCAGTAGAGGTTGTCTGGGATGAGGAATATTATTCCTTCTCACGTCTGCTTGTTTTGGTTTATTATTTATTTTTTGGAGCGAAGTTAGGAGGTGAATATTAAAATTGCACACCACCAAAGTCCAAACAATGACAACAAAACAGTAGATTTTGATGATATGAGGATTATCATTTGCATTAGCCATCATGATGATTCCTTAGTAGTCCATTTGATTTACCTAACTGCTGCGTAGATGTGTTTTGTATGCATATGCATACAATTTTCCAAAGTCCAAGTAGAGAAGCACGCTCGGAGGTAATTAAAATTGAGTTTGCATGAAGCAAAAGGTATATTTATATGTCAGCGTTGATTCTTTTTTTTTGAGTTGATGGTTCATGAATCACCATCCAGGATGTTGCAGGAGTTTGCTGAGAGCAGAGATTTTGGCAGATAGAACAGGCCTATGTTTTTCAGTCATACATTTTTCTTGACACTGCTTTCATCCCCCGGCCGTAATCATCATATCTCCCCCATTGCTCTCCCGGATGCAGACATCCATAATGCAATCTTCCTAATTTTGATCCCTTGCAATCTGGTTTTAAAAGGGAGGAGGAAAAAAAGAGGGGGGCTTATTCTGAAGGCTCGCTCTGTAATCATTTTAGACAGATAGCCTTTCCCATCGCAGATGAGCAAATATTTGTAAACCAGCTATCTAATGGAAAATTATAGTGAAATTAGAGTGAAATTCATGACGGCAAAATCCGATTATCTGTAATTTTATTATGCCATCTTAGCCCACACAGCATATTTTTGTAGAGTTTTTTTCCATAAATACCTATGCCAGGGGTCCTGCTAATCAAATAAAATTGAAATTAATCTTCCCATTAAATTCAATTAGCCGCAATTTCTAAAGCCTAACAAAGATTTTAATTACTAAATTATAAAATTCTCCCTAGCCAAATTGGGGATAGAAAAAGTGCATCCCTGCATCTGAAAAACAAACCCATGAAAGGAAATTGTTGATCAAAAAAGATATCCAGGGGAAAATAACATTAGGGAGAGCGCTGGGGCCCTTATTCAGCGAGTCTGGGTGGAGAGTGACGTGTGCCAAGCGCTAGGCTCCTGGGCTGGAGGAAATGAACTTAGCTGAGGTTCTCTTTGTCTCTAAATGTCTGCCCTCAGAGTTATTACGCCGTAATTGACTAATTGACACCTTAATTTCATTTATGGGGCTCCTGTGTTCATAAAGCAACCTCTGGGTGGGGCAGTGGTCTTGAGCGGAAACAGAGAAGTCGACATCCAGGACACCAGGTAGGGCCTTAGGCCTTCGGCTCTGTCTCCTGCAGATGACGATTATGTATTTGATAATGAAATGGTCAGGAAGAACACACTGACTTAGCAGAGGCTTAAGGAGCATCTTACAGTACTCGTATGCTTAAATCCCCCCTGATGCACGCTGATAGGTAATAATCATGCACGTTCAGCCTTACAATCTGCCACTGCAGACAGAAATGACCTCCTGCAGGGTCAGAGGAGTTTATTTTTAGGAAGAGAGTTTTTTAAATCCTCCTATGGAGAATAAAGTAAGAACTTACCTTGGGTCAATCTGCTGCTTTTCCAATTAGTACTCCCATTTCATACAGACTGCATTCCTGCCTTCATTTCGTACCTACAGTATGTAGTTAAATGGCGCAAGAGTTAGGGAGTTTGTCCTGCAATTTGCAGGTTGCTGGTTTGATCCCCTGCTCTGACTGTCTCAGTCGTTGTGTCCTTGGGCAAACCACTTCACCCTGCTGGTGGTGGTCAGAGGGCCTGGTGGCGCCGTTGTATTGCAGCCTCGCCTTTGTCAACCTGCCCCAGGGCAGCTGTGGCTACTAACACAGCTCACCATCATCAGGGTGTGAATGTGTGCATGAAAGGGTGAATGACTGACTGCAGTGTAAAGCTCTTTGGGGTTGGCGGACTAGTTAAAGCGATGAACAAGCCATTTACCATTTAGTTCTCTATGTAGTTCTAAAGTTTTGGTCCCATTTGAGCCTGTTGACTGACCCAGACAAAATATGACAGATAAACTTCCTCGATCAAATCCCGCTGACAGATTAATAGTAATAAGAGTCATTAAGCTATGTTACCTTACAGTAAACTGCCATAATAATGTTAAAAATGGCTGATGTTCAAAGTGCGTCTGAAACGTCCCCAAGGCAGGTAGAACTGAGACATGGATGATAGAGCAGAGTTTCTGTAAGTTTCAGTAGGTTAAATTTAAGACTATGCTTCAAATTTCTGAATTGAATTAATTGGGGAAAAAATAGGTTAACTTAATAACTTGCCCAATAAATTCTACTTAACTCACTTAGGAACTTAAGTAAGTCAACTATAATCCTGTGAACTCAATGTAAAAGCTACCGCCGGCTGTCAGCGGTTAGACGCCTCTGCACCCTTTAGGGTCATTTTCCTTAGAGAACGATTACACTTTTAATAATAAAACTTCTTTTGAAGGAACGACTCTCAAAATCGAAACTATGCTATAACATTTTGTTTAATCTAAACCAGCTGGAGAAATGGCGCTGAGGCTCTTGACAGGTATCAACATGGGAAAAAGGAATGAGGAAGAGCCTTGAATGATGGTTACATTAGCTTTTATGGAAACTAAGCACGGCCCGTAAGGGTGTGCACTCCTCCCACTGTCGTCAGTAGAGAACGTGTCACGGCTCAGGTGTGTAATAGCATGGTGTCCGAGACTGTGTACACACTGCTACTCAGGATAACTGACCATTCCCTCTATAAATCCAGCCTACGAAGGACATGTGTGTTAAACATAGGGTTTAGCTATATCTAACATCACGTTTTCTTATTTGGCTCGGATTGAAGTCAACTAATTAATTAATAGGAAATTTAATCAGAGTCTAAATCATGCCATCCGTTACACTTTTGGTTTTAGCCAGAAAGCATGCTAAGGTGAGTGGAATGCGTAGTGTAACATTAAGTTTATTGGGTCATTTCTGCAATATTTGGTTCGCAGTTGTATTGATTAAATAGCAGAGGTGGACATGAACGGTTTACATGGTGTTAAATGCCCAAAGAAAACCACAGCTGCCTGGCTTGGCTGGTGATTCAGCTAGGTATGCTACAGTTCTGCATACGTAGTAAGACAATGGCAGACTGGTATTTTCCTATGGCACCAAATCTTCCAGTGTGACAGAAACAAAAGGCAGGTGTGACAGGGCATTAAATTGAATCATGAGAAGTACAAAGGACCAGCACTTTATGCTTGCTCGTTTTTTTCTGTGAACAGATCTAAGAACAACTGCTGACTACCGAGTAGAGTTTGCTGTGGAGTAGCAGAGCAGTTTAGCAAAGAAAGGCTGCTAACAGGACAGCTTCGGGGTCTCAGGTCAGCTGTCAGGTTGGTTTCCCAGCCACCCCCTGCTCTTTACCAGTGGGCCACTAAAATAACAGCTCAGCACCCTCCGCAGACTACAAAGCTCCATCTGAAAAGGCACCTGCTGCTATTATTCACTTTAGCCCCTTTGGCAGCTCAATCTGTCTATTTAAAGGACACGTAGGAGAGAAAGACTGACTGGGAAATGATGAATTATTTAAGCATGATATCTAATTGTTTCAAGGCGGACATCTCGTTTTTAGAGGGGAAAGCTTGGGGGTGGATATGTGTGTGTGTGTGTGTGTGTGGGAGGGGGGGGAGAACTCCTTGTGTAGAGGTCTGTGTACTGTGTCCCACTTGAAGTGGCCACGTAAATATGACCAAACTGAAACTTTAATCTGCCTTTTCCCCACCCAAGCTGGCTGGGTATTAAAGATAATCTGTTGCGTGTGTCATATGGTGGGAGATATAGATGGAGCTAATTTTTTTAGAGACAAATCTGATATTTGTCAACTGGTTGAAAAAAACCTGGGGATTTTCTCCTAATCCTCCCTAGGATATGAAGGCGCGTTAACAGCAAAATGCAGATGGTGTTCTGTGCACAGAGAGTACCCAGCACTCGGCGCGGTGCATATGGAGAGGCGCAGCTAGCCTCGGCAGGGCTCAGCACAACCTGCAGATAGCAAACTCCCCACCCCAACACCACCGCATTCAATTAATGAGCCACTCATGAAAGCAACGGCATGTTAGTTTATTCCAAAGCGCAAACTTTGCTAAATACATTTCTTGGTTGTTTCTCTTTACTTTTTGTTTCCTTGCTGACATAACATCCTTCCAGGCTGTGCTCATCAAATATTCAGTTGCAACTCGATTCCAATAAGGAAAAGAAAACAAATTATAAATAAAATGGAAGCATAAATCTTTCAGGATCCTAATTCTAACTTTCCCTCAGAGTGTTTCTGTCTTTATTTTGTCACATTAAGCAGTTTTGCTTTCCGTTCCCACTCCTAGGCGTGGCTGACTTTAACGCTGGTGGAAAGAGCCTTTTATTCTTCTCCTCTCTTGTTTTGGAACACTCTGCATTTTGTGGTGTCGCTGCTTTTATGCACAATTATCACTTGTGTAACTTCTGGTTTGGTTTTTATGAGAGATGGAACAATAAAATCTATGTGATGTTCCGTTTGGAGGTTGCAGAGGAACTGTTGTAAGCCTTCACTTGCCCTGTCAAATATAGCTCCGGCGTTACTACAGCCAGTCACCGCAGTGATGCAAAGCGGCCCTCGCCGCCTTATCTTATCCAGTATTTAAAGGAAGACATTTTCTCTGGTCATTTTAGCACCCGGCTGTAAAATGGCAGAATCTTCTAACTGCATTCCCCAACTGCTTTGTGGCATTGCATTACATTTGACAATGTATTGACAGTCCCTTTCTGTGGCCGCGAGGTCAAACATACACAGAGGCACATTTTGGCTCAGAAGGAAGCTAAATTACTGAAGTCTGACCTAAGGGGAAAAATATGATGCGCATAATGAAGCAGAGCGCAACACAAAATCGGGTTGAAGGGCTTAAGCATGTGTACTTCTAAACCTATTACTGAACATATAACTACGAGCATCAGGATTGACGGAATGGGACAGAGCAGATTAATGTCAGGACAGTGAAGATGCTGACGGCATAAAAGTTAAAACAGTTGCAGGGGGACAAACCCCCTGACCAGCAAACTCTGAATAAAATCGAGCTGCTGCCTCTGCACTAATATATCACAGTATTTTTAATACTTAGAGTGAGCTGCTTATAGCACCCTCCACATTGTTACCCCTGGTAACCAGGTGTAAAAAGCCTTGAGATAAATTCATCATTAATTGCAGTTGCTTAATTAGGCATTGGCTGATTACAGGCATCAAGGTATACCAAGATTTATAACATGACTGGTTTGTAAATGCTTACATTTACAGTCATACAATTTCAAGTGGTCAGAGGTTGTCTCGGTTGTAGGGATTCAGGTATTTCAATGTCTTGTCCCCTCCTTCTTTTACATACTGCTGCGCCTCCTTTGGTTATGGTTTGAACGGGAGTCAGTACAACTTCAGGGGTGATGGCTCAATGAAAAGTAATCAAACCAATGTTGTTTAAAGTTTCAGCTGCTTGAATATCATGCAAAGAATTACATAATGTAGCTGTTTGCCACTGAGATTTTCAATGACGGTAAGCTGAAATAACATGTTTTGTGCCATTATTTCAATGATTTTCATTGTAAAGTAGATAATCAGCAACAGAAGGGTTAAGTTAAACAACAACAATGTTTGCTGTTGTTTAACTTGTCTGTCATAATATTAAGAACCCAAAACACATTTGATTGCTTTTTTATGCTTTCACTGCACCAAACACGTCTCACGTCGCATTGACTCCCATTCCAACTGTAGTGTCTCTGATACCCGAAAAGTGGACTGAGAATGTTTGACTCCATCCACAGAGCAAAGTGGTGATGATCCCCCCCCACCCCAACAGCTCCGCCACTACGATTATTAATTCAAACCTGTTTTAAAACTTCAGCTTACCGCTGGCTGTACCTGAGGAGATAGGCTGACTAACTAACCAGCTAATAACTTGTTTATACTTGTGTCACTCTATAAAGTACACACCAACAAAAAGGTAAAACATTCTGCACATTAGTCACTTGAAAACTACTAAAATTAGCAGGCGGTTATTCCTAAAATCTAAATAATAAATACATGTAAATGATACTGTTATTACACCTGTAAAAATCTATTTGATAATTTTTGTTTTTCTGGTTTAAATGAAAGCAATTAGATCATAGCCTGCAGATCTGTTTTGCATTTTTGTGTAAATAATGTAATTTCACTAAATCTTATTACGTTTTCAAGATAAATTTGGATTCTGGTTTAGTCTTGTTTGTCACAGTTCCAGCCGTTTTAAACAACTAGTTACTGCTGTGACTGTAGATATATTTAGATTTAGCCATTCATTGATTTATGAAGGTCAACACACATCTGCCTTGCATGTTCTCTTGTCTTTTCAAATTGGCAAATAGTGGCTAAGGAAATTAGGATTATGTGCCATGTCACATTTATACCCCAGGGAAACTAAAAGTCATGGATTACTGATTAAAGCGCTCTATTCAGGTTTAGAAAGACAATGGGGATATTCTGTAAGGAAGGAAAAAAATTAACAAGAATTTTCCCTACTGAATACATTTGTACAGATTAAACATTGGTTTTTTCTAAATTTGTCTGTATGCAAAAAATCATTATGATAGAACATGAGCTTAAGTTTTAGGGCTTTTTACGCATCTCTATCAGGTGTACCAATGAATTAGAAGAGTGCCGGATGTCATCAATGCTCATTTTTCAAAGTAGAGAAGAAACTGGTGAGAAATAAATCCTATAATTAACTAAGAGTTTTTACCAATCTTCCCTCTCGGCATTTAGATGCAACAGGCGAGAAAGCTGTAACAGTCTGCTGTGCGCTTGTGTTTGTTTTGCTCAAGATGAAGCTGCCGTCTATTGATTAGACCCGCTGTAGAAAAAAAAATGACATTATACGCACTGTGAAATTCAGCATTTTTTTTAACCTTCAGCGATGCTTGTCATTTGCTTGTAAAATAAATATATAAATATACACCAGGAGGAAGACAAGGGGGGAGAGAGAGGGGAGGAAAAAAAATCGCTAAAGCTCTTTTGCTGTAATTGGCTGAATAGCAAGGGCAGCAGAAAATTTACAGGCAGACAACAGTGTGAAGGGGACTCGGTCACAATGCAAAAAACTAAACCCTCAGCACCAGCAAGGGAGCGAGTGAGCCATGCAGCTCGAGAAGGGGGAAAGGAAGTGTCTAGGTGGCTGTCGGGCATATCTTAACTACCACAATGCACTTGTCTCTCCCCTGGCTTTGCTGGTAAGCTGCAGATCAGAGTCCATTTTCTGGACAAGTAAAGTAAATAACCCAAGTGAGCGTGCAGAAGACAGTGACAGGGAAAGAGAAATCCCCCAAAGTCACAGTGGTGACACTCTACTAAATCCAATCAAACTGAGGAGAGAGAGGGAGAGGATGAAGGAGGGAGGAAGGGATCCTCTTTGGTTCCTGTGAGTGTGTGTGTGTGTGTGTATATATGTGTGTGTGTGTGTGTGTGTATGTGTCCAACAGCATTGATGCAATAACACCTCATTCAGTGTTTAGCCCTTCTCAAAGGACAGGCAGGGATAACACTTTAAACCCTGTGGCTTTATCTCCTGCAGATTTTCCATAAAATGCCAAGCCAGGGAGCCGGGGCCATGTGACTACCATGTAGGTCAGGGCAGATAGGGGGTAGAGAGAGTGGGAGGTGGAGGGAGAGGCGCCGGGTGGGGGAGGAAGAGACTTTTCTAATGGAACTGTTGAAAATAGCAAGCGGTAACCAGATTAGAACAATTAAGATTCAGTCCTCCTCAGATGGTGCTGATCGGAGAAAGATGGAGAATTTAAACTCGAGAACAGAATGGAGAAATTTTTACAGCTGACAGGAATGAATGTGTTATGAGCGGGAAAACAGAGTAGAAGAGAAGTTACGGACAAAGAGGATTGGGACAAAGTACAGTTCCTTACAAAAAACATTCACACCTCTGGAACCTTTTCACGTTGTTTTAGTTACAACAACAAACTAGAGCGTATTTTAATGGAATTTTATGTGACAAACCAACAAGCGAAAGGAAAACGATACCTGCTTTACAAGCTCGTTTGAAACATAAAATATCTAAGATGTGTAACGCGCAAATGTATTTAGCCTCACCAAGACGATATTACCTTTCACTTCGGTTACAGCTGTAGGTCCATTTTGGGTCTGTTTCTAGCAGCTTCGCACATCTAGAGACTGACATTTTTGCCCATTTCTCTGAAGCAATAAATATTTCAAACCAAGTCAAACTGGACGGTGAGCATCTATGAAAATCAATTTTCAAGTTTTTCCACAGACTCATAATAGCACTTAAGTCTTGACTTTGACTGGGCCATTCCAAGACATACATATATTTGATCTAAACCATTTCACATTAAGAGGTGTTTTCCTGCTGTATTTTACGGGGTTTCTAGCAGCAATGTTCCTAATTTAGCTCCATCCATCTTCACTTCAGCTCTTACCAGTTTCCTTGTTCTTGCCCAATCAAAACACTTCCCACCTGATGATGTTGTTTGGCTTCATCATTACTACAAATGGGTTTTGTTATTGCTTTTTTTTGTCAGTAGAGGCTCTTTTATTTCCCACTCTTCCATAAAGACCCGATTTGTAGTTTACAACTAATAGTTAACATTTCAGGAGATTTCCCCAACTGAGCTGTGCATCCAGCTCCTCCAGATTTACGATGGGCCTCTTCACAGCTTCTCTGATTAACTCTCTCCTTGCTTGACCTGTAAGCTTAAGTGGACATCCATGTCTCCGTAGGTGTGCATATTTCAGGTGATGGGTTGAACAGAGCTGTTGTTTTCTGACCAAACCTTGATGCAAACTATATCACAGCTTACAGAAAAGGCAGTAGGCGGCATTGGACTTTATTTAGGAGGATCAGAGTAGTAAGGGTTTGGAAGAAAATGCGTGCAACTGATCCTACACATATACTCAAAATAAAGCCCCTTGAAGTTTGTGGTTGTAACGTGAAATATACAGGGGTATAAATACTTTTTTTTGCAATCTGCTGTAGTTTCCAAAGGTAGTTTTTATTTTAGGAACATCTTAAATCTATTTGGGAACGATCAATGAAATGCATAAGTACAGATGCAACGACGGTAAACCTACTTCCTCCAGCTTTATCTTTAAGTTTGAAAAGTCTTAATGGAAGTAACATTCTCCTCTTTAACATTAGTCAATAATTAAACAGCTGTACAACCAATGAACTGAATTATATTCCTTAAGTGTCACAATTTATTTTATCTGTGGGTAAAGTCTATCTCTGTGCACCCAGCTGATGATAAATGAAATTAATGGTGATCACTGAGCATAACTAGATTTGTTGTGCAACCACTCAACCCACTTATCGCTAACTGTGCAAAACACCTGCTTTATAAATATGATAGGTATTTTGTTGCAACTACAGTGTTAGACAAAGGGAGAGAAAAAAAAAACTTCATACTATCAGGTAGTATCATGACCTTATAGCAAGTCCACAAATTCAATATATGTTCCCCATCTTGCCTCCAAATCTTGGGTTTCTATGAAAGCGTTTTCTGGTGAAGGAGCTGATCGTTATCCATGACATTTTCAGAATACAGAAATATGTCAATATTCTGAAGCTCGATGCGCTTCTATAATTGAGCTAAGGGGCCCTTAGTTTCCATATGCTGAGGGCACAGAGCGTCCCAGTGGAATACCAGTGACGCTTGATTGAATACAAAAGACGGACGGGATTAGGCTTGGTGCTGCTGACTGACCTTGACTCATTTTATGACCCTCACCTTCACTTAATCACACGATTCCGCTCTGATCAATAAAACTCAGGTACCAACAGATCTAGCCCAAACGGTGAGCGCATCTCCTCCCAAAGATCTGCATTTCTATGCAGCTTCCGAACATCTCCCCAACTAGTTCTGTGCAACCTGGCCTCAATCAAACTCAAAGGCACCATCCCTGTGAAAACAGTATTGATCAAAACCCAGCATCTATCCATGCATGAGAGCTTGTTTCCATTGATTTTTCCTATTTGTGCTGGAAAAAAAAAAGACTATAATAGAGTTGATATGAATTACAGGGTATTCTGCCTCAGTTCATGAACACAAACCAGATAACGCTGGCCGTTTCCACAGTAACACGCTAACAGTTTTGGGTCTGTTTTGCAGCAATCGATCACTTTAATACATTTAAAGAATTTACACAGAACCAGCCCGCAGAAGTCACCGGCAGAGCAACTAGACGGTATTGCGGCGTAAACATACGTGTATCTGAGACTGTTTGCAGATGACCAACAACGTTTCATTCCATTTCGAATAAATTACATCTTGCCTCGCCACTAATGTGTAGCTGCGCGCTGGATAATACTTGTTGTTGTTGTCTAAATGCAGGTTGCCTCCGTGTTTTTATTCTGCAAAATTCTATCAGCACCTTAAATGACTATAATAAGGCACATAAAACACATAAGAAAATGCTTTGCAAAAGTGGCAGCCCACCTGCATCTCTTTAAACTCTCCCAGTTGCGCGCTTATGTGAAAAGATTTGCTGTCTCTAATTCCCAAGCTCAAGGCTGATCAGTGTTATTCAACTGACACTTCCCCTAAAGCCTTCTGACATTAAGCCTTTATAAGACAGTTATGGGTATTACATTGGTCTTGCAACATAAACTACTTTTTATTCCTTTACTATTGTGTTTAAATATAACAGCTACAGCAACAGATTAAAGTCAATAGGCTACCTCCGACCTTGTTAACAGGCTATTATTGCATTGTTATCCTTGGAGTGTCTTCTGTAGGTTTTAGGCTCGGGGGCCTTAATATTATTGAAGCAGCTAAGGTGCAGTGTAACAGTGGAATATACCAGTAATGCCTGTTTAAATTTATTTCAAAGTCCCTCCTCATTCATATCATTCTGGTCCAGGAGAACTCATAATAATAAACCAATATGAGCAGACTCGCTCTTATTATTCCGAGGGAAAATCAAAGAGAAAATCAAACTAACACACCCCCTTAAACCAAAACAGAGTATTGTAAAGCGAGTAAAGCGATTAAAGTCCATGTCATGCTAAATCGCAGGCTTACCTTGCCACTAAAGCTCATTTATGCTGACCACTCATAGCTTTCTGCGTTATATAAATAAAAGGAACTTTAAATCGTAACCCCCTTTAATGTGATGCTTACATTTTACTCCGTGTTTTCTTTGACGCACCTTATAAAAGGGTTATTCACCGCAACTGGAAGGGGCTGTCACAAATTTAGATTGTTGTAAATAATGATCACATTTCTTTTGTGAAGAAATATTTCATATCGCAATAGGTTAGCTTGCCAAGTTTGCAATCGACACTGACTTTCGTCAAGATTAAAATGAACTCCCTTAAAGTGGTGTGAAAGATCAAATTGTTGTTAACGTTTCAATTTTCTCAGTTTGTGCAAAAGTCAATTTCATGGCATGCTGGATATTCCTCAAAAGCCAAAGTAGCCTTGTCTTTTGCTCCCATATATGGAAAAAAAGTGTGGGGAAAAAAAGAAAGAAATCACCTGATTAAATTTAACTTCATGATTTGAAACTTGACCAACTGGAAGAGAAGGCCATTTTATTTACATAACTGGTAATGCTCAGAACATGCACCCTTTAGCAGATACTTTCATTCTCTGAATTATTGAGAAAGAAAAAAAAACAACCATTTTACTTGAAACGGGATTTAATGTGGTATTTTGGTGGTTATTAGTTAATAGAAGAGGCTATTGAAAATTTTTACTGTAAAAGAGGAAACTGCAACTTTCCCCTGTGACCTTGAGCTCACCAGTGGAAAGAACAGAGAGAAGGCCAAACATTCCCCATTTACCTCATTCCACATTGAGACAAAAGACCTGTAAATGGTTAGAATTTTGTTTTGAGAAACCTTTGAATTAGTCAACATGCGGGCTTTTTGAGACCACCATAAAACCATTCATATTGTCTGAACTTATTGGGCCTGGAAATTGGTTCTTCTGTCTCATTCATTCATGACTCACCTCATCTCATAATCTTGCTCACAGAGACAGAGAAGTGACCTCACAAGTCGAATAAAAAGTCAAATGAAAACCATAAAACATGTCTTTTGAAACCTGAAAATAATGATGTTCCATACAAGACTTTGGTACCAGAAACTGATTTGAGTGTAACATTTAGCCCAACAATGACTTAGCACAACTAGTTGGTTAGTAGGTTGTTTTTTAAAATTTACTGACAGATAATTCATTTTAAAATGTAAAAAGACAAATTCACTGCTTTCCGGACTTGTAGATTTCTTGAGATAATGGATTTCCACTGGACAGTTGGTTCTTAAGCTGGGTCTGGTCTAGATGCATTGCGATACATGCGTGCCCAATTCAAACCATTAGGACTCCTACTTTTAACACTTCTGCAGACAAAAAAGACATCAAAGATCCCAAACCATGCTTTAAAGAATCTGTATTTAGTGTAAGATCATTCAGTCCTGATTTCTGTGATACAGATTTTGAAATAGAGCTTATCTAAGGTCCGATGTGCTGAACCACCCTGCTGAATCGTGAGTCACCCTAAACATTACATGGTTTCATGATTAGTGGTAAATATTAAGCAACAAATTTACAACAACAGGATTTTGTCCAAATGTTACAAAAACTGATGGAAAAAGTTGTCATTTCCAAGTTTGAGTCTGGAAATGTAAGGAATTGTGAAACGGGAAATGTGCAGGAATCCTGTAAATAGTTGAACAAAAGGAACCCACAAGAGGTAAAAAGCCGATTTTCAGATGTTCTGACTTTTTCTATCTGTTTGGTCAGGTCATTTCAACAGACGTTTAGTCACAGGGCAGAAATCAAAACAAAACTAATCTTTGTTTAACTCAGCTAGGAACATAACTGTGCAACGCTGGCTTTCTCCAGATTTTTAACCAGCCAAAACTCAGAAAAACTGAAGACACTACAGCAGGGGACACCAACCTTTTTGAAACTGAGCAACTTCACCTGTACTCTGCCACACGAAGGCTACCAGCACTGACTTCTGAACTAGAAGAGTCAGCGCTCACCAATAAAAAATATATATATATATTTTTTATATATATTGTTAATTTTAAATGTATATAAATGCAAGCGTGATTACTAGTAGAGCAACAGACTAAAATAACATTTTAGATGCAGCTAACTAGAGGGTTTTGTTAGTTTTAGAACAGGCTTCAGGGCACCACATGTGGTCCTTGGGGGCTACTTGGTGCCCGCAGGCACCATGTTGGTGACCCCTGCACTAGAGTTTGAAATGCATGCCTATCTTAAAAAAGAAGATAATTTTTAGATTATAAAAAATAAGTTTTATTGTGTTCAGAGAATTGCAAAAACTTTCTCCAATTTTTAAAACACCACCTCTATTCTCTTGATTAGCTTGAAATAATAGAAAAGCACAAAAAAATGAATAAAAATAAATACTCCGCATGTATGGACAAAGTTTCTCAAAGCTCAACTATCTCACCCTATCTAGATCTTTGGACGGAAAATAACATGACGTTCCATCTTTCAAAGATGTACTTTTCCTAAAGCATTGTTGATTGCCCTGTGTCCATTACTTGGAGGGATTATGATAATATTCCACATTGTGCTCGGCATGATGCACAGGAAATTCAATACTCAAAAGGTTAATGCAATCAATTAGGATGACAAAGGAGTAAAGTAAAACCCTCCTGCTCGTGGAAAAAAAAGAGACAGGAGAAGAGAGGGGGAGAAAAGGTATTGAAAGCTTGAATGAATGCAGAGAGAAAAGAGGCACTTGAAACGACAGAAAAATGGCATTTATTCAGCACGTATCATCCAAGGCCGACTAAATGGGACACACAAAAAGTGTGCATAAAAAGGAAGAAAAAAAATACCTCTTAGACGGTGAATTGCATCATTCAGCACTTGGCCTGTGGTAATTGAACAGTACAGGAGCAATATTTTTGTTTGAAGGTAATCAGATACCTGAGCCAAGGAAGAAATGGCCAGTACCAGAGGCTTGAGCATCAATTCATAAGGCTCACAATGTTCTGTGGACTTTTCCCTCCACTCTGATTCAAGTTGTGTCTCCTTCCTCAATTCCCACATGCATTGTTGCATTGGCTGAATATTAACAGCACAACACTGTATAGGAATGATATCTTTTGTTATTTAGATAGATGGTACAACGCCATACAACACAAAGGAGTCTCATCATTGTAGATAAATGGATAAACTTGGGTGGCGGTATTGAGCTCTACAGCCATTGTAATAATCCATATTACCTTTTCAGCTACACTCTGTCAAAATGCTGATGTATTAATCACATTTCTGCAATCCTCCATGGCTAATGGTGATGTTATGAGGAGTCAGGGTGGCAATATTTCTCTAACGTCTTGCAACGCCTATTTTCTGCCGATAAGTTGTGCAAGGAGAAAAGCCTAAAACCTCATAATCCACTTAGGTAAGGCAGCAGACTTACCTACCTCTGCACACAGACAGCCACATAAATCTGCTGCACCTTTGCATTCTTAAAAGACCGTAAATAAGTGGTGGAATCCGTCAACCCGCTTTGTTTGTACCAATGAAGACATGTTGCTCAAGTAGAAAAAAAAAACAGTTCGGGGCACAAGTCTTAACAGATACTCTGTCTGCCTGTCTTGTCTGTCTGTTAGCGTGATTTACCGCAGCACGAGCAAATAATCAAGAAATACAGAATTGCAACTGAGCTACTTCTTCCATTTCCGTGTCCTGTATCATAAAATGTAGAAAATAAGGACAGTCGCTTTTGCATTCATGCCCGTCAGCTCCCTTGCGACCAGATAATGCGCGGACAACACGCACACGAACAACAGTAAGGTGGTAACCAGGACTTAATGTCGTCACACTAAGATTTCTTTCTTTTTTCTTTTTTTTTCAGAAGCACAACTCTGTAATTTGACCTACATCACATTTTTCTGTTTGGGCATTTTCAGGTCCAGCGGCCACGTCGCAGAAACAATGGGCCGGATCGGGCTTTGAAGTCAGCCCCGAATGAAAGTGGAGCGGCTGACACATGAAATGCCCTCACAGCTGGGCTGCCCCCAGTCAAAAGAAAAACAAATACTTCGACTGAGAGGGGGACACGCCGCTCCTGTCTGAGCTTCCTAAGGCCCTGAGCCACCACCGGGAGGTGGGCTTTCACGATATGCCGGTAATGATGGATGGATTGGGAAGAAAGTCTATTCACATGGAGATGTTACATCATAAATATTTACACAGGGCTGCCGTTTCCATGTAAAAGTCTTTGCTTTGACACGCTGGAAAAATCCAAAGGGCCAAAATAAGTGCAGGAGGATAAAAAGTGCAGAAAAGCAGCCAAGTGCTCATTTTTGTGCTCGCACGATAGTCAGTGATACAACAATACTAATCTGTTGGTGTTTTCCTCAGTGAGACAAATTATGTTTTCCACAGCAGTCTGCGAGCTTTATTTACTTGTATGCATGACTGAATAAACTGCTGTTTATTAGAGAATCACTGGACCTCTTTGAACAAATCCTGAATACCAAAACACTAAAAATGCAGAGTTTGACTACGAATTACCAATTGATCACATTTATTTTCCATTGTGAATAAGATCTAGGAATGGAAAACAAAGAAGGAAGGTGATACATGCAGCTCATGAGGTGACGCATGATATTGGGTTCAAGAGCATGAGACAAGACATAACTTTAGTGATATACTAATAAGTTATTTTTGTTTTCACAAAGAGAGTAGAGGTTCCACAGATTGCAAACAGATTTTTAAAGAATCTGTAATCATTGTGGAATAACTCAGCACACGCTTGACAAGTCCATATATTGCAGGTTCTCATGTTTTTCTATTACAAAGGTGGTCCTAATTGCAAACAAGCACTGAAAATGCTAATTTTGTCATTTTGCAAACAAACAAAAACAACTCATCTAAATGGGAAGAACAAGAGAACATGCTATAGAAAAAGAAAGATTTATAAATCTCAAACTGTATTAAAAGGAAGCTCTGTTCAGTGTACAATTGCAGTATTCTTACAGTACTTAGAAAAAATATCGTATCTCTATTTGTTGTTTGCTTGTTTAATTTTAAGAGATTTAATGCTGAATTTCAAAAAATTTTTCTCTTTTTATGTTTTCACAAGCATATTAAGAGTACAATCATTCTCAAACTGTCATTTGAAGAAACCTGGATGAGTGCAGATTTATCAGGTAATGTTTGGACTCTAAATAGTTTAGATGTTGAGCTAGGAGCAAACGCGGCGTCCTTGCAGTGCAAATTGTTTGTATATTGTATGTCACTCTGTCACCATTTCTTTTTCCAACTGAGTAACTGCAGTGCTGCCAAACTAACTATTGTAGTGAAACTAAAGTGGCAGGGGTTCAATGTTTTCAAGAATTACTACCTTGTTTTTTACTTCAAAATAAGAGTTCCAAATATAGACAATGAGTGTTAAGTTTAAACCAGTCAACTTCTTATCAGGGGCCCAATGAAATAGCTTACAGAAAAAAACGCTGCTTGGCGAGACAGACTGCAGTTGGAAAAAATATAAAGGGCTGTTTTATTTATGTGTCTTACCATACAGACGAATGGATGTATGGTTATCGAGATTATTCTTGCTTTATGCAATAATCATATGTGATATGCCACAGTTTTCTTTCAGACGGGCCAGAAGTGGAAGGCAGACACAGCAATGTTGTTGGCGGGCAGGCATACAAATTTCTTCTCAGTAAGTTCAATTAAAAGCCTTGAAGTCCCCCGAGATTATCCCCGCTAACCAATGAAAACAATTTTAGTGGTTTAATTTTCCTCAGACTGTCTAAGAGAGGAAGTCCATCTTTTAGAAAAGTCAGTGGGAGCCACAAGGAGTGGGGAGAGGGCAGAGGAGGTGTCAAGGCCTCATGTTAGAGCCAGTTGGCCTTTATGATTAGTTTCATTAACATACAACAAAAGCCAATTAAGCTAACTGTGCTCAGTTATGTTGTTGTTTTGTGGTTAGACAAGCGGTATTACTCTGGACTACTGTTGAGTCTTACTTAACTTTGCTCCATACTCCTACAGGCAGACTGCTCAAAGACATTCTCTGATGTTTGTTCATAAATGTTGTTACAATGATCTGACCATCCTGTTACTGTTAGTTCTCAAAGCAAATTTGTAAAGAGTCATTAGACACATTTTACTGTGTTGGCATACTTTAAAGCAGAAAACTTTAGAAATATCCAAGCAGTAATGTTCTAGCACATTTACAAATGAATTATAATATATCAAAATATCAATAAACGGGTAATGAAACTCATATGAAATCATATACACAGACCTGAACCTGAAGTGTGGAGTTGTATTAAGTCTAAAAAGATGATTGCTAAAGAAGCTGGCTGATCATGAAATTCTGTATGCACATATAAAGGAAAGTTTAGTGGAAGGAAAAAGTTTGGTAGAAAGACTTGCATAAGGAAATTATGAGCTATGATCACTAGAACTATCTAAACAAAATTAGACCTAAAATTCATTTCTAACAAGAAGCTTAATTTCTCTTTGCTACTCTTCAAAATGGAAAGGACATGAGAACATGCCATTTAACCAAGGCAGGTGTGACTTGATCTTCAGAACTCCTCAGTTCAACTAAGCTTTGTTTGTTTAGCACCTTTCATACTAATCTGACATTTCAAAGTGCTTTACAAGGAGAAAACAGACAAGCAATACCTACAACAAAAAGTATGAGAACCCACAAATAAGCAACAGTTCACAAGTAAGATATAAAGAAATGATTAAAATATGTAAAATATTTAATATGTTTATTATATATAAACTTTCACTGCGCAATAATTCACAACTTCAACAAATGCACATTTTCAGTGGTAATTGGTTCAACAGAAAAGGAAACTCTGCCTCCGAATCTGAGAAAATGTCAAGAAGCAAATCACCATTTGTCTGAACATCTCCATATGTACAACTAGAGCTGTAGTTAAAAAGTTTAAAACAAGTGAACTCACACAAACAGAACTGGATGACAACCAAGGAGGCTAAAGTGGAGGGAGCTAGAAAATATATTCCGTATATACATATATTCTCAAAGCTCACTGTTAGAGAACTGCAGGAATTGTGCAAAAAAATGACACTATGAAACAGCAATAAAATGTCAATCTATTTTAAGGGCATTGCGCGCAACATCACCAGGGATGAAAATAATGGCGCAGGACTCTGTATGTGAGAATCTGTGGGTGCAGGGAGGTACACCGGGCTCTGATTGATGCGAGGAGTGTGTCTTCTTTCTGGTGCGTGAGTGACACCAGCAGAAACAAAAGAGTGCGGTGTAGCATTCCACCTCGATTCACAGCCACGCCAGCCCCCCGGTGATAGCGAGGGTCTCTGGTTTGACATGAGACAGCCCAGACTGTCACTTCTGAATGTTTAGATCCCTCTTGACTAGGAGGCCAGGGGCAAGGGCTGTTGTGTGCATCCTCATGACAGACTCCCACATCAGCATTGTGCTCATACCGGCTAACATCATTAGCACAGAAGGTTTCATCTCACGGAGGGAGAGGGAGGAAGAAAGAAAAGCAACCAAGTTTCTTCAAGTCACAAGTCATTAGTGTTCTTTCGAGAGTCAAATTGTACAGAGGCAGATTTTTTATCAGCAACAAAAGGTTTTATACTCTTGTTAATTTGGTGGATGTCATCTGTACTTAGATGTCTGTGTCTAATGTCTCTTACAGTAATAAATGCCACACAGTGGAAAAATTACATTATTTTGTCAAGATGAAAATGTGGGACGGAGTTACAACAGCATCCGGACATAAAACAGGCATAAAAGAGCATCAACACACAATTAACAGGACGGCGTAACCTAGATAACAAGAACTTGGCAAACTGGCTTGTAAAAACCGAGACCGTGCGTTGGAATGTTAAAATGCAATTTATTACTTCCACCTTAAGCAGTTCCAGTTCTCCAATGGACTGTTAAGTGTCTATTCATGTGTTTTTTTAGCACTGTAGCTTCTGTAAGCCGGGCAAAAAAAAAAAAAAACTACCAGCTGCCCCAATGGCTGTCTATGTCAGGAAACATAACTGGTGTTTTTTTATGTGTCAGAACTGCCTTATTGTTCCTGTAGTTTTGAGTCGCTGGAGCCTGGCAGGGCTTCCAAAGCACTCTGTTGTACATTTTATTCAGTATAGATCCGTCACACTAAGACAGAGAGAGAGAGAGAGAGAGAGAGAGAGAGAGAGAGAGAGAGAGAGAGAGAGAGAGAGAGAGAGAGAGAGAGAGAGAGAGGAGGAGGAGAAGGGAGGGGGGGGTCCTCTTTGGAAAACAGATACATCAGTGAGCCTGTATAGTGTACAACATTGCTGTGAGTTAATCAGTTGGAAAATAAAACGGTGGGATTCTAATAAGTCATTTGTCAATTTTTACAACCCCCAGACACATTGATCCGCGGGGATTAATGAAGATGCCTGATATTGTTGGAGATATGAACAGGGGAGATGGTGGGGACAGTAATCAGTCATGTTAGGGATTTGCCCTACCTCGTTTCTCTCTTCCTGGGGAGTCAATCCGTGCAGGGGTGGGGGGCTCGTCTCATCTGAGAAAGAAAGTAAGGGAGGTGGAAAAAAAATATATATATTAAAAATCTGGACCAAGATCACCTCTGTGTACTGTGTAGAGTGCCTTGAAAAAACATATAAACCTCAGTACATTTTATTTAGATTTTATTTGATAAAGCAGAATAAAGTTGAACATAATTGTAAAGAGGAGCCAAAAGGTTACATGGCTTTAAATGTGGTGTGTATTTAAATGCAGCCCCTTTAACTTTGATACCCCTAACAAGAATCCAGCGCAACCAACGGCCTCCAGAAGTCACCTTTTTAGTAAGTAAAGTCCACCTATGTGCGACATGATCTAAAAAAAAAATAAAATAAAAAAATTGTGAAGGACTCAGAGGTTTGTTAGAGAATAAGTATTGCTGAACAAACAGCAAAAATCCGCTTTGTTCAATCTGAAAGGTAGCTCCTAAATCAGTCTAAAGCCCCATTTTTCAAACCAACCTCACTGTATCTGTTTAGCAGTAGCTCATGGTCCACAGAATCAAATATCATATAGCCAAGTAGACCCTCTTAACAGATAAGAACAGCTGGAAAACCTTTTTCCAGACTGGTGTGCTTAAATAAAAATAGATCTGTATGTAACGGCTCCATTTCATTGAATGGATTATCCAGTGTCTCATGACTTAAGGCATATGGAGTCTAATCAGACAAACCCTTGAATATCCATGTGTACCCTCCACTTGTGCCATTTGCCTGTCCAGTTCATGAAATCAAAATCCATCTAAACAGATTACACCAGAATCATTTCAGTAATCCTTAAGCATTTGTTTTGTTTGTGTTAAATATCATTACCATATATCAGATCATTTCACTACTGAAAACACAGCAAAATTGGTGGCACAGCAGAAATCAGCAACCTGGCATGATATAAAGGCTTTAATTATTGCTCATTCCTTTAACAGATCTAGTTCAAGTACAGACTACATGAGTATTTGCTTCATCCCTGATTTATGTTGCTATGTTCCAGATAGTTTTTCTGTTTCTTGTGGTTTCCAATAAATTACAAGAGATACTTATATTTCAGATGTTTTCAAGACAGACAATTAACACTAAATTATAATCTTTAGCTCCAGGCCCGAACAAACTTCAGGTAAATTATTTTCTGTTTAAGGTTCACAATATGCAGAGCCTTGTAGGTGTACTTATACTTTGAACTTTGATCCACATTTTATTGCAAACTTCAAACACATTTTACTGGGGTTTTATGTGTTAGACAAAGACAAAGTAGGCTATAAAGGACAAGGATGCATAGTATTATAAAAAAAATTCTACAAGTAAAAATCTAAAAAGTGTGCATTTGCAAGAAGCTTTCTTAACTCTTACACGCCTAAATAAAATTTCCTTAGAAGTCACTATAATTAGTATAAGTATCACATGAAGGCCATTGCTGAAAGAAAGTTATAACTCCATTTTGCAGTTTTTCAACAAGCCATGAAAGGGACACAACAAACATGTTGTAGAAGGTGCTATTTGGAAAAAGCTACACCACAGCGAATCATCTGTCTCCATCTAACCCCGTCTTCAACATCTTCTTCTCTCACACCAACTACATTCATGTCCTCTTTCTCTCCATCCATAAATATCCTGTTTTGGCTTCCTCTAGGCCTCCTGCCAGGCATTTCCAGCCTCAACATCCCTCTACAGAGATCCTTACTATCCTTATTCTGTACATGTCCAAACAATCACACTCTGGCCGGTTTGGTTTTTTGTCCAAAACACCCAACATGGCATGTCCCTCTGATGTACTCAATCCTGATTCCATCCATCCTCGCTGTTCCCAAAGAGATCCTGCCATCTCCAGCTCTGCCTCCTGTCTCTTCCTCAGTGCCACTGTCTCTAAACCACACAACAATACTGTCTCACCACCGTCTTGTAGCCATTTCCTTTTACTTCTTTCTGATACTCTTTGTTGGAGACCCACTTCCACCTTGAACTCCTCTGTCACACCCACAACACACCTCACCACTGTCTTACAGCTCTCATACATGTCCTGCACCCCTGTAACAATATTTCTCTGCTCCTCCAGGCTTCCTAATACAATACCATAGCAACTCTCCCTGTCCTGTCCTTTCTCTAGATATACAAAAATGCAATGCAGCACCCAGTAACATTCTCTATACTTCTCCATCAACATCCTCAAAGCAAATACTGCATCTGTGGTAGTTTTTCTGGCATGAAATCATACTTCTGCTCACAGATGCTCACTTCTGACCTCGGTCTAGCTTCCACTATCTCTCACTGTTGCTCTTACACTACCAATAAATGTATTGTATGACTCATCAAATTATTCCTCTATAGTTACCACAACTCTGCACATCTCACAACTGCAAATATGCAAAATGCTATGTGCTGGGGGGAAATCTAACAACACTCTGTGTGCAATAATAATTTCATGCTGTGGAACAGGTACAAGAATAGCAAAACCAGTCAGAGTTGATGGACAGATGAAGGACCTAAATACAGGGTAAAAAATCCTATTAGAACCTACTAAAGCCTTGTTGTGGGGATTAACCATCGTACCAGAGTTACAATGGAATGGTAAATGGCTTGTACTTGCATATCAAGTCCAACGACCCCAAAGCGCTTTGCACTACACTCAGTCATTCACCCATTCACAGTGGTGAGCTATGTTTGTAGCCACAGCTGCCCTGGGACTGAGAGAAGAAAGGCTTCACTGGTCTTGTCCAAGGACACAACAGCTGAGAAGGTCAGAGCGGAGGATCGAACCGACAACCATCTTGCGCCTCTGTCGCCCCACTGGAAGTTTTTAGATCAACTGTACCGGTCTGTCGTTCATATGATTCCTGGCCTCACAAAGATAATAAATAACTTACATTATTTCCGTTTTATTTACTATGTGTTTCTGAATAATGTTTTATTTTGAAAAATGTCTGGATTGTGTCCATTATATCCATCCATGACTCACTCATGACACATGTCTCAGTAACATCATCAAATGCACTATTAGCACCAAAACTGTCGTTTGGCTTTGCGCATAAAATACAACACCGTGACTCGATTTCTTGTGATCATATCTTTAGAAGCCAATCACTATTGCTAAAGAATTGGTCCTGCCCACCATTAAACACATTTGCCGTTACCTTCTAGTAGAGGATGCGGAATGACAGAGGCCTTAAAAATATGAAAGGATTGTTGCAATTGTAAAATATTCTCTGACATTAAACCGGTCTGTAGTGCGATAAAGACTGGGGGCCACTGGTTTAGCTCAAAATATACACATGGCCCAGTCAAAGTTAATCGACTGGGCCATGACTCCAACATGGTTGCACAACTTGAAAACTGCTGTTCAGACACTCGCCATGTAATCTGAGAGAGCTTAAACTATTTCGCAAAGGAAAACTGGCAAAAATGTAATTCGAGATGTGCAATGGAGACATATGGCAATGATGTTGCAGCTGTAATTTCACCAAAAGGTGTTAATCAGGGAAATGAGTACAAATGTAGATTTTAAAATAATTTAAAAAATATGTATTCTTTACCATTCACTTCACAATTTGCTCTACCCCATGTTGGTTTATCTCATAAGCTCAAAATAACAATAATATTGTGGTGGTAATGGGACAAAATGTGAAAAGGGTCAAGGGCTGTGAATACTTTTTCAAGGCACTATATATGAACATACTGTACAAATATGTCGCTAGATAGGTCCTCCATGCTGCAGTGCTTGGTTGATAGAACAACGTGACTCTAAATATGCCGCTTTTGTCCGACCCTGTCCTTTTGATAAAAACAGGCCCCTCATCCCAGCTGGAAGAAAGGGATGATGGCTGAATTTGTAACGGTTTGTAAAGCCCTATGAGTGACAGGGGGCTACTGGAGGGGGTACAGTTAACCCTGTGGGGAGGGAAATCATGGTTATAAATATGGCTAAAATGGAAGTCTGATTACTTTATCTATGTCCTTTTTTTTTTTACAAGTACATCCACAGAAAACCAGACAAAGTTTCAGTGTTGTACCAGGACAAACTGCGTCTTAAATCCTCTCTAAAGTTTCCTAACCTTGAGAGCACATGCACCCCGAGAAAAAAAAAAGTAATAATAATTCTAACCTGATCTTCCTACTTATTTTATATCTCCCCTCAGCAACCCAACTTCTTCTCGGCAACAGTGCAGTTATTAATTCATGAGGCACTAATTAGTTCTTTGTTTAATTTTGTGTTAAACAGACTGACCGGAATGATAACGACTCGCGCTGTAGCTCTCCGGTCCCATGCCACTCCTGTTTGCTACAACAAGGGAGCATCGTGCGACTAGCATGATGAACCCAATTCCCTTCTAAGTTGCACTTCATTAAGTCAAAATGTGACAAGGAGCTTAGAGGAAGAACTGGCAGATCTGATCATACATAACAATGCAGGCCCAGTAAGTTTGAGGGGAGTAGGTGGAGGGGTGGGGTGGGGGATAGTGGAATCCAGCATGCATGTTGATAATTTTCTATTTTTAACCCTTGGGGGGCGTCTTTCATTTTCCTTTAATTGTTTTTGTTCAGAGCTGCAGTGTCCTCTTTTTAAATTGCAGCTCCTATCAACTCTCATGATCAACCCCCTGTGCAACATTACAGGCAGACAAGTAAACAACAGGGTTGCCCTTTTTTTTTTCCATAACGCACAGCTAATTCTATGAAAAATATGTGACACACCTTCCTATTAAACCACCTTTAAGGAGGCAAACTACGGTAAAGGCGACTCCTCGTGAGAAATGAAACGGTTGATTGACGTGAAAGACGTGAAACTAGGACAATGAAAATGAAATCCAAAAGTAACGAATTTGGCCGCATACGTTGAAAAACCTGCTGAGGGAGACTAAAGCTGTCATGCAAAATTATGAAGTGTGCCTTTGCAAAAGTAGGAATACTCCTAGAACTTTCTCACATTTTCTCACGCAATAAAACACTTAAATTTACTCTATTTGGATTTCACATGATAGACCGACACAAAGTATTGCCACATTTTAATTACAAATTAAATCCTAGAACAAGTACTTTGTGGAACAACCTTTCACTGCAATTACAGTACATTGCATTAAATTTTTTACTAAGAGGTTGATGTGTCCAGAACGATGTGTGGACTATGTTTTTGACAACACATTGCATTGTGTCGGTCAAAAGGTTCGAGTTTGAACTTCTCTGACCAAACCACCTCCTTCCACATGGTTGCTGTGTAGATTTGCAGTTGTGCCACACTCTTTCTGTTTTTGGAAGATGGATTGAACATTGATTTGTGCGAGTTGCAATGCCGGCGATACTGTCTGCTGTGTTCCTTGGCCTTCACGACGCTATTTGTTCACTGATGTTACCTAACAAACCCCTAAGGCCTTCGCAGAACAGCTGGATTTAAACTGAGCTTAAATGACCAACAGGTGGACTCTATTTACTAATTAGGATACTTCTGAAGATGATTAGTTGGATTGAATTTAATTTAGGGATGCACAATAGAGATGGTTGAATATATCTTCATGCCGGACTATTTACAGTTTTTTCTTTTTTTTTTTGCAAACCATGAGTGATTTTATTTCTACTTCATAATCATGTACTACTTGCTCAAGGGTAACATCCAAATTGAATATACTGGAAGGTGCGGATGTGACTCGATGAATGTGAGTCTGCTTTTTATTGCAAGGCATTTTGTTTTCTAATATCCTTATTATTTTGTACATTTATAGTAAATCCAATCTAATTTCAGACTGTTTTAATAAAACAAAGCAACGCACATTAAATACACGCCTCTCAGCAGAAGCCTAAAGGCAAACAGCGGGTCAGCCCATGAATGACACACTGTCTCACGCTCTGCGTCTAAGAGCACTTTACTCGCTTACAAAGTGAGGATTCTCTTTTCTATCCTTTTTTTCTTTCCGAGGCAAATCATCTGCTGAAACGCGGCGCTAAGATGTTTAGCCTCTCCAAGTATCTTCCCACTGGCTGAAGATATGATAAAATCAAAAAGCAGACAAGTAATTACACTGTATAATAGGCAAGATTGGCATTTTCAAAATCATTTTCATGTGGATGGAAATGACATTGCATAGACTATTCTGTATTCACTGGTGCAGATAAATAAACAAGGCATGGAGAAAAGGGGAGGGGTGCACACAGAACGCACAGTACAATAGCAAGCAGGTCAGTAATTAGAAACTCTGTTTGCACAGTAATAATTTTAATATATTCATCAGGAAACAGAGCATGCTTGGCATGATAAAATCCCATCAAGAAACATATCCCAACTGCGTTAACCTTTTAAACAGGCTTGCAGCACATTGCAGAGAACCTCGAATAGATGAACATGAACGTGCACCTCCACTCATCCATATACTTTGAAATTTCACCGCAATAAGGTGTTGATGAAACATCAAGGGGGGTATGCAGCCACTTTCACTATACAAAAACTGAATGTTTATTAATACCACTAAAAAAAAAATTCTTCCGCTTTTACAACAGCATACACCTCTCCACACGTGTGCAGCTCTAAATGTGCGAGGAAAAGGACCCATGAGTGTGTATAACCTTGTTTGTTATTGAAGGTGGCAGTGATGATGCTATGGAAATTATTGCAAATTACTTAAAGGCCTCCTGACATGTAAAAACCTTGACCTCATAAAGCCATTTATGCATAATATTTTAGAAAAAAAAAATCCAGGTGCAGCACAAAACTGATAACCACGAACATCATTTTTAAAAATAAGTCAAAGCAGCTAAAAACGTTCTCCCTTAGGTCCATGTATCAATGTGTAAAAATGTTTCTGCCTCATGGATTTCTTGTGCTTTTTTGAGAAAACTGGTAACAATTGTCTTTACAGAATTGATCAAATTCAGCTTTAAAGAGGTTTTTTTTTTAGCATGAACGACCTTGTTTAAAGTCACATAGCAGCATCTCAAACAGACTTAAATCCTGACTTTGTTTAGGTCACTTCAAAAGGTTAGGTCAGTCAGAGGTGGGCTTGCGTGTATGGTTTGAAACATTGATCTACTTTATAACTCAAGTGTGCTTGAGGTTTAGAAACTAATTGAGGCCTGGACTTTCTCCAGCAGGTTCCAACAATAAATGTAAATTGCCCCGAAGCGGTCCCAAACCATCACATTACCACCGTGTTTGGCTGTAGCCATGATGATTTATTGAAATGCTACGCTGGTTTAATGTCAAATTTAACATGACGACTTAGGAAAAAATCGAAAAATGTTCTACTCAGTTCACAGAATAATTACTTAAAAGTCATCAGGATAATAAAGATGAGTTTAGACAAATGTAATATGGCAATTTGTGTTGTTTATGGCCAACAGGGGTTTTCACCTTGGAGAGCTCCCATGGTTGCTATTTTTGCCCAGTGTATCTTTCTTATTGTTGAAGACGCTGACCTTACCTGAAGCTGGTGAGGTCTGCAGTGCTTTAGATATGATTCCTGCATTATTGTGACCTCCTGAATGAGTGGCCTACGTACTCTAGGAGCAATTCTGGCTGATCACTCCTGGGGCTAATGGGAACTTTCCCCATTGTTCCATGTTTTCTCCATTAGTATATATTGGTCCTCAATGTGGTTCTCTGGAGTCCCAAAGCCTTAGAAATAGGCTTGCAGAAATAGCTCTTCCAGACTGACAGGTGTCGATGACTTTGTTTCTCAAAGTTGTATGAATTTGGATCAGGGCATGATATGTTTTGAAATTTTAAAATATTTAGCCTACTTCATGTTGTCAGGCAGGTTCTTTTATTAGATTTACTTATTTTACAGATCTGGTAGTGATCAGGCTTGGGTAAAAGTAAACAAATGTTAAATTAGAGTTAATTCATAATTTAATAAAGGGGATAATTACTAGTTCCACATAGGATCAGATTGTAAGAATGCACTTTGTATTTACTGTGATTATCTTTGTCTGATTATAAGGCTTGTATGATGGTCTGAAACATTTAAGTGTGACAAAAAAAAGCAGAAACAACAAATCTATAAAAAGACATGCTTTTCTTACAGCGCTGTTTGTAAATGTGAACCAGTCTGACATTAAGGTTAAAGACAGTGAACGAGTAAAGTTGTTACATCAGCGACACAGTCTCTTAATCATTACAAATTGAAATAACAGGAAGACACAAACACACACTTGGCCGAACTGCAAGGTTTAAAATAATAACCGTTTTTGCAGTAATGACTGCCAGTCTATTGTTTAAGTTTCCTGGTTTCATTTCCCACACATAAACTCAGAAACTTACAAGTTTACGTGACCTCATTCTACACGAAACAGCCTCTAATTACATGAAGTGGAAGCCGCAATGAGAATACACTTCTCACTGCAAAGGTCTGTACTCCGGGCCCTCCAGTCTGACTCTGGTTCGCAGATTTTCACCACGCCGCAGAGAGAGCAACTGGTCATTTACTCATGCATATTTGACAGCACCTAGTAGGCCCCTTTTTGTTCTGTCACTTCTGGCTCCTATTCTCTCTTTCCCCCTAGGAGAGGAAAGAGTCAGGGACTGAAGGGCAACCACCTCCGCAGCCCCGCTCTCCCCTCTGAGCCTAATTTTTGTTGTCCTGCCCTTTGAAACCTCAATCTCACGCAGGACCAAAGAATGGTGATCCATGTGCAACAAGTGCCGGTGCCATGGAAACCCCCGTTTTGGCCCCAAAATATCCCTTCTTATCCTTTTTGAAGGCCTGTCACCAGGCAGAGCAGGCGCAACACGACCCTGGGGCCCGGCCATGACAAAGCCTATTTTCTGCCTGCTCCTTGATTGATTAAAAAAGACTTCTTAGTAAAAAAAAAAAAAAAACATGTAAAGGGAAACAAAAAGTGACACACAGAAGAAAGGGTTGATGGGAGTGGTGAAATTGGAGGAATCTTCCCTGCATCATCACGCATAAAGAATCATAATCGCAACAAAAGACGGAGGCATGCTAAGCGTAAAGGTTGACCACACTGGTAATTATGATAGTGATGGAAAAGTGTTTTGTGTTGGTGTTCAATTCCTGCAAACGACACATAACTGCTCAGTTTTGTACATGCAAATTTTACCACTACTGGAAAATGAAACACTTTCGATGGACTTTATGCTTCAAGTCAACTGCTTAAACTTTACCACATCTTGTCACGTTGCAAACACACACTTCATTTATGCTTTACACATCTAGTGAGTTAAATCTACTTAGCAAAAAACAGCTTCAGCGCTTTCTAATTGGATGGAGAGCTTCTCTGATCAGGGTATAGGTCTGAGCTATTCACTTCAATATTAGAGATGAAGCAATGTGAAAATTTGGGCCAACATCGATTTCTGATATTAGTATTGAACATATCACAAAGCGGACACACTGCCCTTCCCCTCCTGAAACACATACACAAAAGGCAACAAGACCGAAATAAACATTGGTTATTAATATTGGCTCAGTTTAATTGACCGATAACGATACGTTAATAAGCAACTAACGTTGCCCGATACTGTTGTTAATGCCGAAATATTGTGCATGCCTAATCAATATGCTTTAAACTTAGATAGAGGGCTGTAAAGCCACTCCTCAAAAGGTTGTCCTGGGTGTTGTGCTGTTTCAATCTAATGGCCGCTTCATTACCAGGTACCTGCAGAACTAAGAAGTAATTCAGCCATTTGAATCAGCTGTGAGGCGACAGTCCTTGAGCACAGTCCTAAGTCCCCTGTGAGAGAACACCTGTATTTGGCTTCACCCTCCTTCAAAATAACTCGGACCAGGTCCTGATGGAGATAAAAGAAAACCATTCCCCCCCGCATGTTGTTGCCACCACCATGGATCACCGATGGATATACATGTTTATAGTAATGCATCAGGTAGTTCTCAATCCAAACCATTTTGAGCACTGGCCAAAATGTGTTGTTTATGTCTGATCAGAGCACCTTCCTCGACGTGTCCCCTAAAGGGCTTTTGGCAAACTTTGAATTATATAGATTTTTTTTTTATTTGTTTTGAAAGCCATCCTTTCTATCAACTTCACAATTATGCACTACTTTGTGATTCACATACAGTCCCACTTAAAGAAATAGTTTCTTTTTAACCTGACAACATCTAAAAAAGTTTAAAGGGTTTTAACAGGTGCGCAAGGCCATGTACATGTTTACTGTGACAAGAAATTATGCAGGTAGTGTTGCAGCATGGGATCAATATGCTATACATTGTACACTTTGCCCGTCCACTCGACCTGAGTGACAGATAATTCAAAACAAAGAAAGAGTAGCTCGGCCGAGCCGCTCGGCGCTGAAGAGAAACCACATTATTAATTCATTTCAGCAGCACAGGTTGATAGCAGAAGCGGGGTTGCGTAAGTTTTCTGTTTCTTTGTGACAAACACTGGTTTTAAATATATCTCCTCAATCTTTGAATTACTTGTTGAAATGCAAGAGTCAAGCACTAAATTAAGTGAATTACCCATCTTATGCACTTTTAAAAGGATCTTGGCTTTCATCAGCCGTGTAGAAAGCAAGCCGCTCTCCTCTTTGTTTCCGTGCAGAGATGTGCAGCAGATATTTACCAGGACGATGGGTGAGAGAGGGCGAGAGCAGGGAAAAGGAGGAGAGGCATCAGCGGTGTCCACACGCGAGCAATTAGTATTCCAGATCCTGATGGTTTTAAACACAAAAAGGCCTCGCCAAATCCCCACGGCGGAGGTGTCAGACGGAAAATGACGAAAATCTGCTCCTTGACAGGGAGTCATTTATATTTTAGCTTCGTTCCATTATCTTAACGAATCCATCATCAGCCAATGCAATATTAACAGCAGAAAATCAACTCATTAGATCCAGGGGGATTTAATCAAGATTGCAATCATGTATGCGGTTCCTGGAGAGTTGGTGTCTTCTCTTTTTTTTCTTTTTGGTCCTTTCCACGTAATTGCTGCATCTCAGATCTTAATAAATTATTCTCGATATGAGATTGATGCCTTTTTTTCCCCCACCCTTGCCTCTCACGCCATGCACTCCCTGTCTCCAACTATAATATTTACCATAAACATTATTATGTCATGGGCACACAGTTTAAAATGGCCTTTAGCTAACTCGCAGAAGTAATTGGCTTCTCCATTTCTCTCTAGTTTCTCTGCTAATTGCCCAGTGATATTGCTAACAGTTCCCTCAGAAATAAAGAAAAGGCCTCTTTTGCACAAGCTGTGATGTGTTGCTAGGATTTTTTAACCTTTCTGTGCGGATGTAGAAAGAATTTCATGTGTTTGATATTGCCTAACAAGACATGCGAGCAGATGAAAGAACATTCCGCTTTTTGATATGGTAAACTTTATATGAAACCCTGGCAGCACAGGAAAAATAGAAAGAATTCAAATTTCAGGTTAATTTATTTTGGTCCTATTCCAATAAAAAAAAAAAAAAAAACGCTCAGCAGGAAAGGAAGCACAACTGCCACAGAGGCATAACTGTTCAAACCTTAAACGAGATAATTTACCTGGCAAAGCAAAAAAGCTGAAAAGCAGCCAGACTCAAATTTTTCACAGTTCCAGTATAAATACAGATGAACAGGCGGATGTGCGGACAGAGGGGACAGACAGACGGATGGATGGATGACAGCTAAAAGGTTCCTTTACTCAGATACCCTTAAATAAAATGGAAAGGAATGCAATAGCAAGACAAACTGCCTTCAGAAGTTACGTAATGTGTAACTAGAGCCCATCTGTGTGCAACTTAATCTGTTCAAACTCTCATAGGAAAATTCAGAGTATAACACAGCTCAAAACCTACCAAAGTGGGCATAGACACAACCAAGAAATCAGCGCTAACTTTGGGGAAGCTGCCGAGATTCACAGCTTAAGTGTCAGAAACTAATGGGAGGGCAACTATTACTGTAGATGCGATTCACGTATATGGCTTAAAAGGAAGGAAAAGCACGAACAAAGCCATTATTGAAAGAAAACTAGAAGCAGTCCTGTTTGCAATTTCCCTCAAGCCACGTAAAAACACATGCAAGAGACATGCTAGAAAAGTTGCTCTGGGCAAATACGACAATAATTACAATTTTCAACTTAAACAGAACATTGAACATGAAAACAGCACTGAGCCAGTGGCGGTTCTTTCAAGACCAGTGCCCTGGGTGAGTCTGTTCTTCTGTCGACCCCCAACGCTACTACAACACAGTGTGTGAGAACGACATTTCTTCAAATTTCCCTGTAGGGTGTAGCTAAAGGTAGCACTCAGACACTTCAGCTAGAAGAGAAGAAGCCAAAGGGCAACTTGTGCCTCACTCCACGTGGGCTCAGTGTGACTGACAGCAAACAGAGCCTGATCTCCTACTTTTCAGCTGCACGCAGGGGGCCCCTACTCAATAAACAGAGTTGCCAACCCTTCACTGACTGCAGTATGAAAACAATATTAAAAAAAACGTTGTCATGACAGATAAATATATTGTTGTTTTTTTTTCTATATGGTGCTTGGGAAACCCCATTTTCAATGCTGCCTTGGGAAACTGCTCAAATAACCCATTTTAAATGTGCTGGCAGCATCATGCTGTGGGGATGCTTTTCTTCAGCAGGAACAGGGAACATGGTCAGGGTTGATAGGTAGATGGATTTAGCTGAATACTTGGGGGGAAAAAAAGATTAATTTCTTTCTACGTTAAAATAATGCACTACTTTGTCTTCATCTATCACATAGCCTACTATCAAGATTAAAAGCTTTGAAGTTTGTAGTTGTACGCCAAATAATTGCAAGGCACCAGCCTGTCAATAAACATATAATTTGTTCCTATTTCCTTGGTTGAATAAACTGAAAAATAGAGGATAGCGAAGCTTAACAAAATGCACAATACTGTCCTGGTCAGGTACAAGACCTGGACTGAGAATGAGAGCAAAAGAAGCAAAGATCCCAAAGAAAGTTTGTGCTTTATCCACATTTAGGTATTTCTGACACTGACAATGTAAAACACTTTTTCAAATCTGTTTTTATCAACAACAAAAAAAAAGAATAACAAAACCTTCTAATAGAAATCACTTTACAGATCTGGGGAGGAAAACTCAATTTCCACTGCTGCTTCATCGTCATAAAGCATCAAGAGACACAATGACCTCTCTACGGTTGTATATAATTTTTGTTTGTTTCTGGGGGGGGGGGTTCTCTCTCTCTCAACAGTAGCTGCATCTTGCCTGCTGTTTTCTTTAGCTGAGATGCTGTCCTGGAGGAGGATATTTTTCTGAGCTGCTCTTGACTTGAATGCTGGCTCAGAGTTTGTCTGCTTGGCTGTGTCTCTCGCCTAGATGAAGCCACTTCAGGAGCTTCTATTGTGCTGCTGTGTCCTCTCTGTGTCTCAAACTCCCAATCAGTCGTGGCAGATGGCCGTTCACACTGAGACTAGTTCTGTTGGAGGTGTCTTCCTGTTAAAGGAGAGTTTTCCTCTCCACTGTCGCTATGTGCATGCTCGGTATGAGGGATTGCTGCAATGTCATCGACACTCTGCAGACGACTGTCCACTGGGGCTACGCGCTCATCCAGGAGGAGTGAATAAGTCAAAGACTCAATGTAATCTGATGGGTTTCCTTACATAGAAAACATTTGACCAGTCTGTATGATTTGATTTAATACTTTATAGAGAGGCTTTAGATGGCATCTGTTGTAAAATGGCACTATATAAATAAACTGATTTAATTTGACAATGTAAAACAGCAATAACTCCTTTAAATATTAAGATACCCTTTTAATTCTGCAGGTGAAAGTCTTCAGATAGCCATGAAAATATGATACGTATGTTGCTATATGTGATAGGAAACTATTAGAAAAGTTAGTGTTTAGGTACCGTTACTTTATTAACTGAAGTTAAAAATTGTAAAAGTTAAACTCTAAATAAAGTATTTTTTTTTAGATTTCCCTTTTTATTGTTCTCTCATTTTTCTTGCTATTAAACAAAAATATATATTTTAAAAAGACAACTTGACTTCAGTCAACACCTATATGGGTATATTTAATCTGTCCAAAGCTTTTTATTTATGTACTATATACTGGTCACCATTCCTTCATTCATTTGGCAACAGAGCTTCTTCCTCTACCAGAAAAGATTAGCTTCAAACATGTTCAACATGATCCAAAAGTGTAAAATCTGTCAGAGAGACCTTTAATCTGCCTATGGAACAAAGCCTTTTGTACAAGGACTAACCTGACCTTGTCACTGCAAGTTTAACTTGCTGTCTACTAAGCAATATAAAGCCCCGGCCAGCCCTTCTCGTCTTCTCCCTCCCTTTAAGTGTCCCTCTTCCTCCTCCTGCACAGAACCCCCTCCAGTTCTCTATTTGTGTGTGGAAGGGGATGGCTTAAGGTGGGGGGGTAACTACAGCACCAAATGCTGTGTTAATCCCTGTTTCTCTGAGATGGCCAACAGTAAATCCGAGCCCTCTGTAAACCAATCTCAGGGTTTTTTATCTTGATTTATTAGATTACGTGTCCCGGGTCCCTGAGCCCGGGCTACTAATCCTAATCGGAATAGACAAGTATTAGCCCAGTTCAAGGGGAGCTAAACAGCAGTGGTGGCTAAGTTTCTGTAAGAGGGAAACTATCAGCTCATAGGCTTGATGTAGCCTTTTTTCTTGACTTACATTAGTAGAATGAGTGCGTAATTAAATACATAAATCCTCACAAAGGAACCCTCAAAAGGCCTAAAACCATTGAAGCCCATCCAGTTTGGCTTTCTTCTCCCCCCCCTCCTTCCTGCACAATGAAGTTACTGAGCCAAGCCCAATCATTTGTATTTTTCTCAGATTTTTAACAGTGTGCAGGGCGAACATGAAGGTCCCATTGAAAACAACTGCAAGAATTAATTTTACATCTCAGTGAATTCAAGGCAGTGTTGTCAAATTATAAGCAACAATGCTATGTAACTAATTTCCCCTGGTCCAGAGACTGTAAGTAATCACTTTTCATCTGTAATAATAAATCGCATATAATTAGTAAAGTGTCTCCGCCCTGTTTTCTTTCAGACAAGCTGGTCCTCACATTATAGTTCACAGCCTTAAATCTTAATGAAAGGATACTCTCAAGCATATTGTAATTTGCTGCTCTTGTGCTGTTTTCAGCCAGTCCAGCCAGTGTGGAGCAGCAACTGGGGTTAAGCTGGATGGAGTCCATGTGACACATGAGGCTGAGGGCTGGGGGAACATTAAGAAGTGTTTGCTCATACACTAATGCTGGTGGCAGCTGTTAGTCTGCCAAAAACTGCAGCAGCAGCAGCAGCAGCAGCAAGGATATCCTGAAATACTATTGAAAACCACTAAACCTCCTCCGCGCCGATGTAAAGCTATACAGCTTCTTGGCGCCAGCACGATCACTGATCAATCTGGGAATGTTAAAAATGGAGCCAGGTTTGGGGACTAAATGAGCTGCTTTCCAGCCAGGAAGGTCAGGCTGGTGATCTCAGGAGAATTACAAGGAAAGCTCTTTTTTTTTTCTGCTTCTTCTTTAGAGGGTTTGAACTTGCAGCCACAACAGCTGCGACATATGTTCTTGCATTTGTGCTGTAAATGCATCTCTGTCATTGCATAAGTATATGTAGACTTGTGTGTGTATGTGTGTGTGTGTGTGCCTTGACCAGCACGTTGAGGTTGCCCGTGCCCACTGCCCTCAGGGCTGCTGACAGGGAAGCTAAGGCAGATGTGACAGCCATGTCTGGTCCCTGTATGTGCTTGTTTGTCCCTGAAAACGAGACACCAATATCACTCGAGCCCCCTGGGCATGCTTAGCTCCACCACACTGCATCCATCTGATACAAACTGGAAGCCCACACTATGAAAACAAATATTTCCGTCGGTGGGCTGTGAGGGGCTACGTTATAAGTTCATTGGCTTTTCAGTTTCAAGTGTACACTCAAGACTAAAGAGAAGGTAGGCTAGCATTTTTAGGTGGTGAGTCAAAGCATGCCCAACTTGAAATGTTACAGCTCTGCAGGGCCTTTTTCACATTTTGTTAGGTTACGACCACAAACTTCAGTATGTTTTGTTTGAGGTTTTATGTGATAAACCGACACAATGGAGAGCATAAATGTAAAGTGGAAGGGTAGTGTACATGTTTCAGCCATGAGGACACATCTTTACTCCCTTACTGTGTAATTAGAGAAGCAGAGACCCGTGGGGTATGTTTCTTAGGGCATTGCGAAACCTAGAGTGAGACATTTGTCCATTCTTCCTCGTTGAATAGCTCGAGCTCAGTGATATTGGATGCATAGAGTTTGAAATATATATATATATATATATATATAATCTCTTCTCACATTCTTAATTGCTTTTAGGTTTGGACTTTGACAGGGCCAGTCTAATAGATAACAGTCTAACAGATAAACAAGCTTGGCTCTAAACCTATATGGTTAAGGTTCCAATATGTTTTCTTCCATTATTCAGAAAATCTGTATTTATTTAATAATATGTATTTATTACAGGCTATTGGAAAATTCACCAACAGTGCCATACATCACTTTCTCTCCTAATGTTGTGCAGTTCACAGCTGCAGCAAACTCTGTTCGCTTTCAGATGATGAATGGAACATGGCTCTGTGAGATTTTCTAAACTTGGGATATTTTCTTAGAATCCTGATCCGGCTCTAAGTTCACCACAGCTTTATCCCCGAACCTCTGAGGCCTTCACAGAGCACATGCAAATTACATGCATGATTTTATTTAGGAGTGTCCGAGGCTTCAGATGGTTTTATTCCTCACACATTTTTATAACCCTGCATCATAGGATACATTCTGACCTGCTCGGCATAAAATCACATTAGATCACAAAACTACAACAACATCAAGATACTTTGAAGTAGGTGGGTATGAATACTTTTTCAAGACACAGTACCTCAAGTAAGGTGATGCTCTGTGTTAAATTACTTGATGCAGGATCGCTGTCTGCCAAACAAAAGTGAGGAACTAATTTCCTCAGCTCGTGTGTTTTGTCCTTAGACACAAGTGTCACTAAATGTACTTTCCAAGGAATATTCATTTCGTTTGGATGGCCTCGTCAGCCTTGTGACCCAATCCATATCCATTCTGTCCTGTGTGCCCTCTCCGGTCCCTGACTCTTTTCTGTAAGTGGCAGATATTTCACCTGCCTATCAGTTTCCCTTTAAACCTGCTGCTATGTGCAGGAAAGGCGCCCATATAGGGTCACTGATTGTCCTCTGCCAGGCCCTCTTTGGAGCAACTATCTGGCTGTCTCTACTTCCTCTGCTTCTGTCACTCAAATTACAACATGTAGAGGTCACAGCTAGAGATTGGTTCAAGAGAGCTAATTAACTTTGATATAGTTTTACATAATATTGTGATGGAAAAGGTAAAAGCCTCAGGTGACTCACGGCTTCAGAAGTAAATCATACATTCAGGCCTCCCCGATTTTATTAACAATGGGGGTAACAGGAGGCTTCGGTAATTTTTCTCTACAGGCTGGAACACAGCCTGGAAGATGTTCAGCAAAGAGGCAAATTCCTGCCTAGAGAGCAAACAGTGTTTGTAAGTGTGCACGTTTGTATGCAGCCCGCAGTGGAATCCTGTTTAGTACCAAATAATGGGAATCAGATCATTTCCATGCAGAAATGTGCAGTGGGAAGGAAAGCAGCTGCTGCAACGTGAGGAAGGTAGGAGGAGGTTAACAGGAGTCAATGGAGGCTAAAGAGACAGCAGGTCTACCGATGACAGAAAGAGTGGCCAGGGACTGCAGTTCAAGACTTCTGGAAACCACATCAAACAGGCTATGGAGCGTTGCCAAGAGAAACACACACCAACTGTTGCAAAAGAGGGATAGATGGAAGACAGGCAGGGGGAAAAATAAAAAAAAGTGATGTAACAAAAAAGAAATAAAGACATATTCAAGGGCATTTTGGCTTCATGGTGAGGAATAAGACAGAGAAGTAGAGAAACAGGTGCAATGATAAAACTAAGAACACAAAATCTCCTAGATTTCCAGGTTACAAGATGTACTTGCCATCTATGAGTCTGTAGAAACTAAAATTACATTAACGAGTGCAGCATTTAGTCTTCCTGAAAGCTTTTCCAACAATGATATTCCCTGGATGTGTAGAGATTGTTTTGCTGTTTAAGTGGGGCTGTGTGAGGTACTTCTGAGCAGTCAGTATATTATCTGCATCTGATCTCAGTTTTTAGGAAGAAATCTGGATTGGAGTAAAGCCTAATACCTCTTAGAGCTGATCCCCCTAACCTCAATACAAATCTAAATAAAGTGTGTGACTATAAGTGGTAAATATCAATTGTTTTTGGATTCCTAAAGCTTTTAAAAAAAAATTATAAAGCAGCTGTCGACTTTCTTTAGTTTCAACTTTGGTATAAGTACTATGTCACAGTTAGGTTACACAGTAATAAGAATACAATCATTTGTGCACAGTGAAGATGAAAATATGTTTTTCTAATGTGTATTATTTCTGGATTTTTTTGTTTTTGCATATTTCCGACTGAAACAACGACAACAACTGAAACAAGGAGACTTCAGCAGATTAATTCATCTGATGACTGGAATAAGAAGATTTTCAGCTTGGTCTTCCCTAACAGGTGACAGTCTGGTTGGAAACATGGAAAATCAGTTTATTTTTAGATCAGTGATCAGTTTTAGTTCAGAGACATTTGCAAGCAATGTCTGCAATTCCTTTAGGCTGCAAGATAGCGAGAGAGAGCAAGACTTTCAGCATTTAAGAGGAAGGCTGAATGTATTACAGCATTTCTGTGTTATCAAAAGTGATAGATTTGAATATGTTGAAAATCTTACAGATAAGTTAAGGTCCTAATTCTTAATACAAAATGATAAAATAAAGCTTGAAATGTCTACTAGCTTTGTCTTTGTTTTAAACATAGGGTTGCTGCATAATTTTAAAATTCAATAGGTTTTTTTTGTTTTTATTTTGACAACACTTTTCCAAAAATTCTTGAGATCTACTATTGTTTAATTTTTTTTATTAGTTTATTTTGCAACAGGCGAAAACACCCTATTTCATGATCTATACAACTTAATATCTGGACTGGATTACGAATAATTTTACTGTAAATTGTATTAAATGTCAGTTTTCAATCTATAATACCTTTTTGGTTAGCAAAACTTAAAAAAAAGATAACAGAAAAGTGAAGAAAGTCTGGACAATTAAAAACATTTTCCAAACTTAACTTTCTTTTTTTATACCTATTGACTCTTGTAAAAGGATAAAAATCATATTTGGTATTTTTCCAGACTTTTCAAGACTGCATAGGAAACCTCTAAAAAGGTGAAACCCTTTTTAAACACCTCACATGGCGTGAGATCCGCTCATTTTCTAATATCAGTGAGTGGACACTGACTGCAGAAAGGCTAGAAAAAGCATTCTTAATGCTGTTTTCATGTCTTATTTTATAACAGTTCCTAAATGAAAATCCATTAAAAGTAGACTTGGCAGGTCAATGCTTCTCAAACAAATGGAGATCAGAAATGAGACACAAAATTCAAATGACGCAGTTAAATCTCAAAACCTTATCAACACATTTTGGAATGACTAGCACTGCACACATCAGAGATTTAAGACTTCTAAAAAAAAATAGCTAAAACCGTTCATTTTTAACCACTATATCTTGTCTTTTCTGTGTGCTCAGCAAAGTGTCCTCCCTGCCTGCAGTTGGGCCCCATTCTCAGGGCTATCAGGAACAGGCCACTTGTTCTGCACCTGACTAATACCCTCTATAATGTCACTTCTATATTTGTATCCTGCTAATCTGCTCTCATGCCCCACTCTTTTCCACTTTCTTGCAAATTTATCACCAGACTGAAAGACTGCTGCCAGATCCCTAAGTGCCTCACCCTTTTAAATTAAATAGCGGCATTTGTGATAAAGCCACTAAATTCCTTATCTGACTGACCTGAAGAGACTTTCAAGGCAAAGTGTCACTTTTCCTAAACTGGAGCACTTGTGACGCCATACACTCCACCCTATCCAACCGCCACACAAACACGTTTGCACACACCCACAGACTGACAGTTTTCTTGTCCTCCTCAAGGACAGAATCAGGTCAAAAATAGAACAAAAAACAAGTTAGGCATGCTGCGGAAAGGACAGGCGCATTTAACAAGGGTAACTGGGGAGTCATTTTAAACCGGGATCTTCTTATTTGAGTGAAGTGATGAGTAAAAATTCAAATACAGTGCTTGGCTACCTCTAAAAGGAGAAGTTTTAGCATTACTCAGTTTATTTTCGTCTGTAGCCGAAAAGCAAAAACAGCACATGTGTATTTAAGCCCACCAGGCTACACATTGTACATAGTGATATGGCTTTTTTACCTAAACTAATTCAAATTAAAACTGAGCTCAAGAAATGCAGAGCACCATTAATAGTTCTCTCAGAAAAAGCCAAGGCCATCAGCTCTGAGTTGGGTTATCTTGTACTGAGCCTGAACTCAAAGAAACATTGAGCCTGTCAATAAATTTATGTTCACTTCCTTTCCACCGCAGAATCATCACCTAATAAGGCACTGCCTGAATTCAGTGGTTATTTTGAGTGGTGTGATAATGCTCGCTCTTACACTGTCCCTCTTTAGAAGCTCTAAACAGAGACAGGTCTGTAACTTTTTAGAAAATGGGTGTTGGAGCAGATAAGAAACAGAGAGATTCATAAATTCAAACAACTAATACTAACACCTACCATGCCTTGCAAAAGTAATCACACCCAATAGACCTTTTTTTCCTCCACACTTTGAAACGAGACAACCACACACTCTATTTGGTGTATTTTATGCAAATTGAAACAAAGTAACATATAAATGTGCAGTGAAAGCAATATTCTTCATTTGGAAAATGTAAAACAATGAGGCCGATAGTAATTCTGGAGTAGCTGCACAAATCCACAGCTCAGTTGGCAGAATGTATTTACAGGACAACTATAGTCATGCAGGAAGAAAGGCATTGGTGAATGAGGAAACATACATAGAGCCAGAGGTAGAAGCTGCTCAGATGACACCAAAATTGAACTTTCTGGTCAAAATACAAAACCTTACATTTTCAGGAAAGCTAACACGGCACATCACCATGAGCACGCAACTCCCAGGGTGAAACATGAGGGAGCAGCATAATGCTCTCGGGATGCTTTTCTTCTCCAGGATATATGAATGGAGCTAAATACAGGACAATCCTAGAAGAAAAAATATTTTACAGACTGCAAAGAAGACACTTAAAACTGGAGCTAAGCGTCACCTTTTGGAAACACAAGGAGCCTAAACAGCCAGAGCAGTAAGATAATAGTTCGGATCAAAGCATAGCCATGGGTCAGAATGGCTCGGTTAAAGTACAGACGTAAATTTTGCTGTGAATCTGTGTAAAGACTTGAGCATCGATGTTCACAGACTCTCCATCTAACTGCTCTATTTTGCAAAGAACAAGGGGCAAAACTCTCATTCTCCAGCTACGTAAAGCTGGTAGAAACATATAGCTGAAATCGCAGCTAAAGCTGCCTCTAGAGTAAAAACCCAGAGGAACTGATTACATATTATATTCAAAATAATTATTAGAAAAACAAGAATTATCTTTGTGGCATTTATGCTATCACATAAAACATCAGTCCAAGTAGATAAACAGTGGTTCAAGGAACGTGGATATTTAAACAAGGAACTGTATAACGACACCAATCTATAAAGTCTATATTTTTATGAAAGCATAAAAATTTTTAAAAACAATTATGAAACTGAGTAACTAATAGAGTAAAAAGAAAACACTGAAGGCTTTATTTCTATTTTGGCCTCTTCAGTTTCTAATCTGTTTTTGATAAGCTGAGAAGTCACTTCCTATCTGAGTGCTTTCCATTGTTTTGCCATATTTTAAGAGGAATGAGGCTAAAACAAACTGTTCCGATGTAGAAGGTCAAACAGCATTGTTTCGGAAACCAAGAAAATACGACTAAAGGTAACAGCTTGAGAGCAACAGGGTATTCCTGTTCCTGACAAGTGGCTTGTATACAACCCTGATTGTTGATTTAGACTTAAGAGGAACAAAATCTTCACTTTAGCGCGGTGGGCTCTTTGCAGCAGGGCTTCCTCTTAATCTCAGTCTCTCGCGTTTGTTTATCAGTTTTAAAAAAAACTGCACGCTGAAGGACTCCTTGATTATTTAGACAAGACTCAGGAGTATTTCCGGGGCCAACAGAATGAAATCTCTGATGCAGGGATCCAAGCAGGCAGCTTGCTTAATACTTGACCCATGACCTCTCCTGGGTAATAATGCCTCCATATCTGTCCTCGCACACGTAGCAGCAGAGAACAATCATTCATTCAGATGCCTGGAGAAGTTTCACAAAGCCATTGGAAACACTGTTCAATAAACCCGCTTCTATTTCCAGTATGTTTAGATTTTTTTTGCTGCTATCACAACAAAAAAAAAGATCCAAGAAAATATATATTACTAATGTAGACCTTCTTTAAAATTTTTTTAGCTCTTTCTCTTTCAGAGAGCTGCATAGGATCTATATTTACCCCTTTCGGCGGTCTTACATACAAGACATTTGCCATTTTCCAATTTCATTCACATTTTAATCCCCCTCTCACCCTCTCAGCTGTTCCTCTCTCAGTCATGCTCGCTCCACACAATTGAAAAAAAATTGCCATAAAGCCAAGCAACTGCAAGCTGAGAACCACTTGCAAAAATAAAGGGCTCTCAGAATAGATAAATAAAATCTCTGTTATCCAGCTGCCCTCCCTAAATCACTCCCAACCCCTTCAACAAGTGGTCACAAGCCAGGGCAAAGCAGGCTCTTTCAATAGCACAAGACAACCACAAAAGAGGATTCTTTCAGATTCCAAAACTGATTGCTCAAGTTTTACAAGTGAAAACTGGGCTGAATCTGTATCTTTGAACATAATTACAGTATGTCCTTGAATCATCCTTCCTGTTGGTGAAGTGTACTGCCTCGCATACATTCCTGGGAATAGAAAAAAAAAGAGACATTCTGAAAGAGGGGAAGTGGGAGGTTTGTCGGGGCTTATTTTCAGTCAATATTACAGGACTTCAGCTTTTCTGAGAGAAAGGAAACAGACTGGGAGTACAAATAAGTATCAAGACAGACATCCCAATATTTCATCCATCTATGGAAGCCCACATGTTGACGGAAGCTTCAGATAAAATACGAGGTCCAGCATTGTTTGTTTTATTTTCCCTGTTTTTCAATGAGCTAGTCTCCCCCAACTACTCAGCCCACTGGAAAGACGAAGCTCTTACTGTGCTGGCACAACAACAAAGAAGTCTCAGGCACAGTCATCTCTCTTTCAGGCTTACCCACAACAGTTACTTAAATATGCTTAGCTCAAAGAATTTATCAAACCGATCCTGATAGTAGACCACGTTAAACCTGCTATTGCACCGTCCTATCTAGCTATCTATCTATTCTTGCTGAACATCAAGTCCTTTCACGTCCTTTAAGTATATGTGTCTGTTAGCATGAACCCCTGTTTTGTATAGTGCATGTATATTAGGATGAAAGATGTAAAAATAAGCTTCTATGGGGGTACAGAAAGTTTTGCTGTGATGTCAGCATATTTTCTTTTCTAAGCTAAAAGATCAACTGACCACCTGGGGAGTTAAGTTTAATGTTTCATGAGTGCCACCGACTGCTTAAATAATTATTGATTAATCAGAAAGTAAGACTGCCACAAATTGGAGCTACCTAAAACACACAGACATGCCTGGGTGAGTGAATCTTCTTCAGTGTAGACAGAGTGGACATCTGAGTCGAACGATTGGTGAGTATGTTGTGCAATAAAGACCCATTTACAGCCTACGCCATCAGGAAGTTGTGTGCGCTTTAAAGCAACAGAGGACTAGCCTACGAGTAGTGGTTGCTAATGGTTTGTCCAACATAGGAGATAGCAGTACTAAATCAAACGCCAAATAGTTATCACCACTGGCATAAATATGTCGGATGGTTGCAATTATGATTGTACAAACAGATATTCCGTGAAAGGACTTAAGTTCTACAGCATACCTACTACAGCATTTGGCTTCAGGCTATATCGATGCATGCATCGAAAATGCATGCATTTGCGTTGCTCATTTTAAGGCTATCTGTTTACCCTTTGATTTCACTAGAAACCCCAGTTTTGTAAACATTTGTTTTTATTCAAAACACACAGTTTTATGGACATCTCTGCTTTATTGATAATGACCCAAGACTGGTACATCAGTGTCTTTTGCCCTTGCCATTGGCTAGGGGAGATTTCAAACTGCAGGACACAAAACTCGGAGTCAAAGTCATGTACATGTCCCCAAATGACATAAGTATCAAGTGATTTTTATGCTTGTAGCTTCTCTCTTGTGTACACGCTAGGTTTTTCCATCAAATATATACAAATACAAGGCCACAAAATATTGGGCCGCTTGCTCATGTAATGCTTTCATTCAGTAACTGTGTGATCTGGAAGCTGGTTTCCATATGGTAAAGTAACTTTTTCAAAGTAAGTTTCATGATCTTTTGCAGATAATGCACTCACGTACCTTGATAACATAGGGCTAGCCACCATTTCTCCATCGCCACGCTGCTCCCGGAGAACTGTTTTTGTTTACAAACAGTATAAATGGGGCTACGACATCTCAGAGCTGTGATGTTCATGCAACAAAATGGCCAAGCAATCTGTGGGAGCCTGGCTTAGCTATTGATCAAACTGTATATGCTACACAATCATATGCATAGAAATGTGATGCTGGAGTAGTATGTGGGCAGTGAATGTATGTCCTGTAAAATAGGGTGATGAAGTTATAACTTTTCTACCTAGCAGAGCAATTATCAGAAAACAATGGATATTAGGATAAGACAGTATCCCTTCTGGTCTTCTTATAGTCTGCCTGTTAAGGCTTGTAAACTTATTTCTTTTCTCTAACATATTTTTATTTTTTTTATTTATTTATAAGCCATTTCAGAAGCCATTACAGGGCTGTGAAAAAGTATTTGCACCCTCATAGATTTTTTTGGCAAGAAGTATTTGTCAAATGTTTTCAACTGTTGAATGGAACAAATATTTACAAACTACCTTGACCCTCTTTAAAAAGTAAAAGAAAACATGTAACAGTGGTAAACCTTCCCAAAGAGGTCATTGACATAGTCATCAGCTGTCACGGAGTCTCTTTTCATTTTTATGCTGATGACACACAGTTATACAGCATATCTGACTCGCAACCAGCTGCAGCTTCAAAAACAACTACAATACTCAATGCCTGTCTGGAGGAGATAACGGTGTGGATGAAACACAACTTTCTCCAGTTGAACAGCTCCAAAACTGAGGCAATTCTTGTTGACACCCCACATCAAGTCCAGTCACCCTCCATCCTCCTGCCATTGACTATCCATGACTATTTCTGGTCAAGACATTGCCCTCTCTACAGTGGTCACCAATCTTGGTGTAAGATTTGATCCACAACTCACCTTTGAAGCCCAGAATTAAAAACCTCTGCAAGATGTCCTTCTTTCATCTCTGAAATATTGCAAAGCTCCATTCTACACTCACTTTAGCCGAAAAACTATTTCACGCCTTTGTCTCCTCCAGGCTGGATTACTGCAATGCACTTCTCATCGGGATCCCTAACAAGAGTCTGCAGAAACTACCATATGTTCAGAGCAGTGCTGCAAGGATCCTGATGAGAGTGTGAAAGTACAACCATATCCCACCCATTCTCCACTCACTTCACTGGGGTCTCGTTTGTGCTAGGATTGAGTACAAGGTCTCTGTTCTCACCCACCAATGCATCTATGGAAATGCTCCACAATACCTACAAGTATTACTCAACCCTTTCACTACAACAACAAAAATCGCCTCTCACTCCCCAGAGCTAAGCTGAGCACCATGGGTGATGGTGCCTTTTGCTCGGCCGCTCCCTGGACTTGGAAATCCCTCTCTGACCATCTGAGAGAACCACAGACAATTGAGACTTTTATAAAGGAATAAAAACATTTCTTTTTAGCAGAACGTATGAGTTTTAACCCTTACAAAAAAATATTATTATTGTTATTGTTATTATTATTATTGTTATTATTATTATTATTATTATTATTATTATTATTATTATTATTATTATTATTGTTATTATTAATAATAATAATAATAATAATAATAAATATTATCTACCAGGAAGATGGTGTGCAGAGTTATTTTGTTTGGTTGGTGATCCTAATCTTTTGAGTTTAAATACAGTAAATCAGCCAAAAAGAGGAAGGAAATCACAATGATTAGAAAGAGCCCAACCTCTTTAAAGTCTTCAGAAAATAATCTAAAACATGATGCTGTATGAGACATTTGGTGCATTTTTCTTGTTATTTATCTCCGTAATTCACAAAAACTATGGAACAAGCAATAAAAATAGACTGACATGCTGTGATTCAGTACATGTGTCTGAGGAGGTTTATTTATGTGTATAAAACTGAAGAAGGGGAGGAAGAAATGGCAACATTTGGATACAAAATGAGGCCACAAATTTGGCAGGCGGTCAGAGTGACTTCGAAGCCCTGTGGCTTATATGGGCATGGCAAGCATAAAATTAAGACTAAAGTTTTAATAGTAGCACTTAAAGTTACTCCCTGTAAACCATCCAACCATTTTTTAAAATGATTTGAGTTTAACTAAATCAATCTTCATCTAGAGTGGTTACAAAATTAAACTCCTCGAGTCTTTCAACCGTCAGCAATAATTGAATTGTTGATAGATGTATAATTCTGGAAAACAACTACAAAATATTAAAGTTTAAATATTTGCACAGTATTTCTGAGCAGGCACACAGTATAAAAAGAAGCCACTGCATAAGCAGTTGCCCCAAGGCTTTAACAGGTAGCAGTGCAGTGGCCAGACTCACCAGGACAATAAATCCACAGCTGGCCCAGGGATGGTCTCTGAAATCCCTACAATCAGGCTGCACATAAATGCTATTTTGTGCTGACTGCATTGTCTCCTGCCTCTATTCTGGTAATCTAATGTGTGCTACATGTTCTTGGTCACCTTGACTTTGGTTGCCATAGCACTCTACACAAACACATCCCCACCCAGAAATACACCAAATAAGGCTTGGGGGAAAATCTCATAATCAGACGGCACAGAGGGAGAGGCACATATAACCTTAAATATATTGTAAACAGGTCAAAGCTGTGTGCGTGCATACAGAGCTTGAGAGAGACTGCCGATGACACAGGCGCGCACAGTCTGGTTAATTAGTACACAACAATAATTGTCCTAAGCTCAGCTATTGTTGACTCAAAGAAAATGATAATTGCACGGGCATCAACAAAAAAAAAATAATTTGAAGTTCTTTAGAGGAGCAAGGTCTCTGAGGACAAATCTGTTTGTACCAGAAATGACCTTTAAACACCTTCCTCATACGCCAAGGAACCGGTATACAAGAAGGCGGCCGTTCTGTCTAGCTGTCGACCCCGGCAGATGTGAGTTCTGAAGAGTTCAAAAGAATTCGGCATGGGGGCACTCCCATTTACATAATCCTCCAGATATATTCCCCTGCAGCCTAATCAAATTATTCACAAGCCTAGCCCCTAACTGTTTCAAACTGCGCAATACACAGTCTGTCCATTACCATCCTCTGCGCCTTAATCGTGTCAAAACACCCAATGTTGCTTTTCCCATCAGAATGGCCAACAGATGCAGCAAACAAAACACGGCTGCGTCTGACGCCCAAAGAGTTCAGACAAATGACGCTTGCCTACTTTGTCTGACATTTCTTATTGCCCCGGGATTTTAGCCACTTTTGAAGAACAGAGTGCACTAAGAGGAAGAAAAAGTTATCGCTGGAAGAACACCATCTTAAGACAATGGGACAATATGTTCAAGTCAAGCTTTCAAGGGAAGTTAGTAGTTGTAGTAATTAGCGGAGCACAGTTGCAGCTATTGTGAATAACTTTGAAAGACAATTGCAGATGACACAAGGGATTTTGATAATCACAGGATTGGGTCCCAGAAGGCCTAATCCAAAAAGAAGATAAAAACAGAACTGCTGATTCATACACAAGTATGGTTTATGCACTAACCCAATGTACAAGCTTCAAAACAAGGCACTTTTTTCCCTTTGTGGATATACTTAAATAATTTGTAGTACATTCACTGCCAACAGGTGTCTCTGATACTGATATATTTGAGAGTAGTGTTGTTGTTTTGAAGTTTATTTGACAAGAAACAATGTGTACTTGCATAGCCATGCACTGATTACCATCTTGGTTAGGTTTTATATTCATTTATAACATAACCTGTGTTTAGATAGAAACAGGAAGAACAATTTTCAAGAAAGGTTTAAAAGGTACTATCTCCTATAAAAAGAAGATCAGAAAAAGGTAGCCTACTAACAACCTTTTTGCATATTAAAGACCATTGCAAACATTTAGTTATGGACACCAGCAACAGTAATTTCATACATTTAACCAGGTTTCAAAGCAACTTAATAAACTATAATGGAAATAAATGGAATGAACTTAGACTGCAATTTTCTAGAAATACTGACCACTAGGATAGCTTTGAACTAAAGCCACATTCACCCTGCTTCACTCTCAAATGGGCACAAATTCATAGAGACCAGTAAGTGACCCAGAGGCACACTGGCAGGAGGCATACTGGAATCAAACCTACAGCTTTCTGTTTGCCAGAACAACAACTCTTTCCACCGAACCACAGTCTCCCCTGGTGGAGTCATATGGTCAGTAAATACTGTAATACTGTACGATCAACAATTCCCAAAGTTACTTTTTGACCAAGAAGTTATATTGTTTTGACTTCATATGTATTTAATTTAATGCATATGAAAGGTATATATAGAATAATAGGGTAAAACGATAATGTGAACCAATTCTAACAAAAACAACCAGCATTTATGCTATTTCCAACATAAACAGCATTTCCTGTTACTTCTGTGTTTGAGCGACCGGCTCAGGCTTAATCACATTCTCTGAGCAAGCACCCTGATTGGCTAAGGAGCTGACACCATTAATCCTTTTTATATCTGGTTTTCCAGAAGTTGTTCCTCATTTATTTTTTTGGTGAATCCCGACCTTACAAGGGACAATGTTTTTCAGGGAAAGTTGACACATTCCAATTGCTCCACCTATTGAACTGACACTAAATGACCCTTTATAAATATATCATGTTATTTTTAGATCTTGAATATTTTAATTACACTTTATTTCTTCTGTTGGAATCTTTTGGAGTGCAAGGGGCCCTCCTGAAAACCTTATTTGGGATCATCAGCCATCTTCTATTGTGTGGTTTGTTGGAGCAGCAGCTTATCTGTAGCTTAGAGGCAGCGATAAACTCATTAAGACGGTCGGCTCTGTCCTGGGACGCTCCCTGGACACAGTGCAGGTGGTGGGAGACAAAACAACTGCAAAAAAATAACATCACTGATGGACATTGTCTCCCACCCCACGCATGGAGCTGTTAGAGAGCAGGAGAGCTTATTTGGTGACAGACCGCTGCATCCCAGATGCTCTAAGGAGCGCTTCCGCAGGTTGTTCCTCCCAGCTGCTGTTAGACTTTATAGTCTGTGCTGCTTTATTGTTCCACTGTGGAACAATAAAGGAATTTCTATTCTATTCTAATCTATTCTATTCTTGCTACTCTGGTGTGTAGTTGCTGAAAGATTATTCCAGACTTTTTCTGGAGCAATTATTTGAATTGGTAAGAGTGGTTTTCATACTTTTTCTAACAAGTTCTTCATCCATAAATATCATGTTTTCAAGTACCACCATCTTGATAGCCATTTAAAAAAGTATATTGTTCTACGTTATGAAAAAGAAAACTTTATTCATGGGCATTGTATAATTAGCCTAAGGGTCCATTTAATTTCCCCAATGTCAATTAATTATCAATTAATTTCCCCAATGTGATATTTGCAAAGACTAACAGAGAAATCCCTAGTTGGAAGTTGGAATCTGAACTGGGAACGAGGTCCGACCCCAACCACAAAATCAAATATATTTCCGTTAACATGTGTTGCTGAATGTAGAGATAAAAGTTTCAACTACAAAGACAAATGGAACAAGAAGCTGCCCTCAAAAATGTCATTTGTTCATGTTTCCCTTGTAAATATTTTATCCCCAAATTTGTTCCAGAAAAGGCAGCCCAAGTACAGTGGTACAAGCACAACAACTTTTCTGAACTAGTTTTTGAGTTCCCATGGAACTTGCTGATAACACTGTCAAAGGTAATCCCTGACCTTTCCCTTTAATACTTTTCTTTGGTTCAGTACATGATGTGGTGCTTTTTGAGATGTTTTAGCCCATTTCATCTTGTCTCAGAGGCCCTATTCAATTTATTTCTTAATTCTACATGTCAGCAGGCAGAAATAAGGCTTGGGTGTGGCTAGTGAAATAGATTTTTTTGTAGCACTGGTTATAATATATAATTAATGTATCACTAACCGGGGAACCACAGGATAAACAACCATGCACACACACTCACACCTAAGGGCTATTTGGAGAGACCAATTAACCTAACAGTCCTGTTTTTGGACTGTGGGAGGAAGCCGGAGTACCTGGGGAGAACCCATGCATGGACAGGGAGAAAAAGCAAACTCCATGCAGATAAAACTGGGATTTAAACCCAGGAAGCTGCTTGCAACAGTGCTACTAACTGTGCCACTATGCATTGTGTCTGAACATGGAACCCAAAAACAAATAACACCTTATAATGAGCTTTTCAACTCACTGCGTCTTTATTACATCCAGCTTTGTATTGTTTGAGTCTGAGAAACATCATCTCATTGTTAATCAGCCTGTTCTTGCTTTGTGCTCGCTATGCAGCCGGGGGGTAAAGGGTTAATGGATCAGCCAAAGTTAACATCCCATATGCGGTCAATTTTCAATGACTTCTGTTCCCCGGATTGAAATAAACTATTTTATGTCTCCAAATATGCAGATCATTTTGCTTAATGAAAGATGCTTGACGTCTCAGATCCAATTAATATGCAAATGTAAGTGAGGATTTATTTGTGACATTCTGTATGGGTGAGAGAAAACAAAAAGGCTTCTTAACAGTAACACTAATTGCTGTGACTGATTGTCACATATCATCACTCACTCCGGATCTCCTAAATACCAAAATTCAGATAAAAAAAAAATTCACATCCGCCTGGTTGGATATATTTATTTTCATGTGCTTATTGGTTTGTTTTTCCGCTACACTGCACAGTGTTGTGTTTAGCCATGATGAGAAAATATGCTTTACTAACAGTCTCTCTGCAGTTTGTTCAACAAAAAAGGTGAATAATTAAATTTAAAATGTAATTAATGAGTTCTCCTCATGTTTGTTAACTTTCAGGGGAGCGCTGCATATTTTTGGTGTACATTACTTTAATACAATCCATCAGATTAAAAGAAAATGTGTGAAACGCTCATGCTACATAAAGTTCCTTTTCTCTGATTAGTCATTACGGCTTTGTAAAACAATCCCGTGAAAAGGCTGCACTCGCACACTTGTCACATATACACGTTTTATGGCTTTCACACATCCAATTTCTATTCCAGCTGTTAAAAAAGCCACGACTAATGCAATTCATCTTTGATGTGGAAAAACCTTCAATCAGTGATGTATTTATCACTGTAAAATAAAATCAATAATGTAACTCAACTATTAAAATGCCTTAATGGAAGGAGCAATATACTTAGACGTTTGCATCATCCCCAAGCTTTAATGCTTAGGGCACTGTACAGAATGGAGAGGGGGGTTACATTTACATTTCAAAAACCGTAAAGAACAACTGACACCTTTTGTGGTGTATTTTTGTTTAGCATATGATTTAAATTAAACCGGAAAATTGCAGGAATCTAGATTTGTGATCAATGAAAAATTAATTCATAAAGTGCTGGAAAATTATTTACGAAAAAAAGTCCTTTAGAAATAATGTTCAATACTGCGACTTTGAAGTGTGGTCCTCCTTTCAATGAATAACAATGGATAAAGTACTTATATAGTGTGGTCTAATTAAGAAATCTTCAGGGTTGTAAAGGAAACGACTCTATTTGTGTGCAGTAGATTATTATACCTAAAATTTTGTTTCTGAAAAAAAAAATTAACATTACAAATTAGAAAGTATGTTTAATACAGGAATATTATTTTATTTTATCTTTTAATTTGAAAAGATTTGGGGAAAAAGGGTACAAAAGGTCACTGCTAAAGAAACTGGTGGTTGACACGACTGTTAATGGAAGATTGACGGAAGGATAACAACCAAAAAATAAATAAATGCTGCTAGCAAACCTCTCCTTTTCCCACTGTAAAACAGGCCTGGAGGGCCACCGGGCTTTTCTCGCCCCACACCAGGCTAAGCATAGCTTGTATATTTATTTCTTTTAAATAAGTATTGTATGCACCAGTAACAGGAATAATGGTATACAATATGATTGTCAAAATAATAGCTGCTTCAATACAATCAATACTAAAAACGTAATTATTCAAAGATACAGATTTGTTTTAAAATCTGTATTATCTGACCCATTCACATCTACCCAGATTGCAGCACTTTTTCTGGCAGCAGTGCAGCCATTCCCGTTTCCTCCATGCATCTGCTTACCTGACCCAAATAATGAGCTGCTGTTGGAAATCTTAAAGTTTGGTATCATGTGGAGAACAGCAAAAAAAAAACAAAAAACATGTGACCCTCTTTATAGACAAGACAAAAACAAAAGAGAACTTCTGAGAAACGTTCCTAGGTAGACAAACAAGAAAACCAAATGCTGAATGGAGCTACATGCTAAGCTAACAGTATGACACGGATGTTTGAGAGGAACATAAAAGTCAGTAAAGCTCATGACTCTGGAACAGTGAAGCAATAAACCTCCCAGACAACATAAGCCAACGCTAGCTGTTATTAGTGTGACGGACAGCCCAATGACCGGGCTCTATCTGTCAGAGCTTCCCCTTCCAGATGCACCATGCAGCGCTCCGCTACATGGCTGAATGAATAAAAAATTAAGAAACGAAACAACACACCAACGCTTTGTTTGCCATTTTAACCAGACCCTGTATAGCAGGTTTAGCGCAAACCCTCGATGTAAAATTATTTTTAGTTCAGTTAAATGGTTATTTTAAAAAAAACAAATTATGGATTTTTAAACTTTATTTCATTTTTTTCAAAACAAGGAATGATTTGGCACATTTATTAGAATAATCTGGATGTTGCTTAAATATAAATCAAGGCAAAAACAACAGCATTTAAAAAAATATTAGATTTCTGTTTTTTTAGAAAAGGAAGTGAGGAAAACTCTGGAGACCTTTCCAGATGTTTCAAGACTACGTAGGACCATCCAGTAAAGGTAACTTGGAGAGTTTTTAATTGTGGTTTGTCTTGTTTTCCAGGTGAAAGTTAACGCTTGGGTCAACAAAGTCAGCAAAGTAACTGTACTGCAGAGTACATGTGCAACACTATTAAGGACAAACATATTCAGCTCTGGCCCTTAACAGTATTTTCCAAAGTCCTGAGCAAACGTATTGCTCATGTCGGAATCCGTCAGTGTTTGTGTGCGTACTCGACGTCTGTTTGCATGCCGACCCGGCCTCAGATTGCTGTTTGACGATGTAATTGCTCTGCTCCTCTCCTCCTCCGAGTGGCCCAGGATGGATCTGCGCGGGCTGTTTAGCAGTCAATGGCCAGTGCAGATTGTAAACAGATCTCCCATGAATTGCGGGTTTAGCGGTTTTGTAAGTCTCTAAACAAGGTTCTGCCGATAACGCCGCTCGCACCCCGACAAAATCAGCCACTTTGCTGCCTGGGTGTGATTTGAGAGGTGCCAGTCAACATGATTGACACTATTAATCCCCCACAGGAGCGAAGAGGAGGAGAAAACAAACCGTGCCCTTATAGAAAACATGTCCCTGTTTAAATTCCACTTTAGGTAAATATTTCACCCATCAAACTGCCATGCTGTAAGATAGCAAAACATGGTTTTGGCAAGTTAGAAAGAAATTAGACTGTATAATTGACTTAATTATTGCTTTGAAAGAAAACAAACAGCTGCACAGTTGTTACAATGCAGAATGTTAAATTCATACATGCTACATATATAGAAAGGTGAGAAATATTAGTGTTTATACAGCATAAACATAAAGCTTAGAATTTCAATTCGCCACCTAAACTCATTTCTGATTTGTATGCTGTCACCCAGATTAAGACTAAGGAAAGTTCTGACATATAAAGCATACGGGAGCGTTTAAATTATATATTAAGCTTTGCTGGCCAGTAGGACAGAAAGCCATTAAGCATTAAGCACACATATTAATATTCCTGTAATAATGGGAGCATCTTGGAGACAGAAACTAACTTGCCCAAAGCTGTCATACAGGATAGTCTGATTGACCATATTTGCCAAATATGGTTAGATACTAGATACTATAGACCGTAGTAAAATCCAAACAATAACATGTTTGTAGACACATCACCAATATACAAATACAGTATTGTGAGAGCCATATCAAGAACGTTTGACATCAATGAGTAATGCTGCAAAACAGATGGCCTTCAATACAATTTCATAGGGTACACTGCAGAAGCTGCGATAAGTCAAATGACAGACAGGACAAACAGTTAAGATTTGTTAGGCTTTCTGCATCTAGTGTGAGTCTGACCAGAAAGAGGAACACAAACAAGAGATCAATGCAGAAAAATTTAATTAACCACTGAAATCTTGGGTATTTTATAATAAACACTTTGATGGCATCTGGGTTGCCTACAAATTCATAATTATTTGCTAATTAAAGTAAGTATCTTTACAAAGACAACCATGGCTTCTTGGGTAAATTAGCATGCACACAGTTGCAGTGGCTGTCCAAATGAAGACTAACTACTTGCAATTCAGTAGAATCACAGTATGTAAGCCGACCAGAGAGTTCCCAAAAAAAAATTTAAAAGCATGAACAACTCCACACTGAACTTTTCAGATTTTTCCATCACGCAACATCACATCACCCTGTGTAAGTAAAAATTTGCAACACACTGTTTAAAAATGGCATATTAGATTGTTGTGATTGGCTAGCTGTTTCAGCTACAAGGTGTCAGTATTACTTTTGGCTCTTTATAAGCCCCAGTGTGTACGATTTTCACATTGGCGCACCATCTAGTAGTGCGGTAAATGAATTACAAACAACCTCGTTGTTAAGTGCATAATAACTACTACAGAAGCCGCGGAGTATCATAAAAGTGACAATGTCAACATGTCATCCATCTATTAGCTACTGCTAACAGCTATGGTCATCGTGTAAAATGGTTTTTGGCACTGTTGCCAAGTTCGGTCGTTTTTTTCTAAAGTCACTTATAAATTCCGTGAATCCTGTTTTGTTTTTTTTTGTTGTTTTTTTAGGCCTCCTTTCTGAATGTGCAGTCACTTATTTTGCACTCTAAAAAAGCGACTACAAACACGTGTATAGAGACCAGGTCTCACAGCGGCACTACAGACAGTGAATAGACCGGCTTATATACCTCTGCCCCTCTACTCACACTCATGCTGCCTGGGAGGGAGAGAGAGAGAAAGAAGACGAACAAACGAGCCGTCTCTGCCGAGAGGACCAGGTAGTTGCTTGACTACACTGCCCTGTTTCTAACATGAAGCCAAAATACTTTATTGTTATACTGAATTAACTTACCTGTCCAGCAAACAGCCTGCTACCTGTGCATCTGTTTTGAATTCCCGCTCCCTCATAAATTGTCTCCTCCTGGTAATAACAGCTGCACCGATATAGACTCTCGTTTTCTCCTGGTTATTACTTCTTTTTCCTTTCTTGGTTACTTTCTCTTCCCTCTTCCAAGGCAAAGAGTATGGACATTCCTCCATTTCAACACAAAACATCAAATAGAATGATCTACGGTCATCTTGGCTTGTTTTATACTCCTCCTCCATAGACAGCATGTCTTCATATAGAACACAAATAGGGAAAATGCGTATGGCTGACAAGTTTGGCCCCTTTCGGCCACTAAAATCAGAAATGGTGACCTAACATGGCACACAGACTACACACAGAGAGACTGCCTGACAAACAGACCACAATTTGTGAGACTGAAGGATTGTGTGTCTAACCAGGTGGCCAGCAGCACAGGAGAACCACAGGGGACTGGACTCTCACCGCTCTTTTTCACTCTGTACACTTCAGACTTACAGCACAAGTCCGACTTCTGTCATCTACAGAAATACTCAGATGACTCTGCAGTTGCCAGATGCATCAGAGACGGACAAGAAGCTGAGTACAGAGAGCTGGTGGACCGCTTTTTGGCATGGTGTGGAAGCAATCATCTCATCTTGAATGTGAACAAAGCGAAGGAGATGATTGTAGATTTTAGGAGAAACAGGAGTAGATCAAACCCAATTTCCATCATGGGAGAAGTGCAGGTGGTTAAAGAATATAAACAACTCAGTGTTCATCTGGACAACAGACTGGACTGGAGACGCAACAGTGAAGAAGTCTATAAGATGGGACAGAGTAGACTGTACTTTTTGAGGAAGCTAAGATCCTTTGGGGTTCTATAAATCTGTTGTTGAGAGCGTCATCTTCTCTGCCATCATCTGATGGGGCAGCAGCATCAGAGCCAGGGACCTAAAAAGGCTCAACTACCTGATAAAGAAGGCTGGCTCTGTTCTGGGCACGACTGTAGAACCTCTGGATATAATGATGCAAAAAAAAAAAGGATTGTGCATAAAATCAAGAAAATTATGGACAATCCTGAACACCCTCTTCATGACATTGTCATTGAGTCTCTTCAGTCAAAGGCTCTTTCAGATTAGTTGTAAAATGGACCGCTACAGGAGATCTTTCCTGCCCACAGCCATCACCATCTTTACTTTGACCAAATGAGTTACATCAACATTTAATTTCCCTCTGTAATAGATAAAGTATATTTGAATTGAATTGAACTGAATTGAACTGTGAGGTAAACATAATAGCCCATTAATTCTCAAAATCATTCACAGAAGTTAATAAGACATTTCATATTTTTAATTCAATGTTCTGTAAAAGATAAAGATGTGAAATGTTCAAATGTTAAAATTAAACTGAAGCATAGCTATTTGAATTCACAACTAACAGCAATTATGAGTTTTATGCAGACTAGACAACATGCATCAGATGCAGTTGTCGAAACCTGGCACTTGACTTGGGATAAACATTCAAATAATTTGACTTGCCCTTCAAAGGATTGGTACTTAACTTGGACTTGCCTCCTAAATATTTGGTTCTTGCACTGGACTTTCCCTCAAAAGACTTTGGATTTAACCATTAAAGACTCTGGACTAGGCTTGGACTTGGAAAAATTACTTGTGAACATATCTAACAGAGACCTCTAAGCCAATCAGAAGCAAACATATGTTGTTCAAGGGGAAAAATGCTGTAAGAAATACCTGAAAATCCAAAAAGGTTGTTTTATTCAAAACACTGCACAGAAACACTTCCAGAGATAAGCAGCAACTCTGTTGCACCAGCATCAAATGCTATCTCTTTTCTTTTTAACAAATTATGTAAAAATGGCCCATTACAGTGAGGAACAAAGAGGATAGGCCCCATGTTAGAGCAAACCCCTCACTGACGCCCCAGTGACTCGGCCAGCCACTCTCCCAAGGCCTACTCCTTGATTAAATGCATAATCCACTACTCCCCATCCCCAATGATTTAGTGTGCCTTTAAATCAGCTTGCGCACACATAAAAACCTCAAATAAAAATCACCAAGAAAAACCATTGCACTCTAACTGTTCTATTAAAATGATACCCGGCCCAGCCTTTCTTCTTTGCAATTGCGTTTATTCCACATGAATGCGTATCTTCATTTTTTTTCATAGGTATGCATATAAAATATTTAAAGTTTAAAATGTCACAGCTGAAACATCAAATGCAGAAGTCTCTCATTAATCAGCATGGATTGAGGTTCTCTTTTAAGGTTATAACCCTTTGAAAGAGCAAAAATTACATTTTTGACCTTGAAGATGAGACAAACTCATAAACGTAAAATAATTTGCAGTTTAAAGGGGAAAGAGATATCGGTTACCTCAGCCAGCGGTGCTCTAGGTTGTCAGGGGGGAGACCAAACAAGTCTCATTTTCATATTTACATCCACGCTGTTAAGATTAATTTAAAATCACATCAAGAAAAAACGTAACAAAACTTTGAGAAAACATCAAAAGGGGCAACTGTCTAAGTTTCAAACCCACAGAGCCTTAGCTATCTCCAACGTGTGAAGCACAGATGGGTTTTTTTTCTTCCAGTTTTATTAAACGGAGCATGACATTTTCATTACTCAAGGAAATTAAATTAACTAATTTCTTACAAGCTCTATACGTACAATATTTTAGGGAGGTGCTCAGAGGAGAGCGATCGTTTCACCTCCTACGCAAAAGAAATGCAAACATGGTGCTGTTTCAGAATTAAAGTGATTTTCAAGCCATAAAAGAAGTTAGCTTTTTCCTGAGTTAATTTAAATTTTGTAATATTCTTTAATTGCACTTTTGATAACATGCATAAATGCTGACCAAAGTTCATTGCTCAAAAACAAGAAGAGTATTTGCAAATTCATACACAGCATTCTATGTATATAATTTGCTCACTTTTATGCATTATTCAGGTACTGAAAGAGGAGAGAATAGGCATGATCTGGTATGAGATATTGAGCAAAAGTACCCGAGTTTCATGGTATTAAAGGAAATTTAAAACAAGAATGTGCAACATAAACAATTGCCTAAATTAAAAAGCCCAAATAATTAAAAAAATATATAAAACATTGATTTTACATCTATTTCATTTAATTATTATTCTCACAGACTAACACATTTTAGAAGACGTTTTAAAGGTCATAACTACAACTTTTCATCAAAACAATATGTTTTTCAAAAATAATACATCAAGAGAATATCCAGAGTGGTGAAGAACAAAAGTATTAATTTTGCTAATAAATGACAGGTCCAAAATATATAAATATTTATTTGTCGTCATGATTCCAATGTCAACATGAAAGGATTTTGTGCCAACAGGAGCTCAGGTGTTGCCAGACCATGGTAGCTCAGGAATAGCGCTGAGAAATGGCTTCTTCTCACTGTTACATTTCTCAGATTCAAGTGGACCAATAAAGAAGCAAACTGAGAGTGAACATCAGTCACTGCTGCTGTCTTAAGGATATAAAGGGGTACAGAAGGCACGCAGAGGTTGCTGCTTTCCTTCTGGACACGTAAGTTAAATATTTTAAAATGCTAACCACATGACCTGGCAACCGGCTGGCAAACAGTACAACTGAAGGTTGTAACTCGAGCCGGTGAGCTCACCACCTACTGCCCGGGAGGAGTTAAACTTCTAGACATCTCCTTTAAGTGAAGTTGTGTAGTTCTTGAATGATTTGTTCAAAAGAACGAATCATTTGAGTCAACGAACTGAACCAAATCACTTCATTAACTGATTCGTGCATTTCTCAGTACAGTTCAGGAGATCCGTACTGAAACTTTTGCGTTCTGTCACGCCCGTGAATCACAATCACTGCCCAGAATGAATCATTCTGCCATTTACCCTTGCAGGGGGTATGCCACAGGGAATGGTATCAGTTTCTCCAAACTAACAAGATTCACGAGTCAAGCCACATGAAAACAAACTCACGCACTCACACACACATGCCTGTCACCCCAGTCACCCTCATCTCAACAGACACACAGAGCAATGAAACTACGGGCAAAGGAGACAGGAGAAGAACGAGGAGTAGCAGGGAAAACAAAAGAGATTGTATTATATATGTGTGTATCACAATATCTTTTATTTGTTAAGTTACTTGATTTTTTTACATTTGTTTTCTTTTTCTTTTTATATTGTTAATACAGGCCACACAGAGGTTTAAATCTGTATGTTGGCATTTCTTGTTCTTAATTTAATATCTGATTTCCCACTAAACATCAATAAGACCTATTTGTTTCATTTTGATGGCATTTAACTTAATATTTCATTAATATAAAATGTACACTATTCATAATAGTTTGTTTCTCATTTTGCTTTTTATTTTTCCCACTTTTCCCACTTACATTTATTGTTGTTTTAATTTGAGTCCAAAAAAGCTAATCTAAAAACAGAGATTACATTTATTTTTCTTTCACTTGCTGGAAATGCATGCTCATTCACATCCGAATTCATACGCAGTGACAGACAGAAACAGAGCCAACACTTCCCTCACAGTTATTAGTTGCTGAGTCACTCACTCCCTGTTCTCAATGGATCAGTACATTTCATTCCTGGTCTTCCTGAGATTGGCGACTCTCCTGGACACATCTAGTACAGCACTGATTCGTGATTCGAGTGAACTGTGATTCGAGTGTACTGCTAAGTAGCAGGTGACCAAATCACTCAGCGCGAGCCAAGTCACTCACTGTACTGCATGAATCAGTTCATGTCTCCCTCTCACTGTCTCTGAGTCAAGATTCACAGACCTACTGAAATGCTGTGCTGCTGCTGTACTGACAAATCAGTACGAATCCCTGATTTGTTCAGAGTGAATGTGACCCAGCCAGCGAACTGTGTACTGCGTGAATGAGTGAAGCCTGATTCGTGCAGTACACAAATCTTAATGAGAGTGGTGTGGTGTCACTGACTTTCACAGTACACCAAGAACTGAGATGGATTGACAGATGTGATTTGGGATCGATAATGCAGTAATTTATGTAATGGACTTTTTTTCTTAGGAAATCTGGAATTATATCTTTGTCAGAAGGGATAGATTTTTTATCCAGAAGTTGTATTTAGTGATGTATTTTTGCTTCTGTCCAACGAGTAATGCATCACGGACGAAATTATTGAATTCCGGTGTGGATTTGAAATATGGCAACAGAGCTCTGTGACTGCCAGCGGATGGGTCCTCTCTTTTGCAGTGAAGTACTGTGCTGCTTTGTTCACGGCCCAAATGAAGGAGGCAGAGGCAGAGGCAGAGGCAGTGGTATATTTTTATCCAAAAGTTTTATTTTGTGATGTGTTTTTTTTTTTTTTTTTTTTGATCTGAGCTGACTTCTGGTGGCTAGAACTTCAAACTAAGGTAAGGAGAGAGCCTGAAAAGTGACATCCTTAGAGGCTCAAGCGCCTTGTTTGTGATGCAACAGGCAAGCTAGCTAACCGAGGCTAGCTAACACGAGCTAGCTGCCCGGCTAAGTGACGTAAGCAATACATTTGACTCAAATGTGTTTCATCTCTTTTAAATATTACACATATAATATCCTTAATGATCAATATTGCATAGTGTTTTAACAGCAGCGAGTAAAAATAGTTGCTTTTAGGTTCAAAAGCAAAGAATATAGATCATATTTTTATTTTTGAGTTTTGGTGTTAATACCATGACTGGTGAGTTTTTAATCAAGATAAGCATACCATCAGAATCTCATATTGTTCCAAGCCTAGCATCCATTATTATACGTTTTGTGCAGGTCTGCTCTTTATACAGTAACATCACCATTTAAATGTGAATTTCTCAATTGTGAAAATGTAACTCTTTCCTATGTCTCTGTAATGTAGATTTGAAACTATTTGTTTTCTGTTCTTATTTAATTAGGTTGAATTAGAAATAAAAGTGCAATTATAGGGCAAGATAAAATGGCATCAAACTGTATGCTTTATTAAAAAACACCAAGGAAATTATCATTGATTAAAAAAAAATCACACCAATTTGCACTAGGCTGGGTTTAGGGAACTAATATACAATAAAATATTCAGTCCAGGAGTTTGACACTCTGCTCAAACAGCAAAAACAGCTGAGGAAAATATGGAGTCAGCCAGGATCTCCACCTTGCCCCTCCTCTGGAGATGAAAAGGCTGATTACCTTCACCTCTCAAGGGTGTAAGCCACATGGTTGACAACATCATTGGAAAATAGACTACTGAGCTCCTTTGGGCCCTATAACAGCTCACATTTAACATGGGGGGAAGCAAATCACACTCAAACGAAGTTGGTACTTCAACCATACTCTTGTATCACTGAGTGTATTACCAGGGAAGGAAACCAAAAGATGGTCTTACTGGTGAAAAAAGGCTTTTGAGAACAAGGCAAATAGTGCATTCAATTAACTGCTCGAGAATTTAGCAACTCTTGTAGCAGCTCTGAAGCAATCCAATACATTGGATAATTTTCTAACAAAAAGAATTGTGAAAGCTGCAAGAAAAAAACAAAACAATTTTGCTCAGTTCTAAACACAATAGTTACAGATCAGCCTGCAAGAGAGAACATAAACAAGCTGAAGCTATAACAGTGTTTTAAACCAAACCATTAATTGTTATTTATGTCCTCTACATAGTTTCAGTCACAAGTTTAGGGTGCTGCTGGAAAAAGATGGCAATTCAGAAATGATCCCAGTAATCCTTTGATGAATAAGCTGGAAGCCTCTGTGTGACCTCTGTGTTCGTCAACAGAAACCACAATTTAGGGGCTGCCTGAACTCTATTTCAGAGGTTATTGAATTAACTTAAAATTACTTACAATGCTATTAAAATGCTGAGATCTTTTGTTGTGGCTGTAAATTAATTGAAAACCTCAGCGATTTGAAATATTCTGATACGCTGTCAGGGGGGGAAAAAAATCAACAGAACGGCAGAAGTGGGGCTTTCTCAATGCTTTTTGGCTTGGCCTATGCTTGTCTTGAATGATGAGAAAAAGAAATTGACTTTAACTGGAAACATATGGTATTTCACTGGAGAGGAAGCCTTCGTAAGAGGATCATGGCTGTGTAATAAAAGGACACAGGAAGAGGGCACGTGTGGCGGTTTGGGTGGATGTAGAGTTTTTCTAAGGCGAGACAGAGCCAAAAGTATTTTTTTTTTCTTTCAAAAAGCTGTAGTGGCTTACTCAAACTCCCTTGATCAGGGCAGAGCACTTCAATATAGACAGATAAATGAGAAGACAGACATAGAGTCATCAAAAGTCATATGGAGGCCAAAGGGAGGTTCTCACAGTTTAAGATTCAACATTTGTAATCCACGGATTTTACTCATTTTCTGTAGTCAACAGGCAAGATGTGGGGAACAACCATAAAAAGGTCACTAGTTCATCACGAGGCCAACACAGAGACACGCTTACAAACAACCACGTGTTCCCAAACATGCAACTAATAGCAATTTGATGTGACTAATTAAAACATGGATGTTAAAAAACTAATTAAAACATATTATTCTGATTTAGTTAAATTCTTTTTCTTTTTAGTCACTCTGCATATTACTTGCTACAAAAGAAAACTCGCATATAGGATGCTTAGTTTGCACGGACCTCACTTTTAAATCCTCCGTATGAAATAGAGAGTACTTAGTTTTCAGATGTTCCCACATAGTACGGCGCAGACACAACTTCACCATATGCACATGATTAACTGATGCATTAAAGGCAACTTATCATCGCTTTACATTAGCTTTCAGTTACGTTTAGGCTTGCAGTTGGGGATTGTTCTTTTGATATATCTGAACAAAATGAAGAAATATGTAAAAAAGAAAAGAAAAGTGTAAAGGACAGTGCAATGCCATTACAATTGGAATACCAAACTTTGTGATTTTTGTATAATATAATGTTCACCCAAAGAAAAAGCAGTGGTAGTCATAGATAGGATTCCAGGTCCAATCTGACTTTTTATTTGCAGAGTTATCAGGTAAGGGAGAGAAAATCTGAGAAGAATCTGCACTCTGTTGCAAACCAGGTAATGGCTGTAATTTGCCACACAGCCAAATAGCCTACATAACACCCAAAAACGTTAGTAAAAACACATAAAACATATCAGGCAGCATTCAGCAAGAGAGACGTTAGAACACTAATACACACCCAGCCAGGCTCTAGAACTCTCGCTTTCATTTGGCTCAGACACAAAGAAAAAAAAATCTGTTTCAGCTGAAGCATAGCCGTTAAGATAAACAACAGCATTATATAATTTAGGGAGATCTACAAACATCAGTAGACATTTTTTTTTAAATAAAATAACACTGTCAATGGAAAAAAAAATCTTAGGCTACCTGATAAATTTTACCTGATAAAACCTATAAAAAATAATATGAATTTTTTCCACTAAATACCAAAATATTACTTTTGAACATTTTTTAAAATATTCAGTCCATCAGATGTGTTACGATCCATATATGGTACTCACTTCCTGTTTTTAAGAAGCACGTCTACAAAGACTACAGCTATCAGGAAGTGCTTTTATAATTACGTGCATAATTTTTATGTTCTTTAAAAAAATATGGAATGTCTAATTGTGTTTCATGTATCAACAGGGTTTTATTGCTTCAGCTTGGAAAGCTGTTCAAACGTCTTTTTACATTTTTTCCCTTTAGTGCACTTAAGTGTTGTAAACATTTTAAACTGTGGGAATCAGACTACGCAAAATCTCCTCTTTAGTGAGCGTGTCATCCTTTTAGCCAAGAACCAACAGGATTCCCTGAGCCTATTTGGTCTCCTTTCCCCAAATTACACAGATATGTTGAGAAAAAAACTGAAAACAGAATAAAATACAGTATATCAACATAAACAATAATATGGAATAAAACAAAAGTAATTTGGAAATCATACAGCGAGTCGGCTGCGAGAGTGTCAAAACCAAAAAATGTGTACTAAACCTGACCAAACAATTACAAAAAATAAAACGTAAAAAACAGACTTATACAAATACAGTATTGTATGGAAATCAAATTTCACAATTTCAAATTTTGGATTTGAAATAGTGACCTCATTTTATTTAATTTTATGTGACCTTTTTATATAGGTCATTTTCAAAATAGACATACGTAACAATACCACGTAGAAGTCTTTGATGTTGGTCGTGGCTCTATGTTATTCTAGACACCTGGAGGAATGTGTTGTTCTGTGTTACCTTGGAAATCAGCATTGGGACGCTACACCCATGAGGTTACACCCAATGGAACAGTGTTCTAATAGTTAGTCGGAAAACCAGTAGGATTAGCTTATTGTTGTAAATAGGGCTACTGATTTGACATTATAAAACCAGCAGAAGTGCAAATAAACAGTATAGTGGTGCAGCTTACCACAATTTTTGTTTTACTTATGTGGCACCTATCTTGAATTTAAGCGTGGTAAAACATTGATGTGAGTCTAAATGAATAGCTTGGTGGCCTTTTCGGTTGATTTCCTGCTGGTAAGTTGAAAATTCGAGTTCAAATGGAACACAGCACCTGCCTGCTGTAATTTATACATATAGAATTATGTACATATCTTTACAATAAGGCTTGCAAACACGCAAACAGACATTTTTTGTTGGATATTTACTTGTTTTTCAGCCTGACTTGCGGGTATTTTAAATAATAAACTTTAAAAAGGCTTTCCTTTTGCACATGAGTTTAATGTATTTAAAATAGTTTTAAATAGTTTTAAAAAATAACTTGAAATGAGCACAACAAATGGTCAGACCATGCAACCTTTGGGAACAAATACATATACAGTTGAGACCAGATATTTTAAAACATTGCATAAAAAACATAACTTTTTCTTACGGTCTGACATTAAATTAGACTAACTTGTTGCTTTTTTTGAAAAGTCAGTTAGGATAAAAAAAAACGTATTCATATAAAATAAAACCTTTGCTATTGACTAAATCCCAGAATAAGAAACATTTTCAGTGTACTAAGTTTACATATTCTAAAATTACTACAAACTGTTTGAAACATCCAGATGCTGATTTCCTGGCATTGTAAGATTGTGACATTTGAATTATTTGGAGGCACATCTATGGATGATATGTAGAGCAAACTTTGAGTCTGATTAATACTATAGGTACAACCTCCAGATACCTGAAGGTGTCACATTCATCTGTTCAAACAGCTGTATGCTGATTTAAAGACCGGGGGAATTTCCATCCACCATAGACATGGGATAGTGTTCTGTACCCCATATATGAAAGTATTTTGGTGCCAAATGTGCACACCAACCACAGAATTAGAAAATTAACATGAGCCAGAATTAGAGAGCCCTGTACTGAAAATAAGCTTAAAAGGCCAGTCAGAAAAGAAGAATCCATTACTCCAAAAGCAATATAAAAAGCCACATTTCAGTTTGCAAACACAGTCATGGACAGAGACCTTACTATTTAGAGACACGTCATGTAGTTGATGACACCACAGTTGAAGTGTTTGGCCACAATAGCTTTAGTGTTATCTAAATATTTATCTTTATCCTTACATCCAGAGCAAAAAGGGAATGTCTACTATCCTTAAAACACCATCTAAACTGAGAAGAACGGGGATGGCAGCATAGCTGTATGGGGGTTTTTGCGGCAAGAGGGACAGGAGATTCAGATTGTGATATACAAACGCTGTTAACAACTGCAAATAGTATCCTGACACTTTACATGCATAAACAGAAAATCTTTGATAACAACCAATACCTGGAGTCTTTCTCGGGCTTTTAACTTGCTGGGGTCTGGTTTGGATGCACTCTGCACTGGGGCATATGTCTCTGCTTTAATCACAACAACAATCTTTTACAGATTGCCCATAATTAGAAAAGCTCCGCTCCAAACCAGCTCCATGTTAAGAGCATGATTGCAGCCAAATTGAGCAGTAATTTATATGATGTGGATGCAGATTGTGTGTGAGGGGAGAGGTCTGATGGTTTTATACCACTTTTATCAGCCTTTCTTAAGCTGTCTCCCTAAAACTGAGCACACAGACCTTTAGAAAGAGCCTGCATTACATCATGATAAAATAGAGATAAGCTTTTATTTTTTTTAAAAAAGGCTGATTTCTGTTGTAAATAACCCCACGAAAAACATCACGGATGCTAATAAAATCACTTGCCCTGCTATTACATAAAACCCTCAAATTCACCTGGCTGCCTTGGTGTGAAAAACAGATGCGCTCATTATTATTCCACAAAGCTCATCAATGCCCCGTTCTTCAGAGGTCCAATAAACACTGGTCTGAAAAGAAACCACCACCACACTCACCTCTGTTCGACTAGAGATTTCATGAGAATAAAGCTTACAATAACGGCTTAATAAACAGAGAGAGAATAAGAAAATTGAGTAATCACACATTAGATAACATACATTATTGAAAATCACAAAGTCATAATAGAAACAGCATCCTATCAAACTAATACACAAACTAGAAAAAAACATTGTGCAGACGGTAAGCTGTATCAACTGTGAGAGAATGTCTCTTTCCGTCACATAATTACTTCTGCCAGTCCAGGATGATTTTATAATTCCAAAATCCTGACACTTCACAAAGACCTTATAATTGCATGAGGATGACCCTTCACACTTCAAACATCCATTCATTATTTTTTTTTCCAAGGGGCCTGTCCTGAAGCAAATCTCCTTTTTCTAAAAGGCCACCTCATGAGAACATGTGAAATTTTACATGAAAACATGAAAATTGTCTCATTGAGATCGCTGCTATTCTGCTGTACTTGTTGTAGTGCAGCTCCCACAGACATCTTCTAGAGCAAAATCTGAAAATAACAACATATTTCAACAACGATATGAAAGCAGAACAACAAAAGATCTTACAGCCAGCAGAAAAGAAAATATTGTACGTGTCATCTGTTTGGACTGGATACCGATGTGTGTCCTGGGGGACTCACAGACCACTTTTCTTCACTTCTCTGTATTAGTCTCTACTCTCCATTTATTAATCATGTTTGATTGCTACTGCCGTTAATTTGCGCTCAGTCTGAATTTTTTTTCTTCCATGGAATATACATCTGGCCCACCTCTGTCTTACTGTTATAAAACAGTTATTTAAGGGGCTACTGGTGTCACTAACTTTGTGTACTTTCTCCATTTTCTTACCCATATAAAGTATTTTAGGGTCAAGCTGTCTTTTTACGCAGCTTTGACATTGACAGAGCTACGGCAGCCATTAACAGTGGATAGACCGTTTTTCTCACACAAAGACAGTAATCCTGGCACAGTGCGTCTGCTTAACTGTGGCCCGTTCCTAGAAAGAGCCATTGGCAGAACTACTGATGCCATTCCTTGTGTACTCTTGTTGTTCTCTGCCACAGAAGGGACTCTAGGCTCAGTGAGTCTGTGTTCAGCTGCACCCCATTTATGGACAAAAAGTTTTTTGATTTGAACTGCACCTGTTTGTTTTACCTATTAGACCTACGTAAGTATGGTGATTAAAAAAAAAGGGTTGCCGGGCTACGTGCCAATTGTGTTGTTTTTCTTTTGTTTTAGAGCACAATGATTAGAAATAAAAAAGAAAATACTTCATACTTTTGGGGTTTGGAAACTTAACATTCAGAAAGAGTGCCCATACCTCCATTGCCAGTGACGAAAAAACTGCAAACATATAAAAAGGTTTATCTTAAAATCAGCAACTGCTTGAGATTGAAAGATGCAACACAATAAAATTGACCAACCACTGCAGTCTGAATCGCTGTGGCATACACTAGTTTGACTGGGCTGCTTTTGTTCGATCATCTTGCAGAAACAATATCTAAGATAGAAGAATTTTTGATTTGTGTGGCAACAAAATACTTGAAACTTAGCATTCACATGGTGCCAGCAGACTATTTCACTTGATTACACAACAGTGAGCCATAAATCTAGAGTATTTTTTAATGTGGGAAGCAGAAAAATACAATTAAAATCCCAGATTTGATGTGATCTCAACATACTTACTGTGTTAGATGTAATTTTAAGATGAACTATTACAGCCCAAGAGTCACACAATGTACTTTTGATCAATAGGTACCAATTTCAGTGACTTCTCAGGATATCTGCCCTACTTAATTGTCATGTTCTCTTGTCTTTCCAATTTTGAAGAGCGGCCAAGAGAAACTGACCTTTGTGTCATGGCAAGTTTATGCTACAAGTAAACATGAAGTCCTGAATTATTAATCAAAAGTTAACTAGGCAGGCAGATGAATTAACAAAAGTAAAGTTTGAATTAGAAAAATTGGTTTAGTTTATGATCTCTTTGTGTGGTTTCATATAAGTGCATGAACTCTTCTATAACTCATTCCCATAAAATGGCAGACTAGAAGCTTGACTGGCAACAATTTGTTTTTCCCCTTTTATGGCCGTTGGAAGGATTTTGTCATTTTGTTTGGGCACAATAAAAACTGATTTTAACTGGTGCCAGTGTAGAACAGGTTTTCCAAACTGCGAGATTTTATCAAGCTGGTAGTGATATGAATAACAACTGCAGTATTCTGTTGCATCTTTAACCAGACCTGTAAACCAGCCTCTCTCTGTGAGGTCCGGTATTAATTTCTCTTTCACTGGTGTTGTATTTTACTACGTAGAGATATTACTTCAATATGTCAGTAATAAGTAATACCATCTCATAGTTTTCTGCTCTCTGCTGAGTTATTTGCATCTGTTCGAATCCATTTGGTTCGGTTTTAACAAATTACATTTTAAAGGTGCATTGTGCAAGTCCAGACGTCTGCAAAAATCCTGGAACTTGGGCTATGCTCCTTTAATATGGACAGATTCCCAAGAAGAACTGCTTCTATTCACATAAAATCTAGGACAAAAAGCTACTGACCATGCTGACTTACATAAGTGATATTATGGTTGAAAAGTGAAATGACGGACACATAAAACTGTCTACATCTATGTTTAAATGTGAGTGAAAGGTGGCTGGCATGGTTAAGACCTGAATTTCAAAGTGTTTATTAAACATTTAGTAATAGTTTGCAAAGAAAATTCAACTCCCAAAATGTTCCCTGTGCTAAATAAGGACAAGGACTGGTATGCCTTGAATAGCCAAAACAGGATGTCCACAGTCATCTCGTATTTGGAGGGAAGATACAGCTGAAGCTGTGAAGCGAGAAGCTGTAAAGCAGACCTTCAACGCCATTTAATGTCACCAAAGTGAGCTGTGCTCAGATCAAGTAGCTCAATTTAAAAAAAGTCTACCCAAAATACAAACAAAATTAATGAACGCCCTTAAATATTTTTTTTTAATAATATTACACATTTATAGTAATTTATTTAAAATAAAACTTAACCAATTTTCTGAGCATGCAGTCCTTCACAAAGTAAACTCTAGTCCTATCTTTGAAATTAATCTGTCTGTTTGACTCATCGGATAAAAGACTCCGCTGTCATCACTTGACAAATTTAGCTTCTGCGGTAATAACCCTTTACGGACACTAATGTCACTTGAATGTGGAAGCTTGAGAGATACCTTTCCTAAAGTAAATTTGGTTTTAACTTCGGTTTCATAAACTAAGAGCCAAGCGATCATAAACAGCTTTAAAATCTTTATTTTCCACACTCTATAAATTTCACCCTTCGGGTGTTAATGAACAAACAGAGCGCATTTTAAACGCGTGTCCCGAGTTTACTGTTTTCTCTCCAGGAGACAGCTTCAGTCATGTTCACTTAAGAAAATTGATAGCATTCACTGCCAAAACGGTGCCCTTGACAGACATTGGAATGATGGCAAGCGTTAAGTTTTATGTGATGTAGTTGACTCCAGCGTACCCATACTACAAGCTCTGATCAACTAGTAAACCCACATGGTGTCTGAACGCACTGCTGTAGGAATTTCAAATGCAGCCTGTGTTCATCTAGTGGGCTAAAGGTTCAATCTTTCAAAAAGATCACACACAAAAAAACAACAACTGAGAAATCTCAAGTTTATTCTGCTGACCACTTCGGCAGACTGACTGTTCTGGGTACACAAGAGGAGGATTGAGAAGAAAAACTGCGCCTAAAGACACATAAAATATGTTTGGAAGACGCTTAAAATCCCTGCAGAGAACCAAAAGCTTGGAGCTTAAAGATTTACTGCAGCCCTCTTATCTTTCATTACTGAGGAGTGTGACAGAGAGGCAAACAGATTCCACTTTCTGGATTTTTGTTCTGATCCCATTCCAGCTCTGTTAAACATTTGTGTTTCAGAGGATGTGTCAACTTCATTCTCAGAGCTTGCATTTGAAAAACAAAGAAAAAGAAGTAAAAAAAGAAGAAAAAAAAAAACGGTCTCTCAAATTAACTTCTTTAAAACCATCTTCCTCCTCTTCTGTTCTTAATAAAAGATCAGTTTCTTTTTGTTGTTTATTTTTTTTTATTTGCACAAAGCTATGCAACGTATGAAAGCCCCTGAATGAAAGCCAGCACAATGGCTTTACGAAACAAAGGCAGGAAGAGGAGATTGAGGGGAAAACAGAGGGAAAATGGCATCATCTCTAAACTTAATGAAACAGCATCCTTTCATTTTTTCAAGTAATTATAATAAAGATGGAAAAACATAATAAACGTCTCCCTGCCCCCACCTGCTAACAGTAATTATAATAGACTCAACAATAAATGGTAAAGCAGCACAGAGCTGCATCTTGGGAATTCTCAGGGGTCTGTGGATTAGCTTGAAAAGCCTGAATGATTAAAATACACTAATTAAAATTTTGTGTTCCTTGGTAACTCGTCTTCCAGGGCCCCCTCACGCAGGCAAAATGGGAATAAATGCGACAAAAGCAAATACTCTTTTGGACCGGAATAAATAAACAAGTCTAATCAACTCTGTGTTTTTACTGAGCGGGGCGACATAAAAAACTTCCTTGATGACCTTTCCTCACACTCAGACTTTACATCCACCAGGACAATAGCGAGAATATTTTGACTTTGTTGTTCTAATCAAGAAAGAATTCCCAGACATGCAAGACAGGTTCAATGTCCTATTAGCCTGCTGTTGATTAGGCAGTTCAGTCTCAGTTAGACTTATAATTGTTTTTATGATAAATGTTGACAACGCAGGTGAAAGGATATTATTTGAAGCTTTCCTGCGAAGAAACATACAAGCCTCTGTACTTTTTGCAGCGTCCTGTTGCCCAACTCTGCTGTTCTGCGTTCGAAACAAGGAACAGCAGCCGCACACTGAACAGCCCTGTGCACATTTCTGCTTTGAAGCTTATGAAACCTGCTGCAGATTTTGAAGTTTCTACACAATGTCTATTTGCCATAGGTGTGATGCACCAGGCGTGCGCAAGCTTGTTTTGAGTCAAAGGGAGGTATAGTTAAAAGATCAGACAGGGAGGGATCAAAAAAAACACCTGCGTTTTCCTTAACAATCAAATAGCTTAAAATCTCTCATCTAAAACAGGAGAAAAGAGAGGAGGTCAGAGTTTCTTGGTTTATGCAAGAAACAGCCTTCATATACAGCCTGCGCATCCTTTATAGACTCGGTGTTGCAAAAAACCTCAAACAGTTGTTTGAAGTCAACAGGGTAAAGCCGCAGGAATTAAAACAAAATCTTTACTTTAATTTTCATCGCACTAATGGGATTGTTCAGAGCTTGTAAGGGAGGATCTGCTAAGTTCCTACTAGTAATAGTAATAGTCCCCAGAGCAAGGCAAGGCTAACAGTTAGTCAAACAGGGGCCCTGGTTTTACGTCATAGCAAATTTTAAAAATCTAACAGAAAAATGTTTTTATCTGCCATAAAAATGCTATATTAGCACATATTATATGCGCTTTCACAAGAGAGTGATGCTAAGTATGTCGTCATTTTCTCAACCAAGCAGCATCTCTGTAATTGCTCTAAAGTTACTTAGCAGCAAGGATGGGCAATTATTGTTTATTGTTATTGGGAAAGAAAATCTAAGATGATGGATAATTATTAAACATGAAAACAATAAATTGTTTAGATTGCTACTTCCATCAAAATATGAACACGTTTAAAAATATGATTGAATGCAATAGCTATGTGCTGTTTAGCAGGACAGCAGTGCTAGTAAATGTGACTGGGTTAGTGATGCCTTATCATGGGTAAGTTTAGGTGTTAGAGCAGTACTTCTGAGAGTGGGGTTCTGACTGTATATATTGACCATTAAAGTTATTTTAACCCTCTTTTCTTGGTAAGGTAGGGCAAGTTCATTTGTATAGCACATTCAGTAACAAGATAATTCAAGGTGCTGTACATGAACAGAACATAAGAAAAGAAAACATTAAGGCCGCTTAAGGATTTTTAGCCCGATTTTTGCCCCGATCTTCCCCTTCTGAAAGATGCTGACTATCGGCATGTCTGTTAAGATAATTGTATTAGTGCAGCAAATGTAGCCCCCCAGTCACGCTGTCTCCATTCCTTTAACCAACGCCTTGTCTTTTTGTTATGTTTTTTTCTCTTTTAAAATCAGTCCACAACCTTTGGCCGTTATTCTTAATAGTCATCCATGTTTATTTACTCTGAACAACTCATGTTTGATTTTCCTGTCTGATTTCTGAATGATCCTGAGTGAAATCTGTTCCTTTGTTGAGCTAGCTAGGACACCAAACACTGTACAAGTAAACCTATTTTATCTAGAAAATTTTATTGTTAGGTGTGGTGTCTCTCTGGCTTTGAAAATCGGCCAACTATTTTAAAATCCTACCGTGTGAACCAGCCTTAACAGAGGAATGTACATTACAGTGGAAAGTTAGCAGCAAATCAAGATATAAGACAACTTGGACTACAAACTTCAACATAAACATTCAAAGGCAACTCTAAACAGGGTTTCAGCACTTTTACAGCCTTCTGGAATGGAGCATCGGATGGAGCATAAAAACTGAATGCTGCTTCTCCATGCTTTGTTCTGGTTGAGGATGCTGATTAGACTTGAGCCAGAAGACCTGAGTAGTCTAGAGGGTTGATACTCTGACAAGTCTATAATGCATTTTGGTGCTAGGCAGTTGGCAGACTTTGCCAGTTGTAAAATCCACTTGTTCAGCTAATTGCGAGTCATCAGGATAATAATAAAAAAAAAAAAAACGATAACACCAGGAAACAAATAGGAAAGTACCAACTTTGATGACGTTACACGAATGACAGCCTGTGGCAAAATCCAAAAGTCCAAAACAGGAACAAAGTTAACAGCAGAGTCTTCTGGAAGATTAGATGTTTATCAATGTAGTAATACAGTTTTTATCCAATGGATATGAACCCAGATATGATTTCAAACGTGAATCGAATCGACTACGTGCTCACCAACGGTACCGATGTCTACCTAGCCTGGCCAGCCAGACTGCCTTACGTGGTATACATGGTATATCAGTCTGGCAAGGAGCTGGTAGAGCCTGATTTCAAAGTGTCATCATTAACATGTTAGAACCAATCAGATAACTACAGATGTGATGCAAAAAACTCCAAGCGACATGCTCTGTTTTTGTTATTTGTAGTCTGTGAAACATGCCACGCCATCCAGCAAACTCTCCAGTGAACAATTTTTGCTGCTTTTGTCTAAAAAATCTGATGATGAATGGCATACTCACGTGTACTTTCTTGATTTTCTAAGGCACCAAGCAACAAAAATCTCCGTATGCATGTTGACTGTTATGGTTACAGAAAAGTGATGCTGCATTATGGATAATTCTGCCGCTGAGAGTGACACATCGTAAAGTCCCGCCTCCTGCGCTGTGATTGGTCCGGTCTGTTTTAGACCGGAGAGTATGGAGCCTTAGCAGACTGATTAATGGAACCATGTAAGTCAGTCTGGCTGGCCAGGCTAATGTCTACCATGGCCCAATGCAGGTAAGAACTACTATCCTGCAACTTTTAATGAATCCAACCAGTTGGCTGAATTTCTTCCTCAGCAAGTTCTCGACTTCTGCAGAAGTCTGATCATGAGCCAATTATTTCAATCGGGTGTGCTGGACCAGGGATTCACCAGAGAGTTTCAGGACTGCAGCTCTTGTGGACTGGGGTTGGGCATCCTCAGCTTAATTCATACCTCTCAATCCACTTGGCTGTAAAGTGTGACATAAATTTTGTGACATACATTTTCTCATCTCTACTTGGCCACTAGGGTCCACTAGGATGTCCGCATGAGAGAGTCTTCTGGTCATACTTACTGTGACCGACAGCGAGAATACTCCCATACAAAGGATACCGCCAAACACTTTTCCAGTGATCCTGTCTAGACAACAAAGGGTTTGGTGGGTTTGGTTGCCTTTACTATGTTAGGGCGGATTTGCTAAACAGTAGGCATTCCAAAAAAGTTAAAAAACAAAACAACTGGACTTGTTTCCGATGTTTGAAGATGTTTCGCTTCCCATCCATAAAGCCTTCTCAATTCAAAATCTCTGGAGTAGTGTGGAGTTCCAAGCTTTATAGTATTGCCCAACAAAGGTCTTATAATGGCTTAGAAAATAATTTAACCAAAACAGGTCCACCCCTTAGTAATTGGGAGTCTTTAAGGTCATTGTTGACCTGCAAATTAAACCGAAACAGGTCTACGTCTCTGCGATGGGGAGTCGTTAGGGTTGTTATTGACCTGATGTTTTGATCACCCGTATGGGAGTGATGATTGGCCGGAATCAATCCTATAGCTGTATTGTAGGTTTTTGAGAGTTGAAACCTAAGTCCTCCTCCTCTTTTTAAGGTTGTTTTTTTCTCTCTTAACGTAGATGGCTTCCTTCACACCCCTTTCAAACCATCTGTCTTCTTTGTCCAAAATGTGAACATTTTGGTCCTCAAAAGAGTGTCCTTTGTCCTTAAGGTGTAGGTGGACAGCAGAGTCTTGAGGAGGTAGCTCTCCTGTGTTGAGCCATGCATCTGTGGAGAGGTTGTTTGGATTCTCCAATATAAAGATCAGAACATTCCTCACTGCACTGAACTGCATACACCACTCCACTCATCTTAGGTTTGGGGGTTTTGTCCTTGGGATGCACCAGCCTCTCTCTGAGGGTCCTGCTTGGTTTGCAATGTACTGGGATTTTGTGTTTGGAGAAAATCCTCTTGAGTTTTTCAGAGACTCCAGCTTCAGCTTTGAAGTGTTACTGTTCTTTGTGCTTCCCTTCTGTTTTAGTAGGGACATGCTGGGCCCGGTGTTGTAAGGTTCTGATGACAGAAAGTTTGTGCTCCAGTGGGTGGTGTGAGTCAAAAAGAAGATATTGGTCTGTGTGAATGGGTTTCCTATACGTACACTTCAATATTTCGGTTAAATTTGCATGTTATCTAAGCCATTACAAGGCCTTTGTTGGGCAATACTATAAAGTTTGGAACTCCACACTACTCCAGACATTTTGAACTGAGAAAGCTTTTGGGATAGAAAGTCTTCAAACTTCGGAAAAAAAGTCCAGTTGTTTTGTTTTTTAACTTTTTTGGAATGACCATGACCTGGATGACTGAGAATCTTCACCAGTAAACAGTAGGCAGTATAGTGGAAAATTTCCCCAGTTGCACTTCGTTCAGGTAAAGGAAAGCTGCCAAGTGGGCAGTTGTTAGTTGAAGAAAACGGCAAGGTAGACTACAAACAGAAGATGAAAAACAACAATAATTCTAAATATTTTGTGGAAATCTGCTGTTTTACACATTTGGAAAATGTGCAGTGTCTCTCAGGTAGCAGGGGGATACTGTCGTAAGAAATCTCTTTTTTTTTTTAAATGTAATAAATTTCATCTTTTAAGGAGACAGAGTACAAACCACCACGTTATTGGCCCAAATGAGGCTACATTAAATAATGAATATCTCTGAGTGGAATGCTGCAATGAACACAAATAAGGTACAAAATATAACCACGGCAGAAAAGTCCTGATGGACACAGAGAGGTCTGTTTGGAGCTATTTCTAATAAGTTCCCAAAAACTCACTTTTAAAACTAATTAGAACATTAAAATTAAAAATAAAAACATGACAAGAAAATGTGGAGACACTTGAAATGAAAAATTTATTTTGACTCTTTAAAAAAAAAAAAACACTTAAAAAAGGTGAGATCAGAGTATGAATAGCAGTTTTCTCCCTCCATTTCCATAGTAAAAACATGTGAAGCGCTGCCTCTAACAATTTCAGCAGTTTAGGACCCTGGCTGGTCTCTGGGAATTGGCCCCTTTCTGCCAGGGAATCAAAGGAGAGCCTCACTTCAAATGCTCTGTAATACCTGCCGGTATTACCGAAGAGGCTAAAAAGATCTAAAAAGCCTGCTTACAAATTTAATTACCTTTGCAGTTAACCACAGCTTAGCAGCCAATGACCTGATATTTCCACAGACGACCAGCCTAAGGAGGCGGGGGGGGTACGGATTGGAGACGGACGCGCCAAGGGGGCCACAGAGACCGCCACGCGTGGCAGTCCAGTCCGTCTCAGACCTAGCCAGTGGGCATACTCACTGCCAGCTGAAGCAACAACAGCACACATGTGGCCCTATCTTCTGCCGGAGTGCAAATTAGATACAGTTGATTAAAATATTGAGTCATTTCACAGTCACTGTTGGAGGAATGAAAGAAGAGCAAGTGCTGAAAATGTGTTGCGGTACACTTGTGTGGGGAGCATGTTTGTATGTTTAAGGCAGAAAGTGAGACGAAAGAAAGGGAGCTCTGTTAAATTTCGACAATAAACCCTTTCTCATTTATATAGATTCACTTTGACAACCATGCCCTTTCCCAAAGGACAACTTTGAGTTACATCTTCTTGCAGCAGCACAGAATTTCCCCGTTATCACTCAGCAGTCCAGTTCAATGAGTCAAAGCAGGATGCAGGGTTGTATATATACGTTCCACGGCTGTTCTCGAGGTTTTCACCACGCCGGAAAAATGGCGAATACGACTTGTGTTATAAAAACTTCTGCCTCGCTGCAATATAACAAAAGAAAATTAACACTTTGGGGTTGCCCTGGTTACCTAATTGCATCACAACACTGCACACAGGAGCCAAAGTAACTGAATTTTGATGAAAAGGCGGTGATAATTTACGGCATTGAGAAATTAGTTGCCTTGGCGACGCGTTAATTACATCTCAAATTAACAATGCAAGTGTAGTGAAATTAAATATAAATCATATTTTCTGCATAAATTACAGGGGTTGATTAGAGCGGGCGCCAGGAGAGAAAGGTTGAGATTCCAAGGGCCTGTCACATCCCCCTCCCTCCCTCCTTCTCTCCCTCCCTCTATCTGTCTTTTTCCCTCTCCCTCTGTCTCTTCTCCCTCCTCCCAGTCCTCGATGCCACCCCCATCATCCTGACTGGTTCCCTTAAAGACAGGGACTGGATTAGTTTAGCTGGCTCACCACATTAATGGATTTTCATGTTAAAGTCTTATCTGTCCACAAACACTTTCTTTTTGTGAGAGTATGTGCTTATTTATTTATTTTCCCTGCACACAGATGCACACTTGGGACATGGTTTAAATTCCAGTTGATGCAAGTAACAAATGACATTTAAATCTGTTATCACAATATTTTACATTTTGGCAATTAGGAGGGCATCATTCCCAGAAAAAAAGGCTATTACATAGGTTTTGTTTCGAGTTTATGATTTATTCCATTTATTTATTATTTTGATTTGAGATATCTGGAGCATTATTAGTATTTTAAAACAAGTAAAGAATGAGTGAAAGACAAATTATTTGGATTTTAAGAGTCCAATTGTCTTGAAAGCGAACTCAGACTCATCTACTTTTTTTCTTGTGTGTTTATGTGAGTGATAAAAACAGGCTCCTTGCATGCAACGGTTTTCTGGTCTATTTCTTAGTTTTAACAGTTTCTTAAAACTAAAACAGTACATTCTTAAAATAGATAATTTATAAGATATTTACTTACAGGCTGGGCTAGGCGATATTAGCATCTATAATATTTTGCAGTATTTTCACACGTCATAATTTTTAGCAGAATATTCCTATATAACTAAGAACATATTACACAACATTTTTTAAATGGATTTGCATCCATTTTTAGCCATTTTAATACTTTCTTTGGGTACAATTGAGATTTATTACTTTGGATTTTATGTACATAACCGCATCAGACTGTTCAGCCAAACTCCCCCGAAAAACTGTATTTTAATTTAAAAGGTGAAAAATGACAACAACACCCAGATAGGTACAGTTTTGCAGCATAAAAGTTCATTTCTGATGACAAAGTAGGAGGAAGAAAATAAAACTGATGCACCAGAGCAAAAGCATAGAACAGCAACAAACACCTATAGGTGACACCACTCATCATCATGTTCTAATCTTTTCCTAAACCGATATCATCAAATCGTCCACACCAACTAACGAGAAAGTTAAAGATGAGCCTCCAGGTTGAAAAATTAACCCAACGCTCTTTTGTTCAAAACTTGCATTCTTTATCATTGCCAACAGGAGACAATTCAGCCATATGCAAAACTAATTTAGTTTGTTTAGTTTTTCTGCTCTTAGTTTTCATTCTTCTACTGGGCTATAGGTCCAAATACCTTGTGTCGTGTTTGTGACAAACTGTCCTGATGTAAACTTTGTGTACTTAAACAGAAAACACGATTAGGCCAGGAAATATTCTAGCTAATAGCTTGTTTTGACTGCTGGGATTAGTACATGTCAGAGCCCCAGAATAGTTTTAACGTCCAGGAATAAAGAATAGTAAATGAGTCTTGAAAAGAGGAATCTGCAAGCCTAATTTTTCACAGCAATAAGTCATTCTCTCAGGCAACAAACTTGTGCAATTAAATTAAAGATGAAATTGGAGTGAAACCAATGCAAGATATTCACAAAATATTCCTTGATTACAAAAAGGCTTCCTGTATATCCTGACATCGTTCTGTAAAATAAATAAATGAACACACATGTTGAAAATAAAATTTCTCGTGTACTATCCAGTTTATTAAAAATCGATGATAAAAATGTAACTAAAATGCTGTATTTTAGCAACTGCAATGCTTTTTCTTATTCAATGTCGTATTAAAAGTAAATAAAATGGGCAGCAAAGTGCAGTAATAAACATTAATGTAGTCAGTAATCTGTAATGTATTATATATCACACAAGCTCAGTCAAAAATAGGAAAACTTAAATAAAGATAAAACTAAAGATGGATGTACAGAATCTCTATTTTTGATGCCTCTGGATAGGAGTTGATTGAGTATTTGTTTCAGTGGGTGTTAAACTGCATATCAGCGGCATTTTTTTCAGGTCTTAAGAAGAAATAAGACAGAAGAGCGAAAGCAGAGACAGAAAGTGAGTCTCTCCTCCCCACAATTCCTCCTGTGGCCTAACTTCCCTTTAAGCATCACAAACAAGCCTCAGGAGTGATGTCAAGGAGGGCGGGGTGACGGCGGGGGGTGCTGAGCCGAGAGAGAAAGCTGAGCGCAAACACAACAGCAACAGGAACCAACTTGAGCCATCTAAATTATTCATTCACCAGATGGATACGTTTCCCCAGGATTTCACACTAAAACGCAGCCGTTCCGCTTTCCCCCCCCACCCCCCCACCCCCCGCGCTCTGCGCTGTCTACTGGGCGGAGGCCGCCACGAATCAAGATAACTATCACTTTATCTAAACCGTTTCATGTCTGATTCATATCAGCTCTGAAGAGTGGATGCCCCTCGACAGCGTGATCGCACGTTTGTTCTAAGTCCACAGGCACAAAGAAGGGGGAACATGTTCTCTTTCCTCTATCTTCAAAGATGTAGGCGCTGTTATGACCTTGTCAGAAGGATATTATACAAATCAGAGGGTCCTTGGAGAGGGACGTCATGTGTAACGCTGAATACACCTCAGCCACTTGATGTGTGCGTTTAGGCAGCCTAGAGTTTCTGGAACTAAGAAGAAACACTAAATTAAGCCAGAAATCGACAACAGTCTCTCTCGAATAGTTCATCCATTTAAACGGAATTGCATTTTTTTTCTTCGTATTTTATTAAATGTGTAACGTTCAAATTGCAACCCTACACCCACATTTTTTGAGTATGAAAACAATCTAATTGTGAAACCCTGGCACTAACCGTGATTGATGGGTGTTGATGGTTTAATACCATAGCCTGCCAATTGAAAAAAAATAAAATACACTCCCATGAGAAAAATGTCTAACATCTTTCACAATGCATGCCTTAAATTCAAAGAGATCGTATTTATGACGATTCCACGAAACTAACTGTGCTGAGCCCTAATACTAGGAGACAATTATCAGAGCCATAAAAAGATAATTAAATTGGACATTTAGTCAGCTTTGCCTTGTGACATCCTCAAAAAATATGAAAATGTTTATGGCGAGTCTCTTACCACTGCTATCAGCGGGTAGTCTGAAATACCTTCCAACTAATCCACCCTCACTATAATTACAGTGAGGCTTTAAATAACCCGCATTTGGTGGCAACAAACCCAGTTTTTAACACAAACCATTCTGCCTTATTTCACAGAAGTAACAAAAATAAAATCCTGAAGACTGTCCCTGGGTTCTCCTGTGCATAGTCATCCATTTGTGCCTAGAAGATGACAACATTTAAAAAGGACTTGACATCATTAACAGAATAAGTAGCCTTTCCAGTTGTCTGGGTGCAACCCTCGCCCCTTGGAAGAACTTCCAGTCCCTTCACACCGAGGAGGAAAGTGCTGAGGAGCAGGATGGGTGGAGCTTTAACGGCTCGGCAATGTCTACGCCAAAGACTGGTAGTCCTCCTAAGATTGTACAAGAAGCAGCACCACAACGCTGACCAGTTTGGGGATTTAGGAGCAATTTAAAGAGGAGATTCAGTACAAATATTTTCACAGTGTCAGCTACAGCTCCGTGTGAGGCGAAGCAGCCACAATGGATGCTCTACCAACACGATCGGATAAATTCGATCAAAATACCACATGTCAGCATGTGACACTGAAACCGGAGACGGTCAAATGACATTTATTTAAGTGGCACATCTTCAACCGTGGATAGATGTGGGAAGGAAAAGGTCAATAAAAACAAGTCAGGGACTGCACTATCAAGCTGTAAAGGATGCCACTGTCATCTGTCCTCATTTGTCTTTCTCCTTCCCTTCCTTTCCTTCCTGTTCCTCCTCTCACCTTTCAGCTTCCAGTCACTGAAAACGTGCTTAAAGTTTTACGAACACGGCAGGGTTGCATAGTATTAGAGACAGGCAGAGATTGGCTGGTGACATGTTTTGAACGGTTTTTAGCTTGATCAGCTCGCACTGTTAAATGGCCTTCTGTAAATTAACAAAATCAGGGAAGACACAAAGTTTCCTATATTCAGTATCAGTGGGGTGTTTAAAAAATAAGTCAGAGGAAGCGTAAAATGTCTTAGAAACAATTAAAAAATAATCTATTTTCTAAAGCAGCATGACTACTTTGATTCAGGGTGGTACTTCAGAAGGAAGGCTAAAAATATTATGTCAAAGTTACTCTGTTTTGTCATTTTAAGCTTCCCACTTATGCATGTCCTGGAATTGCTGGATTTAGAAATGCTGGCACCTTCAGGAATTCTTCAGGGGTGGGTAAACATTTTGCCACATGGGCCAAAATCATCAAGTCAAAAGTGCTTGAGGGCTACAAAGTTATAACCTTGCCTACAAGCTGAATTTTCTCGATATTTATGCTTTCACAAACACACGAGAATCCATGTTGTCCTGCTCCTGCCTCAACAGTTCAAGAACCGACCTAACTCGAGTTGGCCAATCACGCTTCAGTATTATGGTTTAAGGCGGGACATACAGCTCTGACGAAAGCAAGACATCTAAATAAGCATGCAAACACAGGTCATAATCCAAATAAGCACGCCTTGACCAGTGTTACTTGCTGTGGTTTCTCATGGTGCCTGCTGCTTACAATATTTTCATTTGATACCGTGATTGGCCAAAACCAGATTTTAGTAGGGAGGCACAAGGTGTCATTTAGCCCAATCAGCTCAGAAGGTTTGGCTTAATGTCCCTGTCTTCTCTGAACGGATTTGATGGAAGCAGGCCCAGATTGATAATTTGCAGAACATAGATGGCTACACATTATCAATCTGTCTTGCCAGATTAACAAAATGTTTTTTTATTATCAAATTTTCAAACAAGCAACATTTTAGTGAATCCATCCATCCATCCATTTTCCAAACCGCTTAATCCCTCATGGGGTCGCGGGGGGTGCTGGTGCCTATCTCTAGCGTTCACTGGGCGAGAGGCGGGGTACACCCTGGACAGGTCACCAGTCTGTCGCAGGGCAACACAGAGAGACAAACAGGACAAACAACCATTCACACCTAAGGACAATTTGAAGAAGCCAATTAACCTAACAGTCATGTTTTTGGACTGTGGGAGGAAGCCGGAGTACCAGGAGAGAACCCACGCATGCACAGGGAGAACATGCAAACTCCATGCAGAAAGACCCAGGGCTCATTTTAGTGAATCAAATCTGTAAATGAATGTAGATCCGAAACATAAAAGGGTTTTGTAGGTCTGTATTATTAAAAGAAGAGCACAGAGTTTCTTGTCTATTCTCAGGGGCTAGAATAGTATGTGAGCTATATCTAGCCAAATTTAATAAATCGATTCAATGCAGATGCTGACGCACCCAGGTGATTAGGCATGGTTCTACTTACTAGGAAATTAAAAAGAAAGTCAAAAGTATGTCTATTAAAAGATGAATAATTTGTGTTGTTCTTAACATTTTTGACAATTTAAATTTAAAAGAGCTCCCCACCTGAATCAACTGGCTATGCAAGGGGGCCAAATATGCCCCTTACATGCTTTGCATTATAGGCCCCATACAAAATCCATCCTGGGGCTATAAATGGCCCCCAGACCACACTTTGGACACTCCTGGTCTCGAGTCTATATTGAAATACAAAGAGTGACGCTAACTGCACAAACCGCTGGAACAAGATGCTAAAGATACTGTGAAACTGTCAACCCCACGATCGTTTTAATTGTTGCATTAAAACAATTATTATAATCCTACCAGTAGGTCAAATCTTCACAGGAGTGAAGATCTGAAATCGGCCGTAAAACTCTAATCAGTACATCCCTACCTGAAATCCTACGGTGACGTATATGAGGAGGATAATTGCAGATGTGGCACACCCTGCCATCACGCTGTATTAGAAGTATTACATCTGTGGTATTGTACCAGAAAATCTCATATTGAACTCTCTTTCACGTGTGGTAAGATTCTGCTAAAGGTCACGTTGCCTAGTCTGTAAAAAAAAAAAAAAAAAAAAAAGCAAGACCTTCCCTACAAGTTTAAATAAACCCTGCAGGATAAAGCTGGCTCTCCTGGGGGAACCAAAAGCTGATGGCTTTGAAACAGGAGGAAGGGTATTTTCAGCGGGGCTGCCCAGCATGAGAGATCCTGCATGTCTCACAGCTGAGCTTGTTTTATTGAAAGGTTGTTTGAAAGGCCCTGAACCCAAGACATCGGTGGTCATGTTTGTTTGGCTTAAAGAGAAGCTTTCACCAAGAAGAGCAGTGCGAGTAGTCAGGAGTAAATGAAGAGAAAATGAGACGGGTTAGTGCTCATGGTAACTCGGAAATGTACGCTGTTAAAATTAATAAAATGGCCTCAATACAGCTTCAATTACAACCTGCTACAAATGTGAAGAGCGCAAGCCGAGCGCGATCAGCGCCGTGCAAATAAGTGCCAAAACCAGTGCTGTTATCAGGTAATGGAGTGAGTGGAAGAGAGAGGGCCTTTTGTGAACTTGACACTCCCATTAAACCCATACTGGAAAGTGCAGTATTTGATCAGGAGATGGGAATTGAGCAAAAATGAACTGAAACCAGATCCCACATGACTTATTTTCCTGTTGGCTCTCAGCTTTGGGTGTCACTCAGACTTAATAAAGCTTTCAGATTTTCATTTTATCACAGAAAATAGACTGGGCAAAAATAAAATCACTCGGTTTTGCCCTAATGGAGCAAAGTAATGGCGGGGTGAAACTGACACAACACATTTTGTCCATAGTAATACCATCAAAATGAAAGCATATTCACTTCTGGACTTTTCCAGGAATCAATTCAAACTGAATATTGGCCTTTTCCACTGACTTTATTTCATAATGGTTCCAACAAATACTGCACTCTGGCAATAGGCTGTCACCTCGGGTGATACCAACACAGCTATTTCACCCTATAGAGTTACAGTCTTCTCTAACCCACACTGAACCTCCTCCACCAACCAATAACTCTTATTTTATTTCCGCACTTTATACATTAGGGGTACATTACACCCATTCCATCAGATAGGATAAGTCCACTTTTACACCCAGGTGTTACATTCCAAGGTTAGGTCATTCGGATGGCTGTGACCTTTGATGGCTCCATCTTCAATGAAAATTATCCGGCGATCTCAGCACTGACACGCACACAGATGTCCTTGTACTGAACACTCACACTATGGGGATAAGAGCAAGTCACTAGGGGGATATTATGGAAATATTCATTTGGGAATTATGTATTATAATTAGAGTGTGTGGCCACATTTTACCGTCCTAAGCGTGGTGGAGCTTTGCAAAGACGAGAAGCTGAGGTACAATATGTTTTCTGCGTCTATCTGTGATTTTTCAAGATTATCATTCTAGTCTTCTTTCGAGAATACTTAGCTTTAAAGAAGTAATTAAAAAACAAATAAAGTAGAAATAAAGCTCCAACTCTGAGTCCCATGTGCTCCTGTATCTGATTAACAATTCTGAGGAGGACAGATGTTAAATTGTGTATGCCCATCAGCGTTACGACTTTCTGAAGATTTATCAGGCATGTAAATCATGAATAAAATATATCCTTGTTGTGGGAAAATTCTACATCTGTTTGGGGTATCATTTACTTCCAAATGCAAGACAAAAATACTGAGATCTGAGCTACAGAGCCTTTGCCCCCCAAAGTAATTGCCCCTAAACCAATCGGTGCCATCCTTGGTGGTAAAAAAAAAAAAAAAAAACTGCTATCAAGCATCCATTTCAAAAGCCAAAGCGAAGTATGATTACTTTGAAAGCTGCATAAAAAAAATAAAAAAATACATATGTAGAACATGTCTAACCATAGGAAGTAGATTAATAAAATCTCAAAAAGAGGCATGTCATACCCTGATCGAAGGAAGTTGAAAAATAAATCAGAAACAAATTCATTGAAATTTATGAGTCTGGAAAGAGTTACAGAACCATTCCTAAGGCTTTGGGACTCCTTTGAACCACAGCGAGGTCTATTATCTACATATGGAGGAAACGTGAAACAATGATGGACCTTCCCAGGAGTGGCCAGCTTACCAAAATCCCTCCAAGACACCCTCATCTAGAGGATCACAAAACAACATCTAAAAAAAACTGCATGCTGCACTCAGTTAAGGTAAGTGTTCATCCACATAAAGAAGGTCAGTCTCACATTTTCAAAAAATGTCTTAAGATATCCCTACGACTGTCATGTAAATATTCTGATAGATCCTTATTTGAATATTTAAATAATGGAACTGTTTGCCAAGAGTGAATTTGAAGTAAAACTCAGGATTTCAGGCACTGATGGATGCAGACAAGGTCAAACAGGCTGCTTTGGTTCTTAAGCACCTGGACAACAGTTCAATAATCCAAAGCCCCACCTGCAAGTTCTCTTCTGAATGCCTGAAAGAAAAAATTAAGATTTTGAAGAGGCCTAGTCAAAATCCGGAGTTCAAACTAATTGAGATTATTTACATTTACTCAGGATGTCTTTGTCTGACATTAAAAGGAGTTTGAAAAAAAAAAAAAGCTCAAGCTTGCTTCTATTTTATCCCAATGTGTGAATAAATAAATGGGAATAAACAGCCCAGTGAGTGTGACGGTGTCAGAGGGATCATGAACAGGGCGGCAGCGGCGGTGCTGGAGGTTGTGCCAGGAGCCACCAGGACTGTAAGCGTCTCCAATCGCCCCTGGCCACCATCACGTTGCCATGCTCCGGAACAGACAGCCCTGCTCGCACAACAGATGGAACTAATGATGCGAAACAAAAGAGATCATTTCGCCGTGGTCCTCCAGGAAGCCACAAAGCAAGGCTTGGAAGTTTGAATGATGGGATCAGGGGACTTGCATGAGGTTGTATTTGGAGAGCCTTTTTTTTTTTTTTTTCAGGAGGTGCTCTGATGAAAAGAAAAGGGCCTTTGATGTTAGTCAAAAAGGATCCAGTTTAAAGGGTGAGAATGAAAAATATTAGAAAATAAAAGCCAACCTGCGCTATATCTGTTGAAAAAAGGTTAATGGGGTGTTTTGTCCTAACGCATTTCGTCGTTTAATCAGTAACACTTACAGCTAAATCTACTCAACAAATAAATAAAACAATAGTGTTTTTATTTAAGAAACAAATGCTACAATTACTTTGTTAATTTGAATTATCCCGATCAGATCTCAGATATCTTGGGGTGCCCATTGATAGCCTTTATAAATGATTAGACCTAAGATCATTCACCGTGAAAACAAAGCACCTGATGCCTTTTGTTGACCGCTCATTAAAATGGCCTGATGACCCCACAGTGCTTCACACTACCATTCACACGCTGCCGGTGGTGAGCTACATTGTAGCCACACCGCTGGTAGGCAAAGCCGATCAAGTGTCTTGCTCACTGAGGCGGTGGTAGTGGGGGTTTGAACCGGCAATCCACCGGCTCCAAGAAGAACTCCTAGCTCCTGCGCCTCTGTTGCTAACAGGTGGGCCAGCTGCATCTAAAACAAAACGGGAAAGTCCGCATTTTGCCCAGCGACTTTTAAGCAATCAGCCTGTTTTCCTCTGTGGGTTTTGCACAACTGTGTTAAAGTGTATGCACATTATTTTGTTGCTCAAATCTGGATTGCCCATTAATAGTCTTGGCCTGTTTCCGTCTTTGCCACCAACAGACAGAGAGGTTCCCTGTCTCTTGGTCTCATGAGAGTAGCTTTGCTAGCCAGATTGGGCGAGTTTCCGCCCAATGAGCTTCTTTTAAACATGTTTGGCTGAAAAAATGGCATTGGCGGGTTGTTAAAATTTGGGCTGCTTTTCATAACTTATGCCGTTTTTTAGGAAGTGTTCATAGGAAAATAGTTGTTGTGTGGCAGGAAAGTAAAAAACATCTACAGTGTAATAAAATTACGTTCCCTTGCACTCATTTTTTTAGCTAAATTTTTAATAGTAATTGGTTAAACTGGTTTCTCTATGAAATGGTATTGGTCATTTGAAAACACCCCAATAACACTTCAACTGATCAACTTGTTTCATGGTTGCTACTGCAGCTCCTGCTGCTGCTGCTGCCGCTGCTGCGTGTGAAAGAGAAATGTTAGATTGATCTATAGTCTGTGAGACAGAGAAAGAGAGAGAGAGAGAAAAAAATTCTATTAAGTTAGATTTACAACTCATGTTGGGAGACTATTGATAACTTTTTTGATTTACTATGATAACATGATTGGAAAAGTGATCTTTGTGCAAGTTATTTGGTTGCCCGATAGCACATTTTCTGGAGATACTGTATGTGCAAAATTTTTTCTTTGCTTTAGTACTGTTGTTTACTAATAGCATTTTTAATTTTTAATTAATTCTACCCTTTTACCGCGAGTTCAAGGGAGGGTATGATTTGGGCAGTTTTTTTTTTTTTTTAGAGTTGGGCTGGTTTTATGTTGGTTTTAGGCTGGTAACTGTCAGTCAGATCTGGCAACACTGCTGCCAGCTACATTCATGCATACAAAGACGGTTTAAGAGCGGGAGGAGTGTTTAGTGCTGATAAATTACTCATGATGAAGTTACATGGCATTAAAAGCGAATCGCTCAGTTTCTGAAGCATAACAACTTTTTTGGTGCGTTACAACTCGAACCACACTGAATTATGTTACAAGGCGAGTTATCAACGACATAGCAAAACAGAGAGCCAACATGCTAACTTTAGCCTAGCACCAAAGCATATTGCAGGACTTGAGTTTATTAAAGACCGTGGCTGGTTTTGGTTTAAGCTCTGCGCTGTCAGAACGTTACAGTAGCTTTCTTGATCGACTTGACCTACGTTGGAGCAGCAGATTACGGTCGTCCAGCAAAAACTCCAAACAAAAACAAATCAAATTTGAGCTGATGACATTTGCATACCCTGAGGGACAGGATTAGATTTAGAGGTCATCTTCCTATGAGCCGGTCCTCAGCATACGCCAATGTAATGTTTCCCTGACAAGTACTTCCAATATGAGCCTGGTCTGTTTTCCAAGTAAGAGAATTTAGAGAGATAGTTCTGCTTTTTTTAAATGCGATGTCTCAAATAAGAGTTCAAACACCTTGGGATGGGATTTAACCAGGATGGAGAGGAGCCCGATGCATTCCCATCCACGTACGGAGGGGATCACTGGGAAAAAAGTTCAGCCCCAACACTGACACAAACAGCGGAGCAAGGCCTGTATTAGAGTCAGGTTAGCAAAGATAACACTATCAGCCTGATCCCCACGGGTACAGAATGCCGGGCCTTACTGGCAAATAAAGCTACAGTGTCTTGACTCCTTGGCACATTAGCTCTGATTACAATGACCTTCATTATATCAGCTACCCTTATTACAACACGTGGAAGACGTCTCTCCCCTGAGCAAAGCACACTGGGAGGAGGTGGTGGTGGTGGAGGGGTAGTACTGGAAAGTGGTAAGATGGTCTCAAAGTATGTCTCTACCAGCTTTGTCCATCTACAGACAAAAATAAAGCAGACTCGTTGTAAAGTAGGTCAGCCTCAGTCAGATGGGATGGGTGTGTAAATATACATTTTCAAGTCTTGCCACAGAAGCTAACATATATGTTTTGGAGAGCAGAGAAAATCCTCCACGGCCATAAAAACAACATGCAACCTCCACAAAGAAACTATAATTTTTGAACCCAGGACTTTGTTGACAACAAGGCAACAGTGCAAAGCAACAAAGGCCTTCTAATATCTCCAAATAAAAACTTAAAGCTATGGGAGACGCTCTACAGCAAAAATATTTTCTTTCATTATATCGGCATCTCTACATTTACTATAGACTCCTAAAGTAGCACAAATCTGGAAAGACAAACTATTTATTACAGTTTTTAATAAATCAGGTTTTTTAAATAATACTTTCGACTCTCGAGCATTTGCTCCCCCACGTCCAACATGTGAAGCCAAGCCCTGTTTAATATGTAACAACGTTGTTAACCTCAATTTCCTGCCTCGTCTGCCCCCTCCACAGGCCGCATTGTTAGCTTGAGCAGGCTCTTGGCAAACAGCGATGCTGCGGTGGAGACTCTCAATTCAGCCTGACCACCCTGCAGACGAGGGGCTTCTCTCCCACAGCCCTGCTCATCCCTTCTCCGGGCCCCTGCTGTGCCTCCCCACCCCTCCCCTTTTTGCTGGCAGGTGACTCAGGATAACAGATGTTGGCCTGAGAGAGAGACGCTTCATTGCATTCACTTAGCGCTGCCAACACACCCAATGTGAGCTTAGCCGACCTGCAGGGGTCCAGAGGACCATCCCATCAGCCGCCAGGAGGGAGATACGGAATACAGATATCATCTTTTTTTGGATTACAGGAAAATGAAGAGATTTTTTTGTTTTTTTTTAAATCACAAAATGCTCCTCAATAAGCGAGCTGAAAACGTAAACATCTGAGGGATTCAGGATTTCGAGGTGTGTGAGACATTGAGCCACTTAATCACATATTTGTCAAAGTGTGATTTCTGCAGAGGATCAGAGGACAGAGAAGCGATCTAACCAAGAGTGTATTTAACAGAATCAGAGTTTAAGCCATGTTGATCCCCTATGACAGCATGTTTTAAAAAAAAAATGGCAAATAAAATTGTAACTTAATTATAGATTTATAATGAGCCACTGCACCACTGCCAAAAACAAGTCCCATACCAAGCCAAACAGGCACCTGCTGAATGCTCCCTGCTCATGGGTTTTCATAGCTTAATTAATCTATGCCTTGGGGTATCATGACTTGTACGTGCTGCTTGTGTGCATGTTTGAGACAATTAAGTTGCTCCAAGAAACAGAGGTGCAACTTCAACATGGAGCAGAGACACCAACGCACCGCACATGGCATAACACATTTTGTGTTCTGTGAAAGTCGCATCAATTACCCAATAATTTGTTCACCGCTGAAGAAAAACAAGGGAATAAATGGCAAATGTGTGAAATGCTCTTTTTACATAACTGAAACGCTGATCAGACAGAAAGGGGAATGCAGTTTCAATTTAAAATGTGTTTTCTAACCTTAATTTCCACTTTACTGCATCTGTTAGTTTATAGTCAATATGAGTGAAATGCCAAAGAAATTTAGGGTTCAGACTCACCTTCCTGTTGTAAAATCTGCACCGATGCTGAATCCGCTGCACAATCCGTCTGATGCTCACTCTACTGCCAGATGATTTCTGTAGATAAACATAAAGCAGCTGTTTACTGTCGCTTTAATATGACAGATTTAAAGAATTTCACGAGATATTTCCAAAGATCGGCTGCGCTGTAAAGGGTAACCACCTTCAAAGCAGACAGAAATGAAGATTCAAACTAAGCCCAGAGAACAGTACCATCAGAATAATAAAGAGAAAGTTATTTATGCTAAACATGAACAAAAAAAATAAATTTTTGTTTTTCTGTTTGAAAGTAAAAAATTATCCCATACTTTTTAATGGTACTAAAAACTCACTGATGCAAACATTTGTTTGACAACAGAGATCGAGACTCTTTTGACCATCATACAGTGCGAGTTGGCAAGAGAAATTTCTTCAAGTTGGCTTCTGTAAATTACTATCTGCAGTCAGTATCCTACCTAAAGCAGACAGCAGTCAGGATCTTCTCAGTTTGGAGAAGCAGTAAGAATTTCTAATGCATTTCCGTTCAGTTTAGTTTAATTATACGGTACCAATTCATAACACATGTCATCTCAAGGCACTTGAGGCAGTCTAGTTCTAACTAGAGAGTAAATCTAGCAATAACAGATAGTTGGACCAGTTCCAAAGTGTAGGACCATGTTAAAATCCAGTCTTCAATCTCCAACCTCATTTTTTTTTATATAAGTGAATGCAAATGCAATCTTATAAAGCAATGGTTGTCCACAGGTTTTTTGCCACAGGGGCCTAAATCATCGAGTTAAAAGTTCTTGTCACCTAAAAAAGGTATATTTATTTTATCAAAAATTAAAACTTTAATCAAATGAACAAAATAATCAGTTTTTTGACCACAAAGGAGATCTGTAAGTCCTGATAGATCAAAAACATAAAAAGATTGCTAAATGTTTGACATATTAAAACAAAGCTGTGAAATGTCCACTTTTTTTTAAAACATTTACACTTTGTTGGTCTACAAGAAAATGCTTGTCTATTCATAACAAAATGACAGGATGTAAGTGAAATTTTCTTCGCAAATCATAGGTGCAATTAACAAAGTGTAATTAATATGGATGCTCAAGTCTGTTTTTGAGTAAATGAAATGGGAAAATTTGGGTAATAAAAGCAATACTTTATGTTGCACCAACATTTAAGAAGATTGTAATTTGTCAATAAAGATTTCACTCTAAAAACATTTTCTACATGTTCATCAGCATTATCTCTGCTATAAGGCCAAATTTAAAAAAAAAAAAATTTGAATTGCAATCAAAGGTAGCACGAGTCTCCAAGTTTTATAAAAGGTGTGTACAAGTTGCAGCTCGCAGGCCATTTGCAAGCTGCAACCTGGACACCCGTTTAAAAAACTTTATTGTTGCATGCCTTTGCATTGAAGGTTATTAAAAAAGTAGTGTATGTTTTTTTACACTAAAGAGTAAGCATGGAACAGGACGAGATTCTCAGGTTGTGACTTGATGAAAAACACCCCAGTTTTATTGTTTATACACAAACCAATTGGATTTGCTTTCAAAAAAAAAAAAAAAGAAAGCAGCAACACTTTCAACTTCTGCATTAATAGTTTATTGCTTATTATAGGTATATTGATGTCATCTGTAACATTTATTTGCTGATATTTAGAATTTTATAGTTTTTAGCTATAAAAAACAACAGCTACCTATTGAAGTAATGGTAATTAATAGTAATCAGGTAATGCACTTGGGTCGAGCTTGCAGTCTTGATGAAAGTGAGCTGGAGAGCTTCTTTTGTTTCCACACCATGACTGTTCTCGGCTACTGAGAAAGAAAATATGACCAAGCAGCAGAAACTGCCTCTGTCGTGACTAAGAAATGAATGTCGAAGCCTTCTTTTAGAAAGATGGTTGGCAGGGCACCGCAGCAGGTGCGCACACCTTGAGTATCCGGCCTAATAAACACCGGGTTGGTCAGAGGTCTGTTAGGTGAAACAACTCATGGCAGCAATTGGACTGCTAGCTTGACTGAAACAATTCTGAGCTCTGTCTACTGGGGCTAATATATTGCCAGCTGACTTCAGAGAACCCCATTCAAAAAAAATCTAAACTATCCCTTTAAGATCAGAGCAGAAAGGTTGAGCCTCTTTTAGCTATGGCCTTTCAAATGCAGTTTAGACACTTTATGACCATCATAACCACGACTACATCTCCTACACATGCCTTCGTTCATGTTGCAGGCCATTAACAGAAGTCAAGAACAAATAACAAAAAGAAACTAAACCTTTGCCCGTATAATAACGTTGGTACGCTGCTAGCATTTTTCTCATCTAAGACCCAAACAAGTATTTTGTTTGTTTGCTAAACAACCTAGATGAACAGTTTTGATTTATTGATGCGAGATCCAACTGAAATAATTGGTCACCAAAATAAATGAGGACAAAAGTATGAAAATCTATTGAACTGTAATTACCAGTTTGAATGAGCTTGATAGCAAAAGAGAAAAAAGGTATTAGATGCAATAATTATTACTATTGCTAATTACATTTCCAATTATGTCACTAATGAGAACAGCTTAATTATCTGCATACTGGATAAATAAGAGTTTTGCTTCCAACCGGTTGTGATGTGGTTACGATACGAAGGATAAGCCTTCTGACCAAAAACACACAAGAAAAAAGATTCAAACTACCACAGTTGCATAGTAGGATATGATGCCAGTGAATTATTTGGTAATCTGGATTAAAATTATAACCGTTCTTTTTTTCTTTGCCTCCTAACTGTGGCAAACTTCCTGCTATCCAACAGAAATATCCAAGGCCAGTAGAGCTAAGAGCATCTGAGAACTGCTTTTAATAAACAAACAATTATTTTTTAACACATAACCATCTCTCAGGAAAATTCTGTATCTTTAAGGCAAATTTTGTCCCCACTCAAATCTGAAATACATGATGACGAAAAATGTCATCTTCTAAACCTAAAAACTGAACAAACATTCAAAGGAAATGGGAAGACAGCGAGACAGTCTGGCCCAAATTCCAACTGGTGATCTTTTAGTTTTAAGGCTGTAGTGGTAACCTACACTTCACCATGAAGCCCAGCAGTTAGCTAGCATACATTTATGATAAGTTAGAGAGGGCAGTTATTGTTTAATTTAATGGCACTGAATAAAAAGTTGTATCATCACCTGCGGCTCCGGTTCTGTGGACTTCTACAGTGGCTCCTAATAACTTTGGCAAAAAATGATAAAGAACCAACTAATGTTTTTAAAAATAGACACAATAAAAATCCAGATTTTAGCAGTTTCCATATTTTTCATGACAAAATAAGATCAAATTTCCATGACAGAATGACACTAAAAGTACCAGTTGGGTTGGAAAATACATCTTTTTTTTGCTAACGTTTTATGTTTTTCTTTATTTGAAAACCTTAAAATAGAAAAAAATGGCAGTTTAAAAAATGTATACTTTGGTGGACTGAGTATGCATGCTAAAATTGCACTTTGTATAGTAAAGGTTGCAGAATCCTGGTCTAGATGTATCGCCAGTAAAACAAATAGCACAAAATAATATGACAAGATTTTAGGCAACATCATACAAATTCAACACCATTATTCTCTTTCTTCCCTTATATATTTTGTGCAGTATTTTGTGATGGTCTAATAAAGTCATATTAACAGGTTATTGCATTTTTTTATTTTTTATTGAAGGGGTGTGAATATTTTTCCAAGGCACTGTATTGCTGGAATGCATTTAAGAGTATCTAACTGCTGTCGAAATTTCTCACATTCCTTCAGGGGTGTATCACTGACTTTGAGCGAGCGGAAGTGTTGCACAGAATCGTGTCTGATGGCCAAGTTAAAGAACAATGGATTAGAGGCATATCTTCAATATGCCTGCTGTCTAATCCAACCATCTGAGCAAAACACGGGACCAGGTGAGGCAACCGTCTGAGACGCCTCTGGCACAAACAGGGATCTCCTCCTAGACGCCCACAGGACGGTTACTTCCAGCCTTGGAGGGACATCTTTACCTTCTTCAGATGTAGCAGACTTAGTAAACACAATACTAAGAGCAAAGCTTCATTTTTACATTGTTCGGAGCTACATTCAGATCATGGTGAGACAAATCAGTACCAAATGATGCTGTACCAGAGCCAGCAAAGCAAGAGCTTCAACAATGAAACAACAATTAATCCAGTATAAATGGTCTTATTTGTGGATAAAACAAATCTGAAATACATATACACACATATATATATATATATATATATATATATATATATATATATAGATAGATATATATATATATATATATATATATATACACACACATACATATACATATATATATATATATATATATATATATATATATATATATATATATATATATATATATATATATATATATATATATATATTTATTTATACATATATATATATATATACATACACACACATATACTTGTGCATGTGTATATATATATATATATATATATATATATTTGCATGTTTTCTACCTGTCTCCCTTTGAGTTACCTCTACATTGAGAACTTGAACATCTGGTTCAATAGTTTGTGTTCTTTACAGGTATTAAAGAGAGCAATAACGTGATAGTTGTGTACGTGTCACTGCCAAGGAATGTTGCCAACTTTAGATTCAAAGTCTCTCACCTCACTTAACGCAAGAGGAGGGGCAAAAACAAACAAAACCAAAGAAAAACATTCATTGTGCTGCAGCTCCCCCCCCCCCCCCCCTCCCCCCCTCTCTCTAATGTCTGCGGCATTATGTAAAAACAGGTTTTGATACGTTACGGCATGACTGTTTTTCAGTACATTTTTCACACGTGAACTCATAATTTGAGGAAAAAAAAAATAAGCACACACCCATTGAACAGGTATTGTTGTAAAAAGAAACAGCAGCGAAAAAAGGCGGGTATGTCACACGTATGCATCGGTTTCTGCAAATGGGTATTTTCCACTATAAAATTGTTCTGATAAAAAGAATCAATATGTTATTTGTATTTTTTTTGGGGTGGGGACGGGGCAGAAAGGCACACTTATTATTTCTAAAAGAAACTTTATCAACGTTGATTCTAAACATGAATTAAGTGGGTAAAAATATTTCTTCATGGCATAAACACATGCAAGATGCATTATTTTGTGACCTATGTAATGCTGAAGAAATACGAAAGTTGTTTGTTTTTTTTAAATTTCCTGTCCATTTGATTGTCCTTGACTGTTCAAGAGGCGTTTTTGCATCGAAAGTATTTCCTGCCGTGTCCTTAAATCAATGCTCAGCCAGAAACACGGTGCTCCAAAGGAACACCACAAAAACAACCCAGAGCCAAGCCACTAGTGAAAACCATGTCAGAACATGTGAATGAGGGAAGGTTCTGAAAAGGTGCATATTTTGATTTTAGTGATAAAACAGCAATCAGAGGAGCTACGAAGTGTTAACTGTTCAGTGACTGCTTGGATGCTAGAATACCGTTCGGACCGATCAAGCTCATTAGCAGGGGCAGTTTCAATATCCTCACTTTTACAAGTACAAATGAGTTAAAAAGGACAGATTCTGATACACAGCATCCACTGTCAGCGTCTTTGACAGTGCACCTGCTAACCGCCACTTCATTTCAGAGGTGGTACAGCAGATAATAATGTTGTCAATAAGCTGACTACACCTTCTGTAAAGAAGGCGCTAAACATTTTTTGCAAACTGTTCTTGTGCATGACAAAAAGAGAAAATGAACCTGAATGGTGAGATTTTCTGAGGTTATGTTACCACTGATTGCCCTTGGGCATAAGAGCAACATAAATTTACTGGAAAATTTATACACACGCCTTTGTCACGCAATGTGACTTTAGCAAAATGTCACTCAAGTTCATCCTCATGCTTCCTATAAAGGCAGCCAATGGAAGTCCAGCATAATTTATTTTCAAGTTTTGCTTTCTGCTTTTTTTGTAATACAAAAATGAATCTGCGGCATCCTGCATAAGGAGATGGGCTTCCGTGGCTATTAAGCCGTGAAACAAAACAGCCCCTAACACCCACAACAGATCATGTCATAACTCAAGATCTTGGTTTCAATCATGCTTTTTGTGCACAATTTTTTAATTATGCTTTCACTTTCTCACAAAAACCCATCCGTGCTGTAGCGTAAGTTTGTATAACGCAGGATTTTGATAGAAATCAGGGCAAATAGTGTCTCTATTATCTCTGCTGCATCTTGTCTAAGTTTCACTCTGACAGCGCCGACAGTGATGTGCTCCGTTGACTTTAGGCTGCTCCCACAATTCTGTTAAAATGTTGAAACGTAAGTATCAGCAATTAATCTTTATTCCTTTCTCGGCCCCATTCCACTGGTTTAGTACTGAAATATTAAAATAAATCACGTTTTACAGGGCAAAGAATACAACCAATCGACCAGTGGTGCTTGTTGTTTGTGCAGAGACACTCCCACAGATCTGCGCTGGTACTTTGCTATTTGAAATCAGCAACGTGTCAACGTGTCAACGTGTCGCTGACAGGCGAGTGATGTCACTCTCCATTACATGTATAAGAGCAGCTAAAACAGTTTTATAACTAATGTTTTCTTTTCCAGTATCTACATTTTTTACTTCGGTGTGCACTATGTATTGCAATAACTCATTCTGCTGTAACACATCTGGCACTGCCTGTCGTGTTAACAAATATAAACTTCATGGCTAAAGATTACTGCATATCTTAGCTCAATTAAATTTAAAATAAATATATCTATAATCCCTTAAAATAAAATGTCCCTGTAACCCCATAATCAAGCTTTTTGTGGCTAATCACAGGTTTTTGATGTACATCTTTTGTAGGGCTTTTCTCCAACAATTTAAAAATATTCAAAACTTTTTATCAAGGGTGTCAGCAACTTGCTATGTGTTAGCTGCTTTAATAAATAGGATGAAAAACAATGCAGATATGCAGAGGTGTGCTTTCTGATTCCTGAAAGATACACCGAAATATTAATTTATTTAATATAGGAACCCATCTAGTTTGAACCGAACCCAACCCCTTGAGGTGACAATTATAAGGCAAAACAATGCTTTCAAATTATTTAGTAAAAATGCTTAATTGTCTTTGTTGTTGTTTTTTTTTAGTTCTATGGAGAAATGCATTATTTAAAGCATTAATTAGAGAAGCAGCCAACAAGCACATGGAACTCTGGAGGAGCTCCAGAGATCCACGGCTCAGGTGGGAGAATCTATCAACAGGCCACCTAAATGTTGCGCACGTTACAAATCTGCATTTGCGCAAAGAGCGCGATTGTTAAAAGCCATTGTTGGAAAAAAGCTATAAGAAATGCCATTTGTAGCATTGAAGGAGAGCCAATAAACATGTGAACAAAACTGTTGTCAGAGTTACATGCAAAACGCAGTGTAGCAGAAAACCTGCACATAAATAGGATGTGCAGTGTACACATCCCCCAACATAGTAGTGGCGCCGTTATGCTGTGGAAGAAGTTTTTCTTTGGTCGTGACAGGGAAGGTGGTCAATGTTGCTCAATTGAGAACATGTGGTGAGACTCGGAAACTGATAGTTATAGTCATTGTCCATCCAACCTGACTGAGCTTGAAGCATTTTGAAGGAAAGAAAGGGCAAAAAATTTCAGACAAAGCCAAAAGACCCAAAAGACTTGCAACGATAACCAAAGCCAAAATGTTACATGAATTAAAACAAATGCCCGTGAAACTTTTCATATTATTATTTGTGAAAGACGTTTGAGAACCACGTATCGTTTTCCTTCCACTTCACAATGTTGTGATTTGTTGATCTATCACATAAAATCCCTAATCAAGACATTGAATTATAGAAAAAGGTTCAAGGGAACTAAACTTTGGCCATGGGCAGTATGTGTGTCTTTTTAGGCCAAATATATATGATTAATTGAGGAATTTAAAAAAAAATAGCAAACAGTTAAGAAATTCCATCAGCTGCTGTACAGCCAATCAACTGATGGAGCTCCAATTGGTAAGGTTGTTGACTCTTTGCATTTAAAGAGATTGTTTGAGCCCAGGCATGTGTACCAAGAATGGACGTGTTGATTATGTATGCCAGGAGCGGTTCAGACTTTTATTGGAAAATTTACACCCATGCGGTGATTTATATAAATCAGCAGTGCCCACAAAGCAGTAAAACTCTAATTGTTTCTTCCATTTTCAAAGTCTCGCGTCCATTAAGGATGCAGTGAGTAATAAAAAGGACTTTTAATCAATCCTCTCTTGTTGATGAGCTGATGTGTGAATGGGTTACCCTACCTGACAGTGCCACCCATATGTTGATTTCTTTCTTCTAACCGTCAACAAAGACAGAGGGAGCTTATGTCATTGTCGGGTAGGTTAACGCCATTACTACACAACTCATTTGTGGCACAGTAAGAAAGCAGGGCATTTTACGTCAGTCGCTTCTTTTGTAAGCAGCTTAAAAGGACTCCAGGAGGCAGATGCTGAACGGCATCCAAGCATTACAAAAATAACAACTTATTTCATGCCTTCAATGCAAAAATCACGTTATTGTGTGTGTTTTTTTTTATTTGAGTTCAGCAGCCCTGCACACCTCTGTTGTGACCCTTTCTTAGTGAGATTATACTGGCCGACCCCATCGCGACCGGCTGGCATGGTCACTGTAAATCCTTGAGACTGCTCGTGCTAGGGACCTTGGGTAATTAATAAAATCCCCATTACATGCCTTGTGCCCGTTGTTTGCTATTTCAACACCCCATTTGTGCCACGATTACAGTCATTATCAGTCACCGCCATTAATTCTCTACCCAGAGCCAGAACTGCATACTAATAAATTGGGCTCTAAATTTTTTTTTACCTTTCAAGGAGTTGGTGTTGGAAGCGGGCCAGGAAGTGCCACTCCAGATTAGGAGTCATCTGCTGACAAAAAAGGAGCCCTTTGAATCGAAGGCTGCTGCATCTTTGGAGATAGTTCAAATTTCCCCTTTGATTATTTTCCTTTCCCCTCCAAAATGAATCTTTATTAGGCTTAAATCCTGAATAAAATGAAATTAGCAGACTGCAAAATATTGCCTCTTTTTTTCTGACTCTATTCCCCTGTGCGTGCATGCAAATTATAATGCTTATTTATGTAAATGAGGTGTCGTCTTTAATTAGTTTTGCTTGAGGGCATTAAAATACATGTATTCTTTCCCCAAAAATGATTTGTTTTGTTGCTCTGTTCAGTTTAAGTTCAAAATGAATGATTATGCCTGACTAAAAAGGTTTATTAATTCTTGAGTTTTCCTTTCTTTTTTTTTCCATCGTCCTCTTTTGTAGTATTATCTTCTCCACCCACTTCCTGGGAAGAGTGTTTTCTCTGTGAAATCGAAAAGCCTCTTCAGGCTGTATTCTGAGCACTACTCCGACAAGCACTTATAAAAGGTCCCAGGTTGAAACCGCACGGTAAAAATGCACTTCCACTTATCAAATCTGAAAGCTGTGCTCTTCAGCAATTTCTCCCTCTGTATATGTGCATTTCGCTACATTACTTTTTGCATAACGATACATTATTGATCAGGATATTTGCTTAACTATTGCACTTAACATTCGTATAACGGATGTACCTTAAAGTGCTATTAAACCATCGGAAAGAACGTCATACTTTGTGAGTTAATTTGCTTTGGATTTTGTTCAGACATTTAACTTGAAAATGTCTTGACATGAGGGTGACAGATGCACTACGAGTAAGGTCTATACAGATCCATCTCAATAAATGGGTACATCGCTGAAAAGTTGATTTATTTAGGTAATTCAATTCAAAAGGTGAAACATATATAGCTCAATTACAGACAGGGTGACACTGCAATTTAAAAAAAAAAAAGTTTTAATACATTTTTCTTGATTTGGATAATACAGCAACAGATTATTACACTAGACCAATAAAAACAGGATTTTTTTAGGACGTCCATGCAGTATTCAGTATATGCGCTCAGTATGTGGTAAGGGCTCCTTTTAATGAATTACCTGGGGCTCACACTGACTACTGTGCCGGTTGTGGTCCGGATCCAGGGAAACAGCAGGCGCTCGTGAGAACAGAAGCTCACATGGTCCTTTCTGCTGCTATCCCTCATAAGTGATTAAAATAAAAACAGCTACGGTTTTCGTTTTTTAACCCGTTATCTGTGCGCATAGATTACCCATTTCATCCTCCAATAGCCCCTCTGTTTCCTCGTGTTTCTGTGTTGCCATTTTGTTTACACTAGTCAGGTTAGGGTAAATTGGTGGGATAATTTTATTCTGAAATTCACCGGAACGTTCTCCTATCTGGCTCCCGACGTTTCCTGTTTGGCTCGTGAAATTCAGGAGCTCGATTCGGGGGCCGCTGCAGTGTCCGGCCAAACTTCCTTCTTACGGAGTATTTTGCAGTGCCACATAGAGACTCGGTAACCGGACCCGCACCTGCACTGTGGCTGGTGTGAGTGTACACATTGATTTTTAATGATTTGGGTTCTTTGCAATGCCGGAACCATATCTGCACTGAATCCAGTGTGAACCCAGGGTTACTGTGTCAATGCAGTTTGGCATGGAGGTGATCGGCCCATGGATTCCGCTGAGGTATTAAGGAGGTTTAGGTTGCTTTAATAGCGGTCTTCAGTTCGTCTGCATTACTGGCTCTATTGTCTCTTGCTTTCCTTTTCACAATCCTCCATAATTTCTCTATAATGCTTAGTTCAGGTGAGTTTACTGGCTAACCAAGCACAATGATACCATAGTGATTCAAGCTGTACTTTTGGCTCTTTGGCCAATGATTCAGTCCTGTTTGAAAGTGAAATCGGCATTTTCATAAAGCTCATCTGCAGAGGGAAGCTCTTTAGATGGTCTAAACTCCCTGGTTGCACTGACTTTGGACTTAAAAGAAAAAAGACGGTGGACTAGCACCAACAGATGGCATGGCACCCGAAAACATCACAGAATGTGGAAATGCCACCATTAACCTCCAGCAAGTTTAATCCTGTGCCTCCTAATTTTTCCTGAAATTCAACTTTATTATCATATAAAAAGACTGAGGGTCACTAAGTAGCAGTCGTGTACTTGTATACCTTATCTACACTCCCTTTTCTACTGCACCTTTACCTTCCACTGAACTTTCCATTAATATACTTGGATGCAGAACTTGTCCTTAATGAAAATGCCGGCTTCTTTGGGAATTAACTTTCGTGACTTATCCTCCTTGTGGACAACTGTCAAGTCAGCAGTTTTACCAATTACGATGTAGGTCATAACATAGCCACAACCAAACTTTTCTGTGTTAAATCCTGAGGATTTATTACATTATTAATTTCTCTTATATGATATTCTAATATCCTGAGACACTAAAGTTTTGGTTCTCATCAAGCTGTGAGCTATAATCATTAAAATTAACAAACAAAAACAACATCCCTCTGTTTGTTTTAAATCAATAAATGAATCTTACATTTTGATTTGAATTACTGGAAAATACTTTTAACTTTTTGATGATATCCCTAGTTATTGAGATGCATCTTTATATGACTAAAGCTAAACCTGAAGTAAAGATGACGCGTTAAGAGGATATTCTGGTTTATTTTGGTCTCATTTTCATATTTGTTGAAAAGCATCTGCAGTATGACAATAAATCCTCGTCCATGCACTGTTTTCATGCATTTACCGCTGATTTACAGTCCCCTGTTGAGTGCCTATCGAACAGAAAACGGCTTTATGTCATTGTAGAAGGTGTTGGGTCAAATTCAGTTAGAAGTAGTGTCGAGCAATATTTCAAACCACTTCAAGTTGAAAGTGACCAACTGCGGCTCTGGTTATTGTTCGATATCCTATCAGCATTCTGATCCCCTTCAGCCCCTCAGATGAGCTGAAAAGGCAAGTTAAGATGCCCCCCCTCCCTCGCTTGCCTGTGAGTATGATTTATGGAAAGGAAGCTAGGACCATTACAGCATTTTTATTATTATTGTTCTTTCAAGGCTAATGCAACAATAGATTTTTGTATGATTGATGTATTATACTAAACATTAGAGGATTACATTAACTTTGCATAGAACAGCTAAATGACACAAGATTACTTATTGTTATTTTTCCTCCACATGATCATACTGTAAACATCATGCACATAGTATTTCTTGGCATGTATTGATTGCTACATACATAGTTTATATCCATACCGGATAAACATTGTACACTGATGCAGCTTTAGTTGTCTTTGGACTTGGCTTTTCCGTGATGATATAAACTATTCTTTGCTAATCTAGATTCAGGGTTCTCAAATTGTGGTAAAATAGCTCTGGTGGTAGTTGGGTTGTTGCTAGAGGTTTTACACAGGAATCTTGGTAATAATTAATTTCAAGGTAAATAGAAATGATCAGTTAAAAGAGATGCACTCATCAAAAGAATAAGCCTTCTATGTATTTACATCTGAAGCTGCAACTTAGATCTGGAATGAAAACAAACTCACTTCTTATTAATAGTTTATAAACCGGTACGATATGCTAATTGATATGTCTGGTAACACGTTAACTACTATTAGCAGTGCAATGTAAGAACAATCTACACTGCACCTGTCCAACTGATTGGTTATACAGATAGCAAATCAGCCAATCACATGTTAGTACATCAATGTTTTTTAGGGAGACAACTTGCTGTGGTGTAAATGGAGCATCAGGAAGGGAAAGAAAGGGGATTTAAGTAACTGTAAATATTAACTGATTAAGAGAAGACAGAACTGCTGATCTGATGAGATTTTCCCATTTAAACATATCTCAGGTTTACTGAGAATTGTCTGCACAAATTCTTAGTAATCCAGGTCATGGCAAAAGCAAACAGGCTTAACTTGGAGCAACCGGACTTTTCTGAAAACGTTTCAACACCGACCCAGGAGTCTTTGCGAATTCTGGCAACTCACACTTGAGCAACCAGTAGTTGAGTGCTGCTGTATTTAATGGGCCTCCTTGTGCTTAAAAAGGACAAACAACTATGCCCACATACACCAATTAACCTAGCAGTCATCTTTTTGGACTGTGGGAGGAAGCTGGAATACCTGGAAAGAACCCATGCATGCACAGGGAGGGCAAGCAAACTATGCAGGAAGACCGCGGGTCAGAATTTGAACCCAGGACCTTCTCGCTGCGAGGCAACATTGTAACCAACTGTGTTACTGTGAAGTCCCAGGTTGCAGTCTGCATAAGTTACAGAAGCTGGACAACGACAGATTGGAAAAGTGTTTCCTGGTCCAAAGAGTAACAAAATGAGTACACCTGGAATAAACAACATTCAAACATGGATCAATACTGCATGGTATCAAGGGTTGGTGGTATAAAGGTGTGGCAATTTAAATGAAACAGATCGGTTACCTTAGTAGCAAATTCAGCACTGTTAAACACCACTGCCTACCTGACTACTATTTCACAACCATGTCCATCCCTTGCTGACTATAGTGTACCCCTATTCTAATGGCTTCTTTCGGCAAGATACAGCACATACTGTCACAAAGCTGAAATCAAACTGATTGAGTTTGATTGAGTTTGAGTTTACTGTACTCATATGGCCTCAACGGTCATCAAATCTCAAGCCAATAGAGAAGCCTCTGGCTGGGATGGGATGGGAGATACAGATCATGGATATAAAACTGACAAATCTGCAGCAACTGTGTGTAGCTATTGTGCCAATAAGGACAGAAATCTCAGATGAATGTTTCCTACATCTTGTTAAACCAAATTAAAGAGGTTCCGAAAGTAAGGGGGTGGGGGTGGGGTCCACTTGGTACTAGTAAGGTACCAAGTGGCTCGTAAGTGTACATTGCTGAAATTAGTAAGGAATGTTATAGAGTAATGTATAAACAAAGGTTTTCACAGTATTTCTGTGAAATCCTACAACTTACGATGAAATGGAGTCACAACACTGATGCTCTTCACCGGAAGGGTCAGAGTAGACCCTACCTAGTGAGGAGAACTTTTGGAGAGCAAGGGGCACTCCAAAATAAATTTTTTGACTCTGTGGTGGCATCAGCCATCTTCTATGGTGTAGTCCGTTGGAACTGCAGCTTATCTACAGCTGAGAGGATGCAGCTAAATAAGTTCGTCAGGAAGGCCAGCTCTGTCCTGGCATCCACCTTTGACCCAAGAAGCTGAATACGTTTTACATCTCTGTTGTGGAATTTCTCCACTCCCCCTCTCCCCCGCCCCCTTTTATTTCTAGTCTATTTTATTATTCAAAATGTTACGCTCAAAATTCAACTGAAATTTCTGGGGAGGTTTATTTTTTATTCAACCTTGAAAATTCCTCTTCCTGAGTAGAATCATAACATCTTTCTGCCGTCATTCTTATCAGATAAGACTTTTGTCCTTTACGCCATTTTTGTTTCTAAAGGCGAACTCAGTTTCAGCATTAAACAGAAAAAAAAAAAGTCCAAGTCCGGCTGTACTGCTTTTGTAAAATCTCTTTTAAGATGATGAAATTTGGAAAACTTAGTATGTACTGAGGTGGGACTTATTATTACAAGTTTGAGAAACTCTGCTGTAGAAAACTTTTGGAATGACAGTGCTTCAGAGATTACACAAAACGACTTTGATAGCCTCTCATCTGCCCCCTTCATTCTGCAAATTATTAAACCTCAAGCCTCTTGTGGGACTAAATATGGCAGCAATATGCTGATACTTCAATCATCTGGGAGGAAATTCCATATGTAGCAAGGAGGAATCACACAGAGTGTACAGTGCAGCCGCGGCTTCGCCTTCATGGCATCTGTGAGAGAGAAACTCGACAGACCACATCAAATCTTGCACATTATTACATGTAAATCACATGCACAGGCAAAGTCTAAGCTCTCAGCCCTGTTAAGCATTTTCACAAGGTGTCCTGGCATTTCATTATTTACTCTTACAATGACTGCGTGAGACTATTTTTTAAGCAGGTACTCTATTTAAACAGATCATTGAGAGTTGGAGTTTAGGTCGGAACATTATTTGGTATCATTATCTGTGTCATCCAGGGAAGGCTTTTAGCTCTGTATTTCATCACACTTTGTTTCTCCGGCTTTGCCTCCATAACACCCTGTTTTTATTCCCAAGAGTTCGTTCATCACTAAAGCACAACATTAATAAAGGGTTAAATGTAACACAAGAGGAGATTACGCCACGAAACTGTCTCAGGTTTCATATTAAACTCCATTAAACTGTTGATACATGCTTCTTGGTGTCTTTTAAAGCCATCTTGGCTTGTTTTTTTTCATCATATCCAGAGGATGCAGACACTGATGGGCATGCAGCCAGATGATTCCTTACCCAAAGTGCAAATTTGTGCCACTCAAGGGTGCACAACACTGTAATTACCTGAAAACGCAAACTGGAAGTTATGCTCGACAAAGATGAGAAACTAGTAAAACTCAAAGCTTTTGGTGCTCAGTCGTGGCAAGTCTTTTAAGGGTATATTAATAGCATGTTTAAAGGCTGTGGCACTTTTTTATTTGTAACGTGGAAAACATCTGGGAAAAACACCTGGAACACTAACTACCCATATTCTCAATGCTAAAGTCAAGGCGCATGCACTGAAGCACATTCATTTTGAACTTTTAACAATGTGCACTGGCTTTGCAAACAAACTTTGAAATCCCTCTGTTTTTGTGCCCCTAACTACATTTTATCAGAATCACCTTTATTTGCCAGGTATGTGTACATTTACCAGGAATTTGACACTGGACTGTCCAATTCTCACACTGTGCTTACTTATACAATAGTACAATACAATTATTACACAAATCCTCGTACAGTTGATGAACATCCAGTATGGCTCAATGCAGAAGGTGAGAAAGGTTGAAGATTTACATGAATCCACAATGTTTGTTTGAAAAGAAACAATAAAATAAAACTCTTTTTAATGTAGAGAAAAGCAAACGGTTACAAAAAATACCATGTAGACGTGTACCAAAAACCCACATGTATACTGTCTAAAAATACACACACTTGAGAAACAAGTTTGTGGACAAAGGAACACAAAGGCATGCCTGTGACTTGATTTTAAAATACACATCAGCTTGAGAACGAAACAATATCAAAGCAGCAAGAAAAAAAAAAACCTTTCATACGTTCCCATTATCACTCGTACCATAAAAACCTGTAGGTGTGGTTGCATTTCTCTGAAAAACAATGACGCAAAAAGGCCAAGGACACATTTTTGTACGTCTAAGGTACTTTCTGAAACCAAGCAAACTGTATGAGTGGAATGTACTTTTTAACACATGCCTGTAAGTCACTATTTTACTTTCACTCTCATTTGCAGAATACCAAACGTTTTTACACTCAAAAGTTGTGTGGGCAACCCTATTTTCAATCCAACAAGCTCTTTTGCTTACTCGTTCTTATTTCGATCATGAACATTGTGTATATGTATTCCCATGATATAGTAACAGCTCTCATAATAAACTGATGTGCAGCTGTAATAACACACAGTAATACAGTTAATCTAATCTCAGTTTAAAAAAAACATTTGCATAAGTCACTACAAAAGAGATGCAGAAAGATAAAACATGGTTAAAAACACCAAACCGGGCAGACAGGTCGAACTCTAACTTACTGTAATCAGAAGTAATTATTCTAATGAAGTTCAGCCCTAATAACTGCCAGTACATACTTGAGTTAAATAAACGTCAAAACCAACAAAAGATTGCACATACTTAAAAACTGTGAAGACGCAGTTCCTGTTCAAAAGACAATGACAGTGTGATATTGTAAGTCCCTATAATGTTGTGTGATGAAGTTGTGAATATTAAAAAATTAGGGGTGTAATAATTCAGTTTCCATTAGTTGTTGTTGTTGTTGTTTTTTTTTTTTTTTTGACAACTTGTTCTCCAACTGATTTAAGACCCAACATAGTCTATAACCTGTCACTAATTGACAGGCAGTAGATTAAGAGAAAATATAGGTAGGTAGCTCAATTGGTAGGTAGTTAGGTAACCATATGTTAATTTCATAACAAACAGTTTCTTTATTTAACCCTAGGTCAAACTATGAGTTCTAAGGCTGACAAATATTTTATACATCGATATGGAAAACTACCGGGTTTTGTCAGTGAATCACACAACCACTTCATGTCTAGCTGGCTAAGACAAAAAAAAAAAGGAAAACACTGCTGTTACCAACGAAATAAGAAATTCTCTTTGTTTTTTTTATTTAACTTTTGGCAAGTGCTACCCCCATGAGCTTTCAGGCAATAAAAACAACAGCTTTTCTGAAACCAGCCATACAGGAAACCTTAATTTGACATGCACTGAGCCTGCCTGAAACACCAGAAATGACAAATAATACGATGGCTTTTTGAAAAATTTACGTGCGTGGGGTAAGACAATGTTTTTAAGCTGTTCAGGAGTAAGAATGGGACCCACAGCTAACAATTTTGTGTCCCGTTATTGATCTGTTCTTCATGTCCTCCAGAGCAAAAAACAAGACGTTAGCTGACTCACTTTAGCAAAAGCCCTATAGATAGGTTTCTTTTTGGTGAAAAAGTTGCTCGATTTCTGACCCTCACTTAGTGTTAAAAATAAATCCAGACCAATAATTACTTTGGTATCCTAACTGCTAAAATTTACGTCTCGGTCTACTGTTTGGTCTGTATTAGACTGTAAACTTTTTTGCTGATAACAGGACGGCATAAATAAAGTAAGCTACCAGACTGTTTAGTATTTTTTCTACAGACTTCTGTTTAAAAAAGATCCTACTCTTTCCATTGGTGTCATTTTCTCTGCCCTTTTGTCTTCTATAACTATTTTTCTCTCTCCAATCTGACAGATTTAGGCTCCAAAGTGATCTTTGTTTAATCCACAGAATTACTTTGGATTAAACAAAGCTTAAATGCAATAAATGACGGGCAGAATCACTTAAGTTTCCAGAGGCACACCAACATTTAGAAAGCATGAACTGTAGACGTTTCTAATAAAATATAAGCATATCAAGAGAATGCAGTTTAATTTGATTAGTCTCTACAGTGCTATTATAAAATGACAGATTTGAAAAATCTCTGTCATAGCTTTAACCGGTTGATTTTAAATTTAATTTCAAAGGACTAAATCATTTCTGTACTTTTTATTCCAAATCCCTTTTCAAACATTCAGAACCAAAAGAATAAGAAATGAGAAATGACTTTTTTCAACTTGATCTTGGATATGCGAAAGCCACAAGAATTTAAGAGAAAACAAAATTCCTGTCAGGGCGAGCATACAAGAAGCAAAAGAGGGAATCTGGCGTGGCCTAAGCAAAGTCATAAAAATATTTTCCCCTTTTATTTAATGTCGTCCATAATTCACTGCCAGGAAAAGCTAATCAATAGCACCTTAATGAAAACTTGAGCCATATTTTATTTTGCCGCAGAGAAGTCCCAGATCAGCATTTGTTGTCTTGTTATGCGTTGGTTTTCACCCTTGGGCTGTTTGACAGATGTGCATCACATTTGCAGATACCCTAAATATTTTCTCTCTTCTACCACATATGTTTTTAAAAAAGCCACAGAAGTGGGAGGGACATTTCTGATGATGGCAGCAATTTAGGCTCGATGAAGAGCAATTAAAAACATTTTAATATTCTTTTGGGCCATGCCTCAAGGCCCGACATGATAAGAATTTTAACAAAAACTTAGGCTTTTTCATACTGAAAAAAAATAACATTGAAATAGCAGTGGACTCTCAGGTTAAATAGAGGATCAGAAAATTAAACACATGAACTAAGCTAATCTCTTTGCAGCCTAAGTCTTATACAAGAGACATTTTAATAGTTGATGGACATGTTTTATGGTAAATGGAAAATGGCTTGTACTTGTATAGCAAGGCAAGGCAAGGCAAGGCAAATTTATTTATATAGCACAATTCAGTACAAGACAATACAAAGTGCTTTACATGATTAAGATATAGCAAAATAATAAAATGTGGATAGAAAATAGAATAAAAGCAAGTAGGGATAGAATGTAGTAACAAAAAAGAACATTAAAAACAGTAAAACTGTTTAACTAGAACAGTCAAAGGCAATTTTAAACAGATGTGTTTTTAATCTTGATTTAAAAGAACTCAGGCTTTCCGCACTTTTACAGTTTTCTGGAAGTTTGTTCCAGATAAGTGGAGCATAGGAACTAAATGCTGCTTCTCCATGTTTGGTTCTAGTTCTATGTATGCAGAGTAGGCTGGAGCCAGAAGACCTTAGTGGTCTGGATGGTTGATACACTGATAACAAGTCTGTGATGTATTTAGGTGCTAAGCCATTCAGGGATTTATAGACTAACAGAAGTATTTTAAAGCCTATTCTCTGTGATACAGGGAGCCAGCTTAAGGACTTTAGAACTGGTGTGATGTGCTCTACTTTCTTAGTCTTAGTGAGGACGCTGGCAGCAGAGTTCTGGATCAGCTGCAGCTGTCTGATCCACTTTTTAGGCAGACCTGTAAAAACACCGTTGCAGTAATCTATTCTACTAAAAATAAACGCATGGATTCGTTTTTCCAGATCCTGCTAAGACATCAATCCTTTAATCCTGGAAATGTTCCTCAGGTGATAGAAAGCCGACCTTGTAACTGTCTTTAGATGCTTTTAGAGGTTCAGGTCTGAGTCCATCACTACACCCAGATTTCGGGCCTGATTAGTGGTTCCTAGCTGAAGCGACTGAAGCTGTGTGCTAACTTTTAACCTTTCCTCTATTGGTCCAAATATTATTACTTCAGTTTAGTTTTTATTCAGTTGAAGAAAATTTTGGCACATTCACGTATTGATTTCTTCTAGGCAATTACTCAGTGCCTGAACTGGTTCATAGTCACCTGGTGACATGGTGATGTAGAGCTGTGTGTCGTCTGCATAGTTATGGTAGCTGATGTTGTTATTTTTTATTATCTGAGCTAGAGGGAGCATGTAGATATTGAATAGGAGGGGACCCAGGATGGACCCTTGGGGAACCCCACATGTGATTTTTGTCATCTCTGATGTAAAATGACCTACTGATACAAAAAATTCCCTGTCCTTTAAGTAGGATTTAAACCAGTTGAGAGCTGTACCAGAGAGGTTGACCCAGTTCTCCAGGCGTTCTAACAGAATGGAGTGATCAACAGTATCAAATGCTGCACTGAGGTCCAATAGAACCAGCACGGTGGTTCTTCCACAGTCTGTATTTATATGGATGTCATAGTGCTTTAACTAGTCCGACGACCCCAAAGCGTTTTACACTACAGTCACTCATTCATGCACACATTCACACCCTGACGGTGGTGAGCTATGTCTGTAGCCACAGTTGTCCTGGGGCAGACTGACAGAGGCGCCACCAGGCCCTCTGACCACCACCAGCAGGCAATGCAACGACTGAGACGGGCGGAGCGGGGGATCGAACCGGCATCCCACCAATTGTAGGATGAACTTCTGTGACACTGTTGTTCCACTGTTTATAACTTTTACAACTGTTTTTATTTATTTTTTTGTAGGAAATAAGTAAAAGTGTTTTGAGCTCCAACCAAAACAGAGTAGCCTTCAGCTCAAATCTGAACTCACAGTAAATGAGAGTGTGGGGATTTGTCCAGTGAGGAGGAGGAAATCAGATGAAATGCTGTCTGAGAGCTGCAGCTTGGAGACTTACCAAACCGGCATCTGAGGAAGGATTTAAAAGTGCTCTGTTGCGAGCCCAGTCTGCCTGTCATTCAGTGCAAAAAATGCTCTTGTGACAAAAACTTTACTTTCAAACACAAGACTTATGGCAGCATTAAGGTAGACATTGTTGTTTTTAATCCAATCTGTCCAGCATTTTGACTCTAAGGTGCAGAAGCGTGCAACGGCACAGTCCCTCCAGAATAACCTACTTTATATTAGCAAGCGGTAGAACGGTCATGCAACTGTCCCTTTTCTCCTCACGATCAGTCCGTGTTTCACTGCTAAGTGTTTAACTACATGCTGTAGCTGGCAAAAGATTTTGGGTGTTATACACAGTAAAACAAAAAATGAGCGTATAAATTGGTTTGTTAGCTTGGATGCCATGGCAGACCAGATAAACAATAAGGTCCCTTCTGATTTTCAAAATCATACTGAAAAATACTGAAGTACTGGGGGGGGGGGTCTGTTACCTTAACCTGGCTCAATTGAAGGCCTTCACTGAAGTTACATGAGTCTACTGAGCACATACTGCAAGCTGCGCGAACTCCTCGCTGACTCTCCGTGGACGTTTTACCCTTCATAGTCGAGCGTACTTCGACTCCGCGCATACTCAAGTCTGCTCAAGTATTTGGGCATTTAGGTTAGCAAATAGTTCATGAATAAAAATAGAAGGTCAAAATACCATTAGAAACAGGCAAAACACTGCTTCAATTTTGACAAGCTAGTTTTTATTAGCATGTAATTAAAGAACGGATACATTTTTAAAACTGACACTCGATTTATTATATTTTGTGAGATGGTTGTCTCAGAAAAAAACATTTTGATTAAAATCATTTTAATCTAAATTCACAAAGGAAATAAATGGTTTAGAGCTTAATGCTACCTTGGTTTTTTATGTTTCATATTTTCAAGCTTTTTAGGCTTTCTAAGAAAATCAGACATTTGCACTCTAAATCATGGTTGTTTATAAAATAATGCACTCATTAAATATGACAAAGTTATGATGAGTACTACAAGCCCTAAAAATACAGAGCACAGAGAACACAGGAGATGCACAACATTCTTAAAGTTCGGAATAGAAATGTTTATGAAATTAGATAGCAAAACAGGAATATTCAACCAGGCTAACATAAAATATATAAATGTAAATATTATTAAGAACAATTAAAGAAGGTTTTATGTTTAGCTCCTTTCTTCAGCCAAAATTACAACCTTCTAAGCACATTAACTTTGAATAGCAAGCATCGCTGCAAAGCAGCTGATCCTTTTTCATAATTTAAATCATGACCAACATAACCTTTTTTTTTTCTCCGAGTCTGTCACATAAAATCAAGTCAGACATGCATTTATGCGCAAATGTGTTAATAAAGTGAAAACAGAGCTGCTTCTACCCTAACTAGTGAGATGTGATGCTAATTGTTTCCAGTGATCCTTATCAACATACAATATGCTCTGGTTCCATCTGACTATCTATGAATTTGAGCTGCCATTACAAGAGAAAAGGTCATTTTTCATGCTCTGGAAGGCATTCTAATGAACTGGTTGCCATCTATTTAACACAGCCTTCCAGTCCTCTAAACCAGACTTTCCATTTCCACGAGCCGCACTTGGGTTCACTTGTCAGGGGAGATGACTGGAAAACTTAAGGAAACTTGTTTAATACCCGCTTTGAGAGTAAACAGTTATTCATCAAAAAAATAATAAAGTCTCAAAAGGTCAGACCATAAAAAACAATATCTGCCCTCTTTCCATTCCCTATTGCATTAGTTAGTTTATAAAGGCAGGGGGCTGAGTTAAAAAAAAAAAAGAAAAGAAACATGCACACACAAGTAAGAACTTGAGAGACTGCTTTATGACTTGAAATGAATAACTGATTCCATTGTCAAAACAGTAGATTATCACTGTGGAGGAGATCATCATTCTAATGATCAGCTTACACCAGACTTAAGTTGTCTTTCATGTGGCATTACATGAGCCTATACAGAGCTGTCCAGCAGCTACACATACTTTGCCTGCATTTGCATTGTCAGCTGGAGGTAAGAGGGTGGAGACCTGCCAGCAGTGAGGCTCCGGGCCAGTGCCGAGACAGCTGACAACTCAGGCAGGCCCTGCATGCAGCGTTGCACTTCTAAGAGCCAAGATCCCAGATCAAGTAAATCCTAATCAGCGACTTAATGTGCCTCTAATGTGAAAATTCATATTTCTACTCTGTGGCGTTTCATGTTCAAAAGGGAGGACATGTCATTTGGCACGCCTTCATATATCACTAAGGCTCCCATCAGTCACTGATTATTGCAATAAGGAATTAAAATCCCTCAACACAAAGCTCCCGGCACCACACTGCACTGGCTGTCAGGATTAACTAGTAAAACTGACCTCAACACATAGATGTTAAAGGAGGAGGAATCACATTTAATTAGCTAGACAGAAGCATTACGTCCGACATACATTCATGGGTAACAAAATTAATTAATAAATACTGTAGAGCGAGTTCCATTGTTTCCAATCCAAACACTATTCTTAGGTTTTCAATCAGACATGGTCCGGTTGCTGCTATTAATGTTTACTGAGAGATTAAAAAACGGACAGCTTCAGAAATGGTCAAATCTTCCATCATATCGTTCCTACAGTTCAAAGTACTAAAAATGAGATGCAAGAGAACGTGTCAGAGTGATCCCAGCTTTCTCTGGCTGTATGCAGTAATGCAGCGCTGCACACTGTTGGTCAGCTGACTTAAAGAAGGCTACTCCTCTGTTCTCTCGCTTACAAGAGAGACACATGTGTTTGGTTAGAAATATTTCCGGTTGCAAACAAATACAGTCATGGTGTGGAAACTTTGTGGCTCTGCTTTAAAAGTATACTTTCCAAGTAGTGTGCATGCAGCATTTTAAAATCAAAATAAACTAAGCCTACAGATAACATTATAGTAATTGTAATAATAACCCATTAGCTCAACTGTACTAGAATTACAAGTAATTGTTGCTTTCCTGTCGAAAAATGAGAGCAATTGGATCTTCCCGTTGAGCATATTTTTGTCTAAAATAAATCTGCATAATATTGTGATGCTCCATTGATTTTTGGGCTAAAAATCAAGATATCGTTGGAATAAAAGTGGAAATGTTTCAGACCGCCAAGTCATGTTTTAAATGTTTATTATAGTGGTCTGAAAGTAGTTATTTTCTAAACAAAAACTATATGTATTTAAGAAGAAAAAAGGACAGCCAGAATCAAACTCAGGATCTCTTAATTATCAGCACGCTCTCTTTACCTGATGAGTTACACAAGAGCATGCATGATTATGCACTAATAATATATAAGTCCAGGACATTTTAAGTGTACTGTAGTAGTTCTGGTTTTGGTAAGAAATTTGTATTTATCCTGAGTAACTACCTTTAGAGTAGAGCTTTCAAACATGTCTCTATATGTACACCTATTCTCCTAATCTGTCAGTTTTTGCTAACTGAGAAGAGACTTGCTTTAATTCATTGAGTTTTGTACTTCAGTATCACAACTGGAAGAAATCAGGAAATTAGTTCATATTGAATCACATTAAGCCATCTTTGGGTTTACCTTCTGGAATGTTTGCCTGATTAACAGACATTTTAGTCACCCTCACAATTTTTTTAGACCCCTTTAGACTACATCTCATCTTAAACATAGACCTAAACAGGGACAACGAATATTCTTAATATTCATTTTCATCGTGTAAAATTACACAAGTTTACACAAAAATGTCAAAATTTGAACAGTAACATAAAAATAGCACCCTTGAGGCCAAATGTCTAGAGTTTATCTGTAAAAAAAAAAAAAAAAGTTTATTTGTGGTTTAGCTACTCTTTCAAGATTCTCCTCAAGGCACAGGTTTCTACGCCTGCTGCCAAACAGCGTTTTTTGTGTTATTAATTCATCATATTTGTCAATCAAAGTCATGACCTTGGCTGCTCAGATGTGCAAATATCACTCGAACATACGAATGCTAACACAAGTGTCGGATGACAACAGAAGGAGAGGAGACAATAGCGCAGTGAGAGAAAATGTGGTCATTTATTTAGAAAATAATATTTTAAGAGGCTTTTGCAAGAGGAAAAAAGCAGATAAAGGAACCTGGACCAGACCAACCAAAAAATAAAATATCCAGCAGAAGACAAGTAACCATGGATGCATTTAGAGTAGAGTTTATTGTTGTGTGGTACTCCGACCTCTGAGCACCCCCTAAAAATGTTTTCACCAGCCACCACTCTTCTTAATACAACATATTTTATATCTTTTTTTTATATCTACACATATCTTTTGAGTCAGTGTGCTCAATTATCTGAGGTAGGTGACATTCAACAACACGAACGGTGATCTGTTAAGGCACAACCGGACCGTCTAGTTAGTGTCTTGGCTAGCAGTGAAGACTTGCTCCAAGAGACTCAGCTGAACAGTTAGTCTTCTCCCCCTTATGGCATGCTGTGTTTACACTGATCCCCCAGGCCATTTGTTTGCAGCACTTCCTTGCCCCTTAGCATTCATTCCTGCATAATGCAGGAATGAAAATGTTAACAGTGGCAAATAAAATGGGCAAGGTGCCCCCACAAATCAGGGCAGTTTAGGAGCACATTTAATCATCCGCGCATTTGGGACAACGCATAGCAATTAATTGTGGCATTTCAAAAAAGATCAGCAGCCATTTTTTTTTTTCTCCTCAGTTGCTCCATCCACTGCAGTGGCTCTCTTTGAAACATCTCCACATTTTGGCCCAATTACGTTTATTATCTCTTTGCACTAAAGTAGATGAGAACTCTTGTGTGGTGTTGCACAGAATTGCATCAACACAGCTCAGCCGGCAAAAGAAATAAAACCAGGCATTGTTTGAAGAGGGTCTCCCATGTATACACACGAGAAGTAACCCAGACTCAGTGTTGCATTGCTCTAGTATGCTCCAAGACAAACAAGTCACAGCACCATATGGTGATGTCAGGAAAATAAATAATTTAGAGAAATTCATGTGCGGCGTGCAGATGAGCAACCGCAGAAATACCAACACAGGCTTTCTCATACTTAACCATTCCGATAAGAGCCTTCAGCGGAGGGGGGACCACAAAGAGACGACCACAATATCTTGACTTAACTGGATTGAAAACTACTTTGGAGATCCAAAGACTGGGACTGGCAAATGTCTCTGGACATAAGGATGGCATTTTTTGCAGATACAATCTGCAGTGCCTTTCAGCACTTCCTGAACACGAGACAACCTAATCTAATGAACCAGAGGGGAGTGTGGTGGGCAAAATCTGCTCAGGCTTTTAGCCCACTGCCAGCATTCTCACATCTAACTGCAGACAAAAAGTCCACTAGTTATTTTCATTCCCACTGAATTTTCCCCGAGGTGTGCTCTGTGCGGCTTGAGTCATCACTGTTCAAGTCTTTAGAGTTGTAAAGGAGTGAAAAAAAAAAAAAAATCCCATGCACAAACACAAGCTGATGGCAAGGTTACAGCCATTCAGACAAGGGGGCACTCGTTTTCTGCCAACCCCGGGGAAAACTCGCAGAGGGCTGCGGGGACCGAGAACAGAGAGGGGCCGTGTTGCTGACATGGCAGCCGTCACATCATACTAACCGGTAAGACTGATGCGCACGGACAGCACTGAGATATGTGGCACACTTTATCAACTGCAGACCAAACGCAAAAGTGGGTTTTAAAGTCTGACGGACATTTTTGTGCCTAAATTTTAAAAGGGGAGGCACAATAGGATGGTTAAATTGAACCTAGAGAGGATCTGATAATGAAATCAAGAAACTTCAAGATGACCAGACAGCAATGGTTTATTATTACTTCTGAAGAGCTCTCTTAGCCATGGGTTTATATTTTTTTTCATTTGAATTTAGCATTTTCAAACTCATCCCGAGAATTTCAGATAACCTTAACTTAGTTAGATGCACCAATCCGGGTTTTCCTGGCTGTTGCCAATTATTTTTTCTTTGAGGTCTGCCCTTATTCTGCCTTTTTATTCTAGGGATTTTCACATCTACAAGAAACCAAATGGTTCCTGGTTAGGGGTAGTTAATCCAATAAAAAATGAAGGAATCACAACGTCATCCCTGCTTGTGCATTCGTTCCTAAACTTTACCTTCATCTGATTTTTTATCAAACTAAGAAGAAATGAGTCAAAGTAAAAGAAAAAAAATTTCAGTATTTGACCTCGTGATCAGAGTCAATCAGGAGAAAACTGGCCTATTGCACTCCGGGCACTTTTTGGTGATATAGTCCTCTTTGAAGTAGTGACTAAATGAAGTTATATTTTTTATTTTTTATATAGCATGATACTTCTGAGTCAATGGTATCAGAAGTTGTGAAAGTGTTAAAAGGAACAAGAAGTTTTCAAACTTTGAAATATAATCGTCCATCATTTTGTCTTTCAAGGACTACAGGTACAAAAGCATCTTCTGCAATCATTTTCACGACTTGTGAAACAACAGGCTTTTAATTTAATGTTTCCTCCATTTAATGTGCACATCAGAACAAGGCAAGCCAACAGAATAAGCAGAAAAAAATAAAAAGATAGCCCGAGTTTCTCCGCAAACGCTATAAATCACTGCCACTTTTATAGCTTCTAATAAGTTGATGCAAAGCCATTTTTCTTCCCGCCCATCGTTCAAACATTTAGGGCATATTTACAAGGAACTTGTTAAAATATTTAATAATATTTAGTGGCAATTTTGGAGCAGCCTGTCTGAGTGAAATTTACAGCCTTAAAGTGTTTAAAAAGGCAACAACATGAATAACAAAGTGTCAAAATTCCCTAATTTGCATGGACAGGCTATAATTCCTGATACCTTGCTTCTAAAAAAAAAAAGAGGTTTTTAACAAAACGAGTCATAAAAGAAGCATTCAAAGTGAGTGATGGCAAAGACTCATCCACAAAGTCGTACCCCCACACCCCCCACAAATACACTACAGATGCCTCTGAGATCAAGTCAGCCAATAAAAGGACATATATCCTGCTGCTCTGACTTATTTATCCGGTGTGGATGAGCTCAAGATGGAATATCTCCTATAGGCAAGCTTAATTAATTGTGATAAAAGGCCTAATTTAGAGTCTGCACAAGAAAAGGGAGCCAAACAATAATATTCACTACAAATCATCTCTGCCTGTCAAATATTTCCCCCATAACTTTCTATTTCAAAGTCATCCGGACGTGAGGCTTTTGTTAAGGAACCTCAGCGAGCCAACGAAAGAAAAAAAAGAAAAAGAAAAACTCCCACACATCTCTGCTGATCGGTCCGCACTCCTGACAGATATCATCAGATGAACTCACAGCTGCTTCACATCTCCTGCCCTTTGATGCGCTCTAAGAAGACGGTCAAGCTCGAGGCTGCCTCTTCCATGGCATCTACTGGTGTCCACAGGAAGACGCAGTGACCTGGGCCTGCCCCGTCTGTCCCAGTCAGAAAAAAGGCCCCCGTTGACACTGATTGCAAGGCTATGAGTAGTCTCTCCCCTGTGCCCTCTCAGTGCAACTCTAATTAATAGCCAATTCATCTTCTCTGATCTGAGCCAGCACATGGAGTAATATATCGTTAGTTTGGCAAGCGAGCTATTAAAGTGTAATAACCAAGTACCAGCACTCGATTTGGAAGAGTAGCACATACTTAACCATGAAGTGGAAACAATTAATTTATTGGAGGATCTCCTGTAACCAATCATTTACTAGCACTCACACTGTGATGCAAAAGCCATCTCCTGTTGTGTGTGGCACACGTCAGTGACATATTTTGGGCTCGGTGCCTCAAACCTCTTGCACTATGACCAGCAGTAATGCAGGATTCATTTAGACACCAATGTCACACTTTGCGTACAAAGGCCGTGTGCAGGGTAAAAAGTTCATTACAGAAAGAACCCTGCGTGATTACAGGGCTGTCTTTATATACTACTGCCAGAATTGTGTTTTTATTCTTTGAGTTTATTGCTTTAATTTAAGCATTTGCAACAGGTATGCAAACACATGTACCATTAAATGGGAGTTCCACATTTCCACTGGATGGAAGGGCACAAGAACAGGTTTTGTCTCATGTGTCTCCATGTTGGACCTGTGATGGACCGGGGATCTGTCCATCTGTCCAACCTATCGCTTGCCTGTTGACCCATGGAAAAGGCTACAGGTCTTATTCAGGATTAACTGGGTTCAAAATGGATGTATGGATTTATATTTCAGCTGACTAATATTTTTGAGAAGAAATTTGTACCAAAGGTTTAGAAAAGTCCTGGATAAATATCATATAATCATGATCATGTGATAATCTCTTAGAATATCTGCAGTTAGAATAACTCAAAACCAAGGTCTTTCAGTATAGAGTTTGATGTCTCCTTTTTAGTTTCTTTACAAATTCTAATAAAATTTAAGTTTGGATCCATGGAGATTTAAAATAGCCCACTATTTTGGGCTATGTCATTACCCGCTTTGCAGAACTAGAGAAAAAGATATGTATCCATTTTTTATTTTTTTTTGTTGCAAATTAGCTCAAAATCAGTAAGTTTGGATTTAGAGCGTCTATTAATTTTTTAGACTCATTGTAAGAAATCCTGTACCTATTAACTTGGAAACAAAAGTTCAAAAGCTGTTTCAAAGCTATGAGATAAGTCTAATTTCAGATTTGCATTGTCTCAACTAAAAGAGGTAAATTACATAATCTCATTACCTAAAGACCATGTGTTTCTTGTACTTGATGCTATGATTTCTTGCATTATCCTTATGAGAGAACTTGCTTCATTATGTCAAACTATTGAAGAATTCAACACCTCTACAACTCACAATTGAAATTTAAGATGTATATTTCATGTATATTTAGACTACTTTTTATTTTTTTATTATGAAAACTAATGTTTTAAAATGTTCCTACAGAGAAAATGTGCAGACCATACATTTATTTGAACAGTAAATGTCAACATTGTTGCATTTTTGTATACAGCAGCAGTCCAATCTCTATAGCACAAGGAAAAGTGGAGGTGAGACGTGGAGGAGGGTGAAGGAGGAGTGGAAACTCTTGACAAGTTTTCTTCCAGGACTAGCATGTATCTTTCTATCAACACTGCCAACCTTTCCCATCCCTAGTGACGAAAAGCACCCCCACATCGTGACGCTGCCACCACATTCTTTCACCTTGCAAATGGTGCATTCGCTTTGGTGTCAAAGAGTTTGCTTTAGGCCGCACATCATATAATGCATTCTGTACATTTTAGGTAACTTCTGAATGCAATGGGTTGCACTACATTTTATTTAGAGGTAAAGGGGGCAGAATACAAATGCAAGCCACTCGCTTTAGATTTTGACTTGTAATAATACCCTGCATCATTTGGTTTATTATGTAAAATCTCAATAAAATTAATTTGCAGTTGTAACATGAATCAAAAAAGTAAAACTCACGGGGGGAACACAGAGACACACTCAAACCTAGAGGCAATCTAGAGAAACCAATTAACCGAAGAGTCACGTTTTTGAACTGTGGAAGGAAGTACCAGAGTACCTGCAGAGAACCCACACATGCAAGGGGACAACATGCAAATTCAATCCAAACAGACTTTGGGTCGGGATTCCAACCGAGGACCTCCTTCCTGCAAGGCAACAGGCTAACAACTCCACCACTGCGCAGACAGCCAACAGTATTATCCTAATGATAATTTAATCTCACACAAAGGGTAGAGGGCCTTTTTTCCACAGTTATCTAAACATATTATGAGACGATCCATCCCACAGATATTAAAAGCAGCAAAGAGCAGGATTAGTCATATTTATTGCTTTCCTGAACACAACCTGATAAGTATGAATATTTAGCAGGAAAAAAAACCTGAAACTCCATAAAGCAAAAATAACGAATAAAGAAAATTAACAGAGACAAAACTAGGACTTTGGTGTCATCAGTAATGCACCAAAGAACAATAAATCCCTCCTCCAAACTCTGATAATTGCTGGAAATAAATGAAAATACAAAAGGCTCACTGTGCTTTCGGTCTTCCTCTGAAGCAAAACATTTAAAACCCATTATTCTTTTTGCAAGAACTAATGACATTTTTTGTCTCTTCAGCTTAACGCTCTAATTGACACTTTTTTTCGGAGGATAGTCCAGATGGAAAAATAAGTACCTCCTTAAAGACCCAACTCCCTTGCTCATTCTGTGAGCTTTAAGTCTCTTATTAATTAAACTTTCAGCAAGTCAGTATTTTTTTTTATTAAAAAGATAAAGTCTGCTGTACCATTAAAGAGGTCTATCCTATTGTTTCTGAGGCTAAAATTTTACTTCTATAAATAAAAGACTTTTTAATATCATCAGAGGGACTGGGACCAAAGGATCTGCACAGTGTGGTAATTAGAGCAAGATTTTCATCCCAAATACGCAGAAATTGGTCAGCTTCAACCAATAAACTTTGTTCCAACTCAGTAAATATGCTAAGAGTGCTCATTTTAGCATCATAAGACATTATTCAAACAGAGGCAGCTTTATCACACTCAGGGAGAAACAAAGTGTAAATATGTGTTTTGCCATCACCATCTGTGTAACGGTGCATCTTTGACGTCCCAGTGCGATGATGTTGTGAGTGGAAATAAAGCTGCATCCAAATATTGACTGCAGTTTTATGATCAGTCATCCACTTGATCAATCAAATCCCTCCTGTGTCATTAAGTTTGCTACAATATTTGTCAATCAGCATCATAAGATGGTGATTGGGTGGTTTCAAAAGGAAAAAGGCTCTTTCAGAGAGAGCAAAAAAAAAAAAAACATGGGACAGATGCACACAGAGCAGCAGAGGAAATTTTAAAATTTCCATTAGGAGGCCACAAGGTTTAGAGTTGGGGTGCTTTTATTTTATGATTTATTAATCAAACCTGATAGTGTTTTCGGTTTCCTCCAGATTATTGGTGTCCAACTACATCAAACTAAGTACTTTAAGTTTTTTCCATCTTTCTGTTGTAAACTTTTACAATAATTAAATCTAAACATAAACCTAAAGTTGTACACAACCCCATATATTCCTTTTTAATAAAATGTCATAAAACTGATAGAACAGAATATTCCTCATGCCAGTTGCAGGGGATGTTGCCCCTTCCTGAAGGACTGAAGGTAAAGCAACTAAAGTTTACATCTTTACCAGCTATCAAATTCATTCAAAAATGCCTGATAAAGCGATACATTCACACAACATTATGACTTTATCTAACAACGTATAATGTAACGAAATGACCAAATATACATTTAATCTCTTTAAAACTTGGAAATGTGAATAAAATGAATATTATATTGTTTATCTATCACCAGTTACCTTATTATCCATGAAACCACAAATAACAGGTTTACAAGCCTGGGGGTTCAGGGGCAGGGGCAAGAGTAAATCTGGCAAACCCCCCTGCGGTATCACTACAACCTCCTTAGAGCTTGTGACCCGTATATTGAAGACCTTTGATCTGAAATCTGCAGGATAGAAGCTCTTAAAGACTCGACTTGGGCACTCCTGGTTTAGTGTATTGCCCAGCAGGTTAAAAATGAAACAATAAAAAATGCTTTTGCACTTTTAATCTAAAAAAGTAACAAAGAAATGTCCTGCAAGTACATTAAACCTTTGTCCAACATGGACAAAAAGTTTTAAAGCCGCCGCAATAATATGTGTAAAATAACACATTGTTGGTATGACAAAAAAGTTTGACAGTACAAAAACTATTTGTCTACTGTATTTTAATATAATAACTAACAACAATTAACACTGGTACCCCAAAGCAAAACTTCATACTAGACATTCAATGTGTTAGTTGAAAAGAAAAAAAAAAACATTTGCAATTGTAAAATCGTTGGCAGGTGAAGTTCCCACTCTTTTGTTCCAAATGTGGCATTGAAAATATGTGGTTTAAAGGGCACCCCTTCCTACACTGAAACATCTGGGGTATACTACGACTTAAATGGTAAATGGCTTGTACTTGTATAGTGTTTATCAAGTCCAACGACCCCAAAGCGCTTTATACTACAATCAGTCATTCACACATTCACACCCTGACGGTGGTGAGCTATGTTAGTAGCCACAGCTGCCCTGGGGCAGACTGACAGAGGCGAGGCTGGGCCCTCTGACCACCACCAGCAGGCAATTCGGGTAGCCTTGAAACAGTGTCTTGCCTAAGGACACAACAACTGAGACGGTCAAAGCGGGGGATTGAACCGACAACCCAACAATTGTAGGACAAACTCCCCAACTCCTGCGTCACTGTCGCCCCTGCTTAGAAACATAGGGTTGAGGGCCACGAGTGATGGACTAAGGAAATGGGTTACAGTCTTATGGGTTGTTGCTTGAACTGCCCAGCAGTCACTGGGCAGTTCAAGTAACAACCCATAAGACTGCCGGAGAGCCACTAAATTACACTCAATTAAGAAGCCCTAAAAACTTACGAGTCTAGTGTCCCTTGTTGTGCTGTCCATAAAGAGTTTTATGGACATAAGTAGTCACAGTGGTTACATTTACTGGAAATGTTGCTAAAAGGAAAAGAAAAGCGTCTTCAGCTTTTGTGTGACACAAAAGAGAGGGCAAGAAAGGTTCAGGGAGCTGCCCGTTTGATCCGATTCCATCATTTCCTCAGAATCAGACTTTATCTTATTCTGGGAGATAAATAGTTCAGGCCCGTTTCCCAAATTTTTTGTGTCAGTTTTCTGTTTTCCACTAACGAGTTGTCACTAATATGTACTGGAATGCTGTGTGAACAGACAGTTTGATTGGCCACGACAAACTTAATGATGTATGCCAAATGTGGGGGGACAGCTTCTAAGCAGATATTTTTGTAGACAAACATAGCTGTTGACAACATTTTCCACCCAGTTTACCATTTCTGTCAGGCTGAAAATCTAAAATTAAGGACAAATTTGTTTTGCCTAGGTAACGCATCCGTTAACAAATCAAGTCATATTAGCATTTCGCTGCAATTGGTCCGATTGTGAGGGCACATTATTAAAAGATGGCACTTAGTGAGTGGAAGATAATAATTAAAAGAAAAACAGAATTCTTGCATGCAAGCATTTGGAGGAAACAAATCTGTACAGCATAGTTTCTTTCACCCAATTAAAGAAAACATCACATTTGATCTATTTAACACAAATGCATCCAGCTATTGTTATGTGCAATTTGTTGTGTTGTGCACAAAGCAGTGTTTTTAGGTTAATTTGTACCACTGTGTCTTCCTGTGAGCAGACCCCAGTCATCTTTAAATGGCTTCATTTAAAATGCAATTTGATTATCTGCCAAATTGCTACCAAGTCTTTCCCTCAGCAGCTTGGGGACGGGGATGGGGGTAAAAATTTTAATTAGCATTTGTGCATAAAAGAGAAGTCTTTGTAGCAATGCATTTGAACACGGCATCCCGGAATGACCAACACTTTCAAAGAGTCATCACCCAAATGATTTCAAACTAATAGATCCAAGGGGAGAAGATCAGTCCAAGCACCGAATGGGTGTGAGAATCACAGAGGTCTTCAGTGTGGCAATGGGAAAAAAAGTACCCACAGGACATGGTATGTTTAAATAATCCAAAACTTTTCTTTAATCATAGTTTAGAAAATTGGCTAGGACCTTCAGCAGGAGACAGCTGTTCTGCCCCAGAGCCATTTAATGAGATTCACTGAGGGTTTCCCTTAAAATATTTACGCTGTCCCATGGCACTGCAATATTGTCTTAGAATGGGGAGATAAGAGCCAAGGAGGTGTGTTGAAGTTCTCCTAATCAATTTACTAATTACTGGAGCAGCAATAGGAGAGAGGAGAAAGGAGTCCCTTCTGGCAAGCTGTATTCTAATAAATGCTGAAAAATTTATTTACTCTCTTAGCCAAGAGGAATTGTGAAGTGGGATTAGAGCAGAGAGCTGATTGAGACGGAGCGGTGATGTGGTTAAGGTCGCAGTTAAAGGAGCAAGGAGAGGTCTCGAAACATAAAAGGATCTCTCAGGACCTCCACCTTTGCATCTGCTCAGGGAACCAAGATAGCAGGCTCTTACAGACTTGGCATGAAAAGACCTGACTGCTACGGCTTACATATCAACAAATATTAATGAGACTTGTGGCTCTTGCATATTAAAACAGGTCAAAGTGACGGTTCTGGTACCCAGCGTATATAGCAGTGATCCTAAAACCGAAAAAGGGGATCGTTAGAATGTGCGGTTCTTCAATATTTTTTGTCACATGAGCAGAAGGCAGGAAGCTTAGACATTACACCAGACGTTAGGGTTGGGAGGATGAAGTCACCTACGGGGCCTCTGGCACAGGCTGACCTCCTCCTCACAACCTCTGAGACTGAGGGCAACCCTGAACCTGTCACAGGACAGAGCCCAAATCTACCCCGGGGTTGAGGGCAAAAGCTGCTCCACCTTTTCAGTGCCACATTATCTGTAAGAGCCTTCCATCTTCAAGGTGTGCGGCCAATCGCATGCAGGCTGCAGGGATCGAGACAGATCAAAGAGCAGCATGAACTTAGCGCTGATGGCGCATCACCATCAGCTGATCACATGTGGCAACGGCAAAAAACAGAAGGACCTTTTTAAAATTCAGCAGTGTAAGGAGATGCTGGGGATCAGTATCTTAATAGTTAAACACTACAATATATTTGATCAAAGTGAAGTCTTTGTCATGAAGCGCTTACTATTGGATGTGGACATGTGACTGATCACCTAGCAAAATAGGTCTAAGCTATCATTATGCCCCTTGGATATGAAGGAGAGCGCTTAAAGTTGGACACCCTGTTGTAGTTATGTAAAATACTCTTGTTTGGAAGTGCACAAGGGAGCAGCTCTTGGGTTGATGCCTTGCAGTGACAGACAGGGGGTCTGTCAAAACTAGACTTGGTTACATAAGCATTTGAGATAATTTTGAATAATGTATTTAACAGCATTTTTGGTTCTCTCCAGAAAAAAGGTGATAAAGTTTAAAAAAAAAGAGCAAAAGACCAGACAAAGGATTTTTGAGCACTATGAGAAGACATTGACTGGTCGGCCATTTGTCACTAAGAAGGCTAAAATTAGCAGATTGTTTGGAGCCTCTTATCCCTGCTTAATGAAAGGGCTGTTTCACAGGTTTTGTTAATGAGTCTGTTCATAACTTTTGTGGACAGAATTTCTAGGCGAATTTCAGCCAAGGTGTTAATGGGGATCCGTTTTGGTGGCCTTAGGATTGCGTCTCTGCTATTCGCGGATGACGTGGTCTTATTGGCTTCATCAGGGCGTGATCTACAGCTCTCACTGGAGCGATTCGCAGCCGAGTGCGAAGAGGCCGGGATGAAAATCAGTGCCTCCAAATCCGAGACCATGGTCTTGAGCCGGAAAAGGGTAGAGTGCCTTCTCTGGGTTGGGGAGGATGTGCTGCCCCTAGTGGAGGAGTTCAAGTATCTTGGGGTCTTGTTCACGAATGAGGGGAGGATGGAGCGGGAGATCTACAGGCGGATTGGTGCAGCGTCTGCTGTGAAGCGGGCGCTGTACCGATCCGTTGTGGTGAAGAGAGAGCTGAGCCAAAAGGCGAAGCTCTCGATTTACCGGTCGATCTACGTTCCTACCCTCATCTATGGTCACGAGCTTTGGGTCGTGACCGAAAGAACGAGATCCCGGATACAAGCGGCCGAAATGAGTTTTCTCCGTAGTGTGTCTGGGCTCTCCCTTAGAGATAGGGTGAGGAGCTCAGTCATCCGGGGAGGACTCAGAGTAGAGCCGCTGCTCCTCCACGTCGAGAGGAGCCAGTTGAGGTGGCTCGGGCATCTGGTCAGGAGGCCTCCTGGACGCCTCCCTGGAGAGGTGTTCCGGGCACGTCCCACCGGGAGGAGGCCCAGGGGAAGACCCAGGACACGCTGGAGAGACTATGTCTCTCGGCTGGCCTGGGAACGCCTTGGGATTCCTCCTGAGGAGCTGGCCCAAGTGGCTGGGGAGAGGGACGTCTGGGCCTCCCTACTGAAGCTGCTACCCCCGCGACCCGACCCCGGATAAGCGGAAGAAAATGGACGGACGGACGGACAGACGGACGGACGGACGGATGAAGATGAAAATATCTGGTCTAAAATCTAAAATGTTTATACTGGTCAAACCTGAACTGGATAATTCTGCACTGAACGGGGATTCTTTAAATCCATCTGGGACTTGGGAAACTTTTACCTATTTGTCAAATAATAAGAGTTTTTTTAGCGATAGGACTACCTTACAATTATACAAGCATGAGAAGCTCAATATATGGGCTATTGAAATCCATAACGAACTATTCTACAGCTGAGTACATACTCTTAAAAACATTTCTGATTTGTAGAACCTTTACTGCAATTGCAAAAAAAAATTAAATAAATGTGGATCTTCATTTTTCTCAGTGGGTCCCCACCTATAACACACACTCTGTGCAGATGAAACACATTTTTGTGGGACGGCTTTCACTTTATAAAACATAAGAGTGTTTTTAATGAATCAGAAAAACGCATGTGAGGTTTCTTTCCATGTTTCCCCAGTGAGCTTGTTTCCTTAAATCCCACAGTCTCTCCGGTGCGACCACGAAACACGGATCTGAGCGCAGTACCTCTGGGAATTGCGGCAAAAACAAAAACACCAAAAAAATAAACCTGTTGCTGTGACATTTTGTTCCCTCTCACCTCAACGCATGTCTGTCACAATGGACCGGTGTGTGTGGGATTTGTGTTCACATCACCATGGCGATGGCTCTCTTGTCTTCCAAGGCTCCCCGGAGGGCCGAGGATGGTTGGTGATGGGGTGGAGAGGGCGGGTTGCCAACGTTGGCGCGACCAAAATTCAGTCAAACGGAAAGAAGAACGAATCAGGCTTGTTTCTATAGATCACTGCTGTTTGGAGCTCGACAGAAGAGGCGTAACTGAGTAAAACATCTAAAGCAACTCAACGTAAGGTTGAACTGAGAAACTGATCCAAGAGCATTCAAACAACTTTGACATGTTGCAAGAAAAAAAATTGCTGCAGGGCCTTAAACAGCATAAGAAATAGAGTAAAAAAAAAAAACAGTGTTTATGACCATCTTTAAATGGCATAAAGACACAAACATGGTAATTAAACTTGATAAGGTTTTAGTGGTGGAACATAACTGTAGCTAGATTAGTCACTCAGAAATCTCACATCCTTCACTCTCTGACCAAAACTGTGTTTAAACCAGTATAAAGACTTTAAATTGTGATAAAATCATAGTATATGATGCAGATGATGCCTTGATATGGTGGCATAATTAAAACAGTTTTTTGTGAACGCCTGTGGATACATGCCAAATGATTTCTTATTAAACCAACAACCATTCTGCTAATTTAATGTACACTTTGACCATTCCTGGGTTTCTCTCCTTGAATTAGACCTTTTCTTGTTATCATCTGTTTATATGTCTTTCAATTGTCTTTCCCTATAAAGCCTAAACAAGAGGCCATGAAAAAAACTATTTTGTGATCAGCCCTGATAAATTCACAATAGGGTAACCTCTGTGAGCGCCTGAGACTGAGAGGTTTTGCCCAATTGTATTTATCAAGCCTAATCAACAGCATTAAGAATTGGTTGTAATTTGTCTTTTGTTTTGTTTGTTTTATTGTAATTTGTTTTGACCGTCTGGATGAAAACTTTTAGTTTTCATCCCGACGGTTTTTGAATTTCCAGCAAGCTTCATTAAATTTGGGAACCGGGACAGATTCGCCCTTGACAGGTCACCGGTCCATCACAGAGTTCCAGTAATATCACTTTAAAAAATGTTTAATCATTCTTCTTTGGGATCTTTATTTTTAAGTAATCGTTCACATTCTTTCAGGTAGGTTTTAACATACAGCAGAGTTGTTTACATTCGGGACTATAACTAAGGCCAACTAATGTATGGAAAAACACGAACGACACAGAAAATAGATATTTGTGTTTAAACCCTGGTTTCCTTTCGATTACAATGGGGATTCAGAATCAGAATCAGACATACTTTAATAATCCCAGAGGGAAATTACAGGTGAGGTCTACGACAACAACAAAAAAACTTGTTTTTAAAACCCTCCAGCGACACAGTTTAAACATTAGAAAAGTAATATGTTTCGACTCCAGAAGGGTCAAAACACCTCTACCCAACATACCTAATCGGCATTAACCTAAAATAATCCTAACTGTATAAGAGCAAAAGTTAAATATAACCAATAACAAGCACTATGTCGATTTTTAGTTTATTGATTAACATTATTAACCCATTTCAAGAATTTACTTAAACGGATTTCTATAGATTCTATTCACAGGCCCAAAGCAAAAGACAAAAGTTTGGACTAATCACAGCTGATTCAATATGACAGGTGGGTATTTGTTAAAAAGTGACAGAATTTGCTCTGACTGTTTCAGGACAGGACTTTCTGGATACTGATAGGTATTCAGAAAGTATGGAAAAAGGTTTCCATACACCTGTGCTGTGTGGATTTTCATCCCCTGTCCAGTCAAAGCTATTTTTTGTTTGCTTTGTTTTTAACAATGCTGGTGATTGTGTTCAAACTGACCTGAAGGGTGAGACCAATTGTTTAGTTTTAGCCCTTCTTTACACCAACGTTATCTGCTGTTAGCTTACTGTGTTTCAGAATACAGCTGAATATTTCAGACAAGGAATGTCAGTTATTTATTTGTACAACCATGAAGCAAGAGGTTACCTATTTGTGTTTGCTGTGTGTTTTTAAAGCGGGAAAGCATGATACATTTGCTGTTTCTCATTCATCCATTGGCACAGAGCTTTTTCGGTCTTCTGTATTTGATATGCATACTGTATATGCTGAACTAGTGTCAATCACACATTAATCACCTTTTATGGACCAACAAGTGTGTTCAGTATCTGGCCCAGGGACACTTCCTGCCGTAGCATGAATTTTTTAACTGCAGCCATTGGAGGTTTCTACATTATTACAGCCCTTAAGTATCAGTGAATGAGACATCATATATGTGTGATTGGGGGGAATCAAATAATTTACCAACGTTTGTATCAATGATCTGTTAATTTTGAATGTTGGATTCATTCCTTTTCTTACTGTACAGGACATGACATCAACACATAATGCACAATCAAACAATTTACAGCAAGTATGTAGAACATTTTAATGATCCTTTTTCCAAGCCTTTTTAATGAGAGGGGGCTCGAAAACAGGACGGGCGGAGGGAGGGAGGCAAAGAAAAAAAAGGGAGAGAAAAAAAAAAGGGAGAGAGAAGAGAGAGAGAGAGAGAGAGAGAGAGAGAGAGAGAGAGAGAGAAGAGAGAGAGAGAGAGAGAGATGAGAGAGGAGAGAGATAGAGAGAGAGATAGATATATATATATATATATATATATATATATATATATATATATGATATTGGTATATATATTATATATATATATATATATATATATTATATATATATATATATATATATATTATATATATATCTATATTATATTATATTATATATATATATATACATATATATTCTCTTGAATAATATATTATTATTCAAGAGAATAGCTTATTGAGTTGGACGTCAATCCTTGTTGAACAAAAAGTGCAACCAACAAAGAAGTCTATGTATTGAACAGTTTGACGGGTACTTAATGCTATAGTGAGATTCCTGAAAGCTTCTGGTAAATAAATAATGATTACATAAAGTCTAAAACAAAAACAAAATAACATTATCTCACTGCTGCAACTCTCTTCCCTTTCATGTGGAGGTAAACCCACTTTAAATATATTACTGACATCTAAAGCACATGTCTTGTCCATTCATTGTTACATAGCCAAAAATTGCAGACTTCTGCGATTTGGAAATTGTGTTTTTTAAAATTGCGAAAATATTGCAAATGTGATTAATTGTCCAGCCATAGTCACTGCTACTAAGGGAAGAAGACTCCAGTAAGATGTTTATGAATAAAGCTTGGGGAGCAGAGAGAGATAAAAAGTCAATTCAAAAGGAAAAAAAATGTCATGACATGTGTTTGACTCTTTCAGGCTGCGAGAGAGTGAGAGAGAGCAAGATATAAACCTGACAATAAGGCTAAACCGAGTCCAGGAAAATTGCTCTGTTTTATCCTTTTAATGGTTTCAGCCTCTGTTATTGGAGAAGCTTGACAAATAAATCATACCATCCTTTTGGAAATATGAGGTAAAGGTGTATATTCACTAGGAATGTACAGTCTGTTCAACGACTGATGGCCTACTCATACTAACCTCCGGAATTGCTCATATAGATGCTACGCTTGTTATCGTTTTATATTTGCTTTAAATAATTGTAAAAAGTAGCTGTACAGCAAATGCTCTATAATAGAGCAGTATGACTTCTGCTTCTATTAAAAATACATAATGACCAATCACAGCAAGAGTTTTTAAAATAAATGTGTTTAAAGCTGGTCTTGCATCTTCTTTTTTTTTTAAAGTTCTTAAAACGAAGTGGGAATCAGCTAAAATCAGCAGCATTGTCTACAAAAACCAGAATTCTGAAATATTTTGACTCGTGCATCGGTATTCTTTGCTTTTAAATTCAACCCTGACAGTTCACGAGCAGGACATCATTTTCAGCTAACAACTAACACAGCCTTCTCAAGCACACAAACCTCAGTTGCGTTCTTCATCACATCTTACAGTATATGGAATTACAGTGACTGTAAAGACACTTTTCAAAAACAGCCAAAACCTGTGAGTTTATCGATACAGTCTGTCCTTGTTCACTACAGAGAACTAACATTCTTTTAACATTAATAACATTGCTGTTAGACAACATTGGATTTTAAACTTAGCGCAGTATATAAATACTCCATCAGATTTCCATTAAAGGAACAAGGCTGAACAACCACTACAAGTTAATGGCAATTTGTTAAACGACCTAATTGGTCACCAGTTTATTTCATTAATTTAAAGGCTTGCTTCTGGACGAGTCCCAAAAATCCCTGACCCAGTCATACGCTGCAGTTGCAGTTAGTGTGAGTATAAATATTTTCAGTCATCAGACATCATATTTTTCCCCTTTCCAGTTCTTCCTCCAAATTATTAAAGATTGCTACCCGTATAATAACCAAATATTGTGGGGTTTTTTTTCACTCATATGCAGATCTGTTTGCTCATTAAATGGCAGGTGGCAAAGTCAGTGAAAAGCTACAAGCTAGGGTAAAGGGCTCGTAACCTTTATACACGCCATCTAAATGTCCCCATGTTCTCCTTGAATATCTATCCTTAGCAGCACTCCCTGTCCTGTCCCAAAGTGGCCAGCTGGAAACGGTGCGTGCACACTGACGTCCCTGCTAACCTTGGCCGGTGTAAGGATTACCGTGCGTTTACTCTAAACGCTTCTTCTTTCCTTAAGACTTATTAAGAATGGTAATGAGCTCGGAAAGGGGCAGCTTGTTTCTTTCTTAAGTCTGCAAATGCTCTTCTTTCTGTTTCTCACTCGTCTCATTCCACTCTGCCTTCCTCCTCCTTGCAGTCTCTCTCTCCTCCGTTTGTCTCTTCCTTCATAGTATTGAGAGGACCTAGGACAAATCACCAAAAGGGCCATTTTCATCTATGAACTGCAGGATTTAATCGATACTTATTTCATGCCTTCAAAATCAACCCTATATTACTGTTGTCTGTGTGATTTGTTTATTTTGCTTTGGAATATTCCTCGAGTCGAAGCGGGGAGGGGGAGGGGCAAGAGGGGGGGGGGGTGCGATGTAAGGGATGCAATTCACCTTGAACCTCCATTATATTGGATTTCTCTACTGGCTGATCAAGCATGCAAAAAGGACATTTCCTCAGCACTAAAATCAAAACAATAATGATGATTAAAAAAACATGTGCGCTATTTGCGCCGGTATAAACCGTACGTGTCGAGGGCTGTATATTTTTACTGGGAAAACACTATGGGTTGAGGCAGCAGAAATTTGTATACAAAAATCATTACACTGAGGGCAATTGATAAAGCTCATGTGCCGGGAAAACAAAAGTAATGGCTCCCGAAGCCTGTCAAATGCCGCAGGGGATTACTGATGGTTATTTGACATCAAAGACCGGAGGTCCACAGCCAAGGTCAAACAGAAGAGGAATACACATGGGCTTAATTCTGCACACCCCCTGACAGATGCAGATGGGTACTTATGAGACATGAGGCATTTAACTGACGGATAGGGCTGCAAGCAACAGGAACGTCGGATCGTACGTCGATTAAACGGCGAGGTCCTAACCCAGTTTAGCTACCACCACCACAGGCAGCAACAGCTGTCTGTTTAGGAGACAGACCACCTTAAAGTCCCAGGATCAAATCAGATCAGATCTTTTTTTCCAATAGTAGAACCCAACCGACCATCAGGTCGTGGAAAAACAACAACTCTCCTCCGTGTGGATGCTGACACCGAGGGAGGTAGACTCAGTGTTAGAGGTTTTCAGGAAGGAAGTAAGAGGTAGATCAAACATATAAGAAGCCGGGAAAAAAAAGGGAAGCTGGGTTTTCTACGACAGATCTGTGATCCATTCAAGCTGCTAGAGAGTGAAAGAGAGCAAGATTCAGCAGATTCAACAGCTCTGACCTCGACTTGTGTTTTTCTATACCACCTCCCCTTTTCTGAATTGACTCTGATGTAAAGGTTGTCACCATACACTGGCCACGCTTTACTACATTTCTTTTAAGCTATGCTTATCAGTCAGTGATACTGGTTTACAGTAAAGGGAAGCAAGTATCCCACTGCATGGCGTATGACACTAAACTTCCTGTACAGATAGCAAGAAGTGCTGAACATCTCAACGCAAAGTTCCCCTGAGTTATCCTTTCAAACTTTGAACCCCTCTCTGTCTCAGAACATTTTGGATGTTCAGTCGTCGTTTTAGAAATCTCAGCGTTAGGTCAGGATCAGCATTGTCTAAACGAGATGGATGCTGCTGTTTTACCAAATTCTAACAGCGCTGATTGCGCTCAACACTTAAAAGGGATGTTGAAAACTGTTTAACACATCAGTTCCTTAGACATTTTTGTATTGACAGCAAATGCTCTCTCGTGCACGGTATGATCCAAAATTATTAACTGCTCACAGCAGGAACCCCAGAAAAAAAGTTTCAAGTGCTGCTGTGATATCTTCCAATATTGTAGTTCCTAAAGAGAAACCAGAATTGATTCAAATCCAGATCGGCACGTTGAAACTTTGATACAGCAGACGATTTGAAAATCGGCCACAGATTTCTGATCGGTGCACCTCTGGATCAAAATTAAGACTTGTGAAACCTTAAAAAGCTGAATGCATGGGCTTTGGCTTACTTATCTCTTGAAATACACTCAACTTTACCGTTACACACACTGACAAGGTAACACTATAACAAGGGAGGCAGGGGGCCAGGAGAAGCAGGGGATGAGGGGCAGTATGTTTGACAGATGGATACTGCAGAGCCTCATCAGAGCCGAAGAGAGATGGGGACCCGTACCACCGGGGCTGACAGTGAAGGCTGGCTGGTGTCCAGCTAGAGATGGACCTTCAGACAGCAGACACGTGCCGTCCCGTTCAAGGGTTACACCGAGGGAGAAACAGCAGCTGGAAACTTCTCTAACTTGGTCACTTTACATTGCTGTTTGAGCACAGCACTAAAAAGGTGCGCCTTCAATAGCCCTTCCAACGCACTGAGCAGCACTATTGTCCCCTGCGGGGGTCACCTGCTGTTGGGTATTATATGTTGGTGACCTCAAAAAATAAAAGCCATCATCGGAGCAAACTTGCCTTTAGACTGGCTAATGGTTTCTATTCAAAAAACACACAAAATGCAAGCTGATTTCATGTCTAAACATGTGTTTTTTCTAAGTGTGCCTGTGTAAGTGCCAAGTGTGTGCTCGCTTTGCATGCATGAATAGATCTGTAACAGTTAGGCTGAACAGCTGCTGCGTCGCGAGGATACAATGAAAAAAATACTTCAAACGCTCACAGTGCACGCATAAATGCATCTTTTTTACATGAGAAAATGATCCGTTTTGAGCCGATTTGTAAGACAAAAATAAATAAATCATGGCACAAAAAGGGACATCAGAAGCAGAAAAGCAGTGACAATAACAAAAAAAAAAACTTTTCTGTTTACCTTTTGTTGTACTAGCAGTGGCATTTTTAATATAAAAGACGGCTTTCCATCTTCCTCCAATGATCTGCTTAAACCAAAGACAAGAGGGAAAGGGAAAAAGGGTAATTAATTACTTTTGTGAGCTATTGCACAGGAGAGACAATAAACCTGCCTGGTCGCCATGGATATGACATATTTGCTCTGAAAACAACACAATAATTAGCAAAGGAGAAAGATCCAGCGAGAATATGAGAAATCAGGGCTTAAAGTGCCAGTGATCTATTCCTGTCCTCATCCTTATCCCTGAGAATAATAATAATAAACACAGCAGAGCATACAGAAGGAATTTATAAATGCACAAGAGAACAAATGGCGACCTCTTTGCAGACGCATGTTAATTTAATTCTCAGATCATAAAGGTGTTTTGTAGAGATCTGAACTAAGCAAACATGCGCTGAGCTTTAATAGACTGTTGTTTCTTCAGTAGGTGGAAGTCAGAAAAGCAGTCACTGGGGGCTGGCGCCCTACTGGACACGCTGTTCAGGGAGAGAAATGAATGGTGAAGTTTACACAACGATTTGGGTAAACCATTAGATTCATTATTGTTTGTTTTCGATCACTCCTATTTTATCAAACGTGTCATTCCTCATTGCACAAATTGCAGGTTTCAAAAAAAAAAAAAAAAAGCTGTTAAGAAACCCATTTTATCAGCTTAACTTCCTCTATTCGGGGTTTAAAAATTGATTGCTTTTTTAGCAGTTCCTCAATTTACAGTAAATGACACTCTGCTAAATCAATACTACCTGTTTGGAGAAAACCAAAAGAGTTTCGACTAAAACTGTGACTTTCGGTGCACCAATAAAAGTCTGTTGTTTGTTTGTTTTTTTCTTTTTGGGGAGGGGGGGTTTCACTTGCAGTTTTGGAGAAGTGTGAAGCACAAGCGACAACATGCAGAATAACAAACGTGTGTGATTAATTTCTACTTTGTCCTGTTAAGATTTAGGTATTAAGCGCATCGACCCTGAGCGTAAAAAAAAAAAAGTTGGATGTTTTGGTTTCCAGCTTTGAAACGGAGAAGCTTTCTGGTGTCCCTTCTAATTCTCTAAGAGCTCCGATTTTCTACTCGGTGTGAATTATTAAAGTTTATTCGTATGTTCGGCCGTACAGAAGGTTTATGCTCAGGCTGGATGAGTCGCTCCAGACCGGCTGCTGCTGCTGCCGCTGCTGTCGGGGCAGCCGCTCTCCCGAGGCGCGGAGCGGCTTCACCGACACGTCCTACAACCTGAAATGTTTAAACATCCTGCTTCATGTGTCTGCGTGTCCCTGTCACGGCTGGACACAGAGACACACTTTGACGTCCTTTGCTACCGCGGAGTATGTTTGGAAATGAAATGAGCATGGAGAGTAGTTGAGAGGAAAAAGGGAAACTCTCTTACCTGCGCTACTTCGCTGACTTCCAGTTTAAAGGGACGTGTGGGCTTACGGTGTTCGGCTCTTTGGACGTTCGTGGAAAAAAAGGGGGAAACTTCCCACATATTTTTCAGTTTTTTTTTTTTTTTTGTTTGTTTGTTTTTTAAAAGGTTTTTTTTATTGTAGCATTTTCTAATTTCTTACGGGGCAAGTAGCCCGGAAGATCTGCCCTGGAGACCGGCTCCAAGTGGGAAGAGGAGTCCTTTAATTGAATTTGTCGATTTTCAAAATGTTGCTCGGAAAACCTGAACTGGAGTCTAAAGGTGTTCTTCCACTTGGCTTCATAACTCATGAAAGGGCATTTTCTACTCATTTATTTATTATTCGGTCACTGTTAATGTTTACTTTTAGATATTTTTATCACAAAATGCTGCAGTTCACTAAATTTATAAAAATATTACTTGCAAAAGTATTCACTCCACTTCACTTTATGTTGTTGCATTGCAACCTGTAATTTTCACAATTTTCTAATCTTATTTTAAGTGATGGTTCTGCACAAATAAGAAAAAAAAAATACAGAAAGTAAATCATTTGAAAAACTACAAATTTTAATTTGGCATGTGCATATGTATCCACCCCCTTTGCAACAAAGCCCCTAAAAGGTTTTAGTGCAAACAGTTACCTTCAAAAGTCACATAATTAATGAAATGAAGTCCAACTGTGTGCCATCTGTCACATGATCTTTCAGTATAAACACACATTTTCTAGAAGGCACCAGAGGCTGCAGCACCACTAAACAAGAACCATCACAACATGAAGACCAAGCAGACATCCAAACAAGTCAGGAACAAAGTTATTGAGAAGTACAAGTCAGGGTGGGGTTATAGGAAATATCCAAATCTTTGATGGTCCCCCAAAGCACCATCAGATCCATTATTGTCAATTGGAAAGTACATGGTACTACAACAAACCTAAGAGAGGACCGCCCACCAAAACTCACAGAGAGGGCATTAATCAGAGGCAGTACAGAGACCAAAGGTAACCCTGAAGAAGCAGCAGAGCTTCACAACAGAGACTGGATGATCTATCTATAGGACCACAATGACCTTTACACTCAATAGAGCTGGTCTTTATGGAAGAGTGGCCAAAAAAAGCCATTACTTGGTGTTTAAAATAAGAGGGCATGTTTTGAGTTTACCAAAAGACAAATGAGCAACTCCCCCAAATGGAGGAAGGTGTTCTGATCAGATGAGACTAAAACTGAACTCAAAACCTCCCATTACCCAAAGAATACCCTCACAGTGAAACATGGTGGTGGTGGCAGCATCATGCTGTGGGGATGTTTTTCAGCAGCAGTGAATATGAAAATGCTTCGAGTTGAGGGAAACTTGGATGGTGTTAAATAATGGATATTCTTGAGCAAAGCCTTTCAGTCTGTTTGTGATTTGAGACTGGGATGGACGTTCACCCTCACAAGTGAAAACAATTCAATATGAAGGAGCTGGAGCAGTTTTGCTTTGAAAAAGGGGCAAAGATCCAGATGGCAAGATGTGGCGAGCTCATAGAAATGGACCTAAAGCCCCTTGCAGCTGCCTCACAACCTGGAATTACAGGTTTTGAGTCAACAAATCATGAAAAATACCAAAGGGGGTGAATACTTTTGCAAGGTATTGTAAATCTGCCAGAGGTATGAACAATGCTGGAATTTATATACAGTAATACTGGACCCAAAATATTCCGGCAGATTTAGGTTTAAAGTTGTATTTCAGTGATAATTGTCAGACCGGAAATAATATAAAGCTCTTGCAGTGGCCCATCCTAAGTACTGAATTGTATCTCAGGAGGGAGCTAAAGATTAGGGTGATGGCACGGAGGCTTTCCGACATCAACGACTTGGAGCTCCTCATCAAAGATAAATTGTCAAAATACTAGCTGAGACGTGCAAAAAGCTGGTCAGCTGTTATAAAAAAAAAAAGGTTTTATTAGTGTGATACCAACCCAGATTATCCCATTGGTTGGTGAGAAGCATAAATATACTGGATATATAGGTTTTAAAAAATTAGCGACATGCCACATATTTAATTCAATAAAATATCAATAAAAGTAGACCAATGGTTTTAATTTCCTTTTTTACAAGGACAATTCTTAAAAGTGTGGCATGGGTTTGTATCCCCTTTAAGTCATTACTTAGAAACCACCGTTTGCTGCAATTACAGCCGCAAGTGCTTTGATTTACATCTGCCGGATAACTTTTTCCCCTATGCTTCTGTGCTAAATAATTCAAGACCCGTTCGATTTGAAGGAGAGGGTTTGTGAACTGCACCATCATCCTAACAAATGAATGTGCTTTGTTTGATCTAAACCATTTCCAATCACGTCTTTTGCAGTCTTTAATAAGTGTTCTTCAAAATTGCCTTTCCTTTAGTTTTGCCAGCACGGACCAACTTACCTGACTCTTCTGGAGAAAGGCACTTGCACAGCATGATGCTGCCACCACCATGTTTTTACCCTAGGGATGGCCTGTTCAGCGTTGAGGGCAGTGGTCATTTTCTGACACGTTAGAGGTTTGCATATCAGCCTAAACGTTCAATTTGATCGCAGTGGTTTACAAACAGAATCAAGTGTAATTACAAAATTGCTTCATACAACAAGGGATCTGACTTGTGTTTCACTTTGTTCTCAAGGAAGAAGATACTTGAAGTAAAATACACCAAACAGGTGAATTTGTCTTGTAGATTTGAACATACATATTTTCAACAAAACAGGAAACATGGTTGGATTGATGTAAATAAGCATGGTATTATTCTGGGTACTCTGAGTGTTCATCAGATTGACAGCCCAGGGGAAGAAACTGTCTTGTTGCTTGCTGGTTTTAGCAAATAGCACTCTGTAGCATCTACCTGAAGGTGAAAGTCTCAACAGTTTGTGTGTGTGTGTGTGGGGGGGGGGTCTGTAAAGATGTTAGCTGCACCTTTTCTGACCCTGGACCTGTACAAGTCCTGGCTGAAGGGAAGGTCAGCCCTGATGATCCTCTCAGCAGACCCAATTTTTTTTTGTTGCATTCTAGACCTGTCCTGTTTTGTGAATGAGCCACACCACACTGTTGTAGATGTTCAGGCTGAATATGCCACTGAAAGTCCCAGAATTTCCCTAATTTTTGTAAAAGAAAGTCTTGTTAATTTAAATAGGCACGATTCCATTGCAGAAAACTGCACTTCACCTTTAGTCCAGTGGGTGGCGGTAATAAGAAACTAAAGGCCAAACCGACAAAGACAGACTGAAAAGCTGTATCCTGTCACTCGCTCTTCCCTCAGAAGACCTTACCCCTGTAAACAAAAGACCTGAACATCTGCAGTGGCAGATGCTTTTTCTCTTCTCCCATGCACGTGCACAACATTGATGTCATTTCAACTTGTTGCCAGAGGGGGCAGATGTCTGGAAAAATCCCTGAAACTTGTGATGTGCTCCTTTAAAATGGTCAGATTTTGTTGAGTAGGCAATAAAAAAATTGTTATGTTATTTATTTATTTTTACTCGCTCTTTGGCCCTTGAGTGCTTTTGGCCTGACAATTTTAGGCCACGAGCCAAACAGTCGAACATTTAAAATATTACTGATTAAATCTACATTTATTAAAGATGAGTTTTTCATATGCTTTGGATTTTGGATAAACCTTCATTCTATTGGTAAAAACACACAGAAAAGAGAATTATAGCATTTTGAACGGAGCATCTTGGAACTGGTAATAAAACACTATAGAAGGACTATTCAACCCGGACTATTCAACCCGGAATGGATTTTACCCCATATAATACAAATTTGTAATACAATTTGTGATCTATGGACATAGAAAATAGTTAGTTTTTTCCAAAAACCTCACTTAAATCCCATCTTGTTCTCTTTAACCCAATATTGTGTATCATCTCAATACTATCGCACAAGTAATGCTACATTTAGTCATATCATATTTTTTACATGTTCCCACCTGTAAAGTCATTTTCAACTGGGGCCTTTTCTGAGAAATACAGGTTAAGTGAGACTGCTGAAGATACCTTTCATCCGAGTGATGCAGAACTGTAAGAAAAGTGTCATCTATTCATTCATCCTCTGTGCCCTAACCCCAACCCCTAACCCTCTACCCTAACATTATGATTACCCTAAAATTATTAATTAACATAGCATACATTTCCCTAGACCATGGCAGAAAGCCAACGTATCTAAAGAACACATGTACAGGCATGGGAAGAACCGTACAGACAGCGTACAAAAGGACCCTGAGCTGAGGTTTACGTTTTTTATCATAAACAAATGGTACTGGCTTCTATTGTAATAAAATTGTTTTTGCAGAAGATCTGGCCATTTGATTGAAAAAAAAAAAAAACAGAAAGTAGAAATTATTTTCAAACAATTAAAAAAATGAAATGCTCACATGTTCATATTTAAAAGTTTGCGTCTGTTTATGTGACACTACTGTCCCCTCCACTCTGTTTCCTTTCCTCCCTCCTTTTCGGCTACCTTACATACATCAATAATTTACTGTAAATTATTCTGTGCATGAGACTCCTTGAAGCAATTGCAGGAGCAAGCCTCACAGGAATAGTGGGGCTGTGATAATGTATTTTAAACTTGAACTTTCCTTATCTAAATTCTGCAGTCTCGTGAACTATTGACAAACAGATTATTGCCAATTAGCAGTTTTGTGATGTGTCCCCTTGTACATAATAAAGAATCAAGAGGATCGATAGAAAAGTCAACTTACAAGGTAGACAGTGCTTTAAGCTCTTCCTCTAAGGTTTAGGATTCAAGGATCAAGACCCACCGGTGAGTCTACCTACAGTTCATTGGTTGTGTTAAGGGATTTTATTTTTTGTTTTACTGTAATTATGTCGCAATTTCTTCTTCATATCAGGGAACCTGGCAAACGTGTGCACATCTTGCGAACCCAAAAACAACTAACTGGCTGAAAATTGAGGCTGAATAAATTTTAATGACAAACATTTTTGAGAGAATTAAAATATTCAGAAAGAATTTGGGCACTTTTCAGTGAATAGAAAACCTTTAACACGGACCACATGTAAATTGAAAAAAATTCAGTAAAAAAAAATGGATTTATAAAGGTTTGTATTTTAGAAATTTGTTTCCTTTTCTGTGGTTGTACGGCATGTTATTACATTGCTTGTATATTCGGTGTAGGTATGGCCTTCAAAACACAAATAATGTAAAGAATGTCAGAGATCCCTTATAAGAAAGCACACCATATATTTTTATTACTAAGCTTCTGCTGCATTCCTTAACAAATCCACCATGGTCACTGCAGAGGTCCAAGCATCCCATCCATCAGTGAGTTCCTCCTGATGTTGCAATACTGTGATACAGAATAATAAAGAAGTAAGAAAGACCAGAAAATCAATAGATTATTCTGCAGATCACTTGATTCAGTAATGACCCAGTCCATTTATCGCCAGCCGTTTATTCATAAGGCGGACCCTCAAGGGCGTAAACACCCGACCCCTGCCCTGCTGACACCTTTTGTCATTGAAACAACAAATTATAAAGCATTAAAAACTGCTCACATGACAGTCTGTTCGGAAAGAACAAACATTTATTCAAAAGAAGTGTAGTGTAACATGCAATTTAAATTAGTTCAGTAATTAGTGGGGTCACCCCGTCCAATGCAACATAGTTTTGACCTTTGGTATAGACACTTGGGATTTATTTTAAAACTTCCTTTTCCTACCTCTTTAGGCAGGACTTTGCATGCCTCGATTCCTATTTTGACGACCAATAATTTACAATAACTTCCTTTAATCTATTCCTCATCTGCTGTGAGGGAATGCTGTCATATATTTCTAATATATTAAATCTGGTAGCACAATGCGGCTCACAGTTATTTTTGTTTTGATTATCAACAAACATAGGTCGGGGTGAGATTTTTATGATATTGCCATTTTAAGTAAAAAGGAGATAGGTTTACGTTACTCACTCAAACATTTAAAACAAAATGAATGACATGGTCCAACTGCCTTCAGGAAGTGTATACAATAAACAAGCACTACATTTCTTTAAGATAGTTACCTTCTAGTTGTGTAACAAGTTTGCATTATCTGGTTACTTATGTGGGATACATCTCCTCCAGTTGCTTCACAGATGCACACTGCTCATAGTCCAACCTGATAAGTACATTGGGCGGGTCTCTTTCAGTTTCCAAACAACTGTCTGTATTTCAGCAAATCCCAAATACTTCCAAACAGCCAAAGTTTTTTTTTTTTTTTGTGTGTGTGTGTTTTTTTGGTAATTGATGAAAAAGAGCTGCAATTTTCCTTCAGCAACATGGCTGGCAGTGCACAGCAAAACATGGCGTACAGGAAGATGTGTGGTACTCTATGCAGTACTCTACATTGGCATATATCACATAAAACGTGGCTTGCGCAGTAGTGATGCAGGGGATAACGCAATGGGGTAGTGCAGGTAACACATGTATTGAGACATCAGTCCTGAACGTGGCCATCCTGGGTTCAGGTTCTGGCTTGCGGACCTTTGGCAGATGTCTCCTCCCTCCCTCAAACCCATTTCCTGTCAGCTTACAGTCAAATAAAGGCCACTAGTGCCTAAAAAACTGTGGCGTGGATGATTTGCTTAAATTGCTGAATATTTTTGGCCTAGACAAAACATCCACGCTAAAGCAGGTCTCAGTCCAGAGATGACTTTCTTATTTGTTAATTTGTTCTCAGACGGGCTAAAAGTTGTAGCTCCCTCTTGCAGTACATGTCTTTTCCCTTATGTTTTAACAACACTTGATCTTCTGCCTCAGGTTGTTGTCATCTTCTAAAATCAAATTTGTTCCAGTCAAATTGCTTCTTCATTAAGTAAATTATAAAACTTACAAGAACGATAACACGGTGACATTTTGCAACCTGTATTGAGGAAAAATGACCTGTTTATTTATTTTATTTCTAGTTATTTTTAAAATTAGTTATCTCACTGCAGCCTTAAACATCTTCACATTCAAGGAAATTTTGAAGAATTATCGCTGGAATAAATGTAGTCGATACTGTGAGTGCTAAAGGTACCAAACATTTTAAACATTAATATAGTAAACTACCTTTGCTGTTCTTATTTAACTATCGGCAAGCACTACTGGCCAAGGTGAACACTTACAACTTGAGGGTAACCTACACTGGAGTAGCCCTGACTTTGGCATGCATCCAGCTTGCCTCACATATTAAAATCAAAATTAGAGTCTATATAGGTTTTTCGATTATTTTCAAAAGGTTTCATTTTCGAAAATTATGCCCAGTTCACATCTATAAAATGTCTTATGAGTCGGCCCACATATTTATCTAGCTCTGCTGATGCCTAAAAAACAATAGACCACCTGCAATCCTGGAAACATTACAGCAACAGTTACATAGACTAGCCAGATAAGAAATCATGGGACGATGAGGGGGTGGTGTAGTCTGGAAGCTCCTCCTTTGTTATTTTATGACAACCAGATCCCCTTCATCCTGGTAATTCCTTGGTTAACTCATCCCGTTTTGTGACTGTGACCCGTAAATGACCTACTTTTAATCTTTGATCGGGTCAATTTGAAACCACATTTTTACCAAAAAAAAAACACCATACTATCCTTTTAGGTGCTGGATGATATTTTTCTTAGAGTTTTCATGATAATAATTGGTTTTACATGAATCTGACTTAAAATTCAAACCATTATGGTTCAATAATACCTTCTGGGGTGGAGGAGATGTTTATCCCACACACCTCTCTTTTAGTCACACCCTTGCTGCTGCTGCTGCTGCTGCTGCTGCTGCTGCTGCGCTAAATGCATCCTGTTTTGACCTACGATATGTGAAATTGCTATAAAATGTGCAATCTGACTCTATATAACATTTGTTCCAGAATGTCAGGCCTCCCTATCCAAGAGTTTAATGCCAAACATTTATTGCTGTGATTTGCAGCTGATACAACCCAAGACTGAACCAGGTGTGAAAAAAAATTACATTCCAATCAATTCCTTCTTACTGCTTGTTGAGCACTGATTTCTAGCATCTAAAAAATAAGACGTTAAAGATAAAAAATAAAAATTCTGCACAGTTTAGCAGCCTTGAAAATGTGCTGTGTAAAAGACAAAATCCTGAAATAAATGATTGCAGCTGTCTGACAGCTCCGTGCTTGACAGCAATATCAGCTCAAATGCCCATTTTATTATCATCAAAATAAGTTTCGCATTGCAAGTAAGTGATACCATAGTGCTCTGGGCCACAAGAAGACAGTTAAATATAAACTGTTGGAAAGTTTAGAAGAAACAGGGGTCAAACTGGCTTATGTTTTACTAGGACACCATATCCCTGCTGCTACAAAGCCTCTATAGCTTTAAAAGGTTACTATAAACAACTTTTTTTGCGGCAAAATAAACAATTTGGTGAGTGACAAGATGAGTACGCGTCCAAGGACGGCTAAACTTTGCGCTTGCACAAGGCTGATCAAGGTCGACTTATTTTCAGTCACATTGCATGAAGGAGCCAATGAACTGGCGTTTGCCTTAATTAAATGAAGACATGTACAAATATCCTTTAGCAGGTGGCCGTCTTATGGTAGGTAACCGTGGTGGCAGCTGCCTATGTATGGTAAACAGGGAGCATTTTTGAAAAGTGATGGTGGCTAGTGTGAGGAGGAGGAGGGAGGGAGGGAGGGAGGAAGATTGGACAGCTGTCGCCGTGCCCACCTCACTGTGCTGACTTGGAGCTAATGCTCGATCAAGCCTTTGTATATGTTTTTCCAGAACATTTCAACACTGTGTACACCTAGTGTTTGAGGCAGCGCAGAGGCACATTTGGTGTGACAGATGCACACAGCACATGAGCAGCAGAGGACAGGCGCAGAAAAAAAAAAAAAAAACTCAGCCAGTGAACACAGAGCCTTGTAAAAGTTTTCAGCTTTCTAACATTTTGTGACGTTAACCTGCTTCAGATTTCAATCTGCTTTATTGAAATTTTCTGTCAGATTGGCACAAAGAAAGCACATTATAGTAGAATGGAACAAAATTGATTTTTTTTTTACTTCTGAAAATCTGAAAAATGTAGTGCGCATTTGTTTCAGGCCCAGATAAGCCGGTGCTTTCTAGAACCACCTTTTACCACAATTACAGCTGCAGCTGAATGTCTTGTCAAGCTTTGCACATCTGGCATTTTGCCAAGGTCTTCTTTGCATCAAAGCTCAAGCTCAGTTACAGTGAACAAACAATTTTTCATTTATTTATTTTTCAAGTGGTGCAACAGGTTTTCAATTGGATTTAAACCTGGGCCTTGACTGAGCCGCTCGAACATGTGACTTCTCTTTGATCTATACCTTTCCATTGTAGCGCCGTTTGGAGGTTTGGGGTTGTTCCCTGTTGCTCCACCCCAGCCTCGAGTCTTTTGTAACCACCAACATGCTTTCTTTCAGCACTGTCCTTTAGCTCCATGCATCCCATTCCTACAGCAAGATGCTGCCACCATTATATTTTAAACCGTCTTTTCCGTGTTTGCTGTGTCCCCTGAATCTGACACAGCACCATCCTCCATTTTCAGGCGGCGGACTGAACAGTGGACATTGGAACTGTGCTCTGTCTGTTTGTTGCGACGTTAATCTGGTGTTCACCAACAAACCTCTGAGGCCTTCACAGAACAGCTTGATTTATACTGAGAAAAATTACTCACATGTGGATTCTGTTTAGCTACTAGGTGATTTCTGATTATGCTGGATTTCATTTAGGAGTATCAGAGTAAAGGGAAAAACGTAAACAATCAACAATTTCCACATCTGCATTTGGAAATAAACCACACATAGTTTTTCCTCTGCTTCGATATAAAGTGCTACTTTGTGTTGATCTGTCACATAAAGACCTAGTTAAAGACACTGAAGTCAGTCATCTTAACAGGACAAAACTTGATCAGATTTTAGGGGGAATATTTTTGCAAGGCACGTCAGCCCTCTGTCAAAAGGGACAGGCGGAAATTTCTCTCGGAGAATATTGCATATTTGCCTGTTCAACAAGCACAAAACATTGAGACACAAACATTGTTTAAACGTCTCCCTGATCCTGGTTGTTTGTCTTTGCGCTTATGGGGGCAATATGATTTCTCCATCTAAGATATTTACATGTTTAGCCAGCAAACAATAAGAGGTAGGTGGCTACTTCCTCAATCACTTCCAACAGGAAATTAACATGTGGCTCCTCCATGAAAACCGCCATATCGCAGCAATCTCAACTTTTCCAGAGACAAACTGTATATTCTCGAATAAGAGAGCCATTTAGGTCCGTGTTCAAAGCGCATTGTGTGGGGCGATATCTCAGAAAAAAATAATTACAGAAGCTGTAATCACGTGTTCACAGTCTGAGAGGGGAAAAAAAAAAAGCAAAACAACAAATCCTTTCGTCAACAACGGCGCTGGTCACCACACCATATGGTGATGATAAGACGAGCAGGTAAAATCTAATTTTAATAAATTCCTAATCAGCTTGGAGGACCACTGAAACAACATAGTTAATGCAAATGTGTAGAGTCAGCAAGGTCTTCCACAGCTGCGTTTTTTAATAAGATTTGAGAGGCATTACAACAGCACTGCAGTCAATGTCACGTTGAGCTGCTCCTTCTGTCTGTAACTCCTGCAGGGGTGGGGGGTTGGGGGGGTTTGGGGGGGGAGGGATCAGACAAATAAGGGAGGCAAGAGGGGGAAAACACGGTCATCTGTTTCAAAAGAGCTCAAATCTGATCTCTGCAGAGGGTGAGAGAGGCATATTTGGTGGTACTGTATGGCGCATATCATCTCCCTGTGATCATTCACGCTTTCTAATTACAGAAGGTGAGGAGGGCCATAATTTTCTCGTATTTGTTTTGCATCACTGCAAAAATAGAAAATGAGGGCTTGCCAAGCTGCACCAATTTACTTCATTTCGACCTTGATTAAAAGAAAATTAATTGCCACATCTCTCATTATGTTGCAGGCAGCATTTGGTGACGCGAATGGAATAAAATAAAATAAAATAAAATAAAATATAGGTCTTTGGTTCGGAGGGAGATGGAACTTACCCTTTTTTATTTAAGTAAAACACGCGGTGGTACCATGTATGGCACCGCTCAACAATGTAAAGCAGGCAAAGACAGTGTGTGTTATTTATTGCTTGAATACTCTTTCTGTTTTGGACATTTCATATTTGCAGTTTATTTTTTATGAAGGTATTTTCTTATTAGTTTTATAAATGCTTGCTTTTAAGCCAAATAAGCTAAGTTTATGCATTTTTTTTAGGAATTTTCATGGATAAAACCAGTTTACTGTACCATAAAAAGATATTCAAACCCTTTAAACTTTTTCATATCCTGCAATAAAAATATGACAATGTTGCTTGTGTACTATTCAGCAAGTGCAGCTGCAAGTCTTTTGGAGTATGTCTCTAAAATCTTTGCCTAATCTTCTTTGCAGAACAGCTCGAGCTCAGTCAGACTGGATGGAAAGCGGCTGTGAACATCAGTTTTCAACCCTTGCTGCAGATTTGTGATTGGATTGAGGTCTGGACTTTGTCTGGACTATTCCAACAACATGAATATGCTTTAATGTAAACCATTGCGGCTCTGGCTGTATGTTTTGCATTGCTGTCCTGCCGGAAGATAAATCTCCATTCTAGTCTCAAGTCTTTTGCCTTCTTATATAGATTCGCTGTGTCTCCTGGTTGTTTTCCACTGGCTTGTGGGAAAACAGGTGTTTTTACGGCTTTTCTTTCAACGCCAGCTTTCTTCTTGCTTCTTTGACAAGTGCAAAATTGCTAATATTTGCAGCAACAAATTATCTTACCTTGGCTGAAGATCCCCGAAACTTCTCCAGAGTTACTGTGAGCGTGTTGGCTAGTTCTCCGTCTTGGTAAGGTGGTAGTTGTATCATATGCTTGATATTTTCATGACGGCTGGAACAGAGCTCTGTGAGACCTTCAAACTTTGAGATATGGTTTTATAACATAACATTACTTTAAACCAAGCCTTCTTGACCCTGACCTGTCTGCTTACTTCCTTGGTCTTCATGATGCTGTTTGTGTGCTAATATTCTCTAACAAACCTTTGAGGCCTTCACAAAACACCTGTATCCGTACTGGGGTTAGATAAGAAAAATATTAATGATAACTCTAATTACTACCTATCTGACTTCTCACTAGAATGTATTCAGGGTTCTCAGCGTAAACAGGGCTGAATACAAATGTATGCCACACTTTCCAGATTTTCTTTTAAACCATGGGTCCTTTTCACTTCCTCTTCACAGTCACGCTTTGCCTTGTGTTGGTCTACTACATAAAATCCTGATACACTACATTGAAGTTTGTGGTTGTAACATGACAAATTGTGAAACCGTTTAAGGGGTATCATTACTTTAGGAAGGCACTGTAAATCCTGCCATACCCCCCCCCACCCACCCCCCAGCCTCGGCGTCTCCTCCTCGCCTCGCGGCAGCACATGTCCCTGTGGATCAACTTCAGGAGTTTTCAGTAACCCACGGTGTATGATTACATGAGAATTTGTCCCAGAGAAGGCTTCCAGGAGGAGTAAAATGCTAAAAGCTATTTATGAACTGAAATTCGCCATCATCCAGCTGCACCTGTTTCCCTGGGAGAGTAAACAGAGCAGACGCCTGACAGAGAAAGGCCGGGCCCCGAGCACACACCAAAATCTGAAATATTTATTAGCTTTTGACACTCTTTAAAGTTGCTGCCTGGGACAAAGAGTACCGTGTTCCTCTTGCACTTGTTGGCCATACATACCTCCCACCCCCTTCCCCCCACCCTCTCTATCTACTTCACCGTGCTGCTCCAGCTGCTCATGTGACTGCAGTGACAGAAACGGGATGACCCAACACCTTTTTGCGGCTGGGTCCAATGAAAAGGTCTAAAACTCAGCGTTCTGGTGTGAACATGCCCCCACGTGAATATTTCATGGTCAGTTTTGCACTTGCGAGTCTAAGCGTGTGCCCCAAACTACGTGAGCGTGGGGGCGCCGGGATCATTATTTGGCATGCCTCGTCAAGCCAGCCATCGTGACAGCGATGGGGACATTTGAATAATTGATTGAAATAATGTAAAGTAATCTGGCCAGCTTTCATTCTTGGCTCACCTTCCCCTAATTCTGAGATGGCTCTCAGTTGACAGGGGACAGGAGGGACATTTAAGGACATGGGAGTAACATGGAGGAGGACATTTTACCCACCATTACCCATCGTCTCTTATTTCTCAACTGGTCTTAGCAGTGAAGTTGTGGTAAATAAAATGCCGTGTTGCACCCGCCCCCCAATTAGGCATGCAATCTGTGATATGAGCAAGAAAACAAGTTGTCTTTGTACGTAAATTACCTGTTACTTCATGGGAGATACTATAAATTTAAAGAAAACAAAAACAAAAAAAAAAAAAAAAAAAAAAAAATATATATATATATATATATATATATATATATATATATATATATATATATATATATATATATATATATATATTGCCTTACTTAATAATTTTCTCAAATAAAACAAAACTTATATTAAAGCCTTCTGGTCATGCTGAATTTGAACAATCAGAGGGCTTTCTCACAGGCTGGAGGAGAATTTAAGACAGAAGAAGACGGGTAATAACGGGAAGTAACATTTACACTGCTTCTCCACACTTGCCTCATTTTGTCATATTATGACTATGAAGTTCAAAATGCATTTTGTTGGGAATTTGTCTGATAGATAAACATAATTGTGAAAGACAAAGAAATGGATAATTATTTAATCTCATTGTGAATATAGCTGTAGTGTGAACAGCCAAGAGGTTTGTTGCAGAACATTTATGAACAAACAGAATCATTAAATCAACAATGTGTAAGATTTTCACACTGGCACACCATCTAGTCGCGCGCTAAATAAATTACAAACGACCTTACCGCTAAATGCATAATAACTACTACGGAAGCCGCGGAGTGTCATAAATGTGACAATGTAAACAGTCCTCCATGTATTAGCAACTGCTAAAAGCTAATAGTTACGGTCATCCTGTGAGACGGTTTTTGGCACTGTTGCCAAGTCCGCTTGATTTTTTTTCAGGAGTCGCTTGTAAATTCCGTGAGTCACGTTTTTTTTACTGGTTTCTGAACGTGCAGTTGCTTATTTGGGCTCTAAAACAAAACAACTTTAAACACAATTAAAGAGACCAGATCTCGCTGCATACTACAGACAGTGAACAGGCTGGCTGGTATCTCTCCGCCTCCCTCCCACATGCTCCCTGAGAGGGAGACAAACATATGACCCATCTCTACCGGGAGGACAGAGTGGTTGCTGGCGTACACTCCCCTGTTTCTAACACAACAGCAAAAATAAACTTCACTGTTATATTGAATTAACTTACCTGATGTCCAGCAGAAAGCCTGCAACCTATGCATCAGTTTAGAGTCTGCACACCCTCTTGGTAATAATAGCTACGCCGATATAGACTCTTGTTTTCTCTTGGTTATTACTTCTTTTTCTTTTCTTGGCTACTTTCCCTTCCCTCTCGCTGGGAAAAAAATATGGATGGTCCTCTATTTCAACAGAAACTGGTGATCTACAGTCATCTTTGCTTGTTTATACTCCTCCACCACCGACAACACTTCCTCATATAGAAGACAGAAGGGAAAAAGCATATGGCTCACAGTTTGTCCCCTTTAGGCTGCTGAAATCAGAAATGGCAACCCAACATGGCGCCTCTCACTGGGTGCACCAACACATATGTATTTATAAACTACTAATTCTAAGTTATGAGAACGCTTTCATTTTTGATGTGAGGTTATTAGACCTTGCCAGAGGATGTAAAAAAGCAATTAAAAGCTAATTAAAGCCAAATAAGTAACACACTGTCCTTTTAAGATCAAAGTTGAACTTTTCACCCTACATGTAAAAGCTACATTTTTCGCAGTAAACTAACATTGCACATCATCCCAATGATTAAACATGTGAGTAGAAGCATCATGCTGTGGGCATACTTTCTTTAGCAGGGACAGAAAAACTGGTCCAAGATGGTGGGAAAAGGGATGCAACTAGACGGGACTAGAGGTTCACCTTCCAGGAGGACAATAACACTCAACCTACAACCAGAGCTACAATAAATTGGTTTAGATCGAAGCATATTCATAAAAAATGACAAAGTCCAGACCTAAAACTAATAGAAAATCAGTGACAAGACTACAGAATTGATCACAAGTGCTCTCCATCCAATGTGACTCAATGTGGATAAAATACCAGTGAATAAACTGTAGCTGAAGGTGGTCCAGCAAAGCATTGACTCAGGGGTACTGGATACAAATGCACAACAGTACTTTTCAGATTCTGTTGCGCAACTTTGCATTTGTCTATTGCAGATAAATTTGTGACTCTAACTTGATACAATGTAAAAACGTTCATGGGACATTTGGTCCTTTATAGCAGGCACCTTTTGAACCTCCTCACGTGGGACGACAATATGAGAAAATTACGCAAAATTTATTTCGGTCCTTGACTCTGTTGGGCCACCCTGAAACTTGGTTAATGCTTGACGCATGTACGTTTCACGCGGAAAGAAGACAGCCAACATTCTCCTAGACTCTAGGGGGCTGTGTAGGGTCGCCTACAGCAAGTGTACAAAACACAACACTGATGTAGCAGTAGGAAATTAACCTGACTCTCGCCAGATGAATGTCGCTCCGCCTAGCTTCACTCACATCCATCTGGGACATCTCCCATAGAAAGTGATTTCTCCAACCAATTTTATTGTCCAGCCAATCAGGACGCAGGGCTGGAGTTTCATAGATGTGACGTAGTGGAGAAGCGACCGTAACGTGAGACTGTTTTGATAGCAATGGCGGCTCGCATCGAGGAAGCAAGCGTTAACATTGATGCTGCTATTTCTTCCGTGTTGTCCAATCTACCTAATATTGTTTCATTAAAAGAACATCAGAGAACGGCTCTGAAGGCTTTTGTTGGTGGAAACCATGTTTTTGCCCTTCTCCCGACCGGATTTGGCAAGTTTTGTTTTCTGGGGCACGCCCGTGGCGGAGCGGTTAGCGTGAACCATGTTAGGAGGCCTTTAGTCCTCAATGCGGTCGGCCCGGGATCGACTCCGACCCGCGGCGCTTTGCCGCCTGTCTTCCTCCTCTTCCTGTCAGCTCACTGTCAATAAATCGCGTGCCACTAGAGCCGCAAACACATTAAAAATAAAAAGTTTAGTTTTTTCCTGCATCGCTCTCACAGCGTCACGGGTTGGCTTCGATGTGAGTGGTTGAAATAGCTCGTCGATAAAGATGACAGACAAGTGGCTTATCCAATCAAATGCAAGGCCCAGCCTTCAAGAAAGGCAATTCCAATGGAGATGTCCCAGATGGATGTGAATGAAGCTAGGCGGAGCGAAATCCGTCTGGCGAGAGTCAGGTTAGTAGAAAATACAGTTGTTTTTAATGCCCCCTTGTGACTTTCAAGAGTAACAGCAATTTCTTTCCAGAACTTGTTCACAATCTGTTGATCATGGTGATATTTGAATCATAATGGTGAATCTCCATCAATGGAAGCGTTTGCTCATCCCCCATGTTTTTTCACACGTTACTGTCTGCGCTTAGAACATTTCGCAGGTGCACGGTGTGGAAAACTTGGTGAGAGCGGGCACCACGCAGAGGACTGTGGTTGCTGAAATGACGTAATTTGGTCATGCGGACTTTGTGGACCTCACAGACGCATCAAGCATAAACCAGCTTTAAGACTGTGATCTATGGCCCCAATCTGGCCAGCCCTTCGAAAAAACTACTGCAGTTGCCCCTGGATATGAGAAGCTTGTTTTTGGGTTTACAGATGACTGCTTTAGGGTCTACAGTAGGAGCTATTTACACTTTTAAGTTTCAACTTCCCTGCTTGACATAATGATTTGTTTGAATATTGCTTTTCAAGGATAAACTATTCGCTTGTGTCTGTATTTAGCGTTGGAGAGAAAAGAAGTTTATGCGTTTTTTAAACAAAAGCATAAAGGGACATAAGCTCTTACCTGCTTGGTACCCGACTGGTTTTCGCTTCTCAGGTAATGTGTGTTTAACTGATTTTTCCACTCACTTGTCAAGATTGTCAGCACTTAATAGATTTGTTCTCAAGTCTGACTCCGGGTGTCCTTCAGGATTTCACCGGCAACTTCTGCGGGCGTTCGCTGAAACACCACAGGGGACGTACTGCGTTCTTCGCAGTGTTCTGTCGGGTACAGCAAATCACCTGATAGGCTGTTTATCCTTGAAAGCTTCATTGAATACCTGAAACTCCCCTGGCAGGAACTCAACTTGACATGCCTGTCCCCGGCTACAGCTGCTATTGTGAGCACAAACTGGTGTCGTTTAACACATTGTCATACTTTAGAGAGAACGTGAAAAAGAAACAAAAGGAAACTAATCACAAACATGGGTGCAGTTCGTCTTTGATATGTCAGCCAGTAGCTCTCTGATGGCAAATAGCGGGCAGCCACTGAAAGTGTTCAGTTTTAGGACATGGGGGTCACACCTGTTGTGGAATATGATAGAAGGCTTATTTATAAACTTTCTGAGCTCTAAATTCCTCCTTCAGAGAAAACACTGACGCTCAGAGGGGGAAGAATGGGGGGGGGCTAAATAGCTGGTTTTAAAAGCTCAGAGGCAAATGCGCGACTCTTAACAGCAGAAATGAAAAAGTTACCAACTTAACACACAAAGTGAAATGTTTGGGCTGAAAGGACAAGACCTTTGCGTTAAATCAGAGCTGCTCAGTTGCAGCATTATGAGGCCTTTTTGTGGAATATAAGCTGTAACCCATACAGTTGTTTTAAAACACATAATGCACAATATATTTGACCTCTAAACCACGTGACGTCCAGCAGCGTTTCTCTTCTGAGCTGCTACCGTTGTGAAAACACCCTTTAAATCATGTCACTTTGTGTATGCTGAATGACCTTCGCTGAGTCTTTGTGGTAATTTGAAAAGCAAACACCACACAAGGATGGCCTGTGCGAGACGCTGCGCTTTGTTCCCTAAAAAAGGCAAAAAGGGTGCAGCCGGGCCGTCGGCGGAGTGTCTCAACATATTGGCTAAATTTAGGTGCTGAGCTACAGCTCGGGAGATATCGGTGTGAACTCCCGGGAAGGATGCAAAGGCTGGAAAATGCTGAGTGGATTCGGAGAGGAAGAGGGGAGAAGTTATGGCTGTGGGGGAGAGCTCTGAAGTGACTGAACAGCAATGGCAGGGACCGCTTGACAAGCGTCTGATAACGATCCCTTTTGGAAAGATACACGTGTTTTTTTTAGCACACCTTGAGTTTTAATAAACATAAATGATGCATTCGTTGTAAAAATCTATTAACTTGAATTTAGTTGAAGTTCCTAGCAAATTTACCATCCACATTTTAATATTTTGTCTCTTTATAGCCTCAATCTACAATGTATTTTAATGGGATTTTGTGTGATAATCCCTCACATGGTTTCATGTTGTTGTTATTGTTTTCACACAAGTCTGAAATATGTACCGTATATTGGTATTCAACCCTCTTTACTTTGATGCTTCTAAATAATCCAACCACTTGGCTTCAGAAGTCACCTAAATAGTAAACAGAGTCCCTCAGCGATTTAAGCAATTCAATCTCAGTATAAATCCATCTATTCTGTGAGGAGCTTTGAAATGTGTGAGAGAACATCAATGAACAAGGCATCCTACATGCTGAAATTAGGTTTAGGTTATAAACTATTATCCAAAAACTTTCAGCATCTCACTGAGCACTGTTCAATTTGTCACCAGAAAATAGAAAGGGAGACAAAGCGCTCCACCTAAGCTGACACAAAGTTGGCAGCATCATAGGGCTGGGATGTTTTAAGAAGTTTTGTCTCAGGGAGTAGAATCCAGATGCAAATCCTGTTATGAACGCTGCTGGAGAATCTGATATTCAGCCGGACACAGCGCTTTGTTTTTAAAAGGTTTATTGCAGAATGTGAATAATGGCAGATGAGGCAGGCGGGCAGTAATGGGCAGAACCCAGAGGATGCAGGTGGGATGAATGGCAGAACCAACATTACAGTGACAGACTTGAGCAGAATGATGAAGGCAGGAGCTGAGCAGAACAGAAGGTGCAGGCCGGCGACCCAGCAGGACGGGCAGAGCAAGCAGCAGGACCTGACAGGAGACAGGGCAGAAACCGAGCAGCACGCAGGCACTGGAACTTACGCCAGTGAGGGCTGAACACGGGCAAAGACTCAGAGTCCAACAGGCTGAGCCCACAGAAACCGAGCGTGACAAGGCAGCAGTGCACGTGAGGCAAGATGAGACGTTACGGCAGAGAGCGGATGAAAGAGGCAGGTATATGTAGGTGGATGAGAAGTGGACACAGATGACAGGATGGTGGGTGAGAAGTGACAGAGCTAATTCTGGAAAAGTCTGGAAAAGTCCAACGCAAACAAAACCCTAAATCATGACAAACCCTCATTTTCTGATTTTAGTTTGCAAACAATTTTCAAAAACCAGCTATCATTTTCATTCTGCTTCAAACTCATATACTACTTAGTGTTGGTCTTTCAACCAAAATCCTAATAAAATAAACTGAAGTTTGTAGCTGCACCGTGCATGTCTCAAAAAAAACAAAAAAAAAAAACTGGAAAACCCATCCTTCATTGACTGTCAGAGGTGTCCCAATCCAGATAATTTGCACAGTTTGGTTCTAAATCTTTCAGCAGGAAGACACTAATAGAAGTGTCATCATATTCTGCTGAGCCCCTCTCTCCGTCACTCTTGCTGTGCCATGCAATGTTATGTTCCCTTAACATTTAGCAGGGTTCAAGTCATTCTGCACTGCTCAGTAAGCTGCGAGGGCCAGATTGCGCGCAAGTAAGCAGACACTCTGCACTTTATTATAGTCATCTGGGTATAATATTAGTCACCTCTGCCAATACCAGCGAACCCTAACAGGCGAACCACGTGACAGGGCGCAACAGCAGACAAATCAATGGCAAAAAACAGATTGCGCTGCAGAAGATTCCCCCCTTTTGCTGACAGGCCGCAGGACAGTTTGTGCTTTTAAAAAATAGCGACATCTTTTAAGGTGACCCCCAGAGTGCTTCTTATAAAATTACAAGAGACAGAAATCCATTTGCAACTGTGCTATAACACTGAGATTACATTGTTACTTTAGAGCCTCGGCGCAAATTAATTTGAGGTTCATTTCATGTATTATATAAATGGATGGTGGCGAGAAAATTAAATCCCAGCATTGCGCATTTCTTTATATTGTTTTATTTTCTGCAGAGGGTGTTTTGGATCACTGTGCTCCACCATTCAATTGGCCAACGGGGCAACGTTCCAGCAGATTTAACTCTTTTATAGCCTCTGCTGTCAGAAGGAGGGAAGGACAGAAACAATCAAGCATGCGTTGTTTGCAAGATTAAAAGAAAGGACTAAATATCTACAGATCGAAACTGTGAGGCATATTTAAAGAGGATATCAGTTTGAGGATGGTTAAAAAAAATCAGGGAAAGGGTCAGTTTGAAAGTTTACCACCAGGACGCGGCAGGTGTGCACCTGTGTTGCTCACGTTCACCTGCCAATGACGTCCAGTTATTGTGTCCCGATGATTTAAGACGTATTTACTCAGAGGAGACTGCGGTACTGTAAAATGAAAAGTTCTGTTATTGGATTACTTAGTTTGCCTTACACTTTTATTCTCAGCTGTAAGTCATGTTGTAAGTGCAGCTTGTCAGGAAGAATAAAGGCCGAGCTTTTTTTAAGAGAGGACCGAGCGGTGAGACCATTTGATGCAATTTAATGAGAGAGTTTAAAAACACGACTCGCTCATCTATTGGATTTACAACTGGAGTTTATTCATATTTCCTTTTTAATATGTTGTCAAATCAGTAAAAATAAATGTTGAATTTACTTAAATATTTTTATCTTCACAATATTTTTAGAAGTTTTAGGAATGTATCATTTAATTATTTTTATAATAAAGCGTCACATGATGAAACATCTTCTCTATTTGTGCTCAGCTTCTCCCCCAGGGTTTTTATAGTTTTCAAAACTCAGACTCTAGGAAACATTTCCATGGCAGAGTCTTATTCTTTGTGTGTCTTACAAAAACCTGGTCCTGAAATTGTTTTCAGATTTTGCAGCGCGATGAAGGATGAGTTCCCTTTTGGGCCGGTATTAACACACATCTGTTTCAAAATCTGTTACTACAAAAAATCTGGAATAAAAACAGATTGAGGTAATAATCCCGGATACGTTTTTTTTTTCTTTCCAAAATATTAGCAACCAAGCTTTGCTGCACATCTAAACCAGACACAGTTTAATTATAAATTGTATACATCAATTTTCATATATTCTGAGCATCTTTATCTGTAGGTCAGGAAATCCCAAAATGACCGATTCTGTTCAGGTGTGGCAAATCAAAGGTGAAATATGTCATCTAATTGTTGTATAAATTAATGTAAAAATCACTTTATTTTTTGCAAACATATGACATTTATTGTCAGATGATACAATAACAACTTAAGTATTTTTTTCATACTCTTTCTTATTTTTCCTTACTTATGCAGCCTTGGAAAAATGAACAAATTAAGTTGCATACTTTTCAAGCGTAAGTAGGAACCTTTTGGGCCTTAATAAGCATTCGTCTGTGGTGCTGCTGCAGCAGCCTCCCCCTGCCTGGGACCGGCAGACTTTGGACTCGACACCAGTCACACATATGGAAAGAGTTCAGAGTGTGTCGACGGGGCAGCCCTGTCAGGTAAGAGTATCTGAGCATCTCGTCTCCTATCTGGGGACCTTGGAGCCATGTGTCGACATGCATCGCAGTGTTAGCTACATCGCCTGGTCATATTGGGGACAGGAAAGAAGTGGCGGAACAGAAGCGCTCCAGATGTTCTTCATCAGTGGGCCACAGGGGAAGTCTGTTACCGCAACACCTGGCTCATTCTGCTCGGAGCTCAGCGACGCAGCAGTGATGCTCTGCCACAGCCTGGCTACCTGAATGGAAATAGACTGCTTCAGGACGGCACACAATGCACAAATTGCATGGAAGAGGTCGTGTTGTAATTTTTCTCTCGTCATGCAATTTGTGTCTGCTTTCGCATGACGTTTCCAAAATGAGCCAGCAAGAAACTGGCCCTTACTTTAACGTCAAGCTGTTTTATTCTGTGTGATTATGATATTGAACATACTGTGCAGCCCCCGACTCCCAGCTATAACCTTGCCTGCGACAGATTTGGAGCATTCACGCCACAGAAAGAAGCGTTTGTTTTCCTTCTGAGAGGAGAGTGTGCAGGGGACAGGGAAGAGGGCAGCAGCCCAGGTGAAAAACGACAGATGCCACGCTCAATAATACCAATGATACAATCTCCTTGACCCCACGGGTCATCAAACAATGATCCAAATGTGTTTATATATTTTCCCTTTCTGGATCAATGTTGGCATAAATTTGGGGCCTCAATGGCAAGAATAATTTTAGAGAAATCTATAAACAAGGGAATGCTGCTTCTCGGATTTATTGATGCATAACGGTTGCCTTGATTGGCAGTAGGCATGGGCTGATTAACCTTATCAAGGTGTACTAAGGTTATAGAAAAAGCTGTTTTATAACTTCTAAAATGTGCCATCACATCTCCGTTATGGTTAAAAGTCCTTTTAAAATGATTCCAGCAACGTGTCGGAGTTTTCCCAGCTGTACGGAGTGAATTCATGCCTCTCCCCCACCTGTTGCTGCACACTGCTGGCCACCTGGATGAAAGACAATAAATGCACATTCCCCTTGTTCACAAGCCAGGTTACAAAGAGGCACAATATTTCAGATGAATTCCAGAAAATGTTCACAAACATTCCATTTAAAGTCAAGCTGGGTCACTTTAAAAATATTCAAATTTCTGAATACCGCACATAAAACATATTCATCCAAAATCATGATCAGAACTTAATGTGTGGCTTCAGTAATCATGTTCTGGACTCAGTAAAGTGGCCTCGACAGTCCAGGCTTAACTCAGTGTGCTATGTGAATGTGACTAAGGAAGAGCATAGATTTACTTTAAAACATTGTTGTTTTAGTCAAGATTATGATATTTTTTACCCAGTTATATTTAAAATTTCTGATTAGGCCAAACTTATAAATACATTTTTTTCCTATATGTATTCACATTGCTTTGATTCACATAAATTCCAACTAACTACTATTATTCCCATGGAAAATCCCCAACTTGGAACATTTCCAAAATTGTCCAGCTCAACTTCCTGTGGAAAGTTGTTTTGCAATGTTACTCTCAAGAAAGACAAAATTCAACAATTGTGAAATAATTTCTTGTCACAATAAAAACATGTAGGGTCCGGGAGTGAAAAGAATAAAGGTGTGACACCCATCAGTCCTATTTTAAAACTGCAACTGGAATGTCTTTTAAAAGCTGTTTGTTATACTTGTTACTCCATCAAGAGAAGAACAGCAAAATTGTACAATATTCTACCAAATGAACATGCTAGACTGTTAAAATTTAGTGGACATTTGGCTTTATTTTAAGGCTGTGTATAAAAATCAAAATAACAATAAATGATTGTTATAAACAGTAGAATTGTAAGAACCAATTTTTTTTTTATTTTAGTAGCAGAAGAAATAACTTACTTTTTTGTTTTAAAAATAAGCAGCTAGATAATGTGATACCTTAAAAATGTGGCACTTTTACACAAGGTTATCATACAACGAAAATCTCATTCCAGCCCATCCCTGTTTGCCATGATGAATTCATGACCGGCCAGCGTAAAAAATGTCCTGATAAGAAAATAAAACTTTTAAAAAAATTCCCACATGCTGTTAAACATGTGGGTGTATAATGAGCGCCTTGCCCTGTTTGGTGGCTTCATCTGATGAGTTCAAGTGCATATTGAGTAATCGATGTGTTCTGATTTTCTTTGGGTTTTCTGCTCTGATCAGCAAAGATTGGAAGGACAAATTGTTTAAGGTGTCTGAATAAATAATTATATTTATGCTGAGATCACCACACGCCCCCCTTACCTAAGTCAAATGAGTCTGACTTGAACCCCCTCCGGGGATTACAAGAAAAACAGTAAAAGTGTGAAATGTAAACTGTTATTAATGAGCCTCAGAATTTGCTTTTAATTAAATTAAAAAAACTACTTTGAATTTGTCTTGTGTTTTCACCGTTTCCAGATTTTTGTGCGCTATCCTAAAAAGGTTGTGTAAAAACAGAGATCTAAATAAGGGATTAATTTGCAAACCTGTCTGACGGATCCTGTGCAGACACCATTTTCCTGCTTAGAGGACAAGATTATTGGACTTCACGCTAATACTGTTTTGCAAAGCATAAAAGCCTCTCGCTGATAAATATTAATTTGAGCCTTCATGATGTATTTGAAAATTCCAGCTAAAATGTCACCACATGGAACATTAATGTAATATTTCAAGGCCTGAGAGCAATACTCATATTGATTGCATTTATTCGACTCTGGGGAGGAGAAATAATTCTTCAGTGTGGAGACACATCTGGTAGCCAAAGATGCGGAGCAGGGAATGAGAAAATGCAAAATAACAATAAAAAATAATAGGACTTGTATTTAAATGCATTATCCCTCGGAATTGTTTGGATACCAATGCCCTCAGATTGCAGCCCAGAAAAAGACAGATGCAGCCGGGTCTTTTTACTGCTACCTCTGAAAGGTTTAATTTTCTATAAAGTGTTTAATAACCAACAAGAGAGGAGCAGACCGTTTGCATTCAGCTATTTTCTCTCTCTCTGCTGCCTGCTATTTGCAGCACCTCATGCTAAAACTCAGCAGCTAAGGAGGCATCTCTTGAGCTGCACTTTACATCTGTTCATCTGTCTGCCTGTTCGTCTGGAGACAACTTCAAGATTCTGTCCTTTGTCAGAAACGATATTGACTCACAGCGAGTCGAGGCGTCAGAGTGTCTTTGTGCAAATGAAGAGAAATCTGAGAAACAGCACTTTGACCCTGAGCCCATCCGTCACCAGTTCTGCTGCCTTCATTAAGTAGATTATTTGCTGATTTGGTTGCTAAATTTGCTAAACTGTGTTTCAATTAAGGATTTTTCTTTCACCTGGGAGCCAAATCTGTTTTCTTTCTGTAATTTCCGAAGCGAAAGACCAGTTCTCCCTTAATGTCTGTATGCCCTGAAACCAAACGATAAACGGCTCAAAGACGCCTGCCTCGATGGTGTTAGTTACACTTAAGGGGGAAAATGTCACAAACCGCTCTTACAGCATATCCTTATAAAGCTTTATTATGCACACGCCAGACAATAGGACTGAACTTTTAATTGAATGCATTAAGTCAAAGAAGCTTAACAAAAAAGAACAAAAACTTTTTTTAATGTTGAGCAGATTCGATGCTGCATGCTGCACACATGCGGCCGATACGACACGGCTAAAGCGCCCCCCACTGGCGCATTGCGGTACTGAGGTTTTCCCTGCAGGGTTTAACCTTTATCCTAAGAATGAAATAGTGAAGCTGTTAGAGTTGCTTTGAAATTAAATGTATGCATGTAAAATATCATCTAAAATGTGACAATAAACTCCACTTTATATATGTGCATACTGTTAAACTCAGGCTGCACATCTCTCTATTCATGTTGTCTATAAACAACCTGCAAACTGTGCAAATTCAACTATGTAATGCACGTGTACATACTACTATTTTTTTTTTATTTAATAATCACTCTGTCTTTTATACTGTATTGTCCATTTACAACATTAAATCAGTCTGTCTGTACGTGTTTGTCGGGCTATCCACCCATCTGCCATTTGACTTGTTAGGACAAGAAGTGGCCCAGTAACACAATAGCAAGAGCAAGACTGTACATTAAACCCTTCATCTGGATTACCAATGCAGTATGCATACATTTTTTAACATAACAAATTACACTTGTGCTGACATAAACAATATTTTTGCATAGTCATATTCTAGCATATGGCTTTAAAATTCTGTTAGTAGGGGAAAAATGTATGTATAAAGAGCTTACTGTAAAGTGTAAGCGATGAGTGTTTAAAACATCAGTTAAAGTAATTTTTTTCCAGGTGTAAGGTCTGGGACATACCATTGGTCAAAGAATCCCAAATGGGACAAATGTTCCATCTGTGTACCCTACTGTAACATTTTGAAACCATAAATTATGTAGAACTTTATTTAATCTAGTCCTGAAATGATCAGAGCTGTGGAACACAATATTGATTGTTAATTGGGGAACAATTTTGCTTAACAGAGAGAAGAAATATGTAAGGATGGCACTGAGGTCCTGCTTGAGGTAACCTGCTCGTTAACGTGTCTGGTAGAACGAAAACTTGGATATCTGGTGCACGTCAGTGTCTGTTAATTAGCAATATGCAAATGAGTCAAACAGATTTCTTTGACAAAAAACACACACACACACACTTAAGAAGTATTCAAACCCCTTGAATCTATTTCAGATTTTATCACGTTATAACCACAAACTTCATCATATTTTCTTTGAATTTAATGTGTTAGATCAACAAAAAATTTTGTATAATTATGAAGTGGAAGCAAAATTAAAAACAATTTTATGTGCAAATATAGTCAGGTCGCATTACTCTGATAACCCTAGACAAAATCTAGTGCACCAATTGCCTGCAAAGACATCTAACTAGTAAACAGACACTGCCAGTGTAAGAACATCTCATTATAAATACAGATGTTCTGTGAAACCCTCCAAGGTTTGATTGAGAAACCTTGACGTTAGAGGACATTAGCAAACAAGCAGCATCATAAAGAAAAAAACATGGTAGAAATTAAGTGGTGCAGAGGTTTAAGGCAGAGTTGGTTTCAGACATCTGCTAGAGGTTGGCACAACTGTAAACCTACAAAGTAATTATTGCCCACTAAACCTGGAAGAGGTGGAGATCAGGATCACAAACAAGGAATCTGACTTTGGTTCCACTCTACTCTACTCTCGATGAAAACATTTTAAGTAATAAATCAAAAGGGAAATAAAGATATTTTTGCACAGTGTTTTTACAAAAGAAAAAGACATGATCACATTGGTACAAATATGCATGGTATTGATCTAGGACATTTGTTCAACAAAGAGGGCAGCCTGGGGGAAGAAACTGTCTCTGTGACTTGTGGTTTTTGTAAGTAGTGCTATGTTAACCTTGCCTGCGAGATGAATTCTCGCCGTATTTGTGCATTCACAAACACACGAGAATCTATCTTGTACCGGTCCGACTTCAACTGTTTGTGTCCGAACCAAAAACGGTTCGGGCCCATCACATTGCAGTATTGTGGTTTAAGGCAGGACATACTGGTGTGATGAAAGCAAGAGCTACCGAGCACATGGCCGAACCAAAACAAACACGGCAGTGCAGGAGGATGCACACATAGCTACTGCTCTCACATCTGTTTAGTTGAAAGAAGAACAGGATAAAATGCCTTGACTAGCTTACCTTCTTGTGGTTTCTCATCATGTATGCTGCTTACGTTTTAATTTGATACTGTGATTGACCAAAACCAACCTTTGGTAGGCAAGCATTAGGTGTCTCGTTGCCCAATCAGCTCAGAAAGATCTGCTGAATGTCCCTCCTTTCCCCAAATGGATTCAATGGAAGCAGTCCCAATTGATAATGTGCGAAACGTAGAGTGCTACACATTATCAATCTGGCTGGCCAGGTAAGTGCTCTGTAGCACCACCCTGAAGTTTGTGTGCAGGATGTGTGGGCTCTGTAAATATGTTAGCTGCCCTTTTCCTGACCCTAGTCCTGGGTGGAAGGAAGGTCAGCCCTGATGATCCTCTCAGCAGACCTAGGTGTTTCTTGTAATTTGGATTTGTCCGGTTTTGTGGGTGAGCCTAACCACACAGAGATGGACAACCTCCTGGCAGACAGAATAATGGCAGTGTAGAAAATGACCCGCAGCTCCTGTGGAAGCTTGTACTTCTTAAGTTGTTGCAACAAGCACAGTCTCTGCTGAGCCTTCTTTCAAACAGTGCAAAGACCATCTATGTGCGAAGACCATCTCAGGTCCCGAAAATGGGCGATTCCAAGAAACTTATCCACAGTAGACACTGTATTGTTTGGGATGGTGAGGGGAGGCAGTGTAGAGAGGTGGTCTCTGCAAGTCCACTATCACATCCATAGTCTTGAGTACCAGGTGGTTTTGACTATCCCAGTGGAGCAGCCAATCCACTTCAGGAGTTTCACAAACAGGTCCACTAAGGTGCAGTCATTTGTGTACATAGAGGAGTGGGTAGAGAACACACCCGTAGGAGGCACTGGACAAGATGCTCACCAACATAAAGTGTTGCTGCCGGTCAGTCAGGAAGCTGGTGATCCACTGACATAGGCCAGTACTGTACGCTGGATAATCTTCTAGTGGAGGATCTCCTTAGTTGATGGTGTTGAAGGCCAAGTCAAAGTCCACAACTGGTTCCGTTCCTAATGTACATCCATGGGTGGTCAAAGTGGTGGTGGATGAAGTGTAGTCTCCGGTTGACTGCATCGGCCCACTTTTTTGCCCGGCAAGTAAACTGTAGGGGTCCAGCAAGGGGTCTGTTATGTCCTTGAGATGCTTTAACAACAGTCGCTTTGTCGCTAGTTGATTTTCTGACCACAACAGTCGGGGCTGCAGGCCAGTAGTCATTTAATTCCATGGTGGTGTGTTTCTTGGAGACCATGTTGATGATGGAGCGTTTGAAGCACAAGGGAACTTCCCACACCTCCACAGACTTGTTGGAGAGCTGGATGAAGATGGGGGTCCAGTTGATAAACTCAGCATCTCAGGTGTGAGGGAGAGGTATTGTCAGGTTCTGGAGCTTTCCTGGTCTTCAGACACTGAAAGAGCCTACATCTACCTTTGACATCTTAAATCTCACTAGAGGGTATATGGAGAGGAGGGTTGTTGGTGTATGAGGAGCTTCTATGTCAGAATGAGATGGAAACGCATTGGTGGGAGGCGTGAATGGCTGCTTTTCAGACTGCAATAGAAGCATCTATGGTTGTCTGCCGGACAAGGATTCTGCTCAAGGTGGGGGACAGCATCTGTAGGCAGTAATCTTTTTCAAATCATTTCACAGTACAGCTAGGTCGTTAGCTGAGAAGCTGTTTTTAGCATTTTGCTGTAGCTTCTCCTATGGGTCTTTTCCATGGACACTGGGCCATACTCTACTCCACGATGCGCACTTTAAGGGTTTTTAGACGGATCTATTACCCCTACCCGGACAGATTTTTTCGTCCTCTCTCAGGATATGGTACGGTTTTTTTGAGTAGAGTAGCTCTTACATCAGGCGACTGCTAGTCAGTGATGGGACAGGGGTGTGGCCAGCCAGCCAGCCAGCCGGAACGAGGGAAAAAAACAACAACAGTGATCTGCGGATTGAGCACAACGGAGAAATACCAGTGTGCAGCAGAGAGCAGAGCTGCCTTCTCCTGGAGGAGAGAAGCAGCTAACACGCGCACTAGGGCTGGGTATCATCTAGGATGAGCCGATTCGATACGATTCTCGATACACAGCTCACGATACGATACGATTCTCGATACATAGCTCAGCTTGCTTTGATTCCAATATCGATATTTATTACTTTGAATTAATGCTCAGTGATTCAATCACCAAAATCAGCCAAATATTATGTTTATGTTCTATTTATTGATCACAGACATATTAACAGGAAAATAAAGTGCATTTGCTTCAATGCATTTAACGTGTCACAGAAACCAAAAATGTGCCCAAACATCTGATTTTAGGGACAAAGGAGCTTCTAAAATCCTGTCGGCCGTTCCACAAATTCGTCTCACTTGCTCTCCTTCGCTGTGAACTGTAATGGTTGCGCTGTAATAACGCCCCCTAGAGGTTGGGAGGTATATCGATATTGAAAGCCAGAATATCGATATTAAATCGTTTTTAAAAATATCGATATTAATCTTTATATCGATTTTTATGCACAGCCCTAACGCGCACACACAGAGACCACGCATGCGTGCCAGCAGTAAGAGCTGCAACCTGGGACGGTTTCTCTCTCTTGTCAGTTTGTTCTTGACCTGCTTATACAAGGTCCATTCCCCACTGCTGTAAACCTCTTCCTTGTTCATACACTGCTTCCTTAACAGTGAAGTGACCCATGGTTTATTGTTGTTGTACGTGAAAAAGTCTTAGTCTACTTACATATGTCCTCACAAAAGCTGTTTTATGATGTCACAACACCAAAAAGAAATCAGAAGACATTTCCGTCTATGCAGTGAAAAGGGCATGTGACATCTGATTTGATTCATCAATCCACTTCCTAACTTTCAGAACAACAGTTTTTTTTTATTTTCTGCCTTTAAGTAGGAAAGAAATGAGACAGTGATCAGAAAGTCCCAAAGCTGCTTTGCTTATCACATGGTTTGCATCTTTTAAACTGTGTAACGATGATCCAGTGTGTTTTTATCCTTGGTGGGGCACCTACTACACTGTCTGTATTTTGAAAGTTTATTGGAGAGGTTTGTGCTGTTAAGATTCCCAAGAACAATGATGAGATCTGGCTGGTTTTTTTCTGTTTTGTTTTTTTCAGTTTTCACCTGTTTTTCAACCATTGATGTGCAGGCCCTTAGTGGGATGTAAACACAGGCCAGAACGAATGAGGAGAGCTCTCTCTGTGAATAAAAGGGTTTGAAGTTTACAAAACAAATTACTCCAGGTGAGTACTACATGTCTTAATTGTGACATCAGCACACGTACCTTTGCTTATGGCAGATTCCACCGGCTCTCTTTTTCCCCCCGAGAACTGCGGTCCACATGAAACAGTTGGAAGCCCGGCTTCTGAAGTCTGTGATGTGTTTTCTGAGTCAGGTGTTGATAAAAGAGAGGGCAGCAGATCTGCGGAAGTCCATGTTTTTAGACATGAGAAGCAGCATTTAATAATAGTTGACTTTTTCTACTCCAATAAATCCCACAGAGAGCCTCTGCGTCACCAACCAAGATCTCAGTAAAGTTTGGGTTGATGACAAAATTAAGATTGAAAATGCCTAATGCTTCCCACAAGCCAGTGAGCGGACACAGCAAACATGTGGAAGGTTCTCAGTGGGGTTGCTTATATAATGCATTTGAGATATTTTTGTACACATATGTGAACACTATTAATAATTCTTTTTTTTTCTATGCTCTGCTTAGACACAATTTAAGGCACTAGCTGCTGCACTACTTTCTTCTTGTCTGTAACCGAAAATCCTTACGAAATACACTGAAGTTGTGGATATAATGTTAAAAAGGTGAAATGGTAGAAGGACATGCTTACTTTTTGGAAGGCACTGTAAAATGAGATCGTCAGTCGCAGTGCAGACATTCCCATTCTTGTCAAACTTTCTGAGTCAAACTTCCTTTTCAAATTTCCACCGTTGCTCAGCTGAAAAAAATAACCCAGAGGGTTTTCCTTCGCTTCTCCATATCACCATTATGTTTTCTCCAAAATCATAACAATAAACATTCAGCCAAGAATGTGCTAAATAATGGATTTGCACAAAAACCCAAGACAACTCCTTCAAAAAGCAAATACCTTTTACCGCCATCTGCAACTGGCACCTGGGAAGATGGGCTTTGTGTGCGGTGGAGTGAGGAGGGAAATCAGAGTTTTGGCTCAGACAATATGAACATTTAAATAAGAAATGGAATCCTGAGCTCAACTGTTTACTTTGCTCCTCAATTCCCACATCGGTTTATATATGAAAGGAAGAAGAAACAGAAACGTTTTGAGAGTAAAGAGGAAACCAGAAAAATCTGCCTGTAATTTTTACCTTTCCTTTTTGTGAAATGAGACCTGCCTGTATTTGAACTGTTATAGCATGTGACATGCAACAGAAGTATGTAGCCGACTGTTACGGGCTAAACGGGTCGGCCGAGAAGTCGACGGCTGCATTGGTGAGCCGGCTGCTCAATGACAGGGGATTTAATGGCTGTCACAGCAGCAACACAAGAGCACAGAGACAGGATTCCAGTCAAAGCTAATATATTGTGAAGAATCACTGTCACGCCAGAGGTAAATGTAACACTAATAGACACAGGGATATCTACTGTTAGCCAGTTTTGCTAATGAGCGTATTCTTTCAGAGAGGTGGTGTCACTTCTGTGGACTGGATCCATACAGTAAGGAGAAAAATGAGGGGGCTTGTATTGGACCGGGTGTAATGAAAGTGTCACAGTCAAGCGGTCGTGAAAAGCTCAGTGGAGGAGTTCAAACATTTATTACAATAAGAAACAAAATGCACATATTTTATAGCATGTTTCCATGAGATTCACAGTGTGTTACAGGCAAGAAGTGGGACCGTTTAACCCTTAACGTCATTTTAATTCTTAAAAGATTTGCGTTTAAAGACAGAAAATGTCCACTTCCAAAAAGCCTATAAAAGAAATAATACATGGAGACATTTTCCACTTTAAACAGATCAGTCTTATAAACTACGTCAGCCTAAAATATTCTTATTAAATATTAATTATATTTTGGGGGTTTTAAGTCCTTTAAAGGGTTAGTCAGAATGTCTAGGCTGCTTAACTTTACAATGTGTTATAGAAAAGGTATTAACATCATTTCCATAAAATACTTAAGATATTAGAGGTTTTTGATTGTTATTAATAGTATTAGGCATTCAGATGAGTCACTGGCTGGCAGCAACATTGATTCTGCTGTAACACTGTCATTATTATTGGATTTTTTAAATTGTCAGATTAAAAACAAAGAACCGTCACACTTGAGGTCCCAAGGAAGCTGCTACCTGACAGCTGCTGTAAAAAAATAAATTATCTATTAATGTTTTTTTTTTCCAATTTAATGAGTTACTCTTTCAAAACTAATTCAGCCTGAAATATTCATGTCTAAAATGTATTATAGTTTTTGGATATTAACCCATGAAAACCCAGTTTGCTTATATAGTGTAAACTGGATAGTTGTGATATGGAAGACAAAGTTAAATGTAATTATATGTAATTATAGGTATTATGTAGGTAATCATTTTAGATTATGTAGGTAGTATTGTATTCATTATGTCACAGTTGATGGGTTAAATTGGATTTGATTTGATTTCTGTTACAATGTTTAAGTGTAAAACTTGTTAAATTACTTCATCACAATAATAAAATGGTTGTACTTTATGTTTATTTTTTTCTGTTAGTGTTTGTTTTTTATAAATTGAAAATAACTGTTTCATTCAATCAATCAAACCTTCAATTGGTTTTGTAAAAGGAAATAAAAAAAATACCAAACAAAAAACCAAAACCCTAAATCTAATATTCATAGCATACATTCTGTGATGTATAAGGTTAATATTAGGCACTAAATGGGAAGATAATTGGCAGCAATTCTGATATTGATTCATCACAATTTCCTACTATAAAAAATGTAATGTCATAATGACAAAAATATATTAATTCACTCTAATTGGCTGTAACAGAATCTATACTATTTTTGTGACAAAAAACAGTGAGTCTTTTAATTCAGTCAGTAATATATGTAACAAATATGAATTATGTTTTTTGGGTTTAAACCCTTTAAATGTCAGCATGTTCACAGAGCTCAACTGTTTTTAATTTAAAAATTTAAAAAACTTAAATAATTTCACCAAAATACATCACATACCCTTTCTATATACAACCATTGTTCAACGAGATCAGAGGCACAAAGCAGCAGGTTCCTTTGCAGAACATAGTGGGAAGTGTGATTTTATTTCTGCATACGTTGAATTGGAAGAAAGTTGTAACTTCTGGTGGAAAAAACATAAACAATTAGAAAAGCATAGAGCAATCATTTAATTCAATGTAGGAAAACTGAGGTTTGTCAGCAGCAAATTGGGGTAATAGTTCACAACAGAAGGAAGAAGTGTATTTCTTCTTCTCGAGTTATCTGTCTCCATCTAACCCCATCTTCTGCATCTTTTTATTCACACCAACTACTTTCATATCCTGTTTCACTACGTCCATAAAGCTCCTCTTTGGTCTCCCTCTAGGCCTCTTGCCTGGCAGCTCCAGGCTCAACATCCTTCCACCAATGCAAAATCCGATCCCCAATAGCAATATTTTGTTGAAAAGACAGAAAAAAAGGACAAATGTCTTCCATCTAAACAACTAAAAAGTGGTTTAAAGGTGAAAAGAGGAAAAGATATTCACATAAAAATGTATAGAGATCATTTAACATTGTCGAATGTGAACACCTGACTTTCTCTAAACTCTTTAGTTGTGCTAAATTTGAACAGGAATTAGGGTAAAAAAATTGTTAGTTTTTAACATCGCTTTTGACAGTAGACAATGAATGAACAACTTTGAATTGTTACAAAAGAAATCCATGCCCACTGAATGGTGGAAGATTTGTGTAAGCAACTAAGTTCGCCTTTTCTTTTTCTACAAACATCATATGACTGAGACGAAGCCAAGCACTGCTAGTCAAATGCTGCTCATTAGCAGTGTGAGTGCATCTATAAAAGCAGATGTTACAGCTGTTAGCTTGTCTAAATCATTTAGGTGATCAACACTATACCAAGAACTGACATCAGCAATGATCCAAGAAAAGCAGCATTTGGCACCCACCAACCTAGTAAAGGCTGTAAGGCCATCTCCAAACAATTTGGAGGGCACAATTTGTGTAAAAGATCAGTTACAAGACAAAAAAAATCAAGACAGCTACCAATCTTCCCAGGTGGAGGTTTGCAGCCTTGGTCACAGCATGCATTGCTTGAGAAACTGAAACAAAGCAAAGAACCACCTCGACACTGATGTCCTCGGGCAGCATATTGAGAGTTTATCGCAGTATACCTTCAAAAAGTGAGTTCCAGCTCATTTTGGTGTGTTTTGAGGAGAGAGACTATTTTCTGGGAAAATATAAGCAGAGCTTTGAAAGTTGGATCTGAACAAACCAAGGTGCTCAAGGAACAGTTTCCTTTGGACCGATGGACAAAAGAGGACATTTTGTTTGCTTCTCTGTTGTTGTTTTGTCAGAGACATTTTGCTTCATATGAGCTTACAATAAAACTTTAGAGAAGAGAAGTTTTAAACAGCAAAATGTTTCAGACATAAATGTGTGGCTTACTGGAGTTTAGCAGCTTAAAAAAAAAACAAAAGATTAACGTTTCTACTTGTCTAAAACCATGCAAACATTCTAGGTGCTCTGATTTTTTTTAAATCACAAATCTGAAATTTAAGACATCCTCTACAGTTAAAGCAACAGTCAACACTTGTGTGTTGACCGTAAATATTAAGCACACTATTGTGTGTTAAATATTTAGCTCATGGGAACAATTCTAATAATCCATTTTTTTTTTTTGTCGGATTTCAATAGTTTTCAATACAGCCAGTTTAAAATTGTGACTTTCTCTTAATTTCAATAAAAAAATGCTTCTACAATAAAATTAGATAATCAGCTGCTTTTTTCATTCAGTTTTTTTATTAGACAAGAACATATTAAGGATGGTATATGTATGTCTGTAGCTGTTGGAAACACCATTTTACAGAGTTTTGATGTTCACTCCTCTTACTTGTGATTTTCATAAATTAGTCACCAGTCTTGGATAACTCTTTGTAAGGTGACTTTTTTAGATCCTGTTACCTGAACAGACTTATGTCGCATTGCATAGTGTCTGTCTGTAAAGACGGAGGGTTTCTTTTTGCTGATTGGCAGGTGTTTGGTTTCCGGCTCACATCAGTCAGCATTAAATCAGGCTCAGTGATACTCAGTGAGTGGAGACTTTCTTTAAGGTCATGGGAAGTGTTGGTGAAACACCACGGCAGAAGCTGACTAAAGGCAGGTACAGCGACTATGAGGAGGATAAAGTGCCTTGCAGAACTGTTCACAACCCTGGAACATTTTCATATTTTGTCCACAAAATTCAATGTATTTTGGGGGGGATTTTATTTTGATAGACCAATACAAAGCAGTGCATAATTAATTGTGAAATGGAAATAAATGTTTTTTTATTGGGTTTTTCTTTTTTTCAAACAAAATCAGAAATTTGCAATGTGTGTTTGTTTTTAGGCCAGTTTAGAGACAATATTTCACTGCAGTCATATGATTCAAATGAATAGCTCGTTATCAGCCTTCTGTGGAACTTGGTGATTTGCTGAGGAAGTAATTTAATCTTTTGATTTACGTGTGTTGTAGCAAGGATGCATCTAAAAGTTGCAGGAAAGTGGCTCTTGAAGTGGGGAGTTGGAGACCCGCTGATCTAAACCATTCCCTTGTAAATCTGGCTGTGTGTTAGGGGTAATGGTCCTGCTGAGGTCAAGTCTGGACAGCTTCTGGAAACGTTTCTTCCTGGATTTCCCCGTATTCAGTTTCGCCCATTATCTCACTAACTCTGAACAATTCCCGTGGGAATAGTTATCCCCTCAGCATGATGCTGCCACCAGTATGTGGCACTGTTGGGCTGTTGTACTCAGGCTGATGTTTTTTGCATGTAGGCCTGAAAGCTCAGTTTCTGTGTCATCTCTCCAGCGACCTCCTTGTTTGCTGTGTCTTCTACATGGTCAGTGGCAAAATGTATTGCTTCCTTTCAACAATGTTTGTCTTTTTGCCAGTTGGCACATTTGTAAAGTCCAATTATAATAGAAATAGTTTCTGCAGGTCTATCTGACTTACCATGGGCCTTTTAGGTGCTTGTCTGATTAATGCTGTTCTTGTTGGACCTGCTAGCTGAAATGTGGCCTTGTCATGGTATATTCTCCGTGAAGCTTTTTATTTTCTAACAAACTTCCAATGCCTTCACAAACCAACTGGATTTATACTTCAATTATATTAAACTCCTTATATTTGCATGGATTTTATTTTTGGCCTATTAGTGTTAAAGGGGCAAAGTACAAATACAGGAAACACTTTTCAGATATTTATTGGTAAAACATTTTTAAAAACCATTCATTCATTTGCTTCTGCTTTTGGGTCGGTCTGTCCCATGAAATGCCAATGAGTGCACAGGACCTTGAAGAAGCTGCTGACAACTTCTTAAAGCATCTGCTAATATTTTGTCATTTCACTCTATAAACCGCTGTTGTCCAAACATAACCAATGCAGAGGCTTTCCATTCTCTCTGCCTCAGCAAATGCGCAGGATTTCTGATCCTCATACACCGTTTCCAGTGTCTCCAGCAGCTTTTGTGGGATCACAAAATCATAGCGTGCTCGTATTTCAATTTCATGTACCAAAGCCAATGTAGATTTACAAATGTGCCGATATAAACTAAGAACCACAAAAAAAAAGCTCCAGTCAGTGATCTCACAATTGCTTAGTCCCTTTGGCCGTCCACCCAGCCTTTGAACTGCGTCTTGTGAACTTAGAGCGCCTTCCTATACTGGAACGAGATGTGGCAGAACCACATGACGTCGTTCAATTCACAGAGTATTCACAATTGCTTAGTGGTCTGTTGCGATTACAGAAGCCAAAAAAAGGAGCCCTTAAGCCTGTTGGACTAATTTGTCTTGTTGGGGGTCTTATTCAGCCCCCCCCCCCCCTTTACCCCTGTAAGTCACCGTTTGCCTAGCACCCAACTCTCTCCTGAAACCATCCCCACCACCCTCCATCCGACACATTCAGCCCCGAGCCCTCAATTGCTTGTTTAACTTGACACGTAATTACTGTGGAAATATTTGTGTATTTTGTATGAGTGCCACAGACTGCATTGCAAGCGACTGCCAAGTCCTCGCAGCTCCCTCTGCAGCTATCGCAGCCAGAATCCCTGATTAAAACAAGATGCTTTCATTAGAGCCAGCTTTGGAAGAAATCACTCCCAGAGATGGGCCTCTCCCTGCCAAGCCCTGCTGCACTCGCGTTTGCCATGTGTAGCAAAGCCGACATGCTCATTCTACCAAAAAGGGGCTCTTTTTTTGGTTTGAACCCAAATGTGCTACTGAATCAAGGCTCCTCCATCAAAGTGGCGCTCTAAGAGCCCACAGTGGAACCCCGCTCAACATGAAACATTGCTCCTAAAACCAAAAAGAGACGTTATTACTGTAAAAACCCCTTGGAGTTTGAGGTCACAGCTGTAATTTTTCACAAAGAACCCTTTAATTTTGTACTTATTGAATAGCTTTTTATAATACGATTATGGTATTATGCATAATATGAGCCCTTTTAAAAAGACATAAAAAGAAATTAAGTAGACGCCTTAATTTTAATGACTCTCCTCGGTTTGTGCTTACATTATTGCTATTTTGAATTAAGGATTTTTTCCCCCCAAGAAGTCATTTCTTTCGAATAAAAAAAAATGTTTTAGACATTTCATTTCATATAAGGATCTATTAAAATCCATGAATACAAATGTATGGGCAAAAGGTTGATTTTTAAAATGTCACATTCAGCATTGTTTCCAGTGTTTAAAAATGATGAATAAATGTATTTTGGTGAAAAAGCAGCAGCAGCAGACGAAAACTTAAAAAAACTTCAGATGACAATGTTTGATGTAATGCACTGAAGGGAACACTTATGCAGGGTATTCAAAACTTAGCTATACCTGTTTGATAATTTTTTTCACATTTTGTCAGATTTTGACCACAAACTTCAGTGTGTTTTTATGCGTTGCTGCTTTCAGCACATGTAATTAAAATGACTGAATTACTTCCTCAGCATTTTATGAAGTTCTGCAGAGGCCTGGTAGAAAACCGTTCATCTCTGCTGAACCAGGGCATAATTAAAACTTGCAGGAAACCACCCCTTGAGGACTGACAATGGTCTAATTGTCATCGTCTCATTCCACTATAGCTCTGGCTGTTGGTTTTGCGTCGTTATTCTACTGGAAGGTGAACCTTTGATCCACTATCAAGTCTTTTGCAGGCTCTAACAGGTTTCCTTTTTAGGACTCTACTGTATTTGCTTTGTCTTATACGATCAGAAGAACTTCTTCCAAATGTTTCTTGAGTCACATGGTTACTTCTCTTCTGAATACCAGCCATGTCTTGGTACTTTGCAGTTGTGTTACAGTAAGTTGGAGGTGATGGGTGAACAGTTCTCTGAGATGTTCAAAGATTAGGACATTGTTTCATGACCTAACTCTGCTTTCAACTTTACCCATGGCTCTCTATGTTCCTTGGCCTTCCTAGTGCCTTTTTTCCACCAATGTTCTCCAACAAACCTCTAAGGCCTTCACAGAGTAGCTGGATTCATGCTGACAACCCATCTGCTTGGGCTCTGCTTACTATTTAGGGAATGACTAGTCCTGGATTTTACTTAATTCAGTTCAGTTCAGTTTATTCAAAGAGTGCCAATTCACATCACATGTCATCTCAAGACGCCTAACAATTAAAAATGTAAATATAATCTATTCATGCTGACAGATTCCAAGTCAATCATATATGCACATATAAATTATTGCTAGTTATCAAACAATGTAATCAAACTCTGTCAAATTAGTTCAAAAGGGTTTTATCTTAGGAAACCCGGCAGATTGCATTGAGTCATTGACTTGGAGCATTCACTCCTCCTGGATGAGCATGTAGCCACAGTGGACACTCGCCTGCATTGTGTGGCTGGCTTTGCAGTAATCCCAGATACCAACCAAGCATGTGGCGACAGTGGAGAGGAAAAACTCCCCTTTAACTGGAAGAAACCTCCAGCAGAACCGGGCTCTGTGTGAACGCCCATCTAACCCAACCAACTGGGGGTTAGAGAAGAAAGAAGCGCTGATCCAGGAGTGCTTTCTATGTTAAAGAAAAGTAAAAAGGTAATGACAGTAGCAGTTCCTTTAGTGGCTTCATCCAGGAGAAGGGATATAATTTGAGGGGTATTTGAGTAAATATAGCTGGATAAAGATTTATGTCACACTTCTCACTTTTTTTTGTTTGCAGAAGTTTTTAAAACCATGTATGCTTTACCTCCTACTTTATGTTGTTCCGTCACATAAAACCTTAATTAAAGATATTGAAGTTGGTGGTTTTAACTTGACAAAACAGGAGAAAAACGTTGAATTGTTACTAACAGTTTCACCAAGCACTGTAATATATATTCAGCAAAATTATCGAGTCTGCATTTTAACTCAGAAATATCTTACAAATAGGCAGTTGTGTGAGAGAGGTGACTGTAGCAGGTGAAATGCTCTCTGACAAGCAGTGAGGTCACTCTCCAGGGGCAGTGACAGGCGTCTAAGGAGCCCGGTTCCAGCCGGCCCATCAGCCTTGACTCACCGCTTGCCCCAAATCATCAAAAAAATCTGAGGAGTCACTTGAGTTTGGTTCTGACGTCTGTCACACAACTTCAGACTCGTTTGTTTTCTCGTTTTTTTCACTTACGTATGGAAAATTGAGATATGAGAGCACATGGCATCAGATTTCAGCAGCAAAATATGTCAAATAGGGCACTTGAGTCAGTGCTGGGGGCCACTTTTGTGTAAATTGGGACCTCATTCACAATATCCAAAGCAAATTATCTTCATTAGATTTCCAAAACCATAGTCGTGATTTATCAAGCTGTGAATGATAATGAAGTTGTCTGGCTAATGAAGGACTGAAGATGCATGCTTACACAATCATGATCTTCTTCTATATAACCCTTATGAATATTTAAGGATCTTTAATTCTGTGTACAATATAATTATGTGCCGAAGACTGGCGTCGGTGCAGACTTCACAGAAAAAGTATGTAATGGAAGAAGACAGACCTGACTATATTTTATTAATCATTGGGATTAATTAACTGGTGATAATTTCGGATGTTACAGGATCGACGGGGAACCGTGAAAGAAGGAAATGTGCGATGAAGAACATGAACGCATTTCTGTGAAATTTAAGTGTGAGAATAGAAACAGAAACTCACCTTCATGGCTCACGCTGATGATGTTCAGTGTTTGCATAATGGGCAAAAAGTAGCTTTAAGGGACTGTTTTTTGTAAAGCAAGGATCAGGTCCCCAAAAGTTTTTTTATAATTTATATTGCTCATGTTATTTGGAATACAAGGATGCTGGCAGCAAAGGAAAGGGGCATTTTAATTTCCATACTTTGGGTTTAAACCAGAGTGGATTTGACTCTCGTTGTGGAAATCCTCAGTCAAATAAAACAAAGTGGGGCTGCATTGATGCTCTGTCTTGTTTTATATGATGGCTTGAAATAAATGAACTTTAAATGGAACCTTGGCAGCGACTCGAGCTATTGATCGATTGGAGCAGGAGCTGAAGTTTAAGGGCACAGCTTCGCCGGGGCTGGGGCTGTAACTGGAGTAATGAAATTGATTAGGCCAAGGGAGGGGGTGACAAGCCAGCAGAGTCAAGCCCTTGATGTAAGGAAACAAGAGTGCCATCTAATTGGGGTGTAATATGGGTCTTTAGAGGACATTAAGCACACAAGTGGCGGAAGGAACGCCACTCTGCTGGATGGAGCCAAGATGATGTTGCACCGGTATTATTATTTGGTAATTATTCACTCAGATGATTGGATTATGAGAGTCAAAACGGAGAGTCCAGCCAAGGGTCAGCTAGTCGCCAAACTCTAGAAGTGGCCTGTACAGAGTCTCTAAAATTGAAATATTGGTCGTAAAAAAAAGAGAAAAGAATACTGATTCAGAAAACAAAACGGGGGACATATCTCTTGAAAATGTGTTTCCCTTCAAGTTCAACAAAACAACTAACTTGTACTGCAAATTACAGTTTTTCTTATTCTGAGGTCCCAGAATACATGCTTCGTTCCCCTTTCATTTTGCATAAACGTGAAGTTCAAGAACATGCATACACTCTTTTTTTATTGTTTGATGTTTTTCTATATTCAAACCCCCCAAATAAAATTTAATAAATAAAGTTGTGGTTCTTACAATTAATAACCAAACAGACTGCTTCTAGTGTAGTCATTTCAAGAACATAAGGCGCACCAGATTATAAGGCGCACCATGAATTAACGTGTCTACGTGTGTCTTTGTCCACACATAAACTGCCCTAGATTATAAGGCACATTAAATATGCTTCCCAAGTGTGTAATATCACTCTGCCCCTACTTGGACTACACTGCCCTGTTTCTAATATAAGGCCAAAATAAACGTAACTTTCATATTGAATTAACTTACTACGTTTATTGTTGCTAGCTCGTACTCCGGGCATGGGCTGCCTTACATGAATGCACTTCTAGTTTCAATATTACAGTCAGGCAGTCTTGTAGACAGCTCAGGGGTCCTGTCAGGTAGTGACACAGTGTACCGCAATGCTCCGAATATCCATTGAGCGGAGCGGCTTTGTCGCTGACCAAAGTCGTACTTACACATTTTAACAGATTTTTGAGCCCATTGTACCACATAAAATCAGTCAGCAAGCACAAGTATGGTAATCATATATAAGGCGCACCAGATTATGAGGTGCACATAAAATTTTTGCAAAAATTTGAGGATCATACGAACATACAGAAATTGATACGTTGCCTTTTATTAAAAGGGTCATATAGGTTGTTTGGCTCCGAACAAATCTTTTTTAGGAGGACTGGGGTAAATCATGTCTCTGACAATTGCCCTAAACAAACAACATGTTTTGATTTAAAAAAATATATAAAAGTGTAGGATTATGCCTTAAAATGTCACTGAAATGTGTTCTAATTTTAAATGGGCCTTACGGAAAAATTTAATGCAAACTGCTTTTTCTTTTTCCATGACAGCCAACAATGACATTCAAATTGATGTTTTTCATTGTTGTCATTTTCTTTGACATTTAAACATCCAACAAAAGACACTACAAAATCCAAGTTTGATAGCAAGCAGTTGTTCACACCTTATCACAAACAGGTATTTAAAAGTGATAAAATGAAATAAAAATAGTCAGAATGCGGAAAAGATTTTGGAGTTTAACTAGAAATATTTGTTGAGTCATAGAAGAGCTTCCTGATAAGGGTCGCTTGCCTTCCTCAGGACAACAGGGCATTTACAAGACATTAAGGTTGGGTGATATGGGCAATGTCTAATTATGTTTTGGGTAAATTTACCATTTCTTTCTGTGAAAACATAGCCTTTAGAGAAGAATATAACATTGCATTACACAAGAACACTAACCCAAATTATCTGAAGGCTTTCTAGCCAAACTCCAAAGTTGTATTTTAGCTATGTCTTCATATTGACCAATTTCAGGAGTAGTAAACAAGAAATTAAAACAGTCACAAACTTAGGAAACAAATGAGAAAGAGCTATGTCAAAAACAGCCAAAAACAAGCGCGCTCTGTTGGCACAGGGGTAGTGACTACGGCCCATATATAGAGGCCTTAGTCCTCAACACAGCTGACCTAGGTTCAATTCCAACCTGGGTTCAATCCCCCCCCCCCTCTCTAAAACCCCCTTTCCTGTCAGCCTACTGAGTGAAAAACAAGCCACTAGTGCAATAAAAGCCCAGAAAAAGAGTAAAAAATAAGAACAGCAAAATAAGTTATAGGTTAAAGCTGCAGCATATATAAAGACACACCCCTGTTACAATTTCTCAAAAACAGAACAAGCCAAACTCTATAATTTAAACTTTTATACAGCTGAGTAACAGTAGCTCTACTAACAGCTCGCATCCTCAGCTTGTGATATGTCTTCTTCCCTTTCCAGTTCATCTTGTGAAAATAAAAATGTTAGGAAGGAGTTGTTCTCCTGCGTCATAACGTTTTACTGACCAGTGTTATATCAGCGTGCTGAACTGAACTCAAGTGTGTACCACAAAGCTGTTGGTCTGAGAGGAGGATGAGTCTTAGTGGGTTAAATCATACTAAGAACTGCTGCGACCAATCCAGTTTTTCCTTTCACTCCTTTGTTACAGTGAATTTTACTGTGAAGGGGGAATAACTTAGACTGTTAGTGAAAAGCCAGATTGGTCAGGCGACATCCAAAACTGAGCAAACTTTACATTATTTTGCTTTTTTTAAAACTGTGAATTTCTTTTTATTTGTCATATTACACAACTCAGGTAGTGTTTTTTTTCCATGACACTGAAATCTTAGGGGCCTTACCTATACACTGTATCAGATTATTAAAATGTTCAATCCTACACAATGTGATATTGCCATGTTGTTCACCTGTACAAAACCTTAGTTTCACAAAAGATGCGGTGTTGTTTAAAATACTAGATTTTTATCTATTAAAAGCTTGTGTGAGGATGAAGTGCATCATACACAGCTGACCAGTTTTCTGTCTCATTCAACATATTTGGGGGCTTGTCCGGGATGTACCAGACAGTGTATGTAGCAGAACATAGAATCAAAATGACCTAGATACAGGTATTGCATGAGCTTGTCAGAATGTAATTTTATTTTATTATGTCTTTTTTTCTTTTGTTTCTAAAAAAATTAAATCTAAAAAAATAAGAAGAATACAATATTCTGGCTGATGTATATGTGTAACATGTTTATTAAGCACTAATCTAACAGTTCCTGTTAGGCATTTATCAATTGCCTAAATTATTAATATACCTGCGGTGGACAATGGGAAATGTGGCACTGGTGGTGTGGAGATGTAAGACACTCTGCTTTTAAACTGGAGATCCAAAGGTTCAATCTGAGAAATCCTTCTTTTCTTTTCGTTATATGCTGATCAATATTGTTAAATTAAGTCCCAAAATAGTCCATGTGACGCTGTTTTTACACGTGGTGAGGGGAAACATACTTTCTACGTGAATCTCTGTTGCAGATTGGTGAAAGGTTTTCTGTTGTTTTTTTATCTGAATTATAGTGTGAAATGAAATGTGGAGTGAAATGTGCATGCTTCAATTATTTATGTGCAATAAATATCAAGTTATAAGCAATAGGAGGGTCAGGATTTGTATGGCGTATATTTAGGTGAAGAAAATCAGATCAAGAATAAGGCAACATATTGCATAATCAAGTTGTTTCCACTGATTATAATTGCTCTGACAGACAATCTGAGCGTTTTTAACCAGTTTTTTTCTTATTTGTTTGGCTACTTTCTGACCTACAAAAGAACAGCCCCCTGCTCTCGCCCTCATCGTCATTATTAACTTGGGAGTAACTCTGGCTGGGATCACAGCGAGTGCACTGTCCCACTGCCAGCAGAAGACCTGTCCAGTGCATGGGGGCATTTATCTCCTGGCCGGAACTGTCTCACTCAACAGTACGGCCAGAAGTTACGGTGCATTACAAGCACTTAGCGTAGTGATATCAAGGTTCACCTCCGATTTTCAATCTCAGGCCAGAATAGTGGGCTGGGAGGCCGTCATTAAAAAGCCATTACATGCCCATATTTCATATACCAGTCTCTCCTGTGTTTCAAGGTGTTAAAAGCTCAATGTATATTTCCTCTATATTTAAGCAGCAGGACAACGGAGCAGCATATAGCATCTCACCAGCAGCCATTGACCTTGGCCTAGCCAGCCTTCATTAGCTTTTAGACACTTATCAGTCATAACTGGGTTTGTCCTCTCCGCAACGTTTCCTCCTTCACTTCACTTAGGCTGGAAAATAATGGCTGAAATCCATTTATCTGCCATTTCCAACAAATGTGTGACATTAACAAATTATCTACTTTTCACTAAGTATGGCCAAGGTACCCTCTAAAGGATTCCTCCAGTCTGCTGGCCAAGGTCGGACCTTTTTAGAAACTGCCTCTTTTCCTTCCTCCTGAGCTATTTTCTTTCCAGCCCATCTTTAAATATTCATTCTGCTTTTGCATGCTGAGCTGAGATTTTATGAGCACCATCAGCCGTATTTCTCCAAACACACATCTTTATTTGTTTCTGAATATTTATGTTCCACTCCGACTTTATAACTCACATCCTAGGAAAACATTGATCCAAGAGGCAAATGAATCTAATTAGGACCTCTTTCTTCTGTGCTAGTTATTGACTCGTTTGAAAGGTGCCTCTCTCCATTCCAAGCAAATGTCTTTGGAATGCTAAGTCCCAATCCCTTTAAGGAAAACTTCTAAATGCTGATGAGATATTTTAGTCCATAAATGCTGTCCTGCTCAGATCCACTGTGGCGCCTTGGTAATGTATTGCTTTAATTGCAGGATGTCATCAGTGTGCTAATTTCCACTTCTCTGCAACCCCTGGGCAGCATAATTTTTCTCTCCTTGTTGCAGACTTTTATTGTTATTTTTGAATACAGTGTTTCCTCATTACAGATTTCTTCTGTTTTGCTTTTTTGTCACACTGAAGTTTCATATTTTATTTTAAAAAAATTATCAGACAATGATATCCTAAGTAAATCTGAAAGGCAGCTTTCAAACAATAATTTGGTTCATTAAGGGACATTTTTAAGCATCTGGTCCTATGTGAAAGTATGAGCCACAGCCAGACGTGAAGAAATTCCTTACATAGATCTTGTGTGACCACACGAAGTAGACTCCAAGATCTAAAAAGCAACATATGGTTTTATCATGACCAAGTCAAAGTTCAGATTTCAATCTGAAACCAGCCAATGTGGCTGAATAAAACAACTTTGTAAAGAAGAGGGGACTGAACTTGCTCCACAGTGATGTAAAACTCATTCCCATTTATCACAAACCCTTGATGGCAGATGTTGCTCCACTTGTTAGATTAATTTTGTCAGATTTTATTTCTGCTTTTTTTTACGTAGGGTTAGGATGATTTGGAAAGCCTTATATCAGCGTTTTAAGACTGCATTTTTTCTGACAAACTCCTGTTTGATGTTCTCCAGCACAGAATTGTGGCAACGAAGACAAAGCAGAAGAAAAAAAAACTTTGAAGGGAACAATACTTCTTTTACAGCACCATGAAATTATTTAATATTACATTTCTGAAGCATCCTGTATGAAGTGCAATCTCAGCATTGCACACACTTCGCACTTGCAGAGTCTTGACCTGTCAATCTGGCCAACAAGGACACCGGGGGGAAGTGATGATGTACCATTAGTCAAGAATCATCTCAGCTGAGAAGAATCTTTGTTCTTGACACAGAAAACTTGTGCTCCGTCTCGATCAGCGAGGAAATGGGGCCTGGCGAGGCGTGCGTCGACTTGCATTTGTCTTGAGTTGTTCTCCCAAGGCACCAGTGCTTGTTCACAGCATTACGCCGTCAGCTTTTGATGTAAAGCCCCTGCATTTTTGCCATTTCACACAAACCCAAATCTAAAATATTCTGTCGCATTCCATGTAGCTGATTCCTATTTAAAACGGTCATGATTATTTTATTTTGCTACATTAATGGAAGTACATTTGGGCAGCAGGAGGATGGTTGGTGAGGAATTTGCAATTCACATTTCCCTGCATGATTACATTAAGAGTATGTTGTGTCATATTTGATTAATGTATCGTGTTTTGCTTAAAACAAGATTAAAATATGAAAAGAGACAGAAATTATTCTATTACAAAGAATGATCAATTTTTAATCATCCACTCAGAGGAGGAAAATTGTGCCAGAGAAGAGTGCACTGATCAGGATTCTGCAACATTTTGTTACAAGGTTCACCGACACATTTAAGATAAACCCAGACCGAGCTTTTATTATGTGGAGCTTGACTAATACAGATGGCTAACGACGGCTACGCCTGCATGGCACATTTATGTTGAGCCTAACAAGCTCATTGTGGTGTGTAAAAACTATTTCAACTAGTATAATCTTGTTATTTACTGTAGACATCCTTATAATTACAGAAGCAGTCTTAAAATTTAATGAGCTGTCTTTAATTTCAAGCAGTGACCACTCATGAAAGCATTAATAACTGAGAAATGGAAGCCAGAGACTGCTTTAAACTGGCAGGAGAGAGGTTTTTTTTTTTAAAAAAAACAAAATGTTCTTTTGCTCGGGAAACCATGAGTCATATAAACAAAAAAGCTAAATTCAACAAAGTAATTAGCATCGATATTGTGGAGTTGGAGTTTTTTAGTCAGTGCCAGAAGCGGTTTTTTTTTATTTATTTATTTTTTTTTTGGATAAAGTGTATGTGGTTATAAACACAGATATCCAATCCCACTTTCAGCCATTTAGCCTGACCATGGGTTACTATGAATTAAAAAGAGGGGCCTTTATGTGCAACCCCACAGCACAAAAGGCTACATCCATAACTTATAGAGACAGCGAGGCCATTAGCCGCCACTGCCGGGCCACCTTTACATAATACGGGGTGGGGGAACTAATCACTGAGCTGAGAAGTCAAACGGCAGCTGGGTGTCAGCTCTGCACAGAATGAACACTATTTGCATATGAAAGGATCCAACAATTACTAGCTATTTCCAGAAATATCTTACACAGGTATAGCGTCTTACAAAAGTATTCATACCCCTTCATGAACCTGGAGAACGCGTACGGCTGTTTCTACTGAGATATATTGAGGGGAATATGAAGTGTCTGGGTGGTTTTTAAGGGCAATCCAATCCTTGAATGCCCAAAGCAAAAGCTGTGTCCACATTCTACACCACGGCTGTCCCTTGTCACCGATTCTCTTTGTGGTGTTCATGGACAGGATCTCAAGACGTAGTCGTGAAAAGGAGGGTGTCTGGACTGGATCTTCGCTTTTTGCAGATGATGTGGTTCTGTTGGGTTCTTCAGGTCATGACCTCCACTGTGAGCTGGAGCGGTTCTCTCCTGACTGGGAAGCGGCCGGGATGAGGGTCAGCTCCTCTAAGTCCAAGGCCAAGGTCCTGACTGGAAAAAAGTGGATTGCTTCCTCTGGGACGGGTGTAGGTTTAAGTATCTTGGGGACTTGTTCATGAGTGATGATAGGATGGAGCGGTAGATGGACACATGGACTGGGGCTTCGTCTGCAGTAATACTACCTCTGGTCTGCTTTGGTGAAGAAAGAGCTAAGCCAATCAGCAAAGCTCTAGATTTATTGTCTAGGTTCGATTCTTCATCTATGGTCATGAGGTATGGATCATGACCAAAAGAGCGAGATGGGTTATCTACAGGGAGTGGCTGGACTCAGCCTTAGAGATAGGGTGAGGAACTCCGTCATCCCCACATCATCTGTCATCCCCAAACGATTCAGTTGAGACCCTGGGGAAGATCCAAAGCCCACTGGAGTGACTATATAGCCTATCTGGCCAGGAATCGCCTTGGGATCCCGAGAATGAGCCAGAGGATGCAGAAGAGAATGGATGGATAGGTGAAATTTATATACTTTATTTTATTTTTTGAGTCAATGCTTTATCGAGCTACCATTCACTGCAAATACAGATGTGAGTCTTTTGGGGATAGGTGTCCATTAGCTTTGTAAATCTGGAGATTGAGAATTTCTTATGTATTCTTCTTTTCCAAATAGCTCAACCTCAGTTAGATTGGATGGGGAGCATCTCCATATTGGTGTTTTCAGTATTAGTTTTTTTTTGTATGCCAAAGGGTTCAATGCTGCCCCTTTTCGTATGTTTCCTGTGTCCCATATATGGTCTGTGGTAAACTACTTATGGGACTTTCATACTGCGTTTTTTTTTTGGTTTTTTTCTTGTCACCCTTACACAAAGGCCAGATTTGTGTAAGGTGTGACCAATAGACCAATTCTGTCAGGAGAATATCCACCTGAGCTGTTGAATTCTACAGCTCTTCCAGAGTTACCATAGGCCTCTTATCTGCACCGTTGATTAATGGTTCCCTTGCCTGACCTTTCAATATAGATTGATGGCCATGTCTTGGTAAGTTTGTAGGCATGCTAAACTCTATCCATTTTTGGAAACTGGGTTTATCAACAAGCTTCTCTACTCCTGTATCCCTGACCTGTCCACTGTGTTCCTTGGTCTTCATGATGCTGTTTGTTCCCAAATGTTCTCTAAAAAAAATATTTGAGCCGTTCATGTTACAGTTGAGTTTGTATTGGGATTAAATAACACCAAGATGGAGTTATTTAGTTATTCGGTAACTTCTGAAGTCATTTTGTTGTGCTGGATTTTATTTAAGAATATCACAGTAAAAGGGGAAGAGTACAACTGTGTGCCAGATAACTTAGATTATAATTTGTAAAAATTGTTTTGAAACTATGTATCATTTACTTCCACTCAACAATAGTGAGCTACTCTCTGCTAGTCTACTAGAAAAGGTGATAAAACTCAGAAAATTTGAAGGATTCTAAATACTTTTCCAAAGTGCTGTCACTCCTCTATGTGCAGTTATTCAAGTCTCCTTATTCTGAGCTTAATTTTCAGTGTCACATCAGTTTGCGGGTGAATAAAAGCCTGTTTAGAATTTTAAAAAGCTCAAATTAAATCCATATGACTTTCCAAATGCGGGGACAAATCAAAATGTCTCTGAAAAGCCAATTAATAATGCTGAAGTAGTGCTTTGTCAGAGGGCAAGTAAAGACAACAAAGAGTTACTGCTGAACCAGAACCACATGGACTCGGGGTGATGATACCGACAGAGAGAACAACAAACCATTAGCATTGTGAATCCCATCTGAGCTGCACGTTGTCTCAGCGTAATGGCTACTCTGTGATTTCATGTTGTAAAGGCTGTAACTACTTTCAGATTATCTTGATTTTCTGCTACTTATGGACAATATTGTGTTTCAACTAAAGACCGCAGGAAAGAAGGAGTAGCCTCCGCGGAGCGAAACTTTGATATTTATTTTCTACTCTTTTAAATAAAGTGGAACACAAGTGTGTTTCGATCGTGCTTCATCTAAAACAGTTATACTGTAAAGTTGCAAGTTCTGCAGAAATCAGGTAAATGATACTGTGTATCCTGCTTAAAAAGGGTTTGCAAACCATTTGGTCTGACTGCTCTTCATATTACCTTAATGTCTCCCAAAAGACCAAAGCCAGGGATGAATTATTGATAGCCATCATATGGATTGCACACTGTGGCTCCACATGCCTATTAGAGGGTTTTGTTCATTCATTTACGCTAGCTTGGACTGCTGCCTCGAACGACGCATCACTCGTCTTCTTTTACTTTTATCCATTAACTGTTAACAATAACTGACTTCATGCAGGTCGCTGAGGCTTCTGCAAAAAGTTAAAACACAGAAATGCTGCAGGGGTGAGGGGATCGGTTTGCATGTTCTGTGGTGCGTTTGGGTGGTGCTTTCACTGCCTCCAGCTTGACCTTTGACATTTCTGGTTAACCTGCAGACAACCTGAGACAACCATCTGGAGAGAAATAAAAAGCTGGGACACTAATTGCGAAGTTTAACAAAACAAAAAAAAAAAGCAGAAATCTAATTTTGCTGATTCCCCGGGGAACTAATGTTAGACTGTCTTATAAAAGGCCCCAGTCTCCCAGCAGTGATTTATTGTGGAATTCCAGTCATTTTCAATATATTATAGTTTCCAAATTGTGTTTAAATTGAGTGTAGAGGAGAAAAAGCCATTAGGAGATGCAGAAATGAAGATTATATTTAAATATTCATGTAGACGGTACCTTATTATTGAATCTGTACACTAACAAAATCAATATTAAGTGCAGCTTGACATAAATTTATTTATGAATTTCGACTTTCTAAGTACTTGCGTTTTTTCACTTAAAAAAGGATGAGCATAATGCTGTAATGATATCAAAACAGAGTGTCAGGGTGCATTAGTCTGGGAGTTTATGAACCCGCACATAAAAACTCAGGAGCGTCCCCGCAGAAGTGCTTACTGCGCAGAAATGTCGCTTTTTACAAACATCAGTCATTTTACAGCCCCGTATCGCGGCGCGCTCCTCGGCTGTGGGTGATAGTTAGAGAAAGATGCAGTCATCTTGTTTGTCCTAAATCAGATCTTTGCAGTAAGCCTACTTGTATTAAGGCCTGGGAGTGGGACTGTGTAACATTTAATTATAATGGATGTCTCTCGTCGTGCCTAACCTGTCCCCCTAACTCCTCCTTGTTTCCAGGCCATGTCTTTGTTTAGACAACAGCCCAATGTGACATTTATGACATGAGGACACTGCAGTTCAGAGGATTTTCTCGATGCAGGAGTCTTAATACAGCAGCGTAAAGATCATGTGAGTTGCTGTCTCTTGCTGAAAACCTCAGGGATAATTATAAATGCACTAGTGGTGATAACGGTTCAGCACATGTTCTTTTAAATTTCAGCTACTCTCAGAGGATGAACATTTCCCCCAAACGTCACATATAATACAGAGCTGTAGAAATAAGTATTTGAACCTTTAAAGATGTTCTTCTCTTTTTGCTTTTTTTGTCACATTATCAAAAAATTTAAACATTGACATAGATAACTGGAGCAAATACAAAATACAGTTTTAAAATCATAATTTTATTTACTGACGGGCAAAAAAGCTATCAGAACCAAGCTAGTCTTTAGCGATAATAAATGATTGCCTACCAAACCTAACAACCGGTTGTGGCACCATTAACAGCAACAGCTGCCATCAAGCTTTTTTTTTTGTTTTTTGTGATGACGTACAATGAGTCTTTTACATCCCTGTGGAGGAATCTCGGCCCACTCTTTGCAGAATTGTTTTAATTCATCCACATTAGAGAGTTTTTGAGCCTGAGCACCTGTTTCAGATCACGCTACAGAATCTCAATTAGATTTATGTGTGGACTTTGGAAAGACCCCTCTAAAATCTCCCTTTTGCTTTTCAGGTGTACTTGGTCCTAGATAGTAGAATTCATTGTTCCTTTATTTAGGGAAAGTCGCCCAGTTTCCTAACGCAGCATGCAACAATGATTAATGTTAGTGTGCCATGAAGTTATTTCGTAAAACGCAGTTAGTTTCAAAAACAGCTGATGAGTTCTTGGTGTAATTTTGGTTTGCCAACTACTTCTGGAAAGGTTCACCGCTGCTCCATGTTTTCCCCACTTGTAGTTATTGGCTCCATCTGTGAAGTGAGTCTTAGAAATGGCTTTGTAACAGAGTGACAGATGATTTTTCTTTGTTTTTCATCTGTTCTTGAATTTTTTTTTTTTAGATCAGATTATGTTGTGTTGCTTGTTGAGACCTTTTAGACACATTCTCTTTCTTGAATTTCTTGATTCAACTGGTCAGGCAGTACAAAAAAAAAATTATTAATCACGTTTAATGTATGATTTAACAATGACGTGATAATTTTTTTTTTACCAAGATCGAGGTAGATTTGACTCAAAGGTAGCTTTTGCCCCACTGAATGAAACTATAATTTAAAATGTGAATTTTGTCTTTACTTGGGTTATCAATTTCTACACAAATACTACCTTATAGCTAATGACCTGGACCATTCAAGATAATCTAAAATCAGAAACAGATCTGCAAGGGTGTAAATATTCTTTTAACAGCGCCATTTGCTCACAATATTTTTCAAATTTACACCTTTTCAAAACAGTTTTCACTTGTTCCGTTTTTATAGAAATGTGAGCAAAGTTAAAAGGCTCTTTATTGGGGTAGTCACATCTCTGGCACAAGATGATGCCATAAAAGCAGGAAGGCATTGAAAAGCAAAACATCAATCTGAACTAAGAGGGGGGAAGCAATAAATCAGAGAATCATAGCCTTCAGCCCCGCCTTTAAAATCATTTAAACAGATTCAAAAACCCCTGATTCTGCTCGAGTCTGTCTGTAAGCACCCTTATAAAGCCTTTATGTGCCTTAGACACATGGGGGGGAAAAGGCCATTGTTTCCCGAGAAGTGGAGGCTTTAAATGTTAGTATCGGTATCAGCATCAGGAGGCGGAGATGAGCGAGTACAGATCAAGGAAGTCATCTATCCAAAGCAATCCTTTCTAATAGGTTTTACAAACCCTTTCAGGTTTCTGTTTCAGTGCAGCAGCCTGCTCATATCTACAGTTAGAAGATTTATTTAGGTTAATCAGATGCACTGTACATCCCAATCATGACCATTTCCTTCTTTTCCTGTTTAGGAACATACCTCCTGTTTAACGCTAGGGCCGGTGGTTGAAGTGGACAAAGATGTGTAAATGTATCTGTCAATACAGAGTCATCTGATCCTGCCCCTCCGATTATTGCATCATAAAAAAGTTTTAAACAGGATTAAAACCACTATATGTCTGATATCGATGTGATTTAAAGCAGCCCTGTTAGAAAGTTACCAAAGGAAATTATACAAGTGTATAAGAATTGAGAATTTTTTATAGACAAGGACGGTAAACATGGTTTTATTTTTTTTTATGTAATTTATATTCTACTTTATTATTTTTGCCAAGTATGTTTCAAATATCTAAGAATGTTGTGTGGGTCTAAAAGTGAAGAAAAGCATTGCATTTGTTTTTTAACATTATGTTAAAAGTGCGTGTGTTTTTCATAGTGTTTGACTTGGGCAACAGGCTGCGACATGTCCAGAAAAATCCCTGATGACTGGAGATCAAAGTGTGTATGCTGCAAAGTCACATGTGTAAAAAGCCGATTCTGAAGCATCGTTTACTTAAAGCAGTGTCTTGAGGTGCCGTTGAATGCTTGGTAGATATTCACTGGAGGGAATAAAAAAAATGAAGGCTTTCTTATTTTTGTACAAGCACTTTGTGCCACATCTATCGTATTAACTAGACAAAGTAAAAATGTTGATGCGTCCATGTCTGACACGTAAAACAAAAGAGAACACACCTGTTGTTGTTTTTTAATTACCTAAAAATTTCCCCCTGAGCAAAATTTCATGGGAAAGACAAAAAATAAAATGTCCCTTTCATCTAAACAACATGTAAATGAAAGGTGATAAACTGTAAAAACTAAATGCATTTGAAAAATTATTAGGTCTGATCTAATGAAAGACTGCATTTCAAAAATCTTTGTTACAGCTGAATTCATTTTAAATTACAACTTTCCGTGTGTGTTTCTTTGAGAACTTTAAAGATAATGATGACTTGTTGACATCCAGTGTTTGGAGGGCTGTATTTTTCCATCTGTAGGTATTACTAGATTTATTTTCAGTTTCAGTCGCGCTTTCCATGATGGTTTTAGGAGAAAACACAGGAGCAATAAACAAAGTCTGCACAGATCAGAATTTGAACCCGGGACATTCTTGATGTGAGGTGACAGTGACAAGACCTGCTTCACAGTGAACCCTGCAAGGTTTAAGCAGGTGTCAAATGAATTTGTGAAAATAAATGATCAAACAGCAGTTTGTATTTAAAAGATACGTTTGCCAGGACACAAAGTAGTTAGTGCTCAAATGCCACAATATTCTTTTATTGATACCAGTTAGGTTGAATTCTTATTCTTATGCAAAATAAGAATAAGAATTCTTATTTTGCATAATTTCCCAATTACGTAAATGTTCAAGAAAAGGTAATTTCTTAAAGAAATGCCTTTGGCCAAGTGTCTTCAAACATAGTAAAATGCATAAAGAGGCCACAAATATTAATTTAGATGTAATGGATCCATACCTGCTGATATAAAATTTACTCTGTTTGAAGCTGTTAAGTCTACCGTGAAAATGCTGGTAACATTCATTGAAATGCAGCGTGGATTACTCATTTTTCGGAGGAATGTGACAAACGTACATACACCCTGGAGGGGAAAAATGTGAAAGAAAAGTGTCAAAGACTATGAATAAACGTACAGCGTGTTAAACGTGACGCTATGAAGAGAAATAATTGTATTCAATAAGAACCCAGAAAAACAGAATCTGATAATAAGGTAATAAATGCTTAGCCTAACAAAAATGTGCAAAACTGTTAATAAGGGATATATGCAGCTGGAGGATATTAGCAGCAAAGCTTTAGTGTTTATTTCACTGCTCTGTTCGTTCGTGTTTTTGCCTGAACTTGCCTGGAAGAGAGTTTTCTGGCGTTGATGAGAGCACAGTTTGGTGTTTCTCAGGGCTGTTTATGTGTCCTCCGTCTGTTTCAACCTTTCAGTCCTCCTACATCCCTGTTCACCCAAGAAATGGACTCATAAAAGCCATTTATGCCAAATGAAAAAGGGCACCGTAAAGCTGCATCACACCAGGATACACTCCTCTGCACCTTCCATCCTTATCAATATCACCCTTCGTCTCCTCGCATATCTCTCTGCTTCCTAGTCCTCTTGAAACAAAGCGTAAAAGCCTTAGAAAGAGGCACAATCCGTCATTCTTGTAATGTAAGATAAAAGTCTTTAAAAGCTAAAGCACTGTTTTTTTCCTTCCTCCTCCAGCCAGCAGTTTTAAGACTCCTCCATGAGATTAGCAGCATAAAGAACGATATATTGCGTCCAGAAGAGCTTAGTGAGCACTGTCTGCTCCCATACGTATAAGTCAATTTATATTAGAATTTCCATACATGCATTTTCCTGTTACCGCCAATATGCAAAAATTGTATTTACTAACAAATACTGCATAATGCACTCGAGGCAGGGCATCAATAACTGTATTTTAGGAGTTAGGGGAAAATGCAAAAAGGCAGAGCATAAAGATGGCTCCTATAAAAGTGCAGCACATTAAACAGAAAAATGTCAAAAATAAAAAAGATGGCTCCGTGCTCAGGAGACGGCAAGTCATTTATCTGTGAAGAGGGAGGAGGAAATAAAGAGCTTCCATGGCAGCTCTTGTGTATTTCATTCACTAACAAAGTCAGGTTATCTGTTTCCTGCTGCCAGTCCTCCAGCCTCCATCAGAGAACGGCAGAGGAGGAGGACAAGCTAAAGACATCCTTCATCTTCTAAGCTCTTCTGCTAAAGTTTAAAAAAAATGTAGTCTTTTTCAGCTTGCATATTGTGACAATTTTCATCAAATCCATTCATTTAAAAGGGTTTAAATGGTAGCCATGAGGGAATTAAATGTTGATTGCAAAAACCTGTCAATTTACCTAACTCAGGTGTACTGGTACACCGCATAGCACATGTTCATGAGCGAGGGAGACAATACTGTGCAGTTTTTTTTTTTTTTTTGTGCTGGGGTGTACTGTTGCTTCTCTTGCATTTTCTCCCACTGGTTTGACATTCAAGATCTCTCAATTATGTATGAACGGCAAGCAATATCCTTTACCACAAGGCCCCGATGCAACATATTTTATTTTCAGGGGCTGCAGAGCACAATCAGACCCTCTGTATAATTACGACTTATTAAAAATGATCCCAAATTATCAGCAGAATCTGAGAGCTTGTGTTTGTGTCCCAACTGAGATCTGTTTTTCAGTTTTACTCCCAGACAACTTCCCTTGTGTGAGCTTTCTGCCATTAAACATCACTGTTCGTAAATCTCTGAAGGCTGCAGATTAATTAACAATAATGGTTGAATATATACACTTGTGTTTATTTCAGAAAGTAGCAATGAAATCTTTTTTTCTTTTGTGGACACAATTTGGCTTTTGGGATAAGCATTATTGGAAAAGCTGAAAAGAGGGATCTAAATAAACAGATACTTTACGAAATATCTATTTTTGCAAAGAATGTTGTATTTTATTCATCAGCAAGGATGATAACAAATTCATCGATAGCTCTTTCACAGGTCAACAGGAGGACTGAAACAAAAATGACTAAACTGATTTCTGGTTGGTGCCCAGATGTGTTTGAATGAGCCCATTCATGAGCAGAATTAACTTTTTAGAGAACTTTGATGTCCCAGTTTTTTTTTTTGGGGGGGGGGGGTCGTAATGAATTTTAACTAAGCACAGCTCATCCGCAAGTGATTAAACGCCTCTCTATTCAGTAATGCTTGCTCTGGGGACAAAGAAAATATTTGTCTTCTGCTTGCAGAAAAGACTCTAAATATTTCCCCTTCAAGACAAGAGCATGGGGACTGTTGGGTGTGCAAACGAGTGCAGTTCAGGCTGTTGTGCACACATAATATATTTGTCTCTGTCACAACCTCTTTTTGCTTTCACTTTAAACTTAAAGCAGCACCGTGTCACTTTTAGCCACTCGGAGCGCTAGACCTGTAACTTCCAGATTAGCACCCCCGAAGGCCACTGGCAACACTGCACTGTCATAAAATTAAACAGTCTCCCTCCGTGTTTTGAAAGCTGATAGCAGACCACTTTGGAACAGCAGATTGAGAAGTCATGGTGTTACTTGTAAAGACAAGGCTGCATTCACCCCCCCCCCCCCCCCCCTCTAGATTAAATCCTACACCAGGGAACCAAAAATACGTCTGACTGGGTAAGTGTCATTTCCGTTTTCTTAATGGAGTCATGTTAGTATGCCGTGTAGCCTGGCAGCTTAACATTTAGCTCATACAAAACTAAAAAAAACAGACCGGGACATATTCTGTATGCAACAGGGCAAAAAATAACTTACCAGTCTAATAATAACATGCAAAAAAAGACAACGGTTGTTACGACCCCTTGTGGTTAGGGTCGGACACTTACCTTTCTTGCAACACTAATTACTGACTTAGGACACCTGTGAACCAGGTAAAACTCCCTTCCCTCAGCTTTATTAAAACCTGGGTTAGTTGGGTGCCAACTAACCTCTTGTAGGTCTTTGCAACTTTCCCACATCGTTCTCCACTTACGCACACCATACACCACTGATTTTACTGACTTCCTAGCCTCATAACAAACGTTTTGGCTTTAACCTTAGTATGATTTAAATAAATCGCTGGTTTACAGTTCTTATGCATGGCGTGTCTCCCTTTTTGCTCTGGCATTTGAGCCAGGTCCTGGCAATGGGTCTTGCATCCTGATTGCTCTTTCAACAAATACCAACAAGCAAATTCTCGTTTTTCCTGTCCCTGTCTTGCTTTCTCTTTTTGGCCTCCTCAGACGTAGTTTTCCTCTTTTTGCTTCCCTCAGCCATGACAAACTTTGACTCGACGATAGGGAAAAGCACGTTAGGTCTCATGTTTAAGGGGAGCTCAGACTGCCATAAAACAGCGCTCTTGGTCACATGACGCATTCGCAATCGCAGACGGATCTAACCCTCTCAACTTGCATAGACGAGGGTAGCCTGCACTGGGTATTGGTATATGCCAAGTGCTCTATACTGACCATACCATACTGTCTTTATTTATACAGTTGAAACAAAGTGATGTACATAGCTACAAGGTAAAACTAAGATACAAAGATAATGCATAAAAAAATTAAACCAATTTAAAACAAACACTAAGTCTCTCTAGTGGTAAAAGTCAAAGAATAAAAATAGGTTATAAGGCGAGTTTTAAAGGTGGGCAGTGAAGGAGTGTCTGTTATGTGTAGAGGCAGGTTATTCCATAATTAAGGACCAACAATAGAAAAGGCCCTGCTCCCTCTGAGCTTCCTCTTAGACCTCGGTGCCTCCAGGAGACGCAGTTCTGCTGACCTGAGGGACCGAGAGGGAGAACAGGGATGAAGAAGCTCAGAGAGGCACGGCAGGGCAAGGTCCTTCAAACACTTACAAACGAAGATAAGAATTTTAAAATGAACTTTAGAATGCACTGGGAGCCAATGACCTGAAAAACCATTTAATATATCTCAATTTAAATAAATACTTGGGTCAAAACTTACATGGTGCTGTTTTACTCTTTAAACTGAAGGTTGATACCCACTGCATGAAAGGTTATCTCCTCATGAACTACTTTATGATGGGATTTTATAGTTTAAAAGGTGATGAACTATGAACACAAATTAATTCAGTTTTGACCTCTGGGAACTGAATTTGCTGCTTTCCAATGAAAGTATCAATAACTTGGTTTTCCCAGCTGTATGTATCATAGAATAATGCTGTACCGCCCCACCACAACCACTAATGTTGCTACACACTGCCAGTCAGCTGGCTGAAAGAAAGCCATCTAATTCTTACAGAAAAGACTAATTCAGATATTTGGAGATATTACTTTTTTTAAAACCATGGATAGTTATGGTGTGGAATTCAGAAGTGCTACCCATTACATATCTTAGGAAAGTGCTGGTTTAAAAATACTGTCGGCAAGCTAAAAGCTGGTTGGAAAGGTGTTTTAGATAAATTCAATAAGATCATGATCGACATCCCTTTTTTGAATCTTTGTCTTAACATCATGATCATGTGGTGTTTTATTCAAGATCATCATACCAAGAAAATTTCATACCAACCCATGCCTACTTGTTATCAGCTTGTACTGTTAATTTGATTTAGCACATCAAATATTCACGCTGTAACGTCTTAAGTTATAATTGTTTTACAAGTTATGACTTCTGATGGAAATCAAAGGCAATAACCCTGTATTAGTTTATTTGCAACAATCCCCCCTAGAAAACATTAATTCCAGTCTGTCTGACCCTCAATGCCTTGTTTTACTTCCGTGCCTCGTTTTCACTCCCTATACACAGTCGCACAATAAGAAAACACAGTTCAGCACAGAAAAGACATCTCAAACATCATGTTTACCCTTCACACAACACAGCGAAATTAAAAATTGATGAGTGCCCCATCCATTATTTCAACCTCCAAATGGCAAAATCTGTATAAAGCTCTGAGTATCTGTCTGGGTGAAAATAAATAAATCAAATATGCACTTCAGCGTTTCCTGTTCTTTTTTTTCCTGCAGATGATGCGTGTTTGTAGAGGGCACAGCCTGCTCTTGAAAACATGATGAGCTTTCCAAGCATATATAAATAAACCAAGTGTTTATTTTTTTTTTCTTAATTAGGTTTCACATCTTTTCTGTGAATTCAGCCGATTTTGTCACTTTTCTCGGGCAGCACATGTAATATTTAGACAACTCTGTATTTCTCCCAGACCCTTTCTCCCAAATGAATCCTCCAGATCTGAAGTCCCCTAATTTGTGAACACGGCGGTGTCAGAAGCGATTTTGCTTTAAAGTCCCTAATTATACGCAACATCAGTGCAATGTGGGAGGAAAACGTTAAAAATTTAGCATCGCAAGACAAATGGAAAAATGCGTGCTGAAACAAGGAAAAGAGGCTCTAACATTCACAGTTTTACAATAAATAATACATGACTTTTTAAATATTTTTTTATACTTCCTTGCTTTACAAGGACTCGCCCAGACTGGCTCCAGTGTCACCCTCATTCTTCTCCCTAAAATGAAAAAAATATGTGTTTATGACTTTTCACATGCAGCCCTGCTGTTTGCATCCACTCATTAAGGGAAAAGTTTACTATATGAGGCATTGTTCTCAAAGCTGGATCCATTAGCGGGCTGTGTGTATAGAGCTGGAAAAACAATGGGAGGAAAAAAAACAAAGCGTGTTCATTTTAAACTAATTAGTACATGACAAAAAACCCGAGTGCGTTCTCTTCCTCTGCAATAAAGCGTTTAAAAATGCGACGGACAACCTGGACCTGATCCGGCCTGCAATTTAGAGCGGGACAAATCAAAACTAGCGGAGTCAAAACTGTATTTACTTGGTCTGTTTTAAAGCGGCAGCCTTCTTGAGGGTCTGCCGGCAGTGATGTGTGCAGCGTAAAGGTGAAAGGGAGTCTGATAAACTGTCGGTGCATCAAGCCGACGGCAGCACAACACAACCTGCCCTCTGACATGCCGGGACAGACACGCAAACAACTTTTTGAAGGCATTTCTCGCAGCTCCCTTTACACAGTAATTATATTCCAAATCATTATGTGTTGTAAAATCTATTGACCCCTGGTAAACTTGTATTTACCAAGCTGGAACAGTTAATGAAATAGTCTGTTAATTAGCTCTCCTCTTAAGGGTGGAACTTCTGACGAGGGTCCCCGCTTTGTCTCCGTTTCGTGGCCGACTGAAGTGTGCAGATCCACTGTTCCGAGATAAAACAGCAATATCTTAATTAAGGCTCGCCGTTTAGCTGTTTACAGTCTAACTTGAGCGGCGCCATTGTACCGCGGGGACGGCACCTGCCGCTGCGGAAACACTCACCACTCCACAAATCAATAATACTATATCATAATTTCTTCTTTTGTTGTTTTGTTTTTCTGTTTTTGAAGGGTCGTTTTTCAAACCTGACTGATTGAAAGTGGTCCGACTACTCAAGGTAACAACTGGAAGGGGTGATGGTGTGTGGAGTGGTTCTGGGTGGGGTGGGTTGGAGGGTGGGGGTTGGGGGGGGGGGGGGGGGGGGGTAGTTCCTTTGCAGCTTGTGTAATGCAGTCTTTGGCAGGCTTTCTCTTTGTGTTGGATGCATTAGGATGGAAATGTGCACCAACTTAAAAATGCTCATGTGAAAAAACATGGAATGTATTAAATTAATGGTCTCTTTTGCCTCAGGGCAAGTAATGAAAAGGGACCCCCAATGAGTTCATTTTTCACGGCTTTGGTTATGTATTCAACACTCTAATTGAATTTCAATGTAAGTTTTACAAAGTCTTTATTATAGTGACTCTTGATGTAAATTGCATGTGATCTATTGCGGGACTTTGGCCCATTAAGTAATTTAATTGTGACATGCACTCTCTATCTGCGCACTTCTTGCCTTTATGCCTAATTCTTCCTCATCTACTTTGTCAGTTTCTTCTGTTATTCGCGCTGTTCATGAGGACAGAGAAAAGCAGCCTGCGAATGCTCTGTGCAGCTTTCAAGTTAGAAAAAAAAAAAAGACATAACCACATATATCTGTCTGTCTTTCTGTTTACCTATACTCTCTTGTTGTTGTTTTTTTTATATGTCTGGACTGAGAAGATAAGTTGTGAGACAGCAGCCTTTTCTTCCAAAGAAAACACGCGGCTTTGGCTAACATCTCCCGAAACCTTGTGGGGGGGAATGTGTGATGGTCTGGTGAAACCAAGCCAAACTAAAACACTGATCATCACCAAAAGAACGCCAAACCGACAGCGAACCATAGTGGTGGCAGCATCATGCTGTGGGGTCACTGTTTTAGATCAAACTGGGATTTTTCTCAAAATGGATGAAACTCTAGGAGATGGGTTGTATTTTTCAGCATCACTGTGACTCCAACCGTGCCTCTAAATCCACATGTGAAAGACTTATTTAGTGGAAAATGAAAGTCTAGTCAGAGTCTAGATAATTGTGAGGAACATTTTGAGGTGCTCGCCTGGAGGGCTGTAGACAAGAGATGTTCTCGATCTGATTTGGTGAACTGGTTTTGGTGAACTTTTGCGAGCAGGAGTGGTTAAATATTGTCAAGTCGAGATCTGGCTCCTGATAGACTCCTACTAAAGAGAACTGAATGATGAAATTCAATCAAAAGGCGCTTTAATAGATCGCCAAGGAAGTGCAGGGGATGTAGACTCTTTATATCCAGTTAGTCATACCCTAGGCAGATTTAAAAATAAATTTGATTCAGTTAAGTAGTTTTTTTTTTTTTCTTAGAGAAAATAAGACACATCTCTCAAAGATAATGAAACAATTTAAAATGATTATCACATTTGAAAAAAATAAAACATTTGTTTTTATGTACAGTAGATCATTTTTATTAAAGGGGAGATATTGTGTTTTTAAATTCTTCCTTTTCACTTTGAAATCATTCAGTTGTAGTCTATATAAAGTGGAAAAGCAATGCTTTGGTCTAATTTCCTCTTTATTTTACCCCCACTTTCCCCTTTTTTACACCTGTTCTGAGAGCAACTTGTTTTGTTTTGTTACATTCACATTTTCTGCACTCCTACAGACTCAAAGTACATAATAAAATGTATTTAAGGGCTAAAAAAGGGAATGTTTGATGTTATGCCCCCTTAAAAAAAGGGCCTTCCAAAAATTCATTGCACCCTTCTTAATGATCATTGCAAAATTATTTATTAGCATTACAGCGATCAAACCCTTCACATAAATGCTGACCAGATTTGTACATGTGTCGTCTGATATTTTGACCACTTATCTTTGACGATTAGTTCCAAGCGAATAGCGAAAGGTCTTCCTGCCATCCCCCCTAATCTTTAGCTTCCCTCACAGATTCTCTCAGGTTCAAGTCAAAACTCTGGCTGGGTCACTCAAATACTGTTATATTGCTTACAGTCAGAAGAAACATGCTGGTAGATTAAAAGAGTACTTTAAGCATAACCTACCCGTGGTAAGAATAAGTTTGGCCTTAACTGTATGAATGTATATTTAATGATCTTTTTGAATAAAACATCTGTGCTATCAAAGTGCTCCAGATACATAAAAGAATGAGACAGTCACCTGATTTCCCATTGAAGTTATTATCTAAATCACTGCCTACAAGTCTTCTTCAGATCAGCATGATTTTTCTGTAAGACCATCTTCCCATTTAATACATGCAATAGACAATTTGTCCAATTTTGTCTGTTTGGACATGTAACATTCAAATATTCTGAACATTTATAGGGCCCTTTGTGTACCCCTGACTTCACAATACAGTCACATCTGCACAAACACTACTCTACACAATTCTTTGGTTTCTTCTTATTCCATTATGTCTTCCCTGCAAGCAGTCAGGTTGTCTTGTACCATTGGCGCTTTGCTGTTTAACAGTGGCAAGTTTTTTTTTCAGAAGATTGTTCCTGAGCCCTGTGTCCCTGTAAAACGAGTCTGGCAGTCCGGATCATACTTACAAGTCAAGAGGAAGAGCTTTGCAGACAGATGTACACATTTTATCTAAAAAAAAATTTTGATTATTCAGGGAAGCAAATAAAAAATTCTTATGATTCCTCTCAGATTTTTACTTCTCAGTGACAGATGCATTTCTCTAACTTTGCAAGCATAAAAAGATTCAATTTTGAATTTCTTTTGAGGGCGTTTCTCATCTAGGAGTCAGCTTTCTGTCTCCATCTAGTGTTTCTGTCTAAACCGGCTTTCTGAGCTGTCAAACATCTTGAATATAAATAGAAAAGGCCTTTTCCTGTGACACGTTAGAAACAAAAGTGTTTAAAATAAAAATGTACACACTCTAAGACGACGGAAATCTTAATCAGAAACTGTACACAGAGCGGCCTGGACCCATGCAAGCGATCCATCTGAAGCACAGAGGCCGAATTGACCCGATCATTAGATAGGGAGGAAGAGGCTTGACCTGATATTTCCTCTGTTGTTTGGTCAGGAAAGGGACGTTATTGTAAAAGGCCTGTAAAGATAAATAACCCCTCCGTTGCCATGGCAAAGGTACAAACACTGGTGGCTGAAGACAAAAGAGTGCGGTACGATAAATCCAACACTGTCAATTTTGTTTAGTTTTGAGGGTGTTTTTGTGGGAAATATGGTTTCAAAACAAGTGCCCACGTCACCTTTTCCACACCAAAAGGGAAATCAGATCTTTTTTTTTCTCTCCTTTTTCTTTGAACAGGCCACATTTTCTTCTTGGGCCTTTTTTTCCAAGGCCACGACATCCTGACTGGTAATAGGAATATCTGACAGCATATTTTGCCTTTGGATCAGGAAACTCCTTGTACAGCTGTATACATGTTTTTATAGCCTTTAGAGGAAAGGGTATTGTCTTTAAAGAAGGACGCTTTGTCCTGCCTTCAAATTTAAGTGGAAAACCATCCATGGAACTATGTTTTTTTTTTTCACATGCTCAACAATGATGAATGAACCACGAGGGGGGGGTTGGGGGCTCTGTCACGTGCTTCAGGTCAAGCAGAGTTCAGCTCGTTAGAAGACGCACCGGTTCAAACATTTGTCAACAATGCAGCGTTAAATTAAAGAACAAACAGAGGGAGTTCCTCAAAAATAACCGTCCAAACAACAGGTCCGACTCTCTTCGCCCAACACGTCCTCTCACAGCCTCTCCCGCCCTGATGAAGAGAGGCGCTGTTGCTCAAATGGAGGAGCTAAACGCCGAGCGCCTCCACGGCAGCACACGCTGACATCTCTGCCCTCCAAGAAACCCTAAGACACTGCCGGAGCCGCGTTTAATCTTGACAGTTTGCTGCACTTTGTTTGCTTTTTGTCTGCGAAGCCCAGGGATGAAAGAACAGCCTCTGTGAGCTGCTTCTGATTAGGATCTAATTGTTCGCGTTCGCTGCGCGTCAGGGTGTTTTTTTTTTTTTTTGTTCTCCCCCGCCATCATCAGGTAGAGGCCTCTTCCCTGTTAGGATGGGGAACTCTCCCCTTTCTGCTTGCTCCTGTGTTTTACTCAAGTACTAGTTAGCACCGAGGTGGCAGCGGAGGAGCACCCTAGCTCGACATCATCGACAACAACAACAACAACAACAACAAACAGGAATTGATGGCGAGTGTTTATTATCTGGTTTAATTGCTCCTCATCTGGAGGATCTGACAGTTGCGGTTAATGAGAGAGGGAGAGGAGGCGCGCGCCGCTGGCAGCCCTGTTTCACAGTGGAAGACGCAGAAGTGCATGCGGCCGCGGGTTTGTGGCGAGGAGAGCGTGGCTGCGCAATCCAGCCCCACGGAAGATGAAACATCATTCTGAACATGTGATTTCCATGCCTCAGGATCACCTGTGCACTATCTGGAAAAGCATTCGCACCCTTTGAACTATACGTAATTAGGATTTTATGTGATAGACCTACCCAATTAGCACGTAGCTGTAAAGTGTGAGGCAAAAGATTTATTGTTCTCAGTTTCTTTTATTATTATCACTCTTTACCTGTGATTCCAGTGCAATCAGTTGCCTTCAGAAGTTACCTTAATCCATCCAGCCATCCATCCATCGTCTATATCTGCTTGTCCTTGCAGCACCGTGAACTGGACATTGGGCGAGAGGCGAGGTACACCCTGGACAGGACCCCAGTCCATCACAGGGCAGCACAGAGTCACATTGGACAAACAACCATGCACACACTCATGCTCACACCTAAGTACAATTTAGAGAGACCAATTAACCTATCAGTCATGTTTTTAGATCGAGGACCCTAACCCACACATGCACTGGGAGAATATGCAACCTCCATGCAGAAAGACCCAAGGCTGGATCAACAGTGCAACAAACTGAGCCACAGGAGGGCACCTTAGTCCACCTGTGAGTAACATAATCTCAGTATGAATCCAGATGTTCTGTGAAGTCCTCATAGGCTTCTTAGAGAACATGAGAGAACAAGCAGCTTCATTAAGACCAGGAAACACGGCCGACAGCTCAGGAGCCAAGTTGTGGCTATTTTAAAAGCAGGGTTAGGTTACAGAGGCTCAGAACATCTCACAGAGCACTGCTCAATCCATCATCTGAAAATGGAAAGAATACCTGTGAACCATGGCCGTCTACCTTAAATGACAGGCCGGTCAAAGAGAGCGTTAATCAGAGAAGCATCCAAGAGGACGACGGTCACTGTGGAGGGAATGCAGATGTCCAGATTTTGGGTGGAAGAATCTGTCGACTATTAGTCGTGCACTCCCCATTTCTGGCTCTTATGGGGGAGCAGCGATAAGAAAGGTGAAAGAAAGCCACGCTAATTTGTGTTACCGTTTGCCACAGTTCATGTAAGAGACAGCAGACGTGTGGAAGAAGATGATCTGGTCCTAAAGAAACCAAGAACGATTTATCCTGCGTGCGTACATCAGGAAGGGCAGAAAACTGAAACTGCACATCACCTTGAACACACCATCCCCACCACAATACGTGGTGGTGGCAGCATCGTGGTGTAGTGAGGCTTTTTCTTCAGCAGGGGCAGGGATGGATGGAGCTAAACAAAGGACAGCCCAGGGAAAATACTCATTAGAGGCTGTAAAGAGCAGACAATCCTAAACACACAGCGGGAGCTACATTGGCACGGTGCCGATCAATGCATCGATTCATGTTAGAACGGCTCGGTCAAGCCAAATTTGGGAATAAGTGCTAAAACCTCAAATATGTTCTCAGATGCTCCCATTTCAAAGTGACTACTTGAGCCACTTTGTGCAGATGAATGGATGGCAACCTCAGTGTCTAGATGTAAAAAGCTGTTAGTAGAAGCTTTTGTTGTCTCTATATGTCCCATACAACAAAATTACATGCACCTTGTTAGAGGGATTCTCCAACATGTGATATTGACTCAGTAGGCAAATGCACAATGCACTGTTCAGATGTTTTTATTTGTAAAACTATTTGTATTCCACTTCACAATCCTGCTTATTTTTGTTAGCCTATCATAAAGTCACATAAAATCCAAACACACACCTGCACTTGGGTAAATATGAGTATCAACGCTGTAGGCCGTAGCTCTGGGGCGAGTTCTGTACAGTAATCCGATACTCTGCAAAGGCAGGATATCGTTGCAATCGAACCTCTTCCTGGGTTTTTAATATGGCCTGCAGCACGCCTGGCTCACATCCAATCAGGGAACTCGCTGACATTCAACAGGCACACAAAAAAAAAAAAAAAACATTGTGACCGGGTAACGGGTGACAAGAGGAGGCCTGGAGGATCTGATGAATCCTCTGATGAAAGAAACTGATTTTGAAATGAACAAGGACAGTGTGCTTTTACACATAAGACAAAATAAACACACACCACCACAGCTATGCCATCAGGGACTCCCTGTCCCATTCATAAATTTCTCCTCCTGAGAAAAGAAAACCAGCATTTCTCAAACAGGCTCTACCCACCCCTTGCCTTGTATCTTGCCTTGCTTTGCACCGCTCCAGCTCAGCGGACCCACATGGGAACAATTAGTGGTGTGCACAAGTTTGGCCAAGAACTGTATAGCAACCAGCCACATCTGTTTTTATTTACCCTCTCTTTTTTTTTTGCTGGATAATGCCAAGAGGACATCTGCTACTGTGCAACGCAACTGTGGTTACATGCGTGGTTGACCCATGATTCTGTAATTACCCACCGAAAGAGATGAAGAGGCCCGGCAAACCACTCAGAGCCACACATAGCCTTCCTCCAACCTCCTCTTCCTCCCTCGAGTCTCTCCGCTGGCATGTGAACCCTGCGTGCATGGCAGAAGTGTCATTTAATGGCGCAAAGTGGCACACAGTAGTGACTTCATGTTGGCATCATTAAATCTTATTTACTGACTCCTTATTTCCGTCAAACTGGGATTGAATGCATTCGTTTGAAAGGCGGTTGACGTAAAATAATCTCACCTACTTTCCTGGTTGCCTGAGTTTGATCACGTGACGGAAGCTGCACCGAGCCCTCTGGTTTTACGACTGTGCAGATTTTCTGTGGTTTTGCGCTTTCATGGTTGAGTATGCAGAAATGTTCAAAGAAGACACGGCAGATGAAGATGCACGGCCGAACGCGGCAACGCGTGAAACTGAGCTGAACCCTGCTCGAAGCCCTTCAGAAGAAACGCCTGAAATAGCTGGAATTGTTTCGCCGAAAACCTGAGAAGACCACTGAGTAGGACCTGTTTATAACAATGATGAGTGATTATCCGCAATGACAATGAAGACCATATTGGGATCACTTCACAGGAGCAGCGTGCGCACGTGTGTGTGTTGGGGGCTGAGTGCTACCATGCTTAGCATCCCCCAGATGTGCGAACCATATGCTCCGACTGAAATTAAAACAAAAAAGAAACAGTTGGACATGAAAGGGACTTTTTTTTTTTTCTTTTGATTTGTAAAAGACACTTAACAGTCGATACAGAGAAAGGCTAATAGCTCGGAGAGGCCACATGAAACGGAGGAGGATGTTCGTGTGCCTTTTTTTTTTTCTTTTTTTTTTTTTTTTGCATGGCTTATTCCATTTCCTGCTCATAGGTTCACAGAGCAGATGGGAACCAAAGGCACAAGGAAGTTTAGATTTCTGCCCCACAGCCCATTGTATATGATGCATGTAACTGTGTCATGCTGCGCTGCTGTCATTTTACAGAAGCTTTGGTGCACGTCAAGAGGTCATGATAACAAAGGTGACAAGAAAAACGTTGGTATAAGGAGGAAAAAAGAAACATAACTCTTCTCATCAGATTTAATTACAAATATGCAATTCTGTTGAATACATATTTAGGTTTCTTAGAAGGTGAAAGCCACAGCAAAAGAGAGTTAATACATCATCGCCCGCTAATATTTATTTTTTTGGTTATGACATGTTTTGAGTTTAATATATGATTTATAGTATAATTAAAAATTACTCGGCTTATGTGGGTGCGAAAACTCGCAAAACTGGTTCGCTGGGAAAAAAGGCCCTGAAGGCAAGCTGCGGCCTATTAAGAAAACTGGTTGAATAAACGATCAATACTGCCCTCTTCTGGTGGTTAAGAAGACTGCAACAATGACAGCTTCCGTCAAACAAAAATTGCTTTCTGGTGAGTAAAATCAAATTGAATCAACCAGACTATAATACCGAAGAAAAAATAAACTCAGTGCAACTATGGTTTAGGTTTTATTCTTGTCACTTGTACAAAATGAGACTGGTGCTTGTGTGCGTGTGGTGCTGTTTATTTCAGATTGTCTGCCCTGTCTCCGTCTGGATTATCTCCACCAGCTGGCAGGACTCTCCCCATATTTCTGCTTGTTTAATCAACCTTAGTAAATGTAAAATATGAGCAACATGCAGCAAAGATGGGCATTTTTATTGAACTGTTGAAAAATGCTATTAAATAAATGCTGAAAAGAGACTGGAGTTCAAGTTGGGTTTTGAAAAAGGAGGAAAAAAGAGAAGGAAACGAAAATGACATTTTATATTTTACTTGCAGTGTCTTACAGAACTATTCACACACAACCTTTTTTATACATAATGTCAGGTTACAACCTCTGAGTTAATAGTTTTGTGGAACCCCCTTTTGTTGCAAGTCTTTCGGGTTGTGCCCTATGCCAACTCTACACATCTAGAGACTCAATGTCTTGGCTTTTTTTTTTTTTTCTTTTCTTTGCACAATAGCTAAAGTTCAGCCAGATTGGTTGGAGAGCGTCTGAGAACATACATTTTTAAGTCTCCCCACAGATTTTCTGTTAAGTCTGAGCTAATCTAACATACGTTGGCTCAGGCTGTATGTTTTAGGGTCGTTGTCCTGCTGGAAGGTGAACCTCCCCAACGTCCTCAAGTCTTTCACAGTTACCAACAGGTTTCTCCCAGGATTGCCTTGTATGCCTCTTCATCTTCCCATCAACTGTATACTGCCTCCCTGTCCCTGCTAAAAAAACAACAACAAATGAATAAATCTCTACAGCACAATGCCACCACCACCACCATGTTCAAACATGGAGATGGTGTACTCAAGATGATGTTCCTCTTCCATTGTGACCAGATTTTTGTGGAGCACAAAACTCTCTTGTCAGCAGATTCTCCGAACTGAGCTGGGGGATCTCTGCAGCTCTTCAGAAATTACAACGGACCTCTTGGCTGCTTCTCTTGATTGATACTCTCCTTGCTCCATTTAGCAGGTTTGGGTTGGCAGCTGTGCCACACGCTTTCCATTTTCAAATCATGGATATCACAGGACACTGCAAGATGTTAAAATCTTAGGAAATTGTTTTATGAATACAATACCCTTAACTTTCTCCCTGGCCTGTCTGCTGTCTGACTTGGTCTTCATGAAGCTGTTTGTTCATTAATGTTCCATAACATACCTCTAAGACCTCAATAGAAACTACATACAGAGTTTGCATTACACAAGGCGGGACTCTGTTCACTGATAAGGTAATACGTTGCCTCGGGTTTCATTTAGGGGAATCAGAGTAATGGAGTCGGACGACCAAACTATGTCACATGTTTAAAAATGTTTCTTCCACTTCACGGCTATGCTCTACTTTGTGTCGGTGTACCACAGTACCAACAAAATACATTTGACAACATAAATAATGTCAAAGGGGCTCGAGTATTTTTGCAAGGTACTGTATTAGGACCACTGACGATATGAGTGACTCGATTTTCTTGTCTTAATGCATGTAATGCTCTGCTGGAAAAATGCTACCTAGCTTTGCTGTAGACGTTAGTGTGAAACCTCTGGCATCTACCTGAACCTTTCAGGTAGATGCAACAGTCACACTGCACAGTAAAACAGCTGCAGTGCTGACTCAGCAGAACGTCTGTGGGTCTAGAGCAAACTGCTTAGCGAGATCACCTGATATTCTGATATTACATATCTTTAATACTCTATTCATAGTAATATCCACCTGTATACTATATTCGGTACATATCCAGCTGTAAATTTAGTTCACAATACTAGTTATCTATATATTATACTCATAGGACAAATCTATCAGTAAAATTCTGTTTATAATAGTATTCATCTCTATATTTATTCAGTACATATCCATGTCCTGTACTTATGGAACCATTGTTTATCCTGCACTTGCTGCTATTGCACTTCTGGTTAGACCTAAACTGCATTTCGTTGCCTTGTACCTGTACCTGTGTAATGACAATAAAGTTGAATCTAATCTAATCTAATATTCCAGATGTTTTTAGTTAAACCAGATTTGTTGGCAAGACAAAGAAGTGTTGTGTTCAGCGGTAGATTTTTGGGTCCCGATGTTAACCATTTACCCTGTTAAATCTCACTTTAGGCGGAAGTTTAAAAAGAAAACTAGGCACAAAACGTTAGTGCCTAAGTTAGGCACGAGTGAGTGACAAACAAAAACAGAGCCAAGTGTGGCTGTGTTAAATGCAGCGGAGGGGCTAATGGTCACAATAACGTCCAATAATTAATCACCTCTTTAGTTTTACTGTGTTCATCAGCGGCACACTCACCTTCGCGTGGCACTGTGTTCTCCGTGCTCCGATGCATTTTGTGTTTTGTCTCTTTGAAGGTGAGCCCATCTCCTCAGCGGAACGCCTGCAGAAGACGCTTGTTGTCTGCACAAGGCTGTAAGAAAAAAGATAGATGTGTCGTTGCATGATAATTCCCTATAGATGCTTAGATTTTTGAACATTTATGTTTGACAATGTTGTTGCTGCATCACACCACATGATATTATCATAATAAGGTTTAGCATTAAGATTTACCACCAGCACCGCAGCGTCAACCCTGATCCGCAGCATCTGTGTCGTTGGGATGTCACAAATTGTCTGGTCTCCTCCTCACTGAGACTGTCTGACTGGTTTAGGGACGTGTCTCCAAAGGCCGGGGCTTCTCTGTCGCTCCTTCCTCGTCTGGTTAAACCCAAGCATCGTTTCAAAATGCGGAGCACTGTCGTATTTGGTGGGAATCCTATCATTAAAGATATGAAGGACAATAATGCATGTTATTAGCAGTAAAAAAACAAAAGCGAACATCTGTTGAAACATCTCAGGTCTATTTTGTTTTTGCCGATGAGTTCGTAAAATCCTAAACAGCTTAGGGTCAGTGTCTGAAGCAAAATACTTCAGTTTTAGTTTAATTGCAAACTGCAATCTCTCTTTTATCTTACTTATAGAGTAAAGAGAGTAACGTACAAACATTGTTTATTATCAAAGAGAAATGTGGAATAAAAAATGTTTCTTGAACTCAATGTTAACGTTAATTTTGTCCATCTCATCATATCAGCAGTGAAAATGTTTTGTTTTTTTTGTTTGTTTTTTTAAGAGAGAATTGGGTGATATGAATGCCACCTGTAACATAGTAGTTTGGTCTGAGATTCCAAACATGTCCTAAAATTTACAGGATGGTCACATTTTTTACCCTTGTGCCTGGATCTCATTCAGACTTGTGGGAAAACTTTAACATTGACACAATACTAAATTCTTTCAAGTTCTGCATTTTACTTTGAATTAAATTCTGAACGTGGTCCAACTCTGTAGAGCTGGCTGTGGTTTCTGCAACATAGAAATGAGAGGGCCCAAAAATCACGTATTAGACCAAATTCTCTGATCTTCAGCTATTAAAACCCAGAGTTTAATATTACACGAAATGTAATACCAGAATGTTTTACCACTGTGTTATAAAGTTCTTTTAATTTACAATTTTTTTGCAGAAGTAAGACAAAAGGCTTAGCTCAACAACGATCAACATTACAATAGGTTCTAATTGTGTGACTATTAGACATTGTGACTCCAGATGGCGCTGTTGTGATAGTTACTATCAGGAAATGTAGAACGTAACTTCCAGCAAAAGTATTTACAACTGAATAAAATGTTTTACCTCCTGGCATATTTGTTTATTTGTATATGTTAAATATTATTTTTGTCTTTAAGTGAAATAAAAAATAATAATAAAAAAATAATAATAATAAAACGTTTTTGTGTGACTTTCTTTGTCTTCCGTTGTGAAAATGTGGATTATATTTACCATTGATGTGAGGCTCTAAGTGTGAGTTTACCCTTTTTATTTATTTAACCTTCTTCCATTTAACCTTTAATTAAATTGTCAAATTGAAATCCAAGAACTCATTTACAAGAGAGACATCAAACAAAAAAGAATCTTTTACCATAAAACACCACAGTTTTATGGTAAAAGACAAGCAATAGAGGGAACATGCTGGTCACTTCTGCTTCCTGTCTGTCATTGTGATGTGACCTTCTCAGCCAAAGCTCAGCTAACAGCCATGTGAGAGAGACCTGAGCACTGATTAATGATTCTCTAACACGGTTTGACTGTGATTAGTCACCTCCCATCTGTACAAAAGACTATACTTTTATTATTATTCCCAATAACCTGTCTCGTCACGCTGTAAGCTGAGGATTGTGGGATGTTAGCAGAGCCATGTATGTCACATAAAAATATGTGTGTGTTGGTCTGACTTTGCCTCTTTCCCAGATTATATGTGGGTCGCTAACGTATATAAATGAAATGAACTCAACATGTGCAAACAGGCCCGGATAATTCAATACTGACAGGAAATCACAGCGTTCATACTGGCCAGCTCAGCTCTTGTCGAACAGCTGCCCGTTTCTTCTGCCTGTCTTCAACGGGTCATTCCAGTAAGAAAATAGGAACAACTTAACCATGGTTGCACAGTATCACAGTTTTAACAAAAACTGTAAAACAGAAATGTGTAGCATGATCGGATTGCTTTTATTTAAAATCAAAAAGCTTTACATTGCTGCTATTAAAATACCATATTCATAATTATTGTTATTATTTTGATTTGAGACGCTAATGAAGAGCAAGAGAACGCCAATGAAAATCAAAAGAGAATCAGCTGCCTAAAAAACTCTTGACAGTGCCTTAAATATAATTAATAGCTATAATTTTTAGACAAAACTACATTTAAATTAAATTCAACTCATGAGTGGTAAAATGAATTTAGAGTTAGAGTCTGCTAAAACAGTAAAAGTATTTCTGAAATCAAACTTTTTAAACAGATGTAGACCTAGGATAAATGACAGCAGTCAGGATGCCATCGTTTATCCCGCAGGTCTGTGCGTCTCTCCATGGAAAGGCTTCCCTAAACCAACGCTGAGCCGTCAACAAACCAATCATACTGAACAATGTTGCAGGAAGCATAACATTCACTGCAGCGCCTCCAGACCCTCTCAATGCAGCCACATGAGCTCAGAGTGAGTCTCTGTGAGAAAAACAGGGTGCGATTGCTTAACCCGCCAACTCAGGTGTTCTCTGGCAAAGGCCAGTCAAGCTATACGGTAACAGGCGGTGAGCACTGGACCTACTAGGATGTCGAGCCCTCAGGCCACCCTCATGAAGTCTGTTTCTAATAGTTTGGTCAGAGAAACTCACGCCAATGACCCTCAGGAGTTCACTTTGTAGGGTTCTGGCATCCCTTGTCCTGTTGCTCCTTTCACAAGTCCTGCTAATGAGTTAAAGACCTCTGACGGTCCTGTCCAGCTCTTCTAGATTAACCACCTGTCTCCTGGAATTTCCTCCATTCTCTTGAGACTGTGCTGGGAGACACAGCAAACCTTCTGGCAAAGGCACATTATTGATGTGCCATCCTGGTGGAGATGGACTGCCTGTGCGACCTCGGTAGCGTTTAGGTATCGCCCCATGGTTCTAGTGGTGACACTGACCCTAGCCAATAGCAAAACTACTGAAACACAGTTTAAAAAATGAGGGGAAAAAACTTTCCCAGATTGGGGTCATGTCATTGTTGCCCCATTAGTTGATTTCATTAACACCAGGATAGCTGACACTGATTACCACCTGCTCCCCTCCCCTCTACCACTGAGCTGACCAAAGCAATGCTTCCGATGTTAAACTGACTTTATTCTCTAATTAAAAAGTGTTCCTTTAATTTTTTGAGCAGTGTATTTGTAACTATTGTTTTTAACTATTCTAATAATTCTAGGATATGCATGCATTAGTATAAGAACATCTCAACAGCTAGAAAAAAACATGTTACATTGGATAATTATTTTTGAGTAATTAAATTAAATGGGGCCCACTTTTTTCTTTTTGCTCTTAGGGTTACTGTCATAGTTGGCTCCGTTGTTTTCTCATTGCATTGCATTTTAAAGAAAGCTATGCAGAAAAACAGATAGCTGGAAGAGATTTACACATTTAAATAATTATTAATATTGATATTTTGTATTGTGTAACGTCTTTTTAACTTGTTATCATTTTTATACAAATGTATGTTTTTTTATTTTATTTTTTGACACGTATTTTTTTAAATGTATATCGTGTTTTCAAAACACCAGAACGCCTTTTGTTTGGGTTTTTAAACTGAGTCGCCTTTGAGGGGGACACCCGTACAGTAAAGATTAGCTAAAACAATAATGCATTGAGACAACGCCCAAATATAAAATATCCTTTGATTTTCAGCAGCTTGTAAAATACTGTTTCCAGTGATCCTAATATTACGTGAACATTTTTTTTATTGTTTGTAATTGATTCGACCCCCCCACAGAAACATGAAAGTGCGCCCTTCCAAGTCCATGATGTCATCCCGACAAGGTGAGCCGTCGGCGGCCATTTTGTTAGCTCTGTGTAGCCGTGCAGAGTTCGTTCATCAAATATCACAGAAAGCAACAACTTGTGGACTGTTTTGCTGACATTGCGTTGTCGAGGTCACACGTGTAAGCTGGAACGAGACGTGTTGGTCCGCTGACATTAAACATAGTCATTCATTTTCCGGGCCGCTTTTGAGTTTGCTAGCTCTTCGGCTAGCTGGCTAACTTGTTTACGTGTTTCGTTGTGAAGCAAACGTTTTGTTTCCATGACCGCCAGCTTCTGAATGTTACAGCCATCGGATGAGCACTCTCTGTCCGCTTTTGCCTCCTCTTGTTTTGCGCTTTTTGGTCAGAAAGAAGTAAAGTAGAGCCAAGGTTTGAGACCTTCAAAACCCGCGTTGCCCCCCTCGGTGGTTTGACCAACAACTTGAGCTCCGTCATCAGCTGACTGCTCTCGGACCAGCGGTCGGCCGTCCCGGAGCGACATGTCAGAGCTGTACATTCGGGTGGCTGAGGATGAGAACGAGGAGCCCATGGAGATCCCCTCGGAGGACGACGGGACGGTCCTGCTGTCCTCGGTGGCAGCGCAGTTCCCGGGGGCGTGTGGTCTGCGGTACAGGAACCCGGAGTCCCAGTGCATGAGGGGGGTCCGGCTGGTGGAGGGGGTCCTCCACGCACCAGAGAGCAGCTGGGGAAACCTGGTCTATGTCGTCAACTACCCCAAAGGTGAGACAGGATGTGCGCTTTGCTGTTGTTTACACGCAGACCAACAGGCTGCCTGCAAACCTGAGCCCAGTGTTTACAGTGAGCTTGCAGTCAGCTTCAGCAGCTATCAGCTGTATGGGACGTGCTGTGCGTCTCCTAACTTCCTGTTTAATTGCGTTAGGAAGTGGTGATGCTTTGTCAAACACGCCAGTTGTTCTCGATCCTTCTCCTCAGGTCCCATTGTTCTTCGTGTTTTTAGATGTTCCCCCGCTTACAGCACACCTGATTCAAATACGTGGACCAGTAACAGGCTCCTGCAGAACTAACTGGCTGGCTGAGGAAGTGATACAGCTATCAGGTCAAATGAGCTGGGCCAGCTGGTGGTTCCTGAGGAACAGGCTTAGAAACAACTGGTCTTGCTAAAGCTAAGCACCAATAGGGCAGTTCTCAAATGAAGTCACATTTGCCGGAGTTAAATTGGTTCAAATGTAGAGGCCTCAAAATGAGCAGAAAGAAAGCAGTAGTAGCAGAAAGGTAGGAGAGGCTCTCCTCTCTCTCTCAGTGGATCAAACCCGAGGAAGAAACCCGCTGAAACTGCGTGTAATTACAGGTGATACTAAGAAGAAATATATGTATTATTACAGGCCTATGTTTTCATTTATTATAGAGAAATCGACTTAAAAACTGTCAAACATCCCGTTGTAATCAGACACTCAGATCCCGTCTCACCTTGACACACACACACACACAAAAGATCACAGAGAGAAGCGTCGACTTGATCCATGAAAAGAAGCAGAAGACCGGCTAGAATACCACCACAGCCGCTTGTAATCATCACAAATACATTTATATAGCTGGTATTTATACACACCGGGACATTTCCTGCTCGTATAGTAGTTGTCACGGGGTTTGGGGGGGTTGAGACCCGTTCTCTTGCTGCGTGGCGCGTTAACCAGAATAATGGGTTCTGTTGGAAAGAAGCGACAGGACGTTTAGAAACGAATCCCAGAAACCCACAACCGCCGACTCACAAAAGATACAAGTGACTTTAGAGAAAAACAAGCCCAAAGTCGTTGATAATAAGCGGACTAAATACACCCTATCGCTAGTCAGTCCAGTAGATGCCAACGCAGCAGCCGTGTTTTGTTGTTGCCATATTATTGTTTGTTGAGGCGATATTCAGGACAGATTATTCACTATTGAACTCATACAAGTAAACTATTAAAGCGTTACCGCTCTGCTCCACGCATGCATCTAAATTTAGTAATTTGACGTCGTTTGAGGAATGCCCTATTGTGTCACTTTATGATCAAAAATAACCAAAGCTAACATCTTTGTGAAACATGCACAGGGCTGGGTTTTACTGTGCAGACAAAAACTTATCAATTATAACAATACTCCTGCATAAATCCCTCAAACTTTTCATGAAAAGGTTTAAGATTATTTATATTGAATGTTTTTTTTTCTGTTGCATTGGCAAAGGCACTATACATAAAGTATTACAGTAATGAAAACACCAAAACAGACAACTAAAGTAAAGACAAATAAAGAAAGCCTTACATTGCACGATGTAAACAATCTTAATAGTACAATAGAAAAAAGCTACAACTGCAAAGGCCCGTTAACTTTAGCAAGCAAGACTAGACCTGGCAAAACTAGAAGCAAAAGTTAAATTAGGCTGCAGGATGTCAGCCAGGTACCCATAAGCTCTATTCAGGGCCTCATTGGTCAACAGTAAAACTTTTTCTTATTTTAACGCAGTTCTTAATTAAAAAAAAAAAAACAGGGAGCCATAGAAGAGAGGAGAAAACCCAGAAAAGGTACATCCAGTTCGTGTCGGGAGGCGAGCTGAGGCCTTTTTGTCCAATGTATCAATGTAGAAAGAGTTACAATAATCCAGTTAGGATCTATTAAAAATATGGATCACCTGTTCAAAGTCTTAAAAAAATGTAACACAGATTTAACTTTATATAACAGCCTCACTTTAAAAATGGATCGCTGTTTGACAAAGTTCAAGACACCCAGATCTGTATGAGCAGTGCCAGTCAGCATACGAATGAAGCCAGATGTTATATGTCCTGAAGATGAAGCCTAAAGGGGCATTTAGATGGAACCTGAAATTGGACTTGAAGTCGAGGCGTAGGAGCTCCATGAGTTAGGGGAGCTAAATGAGCAAACCAATATCTGAGCCTATGGGAGACATCCAATCTGACAAGTAAGCCTCTGAACCGCTCTGTCCAACGCCAGCTAGAACATTTTGTCTTTAAAGGCCACAACGCTCCAGCTGTCAGGGCTAGGATCCTGTGGCTGGCTGCGTCGACTGAACCGTTTGGCAAAAGAACAACAGGGTCTCCTGAATCAGTAAAGATCATCAAAAACTTATAAAAAGGAGGCCATTTTCACACAATTTTGAAGTCTTATGTTTAAATGCTATCAAAGAAAAACAGGAGATGTTATTGAAGCTAAATAAAATCAAATTCAACAGCCCTCATCAAGGATAGATGGGTTTCCTTGCTCATAAGAACTATGGAGGTCAGGCTAGCATCCAGGATTTTAAACTGATAAAAGCATATTACCTTTAAGATGCCTAATGGAACTAAATAAATCATTGTAGCATAAATGACCTTTAGAAGCAGGTGTTTTTGCCATTTTGGGCCTTTTGCACTCAACTTATTCAGGTTCAAAAAGCTGTCAGCTAATGATTTGAAGTCATTTCTGATGATGTGGTCATAATCTTCTGCAAGGATATGTGATCAATAAATAAATAAAATCCCCCAGCTGGAGGTTACTTGGTTATGGGTTAGATGGTTGCTTTGAAGCCATTATCGGTCATATTTAATAAGCCGATGGGGATTCAAACTACAATCATCGGAATTAGTCTAATCGATATTAAATTGAAATAAAAAATATTCTGAAACTTTGAATAAAATAACTTAATTACATGTGAAATGTAAGCATTTTTATATCCTTAATCGCACACTGCAAAAACGGGTCTAAAAATAAGTAAAATGTTCTTAAAATGAGTGTATTTGTCCTTGATTTGAGCAGGTAAATAAGACTATTTGCCAATGGAATAAATTCTTTCCACTTAAAATAAGAACAATTCATCTCCATCATCTTATTTCAAGTGCAGGATGTCTAATTATCTTATGTTAGGGGTAAAAATACTCGTTCCATTGGTAGATAATCTTATTTACCTGCCCAAATCAAGGATAAATACACTAACTTTAAGAACATTTTACTTATTTTTAGACCCGTTTTTGCAGTGCAATAATTCTTCAAAACTCCCAAAGTACCTGGAGGACTAAACGGATGTGAAAAGGGTCACAGCTGTATGACGTGGTTTGGTTGAAGGTGGGATTGAAGTGGGCAGACACAAAATGGTAACGCCAGGGAATGAAACAAGGGTTCAGTGGGTTACCAGAAATGACAGGAAGCCTTCGTAGGTTTAGATAAATCAGATTCAAAAGAACTATCAGCAAAAAGCAGCTTTACCAGCTTTGCTATGAATTAAGACTACATAACTGGTGTTGATTTCTGGTTGTTTCTGTGTTTGTTTACTTTGTTCTTCTTATGTCAGAATCCATTTATTCTTCAGATAACAAGAGGAAGATGGAGGAAATAGACGCAGCGTCGGCCGTTAAAGTGAAGAGAGGTTTTCAGAAAACGTCCGATCTCATAGTCCTCGGGCTGCCGTGGAAAACAACAGAACAAGACCTGAAGGATTATTTTAGTACCTTCGGGGAGGTCATCATGGTGCAGGTACTGATATCTCATCCAGCTGTAAATGCTGCCACTGCTTTATTTTAGGCTCTGAATCAATCAGGGGCTAATTCTAAAACGCTCTTTATTCTTGCTCCTTTCAGGTGAAGAGAGATGCAAAAACTGGCAACTCAAAAGGTTTTGGGTTTGTCCGCTTTGCTGACTACGAGACACAAACTAAAGTCATTGCTCAGAGACACATGATCGACGGGCGATGGTGTGACTGCAAACTTCCAAACTCAAAGGTACGCTGGACACCATTAATCACCTGTGAAATACTTTTAAATCGTCATTTTTTTAAAGCGAAATTATGGATTTCTTTCACTGTTAGGATTTAATCGCATTCTGTGTTTTAAACATTCATATTTAAATCTGACTGGGCTTCTTCGTCTCCTCAGGCATCTCCGGACGAACCGATGCGCAGCCGTAAAATCTTTGTCGGCCGCTGCACCGAGGACATGACGACAGATGACCTGAGGCAGTACTTCATGCAGTACGGTGAAGTCACAGACGTCTTCATTCCCAAACCTTTCCGGGCGTTTGCGTTCGTCACGTTTGCTGATGATCAGGTAAGAGCTGCTGCTCTCAAGATATTTCATGTCACAGTAAGAATCGAGAATAGTCGCAAACAGTTTGGCGCCCTGCAAAGGTATCCATACCTCTCAAACCTTTGTTACTGACTTTATTACCGCGAACTTTAGTGTGTTTTTAACTTGCGAAGGTTGTTGTTTAATGACAGGTTAGGCTATAAAACAATTTCCAAAACTTCATCATCTCACAGAGCAATAATATCATCTGGAAATAGAACAATATGGACTAGAGAGTTCCAAAGCTCAGGTGGGAGCTAACCTGACTCCGCCAGATAGATTTGCTTCGCATATCCATCTGGAAACCTTCCGTTGAAGTAATTTTGGGAAGGGGCGAAAATACTGGTTAGCTGATTGGCCTATGTTGGTGATAGACGGGCCAAATAAACCAATCAGATCAACGAAGCATATGACGTACTCGTCAACATGCTTCGTCGTCGCTCTGTTACGAGCGACAACGAAAACACAACCACAAGCCAAGCTACTCTTGGTGCTGCAGGTAAAGGCTCGTTAGCTCAGCAAAGAATTACTCTGTAATTCCGATAAACTTGCTCGATAGCCACGCTAACGCTAGTTTCATCGGCTGAAGCCGCCATGTTCTTTAGACTGAACTGTCGATCTTCTCGTTGCGTCACACCTCAACCCGCCTCAAAGCCAACGCTGATTGGACGTTCGTTTGGTGAACGGCTCCAAATTTTCTTTAACGGAGAGTAGCCAGACTGATCTGCGAGTGAAACCTTGAAAGCTCGCGAGATCAGTATGGTCTCACGAGGCTAGGTGGGAGCGTCTGTTGACGGGACAACTATTAGTTGTGTACTCTGCAAATCTGCCCTTCGTGCAAGAACCGCTATTAAAACAAACCTGGCCATGGAGAGAACTCAGCAACTGAGTGGAAGGAGATGCCAGTCTTGCTAAGTGCAGAGATGGTAGAGACGTACTCAAGCATCCTTGCAGCTGTAACTGCAGCAAATAGCCAATCACAGTTCTTCAAAAACCACGAGCTGCTTTATAGTTGGTCTGTTTAATTTCCCTTAAAGGTATACTATGCAACCGGGGTTGATTTTCCAGCGAGGCTCCCCCAAGAGGGCGAAAGTAAAAGTGCACTGTCGTAAAGATGCTCAGCTGTTCTGGTTCCTCCGTCAAGCCAGGCGCGGTTGTTTTGAGCTTAGCAGACAGGCGAACGCAACGAAAAGTGGAAAAAACGGCAGTACAAACAATGAATAACACAGTGAAGGTATGAACATCAAGCTTCTTGCAGCGCTATCTTGGCGAGGCGGTCGCCGCCGCCTCGCCAAGCCGCGACCGCCGCCGCCTCGCCAGTTTTATTATTATTATTATTATTATTTTTTTTTTTATGTTGGCGAGACGCTACCGCCACCGCCTCGCCAAGCCGCAGCCGCCGCCGCCGCGGTAGCGTCTCGCCAACATAAAAAAAGATTATTATAATAATAATAATAATAATAAAACTCAATATGCTTGCATGTTTATTTGACCGGCTGAGCGGAGCGGAGCGGAGCGGGGGGGGGGGAAACAAACTTTGCACCGCTGACCGGCTGAGCGGAGCGGCGCGCATATCGAGTTAGTTTTATTTTTTTATTATTATTTTTTTGGAATGTCGGCGAGGCGGTAGCGTGAGGGAAACCCTACAATGTTACTTACAATTGCATCAGCAGAAACGCGAGGTCCGCGTCAGCCTTGCAGCCTTCTATGTTCACCCGTGTACGACTTCTCTCTGTCTGTCCAGAGCCCTTTTCCTCTTTCTTGCCTGCTCCGACATGGGCTTTCGCTGTTTTCTCGCTGGTTCCGCCATGATAACTGCACAAATATCGCCACTGCGCTACCAACGAGCACACCTTTCACTGCGGGCGTGTAGCAGTTCTCGCCGTAAAGCAAGACCGACTCTCATGATGCACACGAGACTACTGAGCCTGTGACTGCGGGCCGACTGCTCTTGCAATTGCAAGTGCGGTATTTCCCCCACAGACCACCAGGGCGGCCGAGAAAACCTTAGTTCAACCTGAAATGACTCATTTAATCATCCAAAACGGTATGGAACACATTAATTAACTGAAAAATGTTGCATAGTATGCCTTTAAATTACACTGAAGTCTGCGGTTGTAACGTGACAACGTGTTCAAGGGCTGTGGATATGTTTGCAAGACGCTGCATTAGCTGTATGGAGAACAGTATGTTGACGGAAACCGTTCTCCCTCACTTCTCCTCCAGGTCGCCCAGGCACTGTGTGGAGAGGACCTGATCATCAAGGGCGTCAGCGTGCACATCTCCAACGCTGAGCCCAAACACAATAACAGTAGGCAAATGATGGATCGGGGGCGGTTTGGGGCCGGCGGGTTCAGTCAGGGCTATGGCAGTAGTCGCGGTGGGCTAGGCAGCGGAAGCGGAGGGGTCAACTTTGGGGCTCTGGGCCTGAACCCAGCAATGGTGGCGGCAGCTCAGGCGGCGCTGCAGAGTAGCTGGGGGATGATGGGCATGCTGGCTAACCAGCAGGGGCTGACCACAGCGGCAGGCACGGTCTCTACCACCAGAGATCAGACGTACAGCTCTGCCAGCACCAGTTACAGCAGCCCCAGCTCCGCCAGCCTGGGCTGGGCTGCAGGCACTAACACCGCCTCCAGCAGCGGCTTCAGCTCCGGCTTTGGCACGTCAATGGAGTCTAAGTCGTCTAGTTGGGGGATGTAGATAGCGGAGAGTTGACGTTTTTTTTTCTCTTTCTGTTAGGCCAATCTGGTAAGTATACCTACAGGAAGGAATGGCTTATATCTTATTTAAAAAAAAAAAACAAGCAAGAGAAACACTGCCTTTTTATTTTATTAAAGCAAACATTTCTACTTGTGTGAGACTGGCTGTGTAGTCATGCATCGAGTGGGTGAAAAGTTTAGTCTGTGGGAATCCTCCCAGCTCCGTAGCTTTTGTCTGTGAGAACATGTCACGTGCATGCACCATAACTATTTATAGCCGTGCACGAGTATGTTGAGGCCTCCCCACAGTCCGCTGTCAGCTGGCTAAATATATATTTATGCATTATATTGTATTTTTTTGTTTTATTTTTTTTTTTTTTTCCTTTTGGAAACGCCTTCATGAACGTTTCTTCCGCAGTTCACCAACTCTTTCACAATTTCCCGGGAGGAGTCGCATCATTGGCTGCAATGTTCGGCAGGTCTCAGTATCCCTTCCCCTCCTCCCACGTGTAAATGCTTTATCGTCCGAGAACACAGCTTCACTCTGCGTATACGGTGTTAGACGGTGGGTGCTGCCTTTCTTTCCCTCTCCTCCTCCCCTCCCCCCTTTTTTTTTTTGTTTTAATTTCTTTTTTCGGGATATAGAAATCTTGTCTGCCCCTGTCGCTTTTTTTGATCTCGATGAGTGGATTTGGTGTTGGACCGAATGAGAGTGAGCAAGAGGAAGGAGAGGAAGTACTGTTTGTGCTTTATTTTTTATTTTTTTATTTTTTTTGAAAGACAAATGCCTGCGAGAGATGAGAAGAACCTGTGGCTTTGTGCGAGTGTGAGAGGAAGAAGCAAAAGTACGTGTGTGTTCTCAGTGACCATCACAAGGACATTTCTTGCATCTCAAGATCCCTGAGTTTTCTGCTTTCTCATATCGTTTTCTATCCAACCCTGATTCTTAACACAAAAAAAAAACACTGAACTGTCAAGTGCTACGAATATCTGTATCTTTTAGTAGATCTTTTTCTTGCTGTCCAATTTGATGTGAATGCTTGTCTTATTTTCTCCTTGTTACCACCCTCTTCGTGTGAAAATGTGACTTTGTTTGTGAAGTCTGTGTGAAGGGGGGGGAACGCAGAAAGAGTGCTGACGTTTGGAAGCTGTTCCTGGTGAATGTTTGAATCGTTCCCATTGAAAGTTTGTGTTTGAAGTGGTTTCGAATGCATTTTCTATGTTTTGTGAATCGAAGGGAAGTGTGAAATAAAATTTAATTTGACTAGGGAAAATACCCTCTTGACAAAGACTTGTTTTTGACTTTAATCGAACTGCCAACACTTTAATTCACATGTTTAGGATCGGCGGATATGGAAAAGCCAGATTTTCTTCTGAGACCTGGTGTGGAGTCGGCCCACGCTGAAGATGAAGACGGAATCGCCTTAAATCGGGGAAGGATCCACGGCGCCTCGTTAGCAAGAAACAATTCGACCACCCACTAAGAGCAATGATATTAAAATTATATTCAGATGGCCTGTTTTTTGTTTTTTGTTTTTGTTTTGTTACGTATTGGGACCAAAGTCAACCTGCTAGTTTGAAATTTCACTTTTGTCCTTCAGAAACTGTTAAATTCTACCTCGCTAGACCATGTTCATAAATATCTTTCACTTCACAAGTTATTAGTAAATGTGAGTATAAAACATTAATGTAGTCAGAAGTTGTATTAGAATAGCAGGATGTGTTGATAGTTGTTTACTTTCACTAAGTGTATTGGGAGTTTACAGTTTAACGATTTGAGCTCAACAAATGCAGTTTGTGTATTGAGATACTAGTGTGGCATTGTAAAATAAAAATGTAGTTTTTTTTTTAAGTTGTGGTCTCAGTTTTGGTAAACATGTTTTTCTAGAGAGAACTGGTAGTATTGTGAAGTTTTTCTTTTCTCTTCATACATTTAGTTTTATGTTTTGTTTCAGAAAATGAAACTAGTATAAAGTTTCATTGCCTATATTCTTATTTCTTACGTTTATTTTTGTGACTGTTAATGAAAACCTGAAATTTAGTTTCTCCAAAAAGATTTGAATTTTACGTAAAATGACAAAGAAACCTCATGGCTTACGTAATCGGGGGGAAGAGTGCTGGCTTCACAGTTGCTGTTAGCATTTAAGGCTACACGTCACCACGTGGGATTGAAGCGACCAATTAAAAGGCGGCGCATGAAACCACAATGTCTTATGGGTAATGAGAGACAATCTATAAGTCTTATTAAAGTCCATACAAGTTTAAAATTCTGAAGTACCACTCATATTTAAGTTGTGTTATGTCTTATCTACAGTTACGTGATTGAAAATGAAGATGTAAATATATATATATATATGTACATACGATTTTCCCCACGGTGGGACAAAAACGGATGTATTTTGTATTCAAACACTCATAATAATTTGCCGCAAGATGCATTATAATCGTGTATATCACGATCTCGCCTACGTGATTCGGTTTTGGTGTCTGATTGCGTTTTAACTGCGCTGTTTTAACTCCGCTTTGATTACGGCGCTGCCTGCACCGTCACTGAGAAGGGGGTGGCCGTCATACTAGTAGGTCGGGCTTGGTAGTTTCAGGTTAAGACTATACTTTCAGGGATCATTTCTATAGTTTCTGACTTGAGAAATGTGTTTCTAAGTTGTATGGTCTCGCTAACCACGATGAAGAGGTATTGATACTCCATCCTGAGCGCGAAGCGGGAGCAGAGAAATGACTTCGGTCATAGGCTCTGCTTTATTGATGACCGTTCACTGTCTCCTCGGAGACAGCGAGGGTTGGAGTATGATCAGAGTGGTAGTGCTTCACTGTTAAATGACAATTAGACTAAAATAAAGTCTTTGAAATGTTGCCTGGTGACTGACTAGCACCAGGTATATCAGCAAATAGGAACATTAAACACGTTCTCCATGATCCTTATTAGAAAGGAATATCACGAGTTTTTATCATCTTATTCTTAAAGTTCATAGCAATAATTATTGAAAATGACTATATAACATATTCCATGATGCTCTAATTTTAGAAGATAAACTTCCGCAGGAGAAGTAGTTCCGTAATCATAATGTAACGTTTCTAACCTTACAATTTGGGGAGTAGCTACAATCATCCGCCAGCAGGTGGTGCTGTTGCTCTTTTAATTGTGTCACGTCTTAGAAAGTTGGAAATAATTGAAACTGCATAAACTTTTCCAAACACTGACTATATTTTATTTTATTTTATTTTACAAGGAAATATAGCTAAATATGACAAAATACAAAAGGATATAGAAAACAATTGTTTCTTGAGACAATTTACAGCACAGTTAAGAGTTTATTAAAGTTCAGTACTGTAAGCACATTTTGTCAAGTGCTTAATCTGACTAGTATATATATATATATATATATATATATATATATATATATATATATATATATATATACAGTATATATAGTATAGTACTGTAAGCACAAAATGTTGTGCTTATATATATATATATATATATATATATATATATATATATATATATATATATATATATATATATATATATATATAGGAACTAGAACCTGAGTTTTGACCTGAACGACCTTCCCATGGTAAAGCACTTGACAAAATGTTGTGCTTACAGTACTAAACTTTAATAAACTGTTAACTATGCTATAAATTGTCTCATGAAAAAAGAAATTCTATATCATTTTGTATTTTGTCACATTTAACTATATTTCCTTGTAAAAAAAATAAAATAAAACATAGTCAGTGTTAGGAAATGTTTATGCAGTTTCAACACTCATAATAATGTGCTGCAAGATGCATTAAAATCGTGTATATCACGATCTCGCCTACGTGATTCGGTTTTGGTGTCGGATTGCGTTTTAACTGCGCTGTTTTAACTCCGCTTTGATTACGGCGCTGCCTGCACCGTCACTGAGAAGGGGGTGGCCGTCATACTAGTAGGTCGGGCTTAGTAGGATCAGGTTAAGATTATACTTTCAGGGATCATTTCTATAGTTTCTGACTTGAGAAATGTGTTTCTAAGTTGTATGGTCTCGCTAACCACGATGAAGAGGTATTGATACTCTATCCTGAGCGCGAAGCGGGAGCAGAGAAATGACTTCGGTCACATGCTCTGCTTTATTGATGACCGTTCACTGTCTCCTCGGAGACAGCGAGGGTTGGAGTATGATCAGAGTGGTAGTGCTTCTCTGTTAAATGACAATTAAACTAAAATATAGTCTTTGAAATGTCACGAGTATTTAGCATCTTTTTCTTATAGTAATAGTTCATAGCAATAATTACTGAATATTAATATATAACATTTTCCATGATACTCTAATTTAAGAAGTACAGGGGTTGGATAATGAAACTGAAACGCCTGGTGTTAGACCACGATAATTTATTAGTATGGTGTAGGGCCTCCTTTTGCGGCCAATACAGCGTCAATTCGTCTTGCTCTGCTTTATTGATTGATGCTTTCTTGGGAATGACATATACAAGTCCTGCACAGTGGTCAGAGGGATTTTAAGCCATTCTTCTTGCAGGATAGTGGCCAGATCACAACATGATGCTGGTGGATGAAAATGTTTCCTGACTCGCTCCTCCAAAACACCCCAAATTGGCTCAGTAATATTTAGATCTGGTGACTGTGCAGGCCATGGGAGATGTTCAACTTCACTTTCATGTTCATCAAACCAATCTTTCACCAGTCTTGCTGTGTGTATTGGTGCATTGTCATCCTGATACACGGCACCTCCTTCAGGATACAATGTTTGAACCATTGGATGCTCATGGTCCTCCAGAATGGTTCGGTAGTCCTTGGCAGTATGGGGCCAAGGGAATGCCATGATATGCCAGCCCAAACCATCACTGATCCACCCCCATGCTTCACTCTGGGCATGCAACAGTCTGGGTAGTAAGCTTCTTTGGGGCTTCTCCACACCGTAACTCTCCCTATGTGGGGAAAACAGTAAAGGTGGACTCATCAGAGAACAATACATGTTTCAAATTGTCCACAGCCCAAGATTTGCACTCCTTGCACCATTGAAACCGACGTTTGGCATTGGCACGAGTAACCAAAAGTTTGGCTATAGCAGCCCGGCCGTGGATATTGACCCTGTGGATCTCCCGACGGACAGTTTTGGTGGAAATAGGAGAGTTGAGGTGCACATTTAATTCTGCTGTGATTTAGGCAGTCGTGGTTTTATGTTTTTTGGATACAATCCGGGTTAGCACCACTGAGCTATATAATACACACTGGAGTGCTAATCACCATCTGTTTGAACGAGTCGATTTGAAGCCGCCAGCCGCCATAGTGGTACTCCCTATTTCCCCCCAGTAACTAGGAATATGTGCACTACAGCATCGAATAACGAGGATTTTCTCATGTTCAGGGGGGGCTTAAGACTTTTAAAATGTCAAATGCCATATACTTTTATGTTATGTTCTAAAAAATATCAAGTACTGAGAAAGTCATGTGCTGAAATATTTTGCATTTTATTCATTTAAATATATATGTTTAACATTTATAAATATATAAATAACAATATAAAAAAACATATATTTACATATGTGTATACATATATATACATATATACATATACACATACTTATATATACATATATATATATTTAATATAATTAACATGTAAAATATTTCAGCACCTAATTTCCCAGTAGTTGATAGTGTTAGTACATCCACTGACTGTAGAATTACCTGTGAAACGTTTTCACACAGCCAGAAAACTGCTTGTTGTTGCAAGCAAATCCTATGGGATTCTGTGAGAGTAGGGAGTAGCAAGATGGCGGCCAGTGACTTCAGTTTTTCGGCAAAATCAGCACTCCAGTGTATTATATAGCTCAGTGGTTAGCACCCGAACATCCCTTTCAGACAGCTTCCTCTTGCGTCCACAGTTAATCCTGTTGGATGTGGTTTGTCCTTCTTGGTGGGATGCTGACATTATGCTGGTATGCTATATATATATTGTTACGACCCCAAAGGTCTAGGAGTTCAGGGGAGGTAACATAAAAGTGTCCAGAGAAAAGTAGTATAATAAAAATGGTGATTTATTACAAAAAGAATGGGTTTTAACAAACACAAAACAATACAACCCAGTTTAACACAAAATAAAGGTCACATAATCTTAACAGTGCTTAGGGTAAATTAAATTACTACATGTTTAACCAAACTAGGAAGCACAACTAATTCAAAATGAGCCCAAAACAATCACAAACACCAAAGGTGGGGGAACAGCTTAACTAAAGCCACTTCCTACTAGCTGTCCCCAAAGAAGGAATGAGTGCTGGAGTCTTTTATACTGCTGCAGGTGGGTCTCATCAGCAGTCAGATTGGCATGGTAGTCCTCTGGTCCAATGAGGTTGCAGCTTCTCTGCAGCCTCCTTACAGCCAATCAGGTAGATGTTACGTCACAGTGGATTTGCATAACAAGCCTCCTGCACAGCCTCCATAGGCCAGGGGCCGTAACAATATATATACATATATACATATATATATATATATATATATATATATGTGTGTGTGTGTGTGTGTGTCTGTGTGTGTGTGTACTAGTCAGATAAAGCACTTGACAAAATTTTGTGCTTACAGTACTGAACTTTAATAAACTGTTAACTATGCTGTAAATTGTCTCAAACAATTGTTTCTTGAGACCTGGTGAGGTGTTCTTCCCAGAGGAAGACCCAGGACACGCTGGAGGGACTATGTCTCCCGGCTGGCCTGGTAACGCCTTGGGATTCCTCCTGAGGAGCTGGCCCAAGTGGCCGGGGAGAGGGACGTCTGGGCCTCCCGACTGAAGCTGCTACACCCGGGACCCGACCCCGGATAAGCGGAAGAAGACGGACGGACAATTGTTTTCTATATCCTTTTGTATTTTGTCACATTTAGCTATATTTCCTTGTAAAATAAAATAAAATAAAATATAGTCAGTGTTAGGAAAAGTTTATGCAGTTTCAATTATTTCCAACTTTCTAAGACGTGACACAATTAAGAGAGCAACAGCACCACCTGCTGGCGGATGATTGTAGCTACTCCCCAACTTGTAAGGTTAGAAACGTTACATTATGATTACGGAACTACTTCTCCTGCGGAGGTTTATGTTCTAAAATTAAAGCATCTTAGAAGGTTATTACTATAAGAATAAGATGCTAAATTCTCGTGATATTCCTTTCTAATAAGGAGCATGGGGAACTTGTGTAATGTTCCTGTTTGCTGATATGCCTGGTGCTAGTCAGTTACCAGATAGCGTTTTAAAGACTTTATTTTGTTGTAATTGTCATTTAACAGTGAAGCACTACCACTCTGATCATACTCCAACCCTCGCTGTCTCCGAGGAGACAGTGAACGGTCATCAATAAAGCAGAGCATATGACCGAAGTCATTTCTCTGCTCCCGCTTCGCGCTCAGGATAGAGTATCAATACCTCTTCATCGTGGTTAGCGAGACCATACAACTTAGAAACACATTTCTCAAGTCAGAAACTATAGAAATGATCCCTGAAAGTATAGTCTTAACCTGAAATTACCAAGCCCGACCTACTAGTATGACGGCCACCCCCTTCTCAGTGACGGTGCAGGCAGCGCCGTAATCAAAGCGGAGTTAAAACAGCGCAGTTAAAACGCAATCCGACACCAAAACCGAATCACGTAGGCGAGATCGTGATATACACGATTATAATGCATCTTGCAGCACATTATTATGAGTGTTGAAACTGCATAAACATTTCCTAACACTGACTATATTTTATTTTTTTTTTTTTTTTACAAGGAAATATAGTTAAATGTGACAAAATATAAAAGGATATAGAAAAAAAAATGTTTTTTGAGACAATTTACAGCATAGTTAAGAGTTTATTAAAGTTTAGTACTGTAAGCACAACATTTTGTCAAGGGCTTTATCTGACTAGCATGACCGTGGGAAGGTCGTTCAGGTCAAAACTCAGGTTCTAGTTCCAATATATATATATATATATATATATATATATATATATATATATATATATATATAGAGAGAGAGAGAGAGAGAGAGAGAGAGAGAGAGAGAGAGAGAGAGAGAGAGAGAGAGAGAGAGAGAGAGAGAGAGAGAGAGAGAGAGAGCCACGTGTACACCCGTACATATTAACATTTTACTACAGTTAGCTTGTGTTTAATACAAAACAGCAAATGATAAATAACATTTAAAAGGATATACAGCATCAGGAAAACATAGAAAAAATATCATGTTTACTGTATCATTCGTACTGGCACCCTTTGCTGCAAATTATCATGGAAACCCAATTTTGCTCACTTGTTGCAAATCACAAATAAGGATCTCCTGTGATGAATTGCCTCCACCCATGTGACATGAATTATCCAATGAATGATCATTTTGGTGTTTTAAAAAGCCAGCTGGTATTCCCCCTTCATGTGTGATAATGGTAAGAACAAAGGAGCTGTCTGAGGACACCAGGATTTCTCTTATTTGCCAGCACGAGACCTCCAAGGGGTACCAGGCCACCTCCAAAGTTCTTGGTATGCCTGTTTCTACGGTGCGTAATGTTATTAAGAAGTTTTGCAAGCATGTAACTGTCAAGAACCTCCCTGGACGTGGGGGGGAAGGGAAAATGTATTGAAAATTGGTGCGAAGAGTGGGGAAAAAAAACACCACGTAAGACATCTAAAGACCTGAAAGTCAACCAGCAGTTTGTTGTAATTGTTCAACAAGTACCATATGGCACACACTAAAAGAGGGGCTTCATGGGAGCCCATGAGGCCGTTGCTGAAGAAAAGACTTGAAAACGAACGATTGATCTTCACGAAAGAGAAGCTGGACAAACCTCAAGTCTTCTGGGACGATGTTTTATGGACAGATAAAAGTGGAGATTTTTGGTGATGCAGACAAACAGCATGTTTACAGATGGTGCAATGAAGGCTTTAAGGAAAAGAACACCATACCAGCAGTCAAGCATGGTGGAGGACCCATAATGGTGTGGGGCTGCTTTGCTGCATCTGGTACTGGAGGCCTTGACCGTATCACAGGCATCATGAATTCAGAAGATCATCAAGCAATTCAAGAAAGAAATGTCTTGCCCAGTGTAAGGAATCTTGGTTTGAGGTGAAGATCATGGGTCCTCCAGCAGGATAAAGACCCAAAGTACACCTCCTAAAGCACACAGGAATGGTTGAAAGGGAAAAATGGACTGTTTTAAAATGGCCAGCAATGAGTCCTCATCTCAGTCCAATTGAAAAACTCTTTGGGGGAGCTGCGATTGGAGAAAGGAACCCTGCACATGTTCAAGAGCTTGAGCATATTGCAAAGGAGATGTGGGAGAAAATACCACCCGGGAAGTGCAAGAAGCTTATGGATGAATATAAGAAACATCATCGCTGCCAAAGGGTGTACAACCAAATATTAAGGTGGGTTGTCAATATTTGTGCCAAACGCTGGTTTTCCTTTGGAATTACAATATCTATGCTGAAATGACAATTGTCTTTGCTTAATTACTTTGGACCGCCAGGAAAAAGATCCTGCTGGTATAAATCTTTTGCATTTCCATTTATTTCTGAAGATATTCTCTCAGTTATGCAAAACACGAAAAGGTGCCAATAATGGTAAGCAGGACTATATATATATATATATATATATATATATATATATATATATATATATATATATATATATATATATACTGTATATATAAAATACACACACACGTCTCCACTTATATGGAACCTTTGCAAAAAACATGATGAAACAACAAACCTTTAATCCAATTTATTAACCTTCAGAACAAAGAACATTACGTTTGTCACAAACACAGGGAGTTCTTTTATATTTATGGATATATAAATAAATCTAATAGTGGCAATAAAAAAAAAGAATTGAAGGAAAAACATTTTGGTGGACAATTGATAGATTCTGCTGTGGAAATGATGCAGATTTAGCTTAAAATCAGATCCAGGGCGTGCTCAAACCACCCTTACATGATTGCTTCATAAATAAAACATTGATCCGTGTATCTCTATTTTTTTTTAAGTGCTGAAGTTTCAAATGGCCACATGTGGCTTCCAAACTGCAGGCCCCTTTGCAAAAGGACAAAAAAACTGGGAATCACCTCGTCTTGTTTTTTTCTTTCAGAATGTGACCATTTATTGCAGTGAGTAGAAAAACAATGCATGCTTTATAAAGTTCTATAAATTAATGTAGAAACTTGATCAGAAAAGACCAAACAGAGCATGTTATCATAACAGCAAAACTGGTGTGTTTTTTTAGAGAGCTGAGCAAAGTTTCTGTCTCTAACCTACAACACTCCTTTGCAGTAGGAAAAGAGTCCAGAAGTGCACCGTCAGCCCTGCAAAATGGAAAACACGCTGAGTCATTTGCTGGAAGGGAAATGTGTGTGTGGAGAAAGTATCTGATAGAAAAGTGAAATCTGAACGAACATCCAAATCAGCAAGAGAATGACTTCATGAGAGAAAAGTGGAAGTTTTGGAATGGGCTAGTTGGAGTCCAGACGAATATCTGAAGACACATGTGGACAAAAGATCCCTTAGCAAAAAGTAGCATAATTAAAGTTATTGTTATTAAGGATACTTAAGTATAAGCTTAAATCTTAGAATCAATGTACATTGTCTTAGACTTGTGTTTATACTTTTTTATATAAGTATACTTCACTATAGTATTAAGTAAATTAAATATAGTTTATAAAAAGTAAACTTCCAGCACACTGCCTCATTTTAAGTATGAAATAAGTATACTCGTGGTACACTTGAATAAACTACTTTTTGGTCTCAATCCGATCCATTTGGAGAGCGTTCACATATTAACCCGTCCAGATGTGGGATGGTGACCGTCTCCAAGACAGAACCCTGAATGGTATAATCAGATTTCAATGTGTGCACACTTTGTGGAGCCATAATATACAAGGTTTTGACCTCTGCTGAATCACTTCAGAGATGATGATGCATTAATGCAGACACGAGTTATAGTTTCACCTCCACAATGCTTCACTGAGCTCTTATAGCCTCTTGAGCTCTGATGCAACAACTGCTAATCATCCACGGTCTGCAAGAAAGCAGAGATCCTCACCCAGACTATCGGCGCCATGCCAGTGAAAGCTGGTGCAAACGCCCAGAAAAGCTGAGTTAGGATCGGCGAATGCAGGCTAAAATTAAACTTCTGGAATAGCCTCAAACTCTGCCCAGTTGAAAGTTTACAGAATGTATGTAAAATCCATGACAGGAAATCAGCCAGTTTACTAAACTCCACCATTTCAGGTGAGAACCACTCAACCAGAAGCATGTCAGAAGCTGGTTGTTGGTTACTAAAAGTGTGTGGTCCAGGTGCTACTTGCTAAGGTGCATTTATCCAGGTATTAGTAAGGGGGTATATAAAAATCTGAGCCTATCTGTATATTTTGACTTTGACAACAACAAATCTGTTTTTGTCTGCCGTCAAAACGCTCATAATAATGGATGGGGTGGATTTTGGAGCCTCTGTAGGAAGGAACTAAAATCTGCAGAGAGCAAATCAGTGATCCAAGCACCAGCTACTATGTGACTGGACCAGATAGCTTCACATCTGTACATGTTCCCCTAAGGGTTATGATGTTATGGTTAGTTAGTTGGCAGGTTTGGGTGTTATTTCTTTAGGTTTGATCAAAATAAGCTTTAAACTGTAACCTTTAGATCTTTTAGACTTAAAAAGAAACAATCTAAGACCCATGGCTTTAAAAGGAAATTATTAGTTGTTTTTACTTCCATTTCTGCCGTAATCCTGTTTCTCATTGTGGCGTATTTTATTTTGGTGTTGTCAAATACTTCAGCATCCAGCAAAACTGCCTAAAATCCTATGAAATCTGGGCGAATGAGGCCATAAGAGCCTAAATTGGCACTGCGACCCCCTGCTGGACAATACACAATATCACACCAAAGCCCAGATTTATAGGTAGTTTTTTGTTTGTTTGTTTGTTTTTTTTACACATTGGCTCAGTTCGTTATATATTTCTTTTAATGCAAACTGGAATAAAAAAAGTGGCTTTGAAGATGATGCTTTAGATGATGTTAATAACATTTCCATACAATTGCTGTCATTTAATACCAGAGGTTTATATGCTATTTATCTGCGTTTCTCCGTTTAAGTGGCTACCAGCCCCTTCTGGTTGGCTTTGGTGATGGACAAGTTGACAGATGAGCTCAGACAGGAATCTCCATGGATTATGATGTTTGCAGATGACGTCGTGATCTGTTGTGAGAGCAGGAAACAGGTGGAGGAGGTTTGCCCTGGAGGGGAGAGGAACGAAAGCTCAGGCCCAGGTGGAGCCGTAAAGTTACGGGGAGCGGTTATAAAAGAAGGTGGAGGATTTTAGGTACTTGGTTTTAATAGTGCAGAGCAATAGTGAGTAAGGAATAAGGAATGAGAAGGTCAGTGGGACAGGTCATGTTAGACGTTTTGGAGATAAAGCCAGAGGAGAAAAATGCTGATGCTGAAACTGCCGGACAGAAGACCTAGAAGGAGACCATAGGTGAGATTCATGGATGGAGAGAAAGAGGAGACGAAGGAAGCTGGAGTGAGAGAGGAAGATGCAGAAGATGGGGTTCGGTGCTGTGGGGGATCCCTGAAAGGGAAAAGCTGAGAGAAGAGTCTGAGGTGTTGCCTAATTTAGTTCCACACAAACAAACCTCAGTCTCATTCACAGCTCAGGGTAAGGACCATCAAAGCTAATTATAAAGGGATTGAGATCTTTATTTAGCCTTTTACAGATCAGCACAGCGCTTCACCTTAATCCAGTGTTAACTCTGGGCCCAACATGACTGATGAACATTAGCCTGATATCCAGACGAAGTCAACTTCTTGTTGCCTCCTCCTCTTGCCATTATTTTTACATCAGAGAAAAGATCAGAAACAGAAAGGCAACACATCTACGGTCCCACTTCTGGATAAGAAAAACTGTGAGAGGGCTCTGAAGAGTAAAAGTCTGGATGAAGCTGGCTGCTGAGGTGGAATGTGAAACGTGGAGGGGGGTCTTCTTTTCCGAGCAACACCCTCTTTTACCCAACCGTGCATCTTGTTTGTGTTTTCGGACCAGGTGAGGCTGGTTATTAAGCGTTGTAGGAAGAGGAGGAGACGTTTCCGCCGTGGCCCGTCCAGTTGGTGTGGATGTAATGACCGGGGTTTGCAAGCAGCTCGTACGTGTGGGCTCCAAAATAGTCCCTCTGCGCCTGAAAAGAAATGTTTTTAAAATTATTTGTCATTTGTATTCAGTCCCTCTGAATCAATACTTTCAACATCAATTCACAGGTCTGGCCACAGAGTCACTGGATTTAGGTCAGGACTTGGACTAGGCCATTCTACCAGACGTATACTTTGATCTAAACCATAGTCGGGACTGTTGTCCTGCTGGTAGGTGAACCTTCACGTCGCTCTCTGGAACCACCAGCAGGTTTTCTTACAGGATTGATTCAGCTTCAACCATCAACTCGGACCAGTTCCCCCGTTTCTGCTGATCATGCTCACAGCATTATGCTGCCACCGTTGTTAAATTTGTCTCATCTGACCAGAGCACTTCTTCTGCTGTGGTTCCCAACCCTGCCCTCTTTCTGCGTGTTTTAGATCAGTCTCTGTTCCAGCTAACCTGATTCAAATGAGTGCATGACCTCCTCTGCAGCCATTAAGGGCTTCACATTTCAGATTTCCATGGGTTAAAACCATAGACATCATATAAGTAGACGCCTCGTTGGGCGCGGGTGCGTACTTCAACGTCACCGCCATATTGTATGTGGCAGAAAGAAGTTAAGTTCTGTTGTAGTGAACGTGGATCAGAGAACATCCCTCATTCCTGTGCTGCATGGAAATGTACCGACTGTTTTTATATAGGAACAGACGTTTTGGGGGAGTATTAAAGAGAAAGTTACTAATATGAGAAAAACGGTCCTAGGACAATAAAGTAAAAAAAAAGGCAAATGTGGTAATATTATGAGAAAAATGTCATATTATGAGAATTAAGGGGGACATTTCCAGAATAGTCACAGTTTGCAGAATTATTTGACTCCTGGAGTAATAGGGACAGGTTAGATTCTTTTAATTATTTTTATTCTTTACGTGTATAAAGTCAGGAGAATGAAGGCAAAGGGATACGAAAATAAACTCGTAATATTACAAAAATAAAAATACTACGAATATAAAGTATATTCTGAGATTAAACTCCCTCTGATACTGTTTAAGTGACTCAGACTAACTGCAGTTCTGCCACATTCAACATGGCGGACGCTCTGACGCATCTGCAGCATAGGCAGAACCCGCCCAACGAGGCGTCTACGTCTATGATGTCTATGGTTAAAACGACTTATCAGTTTTCCTTCACCTAATTATGCTCCATTACATAAAACACGGTAGCTTGTGGTTGTAACGTGAAAAAGCTGAGCGTATAAGCTGTCACAAATAAACTCACAAGTCAAGAAGCCCAGCTCTCAACACACGGCTCCTACGTGTGCTCTGGGTAATCTGCTCCCCCCCTTAAGACCCGGACCATCTGCTGAGTGGGAGCGCCGGCCGTGTTTACCTGGAGCAGGTTGGCGGGCAGCATGTCGTGTCTGTAGCCGTCGTAGAAGGACAGCGCTGTGGTGAAGCAGGGCATCGGGATGCCGTGCTGGACGCCGACGCCGACTGTCCTACGCCACGACTCCTGCAGGCAGACGGTGAAATGATACCTTAGAGAGGCTTAGTAAACACAGCACGCATCTGGTCAGCAATGACAGGTTTCACTTTTTTTTTTTAAATCCGTCTCAATCAAAATAGTGCATCACTAAATAACGGCTTGAAATCTGCTGCCAGGCTCTGGACTGAATCCACCTCAACAGACTTCAAGCAGTCTGGATTTAACAGCAAAATGTCAAGAGATAATAGCCGACAGCTGAAAGTTACAGCAGCTAGTCTCAGTTTTGCTTCACTGCGTTTCATTGTTAAGAAAAAAGAAAAAAAAAAAAAAAAGCAGGAAACAAGCTGTTTAAACGTCTTGGTCAATATGGCTGTTGCAAGTCTGTGCTTGCTCGACTTCCTCATACCTGGCAGTCTTGCACAGCGTTGCTGAAGAAATTGTCCAGCAACAAGTTCTGCAGGTCAGTGTCCCGGTCGAACGCCTCTTTGATTTTGCCGAGGAAAACGCTGGAGAGAGAGAGAGAGAGAGAAGGGAGAGAGACGGATGAGGGAGCGGTTTAGACAAAAAACCGATGAATGCTGGCCTTGATTGAGCCCAACTCTGCTGCAAGGTGCCACCCTGGAGGTGTGTCGCATTTGATTCATGCAACATTTCTTTTCACCAGATAGCCGGTGTTGCAACCACTGCATCGTCATTCTTCAGACCATCTGATTGTAAAAGAAGGTCATTAAAATTCCCACATTACAACACACAACACCAATAAACAGAACAGATTTAACTTCCTCAACGTTGCAACAAGAAAGTTTATTTTTCTCAGGCTGCAGACCGACGTTGCACTGAACTTAGAACCTTTAAAAAAAACATATAAAAAATAAATAAAGTATATCTCTGTGCTTGCATTCCCATAAAGTTGCCTCTTCAGCTACCAAACAATTATTTAAAAGCAAAGTAGGAATGAAACATGCGGGTTAGCTATGAGGATGAAAGGCACCTGCGGATGATGCAGCCTCCTCTCCACATCAGGGCGATGGCGCCGTAGTTCAGCGACCAGTCGAACTCTTTGGCCGCTTGCCGCAGCAGCATGAAGCCCTGGGCGTAGGAGATGATCTTGGAGGCATAGAGAGCCTGGGGGAAACAAAAAACCGTCACTTTAAACGCACTTGACTTTCAGAAATAACAAGCCTGCGATGTTACGCAGGGACTCTAGACACCAACCCGTTCAAATGGATCCGGCAGAAAGTCAGGAAGTTAAAGAGCGAACAGTTCTGGACATTTTGTACTCGGTTGGCTTAAAATAGCTCAAAGGAAAAGAAATGCAACAGAACTGGAGCTCCCTATAAAACTTTAAATGTACTGTAATAAACCTACCAGAGCTGCAGCATTCCCATCAGACTCCAGTTTCTACATTTTTCAGTCTGTTTTTCTGCCATTATTTGATTATTTCATATTTAAGGACCGTGCAGGAACCCTGGGTAAGAGGAGCCGATTCAAACTTCAACACTGAATTTTCTAAGACATCCTTACGATCGCGATGAAACAAAACTCAAACCCTCGGTTTAAGATGAAATTAAATAAACGGATAAAACTCCTCCTGTCCTGTCAGTAACAGTAAACTACAAGCATTGATGTTTGCGTCTTGGTTTGTTACTTTTCCTTCTTTCAAGCATTTTATTTATTTTTTTTTACACTGGGCTCTATAAATTCTATAGTTGTGTTGCAGCTAACACGACTGAACGCACTTCCCGAGTGCCGTTTAGCAACCTCAACCTTAATTGGTGTTGTGGAGTGGCCATTTATGAATAAATGCAACAAAGTATAATACGCTGCACAACTTTGGCTCCATATTGGCCACCCTTAAGGCAGAAAGTAGAAAACTTTACTTATACAGATGTTTATTGTACTGCCTACTGAGAGCAGGCACTTTGTGTCCTTATCTTTAAACTTTTTACAATTTTAAAATAATCATTTAAAAAAACATCTTATAAATGCTACCATTTTAACTTGACAACATATCCTAAATCATTTCATTTTACTACACCAGCTCTATTAAAAAAATACTATTTTCTTTCTTATCCATGTTTTGTTTTTTTCTAGCCAAAGCCATTTTGCACATATGGACCACTAATGAGAAGTGTAATTCAGGAAGACTGTATGCTTTTAAACTACCTTTCTAATGTCCTCCAGGAAAGCGGCCTTGTTGCCGCTGAATTTGACCCCCTGGGGGCCGGAGAGGCTGCGGCTGGCCTGCACCCTCTCCTCCTTCAGAGAGGACAGGCATCTGGCAAAGACGGCCTCCCCTGAGAAGCAGAAAGGAAGGAGGGGAGAAAAGGCGGGTGAGTATAGACGGACCATGTTTACACTCTGAACAGCATTCTGGGTTTCTCTGTCTCTAAAAATCAGGGAAGGAGGACGTTTGGATTTCCTGGATTCTCTAAGAGCAAACAAAGAGGGCAGGAAGGAAACAGCGCATTGCTGCGACGCCACCTTATCAATGCTGCACTGTTAAAGGAAAACCAACATGACTCAGCGTTATTTATGAGTTTAGTTAGGCATGTCACCCTGACAAAACAAAAAAAAGAGATAAACTGTAAGGTTTGCCTCATAAATAATAAAACCCATTTCTACTGTGAAGACTCAGCATGACTTTGCAGAAAACGGACTGCCCGGCCGGATGATGCAAGAGCAGAATGTGAAATCCTGCCATGCATGGTGCTCCACACAAGCGGGATCAGTTCTCACACACCGGGGCTCTCTGGGTGTGCAGCAGCCGACGGCAGCCGAGCAGACAGCGTTAAATACACCTAATCCTAGCAAAGCCTGGACGGGTTTGGTAACGGTCCCGCTCATGCTACAAAAGGATCGACGGCCAACTTTCCATGAGGCCGATCTCTGAGCCGCTCCACGTACAGCCGTGTGTTCTGCAGCGCGTTTTCGCCCCGTTTAACGTGAGCAACGCGTCTTTTCTGTGTCCCATAATCACAACGAAGCAGCAGTAAAGGAATCCAAATCCTTCTTATGTCGCCAGAAGAGGAGCAGGCCGTTACAAAAGCCTCCAATCTTCTTACCTGCGGCCTCATATTGATCGCATCTAACAGAAACACCTGTTCTGCGTTCGATCTTTGCCCTTTAATAGTCGTCTGATGCTGCATTCATAGCAGGCGTGGCCTAATCCTCTGGTGTCTTTTGTCTTAAGGAAGAGTTTACTGAAAGAAACCAGCGCTGCAGGAAGACAAAGGAGAAACCGGGACTTCCTGGTTTCCTCTTACCGATCAGAGTGACAGGTGTGCCGTACTCCAGGGCTGAAATGGCCGTCCATTTCCCCGTGCCCTTCTGTCCCGCGCTGTCGCGGATCTTGGGCAGCAGGTGCTTCCCATCGGAGTCCTTGTACTTAAGGATGTTGGCCGTGATCTCGATCAGGAAGGAGTCCAGCTCTGTCTTGTTCCAGCTGTCGAACGCCTGGCCATTTAAAAAACAACAACAAAAAAAACCGAAGGGAATTAAGCTTAAAAACAACAAGACTTGGAAAAGTGATGTTCGCAGACGCTCAGCACCCAGTCGGACTGAGATGGAGCTGGTTTGATAACGGAGAGGGTAGAAGTTTTACTATCTGGATGAGCAAAGCTGAGATTCGCAGCTCAAACTGCAGTGAAATGCCGTTTCAAAGTTTTAACTCTGAATAAAAATACACATTTCTACGGAAGAGGATTAGGGCCATTCAAAAGTCTATTCAATTCTGACTTTATTCTCAAAACTCTGAGATTAAAGTCAGAATTTAATAGACTTCTATTTTTTTTTTTAATGGCCCTAATCCTCTTCCGTACATTTCAGATTTTTCTTTATAAAACAAATGAAAAATCATCCCTGTCCCTTGCCAACGATGCACTACTCTGTGTTGGTCTTGTCAGCAGGGAGTAACGCGGGCCCACCTGTGCCATCTCATCGTGGTCCATGCCCAGGACGTCCTTCATCAGGTGGTAGGCCTCACAGATCAGCTGCATGTCTCCGTACTCGATGCCGTTGTGGACCATCTTGACGAAATGACCCGCGCCCTCGTCTCCGACCTGCCCCGAAGAAACAGCGATGTCAGACGACTCGACACAAGCGCACGTTGCTGTGGCCTACGTGGACATATGGAGGAAGAAACGGGAGCACCCACCCAATCACAGCAGGGCTCTCCTGTCCCGACCTTAGCAGCAATGCTCTGGAAGATGTCTTTAATGTGGGGCCTTGGAAGAAAAAAAAAATGAGGTGTTCACGTTTACCAGCTTATTACAAAAAGGACGTTTTCACAACATCACAATATGAAAAAATAAACTTATTTTTAGGACCCACCAGGCCTCTTTGTGCCCCCCTGGCATGAGCGAGGGTCCATAACGAGCTCCCTCCTCTCCACCACTGACTCCACTCCCAACGAACAGAAAGCCCTTCTCTTTCAGACTCTTACACCGTCGCTGTGTGACGCAAAGCCGAGAGCAACTTTGAGGATGCATGCTGGGAAATAAACAGTTTCCAGCCAATCTGTGATCAGCAGGAACTTACCGTCGTGTCTCTGTACTCCGAGTTGCCTCCATCGATGATGATGTCTCCGGCTTCTAAATGAGGAACCTGTGAATGCAGTGGATGTAAGCGGGCATTGGCGCTAATTCGTATGAAAGATTTAATAAAAAAATAAAAAATGCTTCAAAACTGCAAACATTTTTTGCATGATACTGTTCCTGCGGTTTAAAGTAGAGATGCACCAATCAGGCTTTTCCTGCCTGATACTGATTTTTTTGTCATTGATTCCAGTTTTTTCTTCAAAGTAATTTCACAGATAAAATAAAAAACTTTTAAATCCAATAGAAAACAAATAAATATTACAAGACTCTCCTAATTTATGCATCAAGGCAATGGTCTCCAATCTTTACCAATTTTCAATTTTTAATTGAACTCCAAAAAAAAAAAAAAAGTGTCAAAGTAAATGCTGTGCAATGTTGAGTTTATAGACCAAGGTGGACATTTTTTTTAATCCATTCAATGAGCTACAAAAAGAAATCTTATACATCTAACCCACCAATCATAAATGAGAGAAGATTCTGGAGGGGAAAAAATGGCAGATTCCAATTTCTAGCCGACTGATCCTTGGGCTAAAATCTGTTAAATGAGATGCAGGAGTGACTGGAAACAGATCCGGCTCTATGCCGCATAAATCAATCGTGTAAATGTCTTGAAATTGTGGTTTCTTCACTCAAGGTACTCATGCAATCTGAATGTCACAAAGCCCCGTGTCTAAGCACACATACTTCATGGTTTAACCTAATTCTTTCTTTCTCCTGACGCTTGGTAGGAAAAAAAAATCCACCAACCAGTTTCTCAATGAAGTCATCCACAGCCTGCCCAGCCTTGACCAGCAGGACGATCCTCCTGGGTTTCTTCAGCTTGGACACCATGTCCTCCAGGGACTCGGCTCCAATCACCTTCGAGCCCTTGGCCTCGTTCTGGAGGAAGTCGTGCACCTTGGACACGGTTCTGTTGAAGGCGCAGACCTGTTGAACAGAGATGTTCTCACTGATGGGGAAACAACGGGAATATCGTGATGTACCAGGAGAAGTGTAAACACAAGGAAGTCAGGGTCTCACCACAAAGCCATGGTCGTTCATGTTCATTATGAGGTTCTGGCCCATGACAGCCAGCCCAATCAGTGCAATGTCTGCTCTGTGAAAACAATAGGAGTCACATAGCATGTCAGAATCTGATGGGAGACTGGCACCAGGCTGTAACACACTAAAAGAGACTTTTACATCACTTTAGTAATGCAAGCCTGGCTTGCACTAACAAAGTCTAGATCATGTAGGACAAAGTCTAAAACGACTTCATTCCCCAGAGTACATTCTATTAAGTGTCTAATCCGTGTAATTTTACACATTGAATGTCATGTCACATGTTAATTTCTACCTACAACAAAAGTTTTTTTTTTTTTTTTTTTTTTGCTACTTAGCTCAGAAAACCTTAAACTACCCAACAATGACGATTAATGTTTGTTAAAACAGACCAAGGAACTGCTTAATCTAAAATATCAACCTCGACTACAACAAACGTCGCAGCACTGTCTACATTAATAAAGCGTCATTAAAAAAAACTTACTGAGCCATGTTTTTTCCTCGGTTAAATTAACTGGAAGGTAAGAAGTGGTAAAATGAGAGTCGTGCTGCTTCTCTTTAGATTCTCCTCTCTCGGCTTTCGCTTCCTCCTTCCACCTTCTCATCTAAACGTGACAGAGCTGCTTACGCACACCCACGTACAGCGCCCACCAATCAAATGCCGCCTGGGTGAAAAAACGCATGTCAGCCGAGAATTCTAATTGGTCCACATTACTGAGCAGAGGCATCCCGTCTCCTATTGGCTGATTTACTACTCAATCATATTACAGCCATATTGAAGCCCTTTAGCTTGACTAAAGTGCGCCTGTTCAAAAATAGTAATAAAGAGTTTAAATTTAAAAAAATATATACATTTAAATAAGAAAAGAAAGGCTCATGGATTAGTCTTATAATCTTACTCTTTAGAGAGACAAAAATATTAACATTTTTATAAACAATTATATTCATTTGTTAACTCTTGTTTAACTGAAATTATTTATCATAGAGAAAATGTCCTATTTACCACACCATTTTTGCAAGGTTATGATGTTTGGTGGGTTTGTAATATATATTTTGTAATATATTGCAAATACCAAACATTGCTGTTATTTAACGTTTTAAGATAATTCCTCTATTACAACAGTAAATGATCTCCCAGCTTTTATAAGGATAGGAAGTAAACCATCTTTTTACTCATTAATGGTTTCACATTCTGTAAATATGTTTGTTATTTAAACTGTTTATACAACAGAAAATAAGACACACTATTAAAATTTTAAAATGACGCAATTGGTGAATTGAGAAAACTAATCTCAAACAAATTGCACAAAGATAGAAGAAAATATTTAAATATGCAGAATTTGATTATTTGGTGGTCAGAAAAATTAAAGACAAAAACTATTAAAACAATTTCAATAGAAAAATAAAGAATTATGTGATGTTTATTTAAATTATATTTGTTTCTAACAAAAAAGAAAAAAGAATAAGTATATTTTTGTAGGAAAGTGGAGTTGTTGAAGTAGAGTTGATGCAAAATCTTTATACTAAATGCAGAAAATAATCTCAAGCAATGAAATCAAATTTTATACCTTTTTAATTTTTTTAAATTAAATTGTTATATGTCATAATTGCTGCACAAAATAAAAATGATTTTCATAAGTAGAGAGAAGCAAGCGTCTTCTTTAACTGGGCCTTAATTAGTAAAAGTTTCTTCCTGGGAGGGAGGGGGCCACTTTCAAAGCCTTTGAAGCACTGGATTAGGAAATTAAATACAAAGATGTTCGGTCCACCTGCAGTAGAAATATGAGTTATGCTCTTTCTCAGATTAGTGTTAAGAAGTGCTCACATCTCTTGGGTAGGAATTATATTTATAAAACTTTTTGCAACTGGCATAGCTAAAACCACAGCAGCTGACTCGAGGCTGTTGCTCTGTCAGCTGATGTTTAAGGTCATGTGGAGATGTCGAGTTAATCTGGGTCTGTGGTTCAAACAGATCTAAAGTAAATTCTTGCCAACCCTTAAATAACCAAAAAAGTCCCTTTTTTGGTTGCTGCATTTGAAAATACACAGATCAATAATACCAAAGCTTTGTTATAATCGTTGACATAAGAATTTATGGTTTTAAACCATAAAGTGAATACAGAATTAGCATGTCAAACTGTGGGGAATCACATGAAAGTGACTTTGGATTTAAACCAGCTGAATGTCAGAACAACTTAAAATGCAGAATAACTAAGGGTGAACAGTTCAGATTTAAAGAAAACCATAAAGAGGGCTGTACTCATTCACACACCTGGTAAAGACTTGTAGAAAGGCTTATCATAAATCTTTTATTGAAGCAGCATAATCTCACACTGAACACAAACAACCCAACCTTTAATGAAGTTTATATTTTTACTTACACATTTTTTTTCTCGAAAGGGGTTAAAAAGAAACCCATGTTAGGAAATTATCAACCCAATAATGATGATTTTAAGATCGTTATTAACCGGGCAATGAATCAAACTCTTTAAAATACAGTAACTGCAACTGAGGCCTTTTTAAGAGCAGATTTTTGTCCTGTTGGGTTCACTGCAGTTTTTAAGGGCTTCTAATAGGCATTACGATATCCAGTTTACCTGGGCTATAAACTTTCTGCTCACCAGACTGCATGAGGAGCCATATTGATCTTGCCATTGTAGAGTAAGCAGGATGGATCAAGTGAAGTAAAAATAAAAATCTAACCACATCAAAGGAGGGCATTTTGGGGTCACAATCCTCCATAAAACACAGCAGACGCCATCTACTTCCCAGCTGGATGCTTTGGATGAAACCAGAAAAAAAAAAAAAAAATTACGACCCAACATCACTAAACATGTAGAGTCTGGTTAAAAAAATAAATAAAATACTACTTGGTCTATAACTGGAACTGGGTTTTAATTCAAGATTAGGTCTGGTGTGAAATCTGTGGTGAAGCTCCTCATCATCAAGTACGGTGTAAGATCTGTGATGATGTGGTCAGTGGGGCGCTGAAGTGGCGCAGGAGTAGTGAGCGTGACCCTCGTAGAGCCCTTGGTCTTCAACGCAGCTGTCCCAGGATTGAGTCCTACCCATGTCACATGTTTCCCCTCTCTTTTTTTGGTGCCACATAAAAAAGCACCAGTAGAATAAGATGAGAAGACAAGAGTCTGAGAGAGAAGACCATAGTTAATCTAGAGCCATGATTTTCAGCCCTGTTCCTTAAGGCACACTGTCCTGTTTTAGACGTTTTCCTGTCAATATCTGGGGGGAAAAACAAGAACTTTACATACCAAAAAACAAAATTATTTTTCCGAATCTTAAAAGGATCTTTGGAAGTTCTGATAAATTACCATAAACACTGAAATTTATTTTATTTTATAGAGCAGTTGAGTTTTTGACACAAAGGCCAAAATCACAAAGTTGAAAGTATAGTTGAGCAACAAAATTCAGATTTTCCTCATTAAAAAGGGAAGCAAAAATCATTATATTCTAAATTTTTGTTCGTATCCACTCATCAATAAGCTTATTATGCAATATCTTAATGAAACGACCAAAGCGCTATAGCCTGATTGAGGTAGAAAAGGGATCCGTAAATGTTTGTAGATCTGAAACATAAAGGGTTATGAACGTTTGCCCCATTTAAAAAAAAAAAAAAGGAATGTAGTTTCCTAATTTTTGGGGTTGACTGTTTTCTTTCTTGATCTATTCTCGGCAACAGGAACAGAACATGGTTCACTCTTTACTCCAAACGTGGTGGATTTATCTGGTCCGGTTAACTATAGAGTTAAAACGAAAGCATAGTTGACGGTCAACAGCAGTGAATACACTCTTGGCTGCATTTAGTATTTTCTCGTTTAAAAAGATTCAAAATTGCCAGTGAAACTCTAGGTATAATTTTTTAATTTAAGCTGGTGGGACAAATTTCTTGCGTTGTCAAAAATCATTTCAGTGGCTGCACGGCAAAATTACTGAAACGGCAACGTTTCAGTAATTTTTCTACTAATCGCTCCACTTTCACATGACCTGCTTTCATTCATAAAGGCTAGACAGTTATTCGTCTGAGAACAAAGAGAAACAAACAGAACAGGCATCACTCAGTCAGCCAATGCAGTTTGCACATTTTTTTTTTATTTTTATATTGTTGCCTCATTCACTAAACAGTTCAGTGGTGCAAGATTACCATACACAGAGTTAGGATACCTGCATGACACATCTATGCTATACAGCGGATGGATTATAATTATTACAAATACAGTAAACATATTTACAGTTTAGTTCAAGCTCCATACAACATAGATATTTACAAAATAAGTATGAAAATGAAACCAGCCTGACAAATAATGTACAGTGGTAAAATGTTTTGTCCTACTTATTCTTTTTAATGCACGAATCCCAAAGATGCTGTCAGAGGGGGATGGGTGGGTGGGGGGGGAGGGCTGATGGAAAATATCAGGACTAGTTTTGTTTGAAAGGCATCAACGGAAAAAAGAAAAGTCACATTAAAGTGTTCTATTATAATTTAACTCTAGAGCTACGATGTGTTATATTCCCTGATATTAGATTAAATAAACTCATAAAAATCAACTTTTTTTATTAGACACCTGGCCACCGTGGGTAGTTAGTAAATATTTCTGTGAAACCAAAGCAGACTGATAAGCCGCTTTGCGATAAAGAGGAAGCGCCAATGTAACTTCGCCTCCTTGTGAAAAAGGTGCAGCGGGTTGCATCTTAGGTCCCTTTAATTAAACGGCGAAAAAGCAGCAGCCAAACCAAAACATCTTTAAACCGTACATTCAACTCTCTCTCTCTCTCGGTTCAGGCTGCCAAACCTTCATTTGGTTAATCATGAGCAAGAACAACTAAACCGCACAGACTTCATTTGATCAGTTAGTTGAACCTTTTTTTTTTATTAATATGTGCAAAGAGCTGCAAACTAATATGTACATTTCCAAACGATAAATACATAAACAATAACAATATACTTCTGCAAACCAGCCACCGGGGTGAAAATGTTTGCGCTGACGCTCTCGTATATGCAGCACTTTTAGTCCCCTATTAAATGCATAGATGCACGGTTCCTATTCTACTGCGGGTTCTTCCGCCCAGCAGGTTTCCTGACCTCTGGGTTGAAGCAAATGTTCACGCTAAACGTCAAACGAGCGTCTGTTTCTGCTCTCATGTCAGGCGAGACAGTGGGCGAACTGCTGGTTGGTAGGCCAGAGTCTAACGGCGCCGTTCTGTGCAGCCGACAAGCGCAGAGACAGAGGCGCCGCGTCAGCGCCGACGGCAGAGCAAACATTTTCACCGACCAAAACCCTCCTCCCATTCATCTTTTCATCCAGTGTAGCTTTGATATGTGTCCTCGTCCTTTTTTTCCTGAAGCTCGGACATAATCCTGCGTCATCTTGCCTTGCTATAGATGTGAGTTAATGTGCAAATAAAAAGGCGCAACACCAATAAATGCTGGTTAAAAACAAAAAAAGAAAAAGAAATGCCCTTTTTTTTACATTTCAAAAAAAATAAAGATTTGGAAATGAAAAGCAAGAGACCGAGAAAAAAAAAAAACAGAACAAGAGAGTTAGGATGGGGTTGGAGAAGTTTCATTTCAGGAACCTGAACAGAAAATGTAGAAGTGGTGGTGTTTGTTGGTGCTGAAATGGAAAAAAAGAACTTCATTTTAGAGGTTTTACCCAACCGAGCGGACGTTTCACCATCCACCCTCAGGCTGTGTCTGAGCGGCTCCATCGCCACTCCGCTCTTGCAACCCAGCGACTTCTTTAGTTCTCATCGCGGTACGTCTTCAGTTTCACTTATACGTGACAGTCGGGTAACAAGGTTTGAGTTTATGTTAGCTGTAGAAGCAGCGGGAACGGCCTAAAACGGGATCTGAATATTACAGCGATCCCTGTGCGATTTAAAGAAGCAATGACCCTCTCTCTCTGTGGAGCATCTTCCTCTCCAGTTTATTTCCCTCGCATCCTCAAAACTGTTTGTCTTTTCTTATGGTGGAATACCAAACGGCAAAATATCTATTTCTGGAAGAAGTATCTGTACAGAAATTGTACATTTTTGCTTGTTTTCATCCAGATGGTAGTTTTTTTTGTTGTTTTGTTGTTGTTTTTTTATGTTTGCACAATTGCACAGACTGACACTATCTGGGAGTTGGTGTATGTACAGAGGCTGAGGGGTGGGAACCAAACGTCACACGGATGAATCTGTGCTGAGCTCAGCTGGATTTAGCTTGACATATTTAGATTGATGTGTTTCGATGAGGCGGCGACCTGATGCAATTCTCTTCAAGTCCAAAAAAGAAAAGCAATAGTTCATGTTGCAGAGCATTCACTATCAGATCTCTTGGATATATATATATATGCGTTTGTCGATTTCCGCTTTATATATTAAATCTGATTTCACTTGTTTTCGGCGAGAAAACTTGGTGTTCTCCTGGGGACTGCTGCTGCACTTATTATCCGAGCACATCGTCATAAACCAAAAAACAAAAAAGTTTAACTGAACTTATTTTAGGAGACAAATAACACTGATAAGAGATTTTTTGTTTCCCCTTTTCCTTTTTTTTTTCTTTTTTTACAGATGATTGGCAAACTGAAGATTTGTTTTTGGAGAGCCGTGCACACACAAGTAGACTACTACAACATGCTACAAGTCAGGAAGTTCAGGAATGACGACAAAGCGGAAAGAAATCAGACCCGTCATAAAAATCTAAACCCAAAAAAGCTGAAGGGGGAGGAGAGGAGGAGGAGGAGGAGGAGAAGAGCTTGGGTTGCTGGAGGGAAGGGGGGGAGGCAAAGTTCAATGAAGCTGAAACTTTTAGTCGCATGAAAAGTAGAGACTTAAGCCACATGTCTACTTACAAGAGGAAACCTTTAAGACTCACTATGATTAATTAATGTTAACACTTTGTATGTTCAAAGGCTGCTCAGAGGAAGCCGTGGGGGTCCCTGCGGGCCGCTCCGCTCAGTTCTTCATCAGGCCGCTGCGCCTCCTCGCCAGCTTCGATCTGAGGGGACGACATGTTGCAGTGAGGCGGACGAGCGTTTGCTGCAGAGGGAGTTTAGGCGTGGCGTGGGAAGCGTTAAATTACCTTATCGTCCCTGCTAGCAGAGGATTAAAGGCGTACAGCCAGTCGTTCAGATCTTTCTCGTTGTTGGCCTGCAGGAGGATCCCTCGATGCTTTGTGCACACGGCAAATGTGTTGGGAGTCTGCAAACACCAGAGATGTATCACAAGACAGAGTTTTATCAGATTACGACTCGTCTCCTGAGGAAAAATAAGCTTAGGTGATGAGTAGCTGCTGTCAGAGGTTTACATGCGCTCAACACGGCCTTGGATGATATTTGTTTGGGTGTTTTTAATCAGGCATTCTGACAGCCACTTTTCCAAGGTGAGGGGATGACTTTTAGAAGAAGTGGGTGACAAGTTTTAAAATATATTCGCACGCTCGCACTAATGTTTGGATGAATGTATGAAGTTGTTGAGAAAGTAGCGACCAACAAGCTTCTAGTATAATTCTCGCTGGAGATTCGATCTCTCATTTAAAGTGGTTGGTTTTCTGATAAGGACCCTGTTTTAAAGCAAACTCCAACCATTTTGCTTTAGGTCCAGACCTCTCCTGAAGCTTGACGTGAGCCTGATGTCATTGCAGAACTAGTTTTGATAAGCATTTCAGTCCAATCGAGACACCGGGCAGTGTCCTTGCGTCAAACACTTAGCTGTTGATTTGAGGTAAAGTTGAAGAATTTGTCACAAGATACAGACTCTGATCATGATTAGGGCTGGGCGATAAATCGATTTAATTGATTAATTCGAATTCACAATTCTTAAAGATTTCATTTTTGGAAAATCTGGATTTTATTTTGCCAATACAATCATTGGGTTTCCATGAAGAAAACAGCATGTGATGTGCAGTGAAGCCTGTTCTTAGCTCAATGTGTAAAACCACTAGCAGCAAATGTTTTGTTATATTTTCATTGTTTATAATGGCACGGCTGCCATCTTGTTTTACAAGCATGTTTCACAGCTTGTTTTTAGTTGCACTTTGAATTCAGGTCAACTCCCTGACGAAATGCTTGACATAAAAGCAAGGTTTTAAAATAATTTCTTTAATTTCTTTTTATGAAACAAAAAGGAGGAAAAAAAAAAAAAAAATATCGATAAATCGGATTTGGTATGATAAAATCGGAGATTTATTTTTTAATCCATATTGCCCAGCCCTAACCATGATGCTACGACAAGCATGGTCGACAGGACAGACTTACTTTGTCTCCTGTGACCATAAAACATTTGTCCAAAAGGCTTTGGGCCTTTCCATGCATGCAGCTATATGTTTCAGTGGTGCTGGAGGGTGTGGGTTCTGGATCACACCCTTCTTTCTTGGCACCTTCTCAGTCCATGCTGATGTGACACCAAGTTCACTGTAGACGGTAACATTGGGTTTTCCAGGATATTCCCCGAGTCGTTCTTGAACTTCCTTACCACTTAGGCTACGTTCACACTGCAACCTGAAGTGATCCAATTCTGATTTTTTTGCCCATATGCGACCTGAATCTCATCTTTTCATGACAGTCTGAACGACACAGATCGGATTTTTTCAAATGTGACCCAGGTCCCTTGGATATGTGGTCCTGAATCCGATACGTATTTGATCTTTTCAAATGTGACCTGTGTCTGTACGGCCGGGTTGCATTTATCCGACCTGTACGTCACTAATACTCGACAAACGTCACTATTCGGCGTCCTGCTATGCAGAAGCGGGAAGAAAGACGACACTCATAGCAGACAACAATGAGGAGAGCAGTCAATGGAGGGAAAGCTCCGGTTAGAAAATAAATTAATGACCGTAAAATGCGCGCCAGCATTATAATCCATGTTTACTTCGGCAAACACTGAGGACGCTTGCTACGTGTGACGTCATCGCGTCCTCCAGTACGCATGTGGGACACTTAGGTTGAACGCATTCAGTTCACACAGGAGATCACATACAAGTCGCATATATTTGGAAATGTGAACAACCACGCAAAAAAATCCGATTTCACAAAAAAAAATTGGAATTGAGCATTAAGACCTGCAGTGTGAACGTAGCCTTATTCATCATCTGAGGGTCACAGTTTGGGTCAGATGGTCGGCACTTTGACACAGTTGAGAACAACGATCTCAAACTGGTTTTGGCACGGATGAAGCGGGTTAACAATAAGCTTCAGGTGTGGTCCCAGACACAATCCTGTTGAAACTTGACGGCCTACTTTCTAACCATTTACTTTAAATGACTCCTACTACTCCAGCTAAAGGAGTGCTCTAATACCCGGACTGAATTATGCTTGTTGACGGGCAAAAGGATCAGGATTCTCTGCAACCTGCAAAGGGACACTTATTGAATTATTAGTGGGTAGCTGGTTCATTTGTGAGCCTCTACGCATAATTGATGAAAATCCACATAAATTCAAAGTTGGGCAGCAAGTTCTAGTTTTTTTTATATCAAACCTCTATGTTGTATAATCCACCCTGGAAAAAGAGCTGTTCAAACAAATCATCAAAAGCCCAAAGTTAATATGCATGTAAACGTCTGATTTGCCAAAGTAGGAACAATTCTGTTAACTTTGTTCCAAGATGTATTTAAAGAAGCTGAAACAGACATTTTTAACCTTTAGAAAGCGCGGATGATTCTGCCGTACCTTGAGCATGGCCTGCTGGTCTTCGCTGTACTCCACCTGGGCTGTGGACAGGTTGAGGACGCCTCGCTCCACCGGGTCCTTGTCGCTGTTGTAGATGAAAACGTATGGGCGGCGAACGACCACAAAGTGCTTCACCCACGTGTTGGAGCGCGGCTCCATGAAGCTGAGGAAACCTTTCTTAGACACCACAGACCTAAAATAAAGAAAGATGATTTCTTAAAGATGAGCGAGATCTTTTTAATTAGCATCCGATCGTATCTTTTCCTGCACAATTAACAAAGATCACACGAGCAAAACCAAACCAGGCGAGCAGCGGCCGTGTTACTAACCCCGGCCTCATCTCTTCAATATCAGGCACCAAGTTTAGGAACTCGTTCTTTCCAGCGCGAGCAAGGTAGGACATCTCCAGAGTGGGAACCATTGGGAAGTTCTCATAGTCGGAGCAGGAGGGACTGGGGGCACGGGAGTTGTTCTCTGGGGTCCTTAAAGTCAAAATACTGAGTTAGAGTCAAAGATGTGCACCATGTGAAATAAAATCAGACCTATTTTGTTAACGATCGCGTGACTTTTTTATGCAACCAGTTCATTTCATGGGATTACGTTATACAACTATCAAACTTGGTATTAGGGCTGGGCGATATATCGATAAGTCGAGTTTAACATTTTTGAAGATTTGGAACATCGGGATTTTATTTAGCCAATGCTCTCATTGAGTTTCCATGAAGAGAGTAGCCTGCAATGCTGAATATATGTTTAGGAAAATATATTGGCAAAATTTTGTAAAGAGGAAACTTTTTTTTTTTTACCATAATACGTGGCACTTTAATTTACTCGTTTACTTTTTTTTTTTTAAAGCTAGTTGGAAGTTAAACAAGTGAAGTGACGCCTGTTCTTAGCTCATTGTGTAAAACCACAGGCAGAAAACATTTTGTTATATTTTCAATGTTTACAACGGCGGTGCCGCCATCTTGTTTTACAAGCATGTTTCACAGCTTGGATTTAGTTGCACTTTGAATTCAGGTCAACACCCAGACAAAATGCTTGAAATAAAAGCAAGTTTTTAAAAACATTTCTTTTTGTGAAGCGAAAAAGAGAGAAAGAAATTGATTAATCTAATACAGTATAATAAAATCAGAGATTTTATTTTTAAGCCATATAGCCCAGCCCTACTTGCCATGCTTGTAAATATAATAGGACTAGGAGCTTTGAGTCTCACACAGACTGCTGTGTGTCCTCTGTGATGAGGCTCCTGGTGACATTTTAATAAACTACAAAACAGAAAATTATTGACTCTTAATTGTGGTTCTTGGTTCTAAATACTAAAATTTTTTCTCCCACAACTGGTGCCACAGGTCTAAACATGTTCAGTAACTCTGATTTAAGAACGATTTAAAAAAAACTGTATGAAAAGGATGGGCCATATATGTCACTCTCTAACTTATATTAAACTGCTTATCACGTTAAAAGTTTACATTTGTTCTGCAAATATTAAAAATATCTATCCACTAATCAACTAAATAAGGTAACAAACCCATCCCCTTGCAGTTTTTAACAAATAAATCAGAAACACTAGGAGAATATCGTTTACTTTTGGTCTAAGGAGCTGCAGCGGGAGTCGGCCAGCGAGGGGCAGGTGGAGGACGGGGTGAGGGTGGCGCTGCTTAAGCTGGTCACCGATGGGTCTCGTCCCATGGGTGAGATGTCCGACAGCTGGAAAGAAAGGCAGAAGTTGCACACGTGTTTACTCAGCTGCGAGAAATACAACAGTCACGGTTTTATTTGATGTTTCCAAACAGCTCAGATGCGACGTGACCAGAGGGAGGAAAACATTGGAGTGATCCCTCACCTTACAGTCGCTGATGCTGTTCACCACCTGGCTGTATTCGCTGTTGAAGGTGTGCGTCAGCAGGCGGAGACACTGTAACGCAACAAGACCCGTCAGTTCCCGGCAGCTTAGAGAACCCCCCCCCCCTCGTCTGTCTGGTTTTACAGGCTCCCTTTCTCACCTTGGAGGCGAGCTCCTTCTCCCGATCCACCAGGCTCTCGATGTCCGCCGAGTCGTAGCCGCTGCTCTCGCTGGGCGTGATGGCGCTTTCGCAAGTGGCGCTGGAGATCTGCGAGGAGATGGAGGTGGAGGTGGACAGAGTGCCCGAGCTCATGCTGGGGGACAGCAGGGACTCGCTGATGGACTTGGTGGTGGGAGTCGGCCCCACCGGAGGCGCCTCTCCCAGCTTCTCCCTCAGCAGGAGGAGGTGGCGGGTCTTCTCCACCTGTTCATGAAGAGGGAAGGGTGAGGTACATTTCTTTTAGAATGGGAGTTATTTTAACTTTTTTTTTTTTACATTTAAAAAAGAACATGATAGAAGAGCAACATGTGGATGAAAACTGAGAAAATCAGCAGAAAGAAAAGGAAGAGGGACATTTCTCTCTTAGTTCTTTCACATGCAGTCAGCATATTCTCACCTACTAGTCCATAATGAGTTTCCGACCTTTTTGTGAGTAGGTTCAACATCATCTAAAAGTTATTTCAATGTGTGAATGAGAAATCTGCCTTCTGAGCTCCCACCTCATGCAGCTGCTCGAGTTTCTCCAACTCCCACTGGTGCTCCAGGATCAAGCTGTCGCCTCTGGGCCTCCACCCGGCCAGGTTCTCTTCTCCTCGCACGTAAGCCACCGAGGTGTCCAGAACCTTCCTCCTCCTCCGCTGCATCCCTGGTAACGCAGAATGTGGTTTGTTAAGACCAAGGCTAAGCACCATCATTGTGATTTTTCTCTAAACAACTTTTCTCTTGCTCACCCGGGCTTCCGGTGTCAGACATCTTGCACAGGCTCAGCTCATAGATGCCGGTGACACGATTGCTTTAACAAACCAGCAAAAAAAACCCAAATCAGATTTACGGGTCTGAAGCCCGGTGATACGTGGCGATGCACCGAAAACTCTGCTGGTGACTGGAAACTGCCAAATTTCAGCTTGAACGGCCCCAACAAGAGATCGTACAGTCAAAAACCAAAAAATCCAATCTTTTTACAGTCAGTGAACACACCGTACCAAAGTGCTACCGCGGTTGTAATGTTTAGTTATCAAAGCGGCAGCTGTTGCTGCAGGAACAAGACTCAGTTGGCTATTTGAAGAACAAGTGAAATGCGGAAATAATAATACAGTAGAAGATCTAAAGGAGTAAGAAGCGATTTAAAAAGTACATATTTTTTTAAAAGAGAAATATCTGCTGTTCATTGAGGCTATGTTTAAGCATCCAGCGAGAGCAGCAGCTAACAGACGGCTGACCTTGTTACAGCAAAGTTGTTCTGTTTTATCCATCCTCTATCATGAAATCTAGAAATGTTTGAATATCACACAGTTCCTGAGGGTCCTCATTCTCATGGGAATACACACAGATACAGATGGCGCCGTTCACAATTACCGATTTAGCATGCTCATCTCTTCAACGAGACGGCAAAGCCAGTTTAAAACATGCACTCTTATGCTGCAAGATGGTCCCAACTTACGAGTTTTCCAAGATACGAGCCATCCCTCAGAGGATTTATTTTTTTTTGCCTTGACTTTTGAGTTAACATTCAGCACCACTAGTGGGCGCCATGCTGAACCCTGAAACCAGACATCTACAGACGCAGCAGCACACGGAGGTTTTGCAAGAAATGGGTAAGACGGAGGAGACGCTCATCTTTACAAGAGAGGTAAAGGAAACATTGGGAATTTGGAAGAAAAGGGTCTCTTTTACAAAAAAAAAAAAAAAGAGACCCTCAAGAAAGTTGCAACTAAGCATGTTTCAGCGCCGTATGATAATTGATTAGAGAAATTCTGAAGGGGAGGACTGAAACAGAAGAAACTGGACAGGTTTTTATTGAAAATCTCTCATGCTGCCTGATCCCCAAGGTAAATGTTGCACATTATGCTGCACTATACTTGATAAAAAACTATTTATCTAACTATATTTGATTGTTTTTATACAATACTATGCTTGTTATTTCTAACTATGTTTCTCTTATTAAAAACCACAAAAGTTTAGTTGATATAATTTGATTTATGAGCTCCATCACGGAACAAATTCAAATAGTAATCCAAGACACCACTGCACTTTGGTCTGATTTTGTCCTGACAGTAAAAACTTTTTTTTAGCACAAATACCTCTCTCTCTCTCTTTCTCACACACAGTGCAATCATTCTTGTACTAAATTTACACTGCAAAAGATTTACATATTAGTCTCAAATTTCTGACTGGTAGATCTCCAATAATAATGTTAATAAGACGAAGAAGAAGTAGAATGTTTATCATGAGGACGTCCGCTTGCAGGCTTACCAGTCGGGGGTTTTGGAGTAGCCGCTCCCAAAGAGGTTCCTGAGAGAACGGGGAGGGGAGATCTTAGCGTCGCGGGAGTAGAACACCATGCAGATGTCTTTAGTGATGATGGCGGGCTGGATGCAGTGGTCCAGCTGTAAAGAGAGGAGGCCGCCGGAGTGAGCGGACGTCCAGCAGCAGGTGGGGGGGGGGCACCGTGAAGCAGAGCTGAATGACAAACCTCTAGATATGCAGACAGGGTCATGTAGATCTTCTCTCCGTAAGGGGTGACTCGGTTTAGCAGGAGGGAGTTGTGCAGGGAGCTGTCCCACACGGCTTCGAAACGATAGAAGGTTCTGGAGGAGAAAACCCAAAGAAAGGAACGTGAGCTGACCTCGGGGGAAGGCTCGCCTCACACACACAAACACCCGTTTGTCATTGTGACGCAGAAAGCTGGGATTTTGGTAAAGAACCGACGCGTGGACGTGCACGGGTCTGACAGACTAAGCAGGGAGGATGGTGGAAAACTAAACCGTCTCACACTGTTACCATGACGGGACGTGAGGACAAACACAGAGCAGACACAAAGACAACACAAGCCTCAGAGTATGAGCTGAAACATAGAGAGTGAACTCACTGCGCTACTCTGCAGCACATAACGCAACTACACAGCATCAACGTAAAAAAAAACTATTATAAACTACTTATTTAAATATACTGAACTTTTTAACAAACCAAGTCCTTTTCAAAGAGGTCACATGTGCCCTTCTTTACCAGCAGGGGGAGCATTCACCCACAGATAGTGACCTTGCTGAATTTTAAGGTAACCAATGAAAAACAAGTATGAAGAAAACTAATTATGAGACAAATTGGGGCCACGGTAGGTCAGCTCATCACTTTGCTTTATATTAAAGTCACAAATTTTGAAATCTATAAAAGAAGTACTGACCAGCGGGGGCATTTGCATTTAGATTGCCTTTATGAGTCCATCAACATTTTTAGGAACTGAATGTCAGTGGAAACAACGACAGATCTTATGCAACATGCAGGGAAGAGGTCTAAAAGCCGAAACTGTAAATGGACTTATTTCTAGGAATCTATAGGTCTAAAAGGAAGCATAAAGGTCCTTTATTGAAGGCCTTATGCTCTCTGATGAATGGTACCTATCAATATCCTTATCAATAGAAAGCCTGAGGACAATCATGAGTCCGGTGGCAGCAGGAGGAACGAGTGCACAGAATAAAAAGAGAAGCACAAAGAGTCAGGCAACAGAAACAATCATGCACATCAAACACCATAAAAAACAAAGACAAATAATCTCATGCAATGAAAGCATTTTCAACTAAGAAGACATGAACGTTTCCACACATTAAAAAGCAGAGAAAAACAGACTTTAAACAGAAAAATCTAAACACAGACGGATGTGGTCCAGCAGAGCCAAACTAACTCTCAGGGTCCGGTCCGTGTACCTGTTGGTGTTGTGGGAGGACTTGATGTTCTTGGCAGAAATGATGTTCAGGGACAGGACAGCATCAGCCGCACCGTCGTCCACCTCCGCCTTGCTCCTGATACGACCTGTTGGGTCATACAGCAGGACGACACATCAGTACACCAGTCTACAATCTCTTCTGTTGTGAGGGGGGAACGATAAAATACAACAACTTCATCAATGCCCAGCACATAGCCTGAAGAAGAGGCTGACCGACAAAAAGATGTGAAATGCAATTATTTGGTCCATCAGCTGCAGGATATAAATAGAGAGAGGCTGCCTCCTCCCCACACAAAAAGCTGGCTGGTATATATTTTAGTAATCCCTCCTATAAAGCGCGTATCTTCCCATCTCTACACTTCCATAGGCTGTGTTTCCCATCTGGTTTCATTTCGATCGAGGTTGCTCACCCACAACCAGCTCTCGAACGTCCTTCCAGTGGAGCTCGCTGCCCTTCTCGTGTATCAGGGTCACCGTGATCCTCCGCTGGATTCCCTGCAGGAAACATTCAAGGAGATTAGGATTACAGCCTGAAAAAAAGGGCACGAAAAGTAGAAACGACCTAGACGCATCACATTCTGATTGGTATCGGTAAGTGGAAAGAAAACCAACTAACACTCGTCTGAGTTTGCATGTCATGGGGGCTTTGAGGAGCTTTGCTTACCTGGTGCAGAAGGTAGGTGCCGTGACAGGGCAAGCCGGCACTGTGATCCACTATAGCTGGGATGTACCTGTGGAGAAAGGCCAGGTTAAACCTTAGAAATAAACATCAATGCATTACTAAACCTTTAGAGGTTGGATTCAATCATCTAAGATAAAAAAAGCACAGAGAGGCACTCACTCTCCAGTGGGCTCCAGCTCGCTTATCTCGAACCAGACGAGCAGGTCGTACTTGCTGACACACTGACCCAGGTTTGACTTGGTGATGGTGTTCAGCTTGGTGGCTGGAACTAGCAGAACAACAACCATCAGCTCAGTGTCGTCAACCGAGGGCTTTCATGAGTCTTAACGATGCATTGATGCACGGGACGCCGATTAATCGCACATTTTGGACCAAAGACATGTGGTATGAGCATGTTGCTGAGTCTAGTGCATCACATACAGCGCCTTGCAAAAGTATTGAATCTTTTCACATCCTGTCACATCATAAGCATGTATTTAAGTATTTTATTATTCTGATCTTGTGATAGACCAGCACAAGATTAATCTGAAGCAAAAAAGCTCCTTTTACTTTGCTACCCCTGAACCTAAATAGCAAATGAAGTCCATCGGTGTGTAATTTCTCTGCATAAGTACGGCCGAATCCTTCAGGAGTTTATCAGAGAACGACAGTCAACAAAAACAGCATCAGAAAGACCAAGGAACACAGCAGACAGGTGAGGGGGAGAACATTGTGTAAAACTTTAAAGCAGGGTCACATTATATAATAATATCCCAAACTCTGAACATCTCATGGAGCACTATTAAAATAACTAATTAAAAAAAGATGGCTGCCTGCATGTGACAGAAAAGCAACACCCTAAACACACTTATCGGACGGTAAAATAGTGGCGGTAGCATCACGCTGTGGGGAAGTCGTTCAGACTGCATACGATCCTCCAAGAAAACATCTTGGAGGCTGAAATAGTCGTAGTTCGGGGCAGAGGTTCACCTTTCAGCAGGAGAAAAACCCTCAACATGCATCCAGAGCTACGACTGAACTGGGTATGAATAAATCATTTTGACTTCTTCATACCCCTTTTCAGACACTTACTACTAATCAAGGTCACGTCTGAGGTTATACTTGCAGGTTTGTACAATGGGATAGTTTTTTTTATTTATTTTTTTATTAGTAGTTTCCATTTATGTTTAATTCTTATACGGATATATAAGGTAGCGTTGGTGCTCGTTCTGATGAATATGCATGCGTTGATTGTGATTTTCTTGTAATTCTGATTACGATCACTTTTTTTTAGTTGGTGTCTGCCTGAAATGAATTCCTTCATTATCATTATAATGAAAGAATAGAATATCACAAATGTGACAATGAGTATGAATACTTTTGCATGGCCCGGTACTGTGTGACTGAAAAGTCGAGACGGTACGAGGAGTTAAAATCACAGATTACACCAACACTGACAGCTCCCTGCTGTCTGACACATCATCAGGATTATGCAGCTCTGCAAACCAGCTAACCTCTGACGTGCATACTAATTTCTGCTATACACGTCTTAAAACTAGTAAAATCCTATAGTTATAAAACAGATAAAGCCACAAAAGGTACACGACAGAAAATCCTGCAACTATGCCGCATCTACAGGAAGGTAGGAGCTCGGGTCAGTCTCTAAGCGACGGGGGAGGTTTGAGCCGAGGCATGGGGGACCTAAACGTGTCTGCAGTGCACTCACTGCAGTGCTCCGGTGTGTACCTGCAGGCACAGAGCACTACAAGAACAAAGCGCTACTCTAACCACAACACAGCGGGGTGGGCGTCCAACGCCTGGCTTCCCCGTGCTTTGTACCAACCGTGGTGCTTAGGTACAGTGAACACGGGGTCGTGGAGCGCTGAAAGGAACGGGAAGTGTGAGAGCTTGTCAGCCTCGTCCTCCAGGCTGGCCACAGCGGAGGAGGCGAGGGCGTTGGCGTGCTCGGACAGCGTGTCCAGCACCCTGCTGTTAACATAGCCGCTCACGAGGTAGTGGATCAACTCAATCTTACGGGTGTGGTCTGGGTGTGTGAGCGGGGCGGGGCGGGAGAGATCGACGAGTATGTGTGTGTGTGTGTGTGTGTGTGTGTGTGTTCAGGGGGAGCGGGAACAGGAGCAGAAAAGGGAGGACAGAGTCGGGTAAGAGGATTAAAGATTGTAGAGAAATGATTCAATGGGAAACAAAGAGATCCAAAGGAAGCGAGAAATGAGAAAGGACACGTGAGGCGTGGTTATATAACAAACTCAAAGTTATGGGGAAATGATGGTGGTAGAACAGTTTACTACAGAAATGTGTCGCGTAACGACTTGTTACCTGGTTTAGACAGAGGCATGGGGATAGGGTAGTATTTCCTTGACGGCGTTGGAGGCCTGTTAATGAGAAAGAAAACGTGTATTTTGATGAAAAATGCATCTTATTTGATGTACTTCAAATGAAAAACAACTGTAAAAATGCCTTCATAAGAACCGTGATCATTTGCATAAATACAACCCTTGAGATTTTTCACATTTCTCACATTAAAATGACAGATTTCAAGGTATTTTACAGGAAAGACCAACAGAAAATAGTTCCCCGGGTCAGTACCATGTGGGTAGAGGTACGTCTCTTCTCCCCTTAGGTGACTTCTAAAGGTAATTGGTTGCACTGGACTTTATTTAGGGGTATTTGAATAAAAAGCGGGTCTGTATTCAAATCTAAGTCAAACTTCTCAGAATTTTATCTGCAAAATTATTAAGAAACCCGTGTCTCCTTTTCCTTCCATTGCACAATTATTCACCACTTTGTGTTGGTCTACCAATAAATGTGGATAAAATAGAAGTGTGTGGTTGTGATGTTTACGTTCTACATCTCTATAGAATATTTCTTTTCATGGAACCAACCTGATCAGGTCCTGGCCGTGGATGTGCAGCGGGTGCTGCTGATAGTGGCCAAATACCTCAAAGACGATGGGCTTGCTCTTAATGTACTCAATAAAAGACTCTGTGACCTCCACCGAAACCTGCAACCACGGTGAAAAGACAAAATTTAATGCTTCTGGTCACAACGTAGGGTTTGGACAAAGGAAACTATTTCCACGCATGTGTCTGTACTCACATTCTGGACGTGGTAAAAGCCCAGAGGAGCTCCTTTGCCGGCGTTCTTCAGCGGCTCGGTGGAGAAAGCCTCATCGTGGCGGTGAAGGAAACTGAATTCAGATGTGAACACGTGAGAGCGACGAGTCAATTAATGCAGTAAAGCAAAGAAAACGCTAAAAACAGCCACGTCGTGGTTCTCTTACATGAAATGCTTCGTAAAGAATTACTGTTGTGTTGCATCTTAAGCGCGGCATAAACAGATATTTCAGATGATCTAAACTGTGCAGCTTAGTTTGAAAAAAAAAAAAACGCAGACTCACTTGAACTGGCAGAAGATGTCAGCATACTCCGGTGGGATGCCGCTGGCCTGGAGGACGGTGACACGGAAGGTGAAGATGCTTCCCACCTCCAGCTGGCCTGCCAGCCCCTCACTGTGACCCAGCTTGGTGTCTGGGATGTTACCCAGCTTAAGGTCTGAGGAAGACCACAGGGGCGTGTGAGCAGGAGCTGTGAGGTATTAAAAACTGCAGCTGGTGGCGTCTCACTTCTACACTACTCTTTTGTTCATTCATATTCCTAAGCTTCGGATTTGTGGAGCAGCTCCTGCGTTTCACTCATTCTTTAGGTATTAAAAAATGTCTCTCCCAAAGCAAAAAAACCTGCATTAGTTTTATTTACATGACAAAGTGTTTAACCCTAAAAAGGAACATCTGCCCAATGTGTCCTCCTGCGAAGGCAGAGAGGCTGAAATTTACGAGTGGCGGGGTGGAGGTCTGGCAGCCGTACCCATGTCGTTGATTCTGTTGAGCTCCTCGGAGGGTGTGATGACCTCTGAGCTCTGACCCTGACCCTCCACAATGCGCAGCTCCTCCAGGGACAAGCCGGAGCGAGTCATAACCGTGGAGGGAAAGTCGTTCTGATTGGGCGGACAGAGGTAGGACACATTAGCATATAGCTGGGCTAGTGGAATGCATTTTTCTAAAGTTTCTTTAACAAGTTGAAAAGCAGAGCGAGCTTTAAAGCGCTTTCATCTGACTCCGGGCGCTCACCTTTTTGAAGTACTCATCATCAAAGGAAATCTTGGCAGTCCCCGACTGTCTTACCCCTGACCCGTAATCTGGAGCCTCCTCGTCAGCTAGAACAGAAACAAACCGTCCTTTTTAATCGCAGTCTGTCACAAACATACGCTGTCAGAGCACATGAAAGGGAATACATGAAGGATCTGAGGGAATCGCTGCGCTGCAAGCAGATCAGATCCCCCACGGCTCTCCCACACGATGCCATTAGGCGTCCAGAGCAGAAGGTAGAACTACATCTTTTTATGTTTAGATTGCATAAACTCATATTAAACTAGGCCAGACCAATGATAGCATTTTCAGTCGCTGAGCCTTAGACATCTCGTTAATTACTCACCAGCTATGGCCTGGACCCCCACGCGCAGGAAGCCTCGCACCTCGCCCTTCTCTGTAACTATGGCAACCCGGTGAACGAGCGGCACGGGGTACAGCAGGTTGCTCAGGTACACAAACGCTCTGAGAGCAAAAGGAAGAGGAGGGGAACGTGAGCGCGGACATCTTCGGCATTTCTTCAGCGTCTGAATGTGCGATGCAGAGGCTTAAACCGTGAAGGTGTTTAGCACAAGTTACTGACAAATATATACAGTGAAAAATTAGTGACAAAGAGGAAAAGCAAAAATAACACTGACAAAATATTATGTTACTGTGATGACTAATATTTAAAATGTCCATTTACTGTATCTAAGAGTAACATTTTTGTCCCTCATACAAGATAATAAGGGAACGACTAATTAGACAATAGCAGCAGTAAAGGCTGTAAAGGACCAGTTTATGGTGTTGTTTTGAGCACTGTTAGTCTCGCGGGAGCATTTTTACTGAACTTTCGTATTTTCTATGTCTTGATTTGTAATTGCCGTACCCCTAGTTACAGGTTCTTTGTCCGACAACCACAGAGCATCCCTCGCTCTCCTAGCTGAACCTAAATAGATGGATGCAGGGTGCAATATAAAGTATTCAGAAAACAATATGTACATTTAAATGCAGTTAGAGCAGAGATTTCAGCTCTTGTATCACTGTTTATCTCCACAAAAAGAAAAACCTGAAAGTGTACAGTTTAAGTACATGGGTCCAAAATTAATTGCTTACGGATACAAAATGAAAAGTGAAAAACTTACCCAAACAGAGTGAGATAAAAAAAAAAAAAAAAAAAAAAAAAAAAAATCAGGGTACAAATTTACCTGAAGGTATTACCAGCACTGACACAGAGTTTTGTGAAACCAGGTATACTATTCAACTCCTTTCAATTTCCTAAAACCTGTAAATGGAGAGCTGTTTAAACGCTATACGACCAAATGCATGACCTCCTGTTTTGAAAAGGTAAAACTTATTTTCCACATCCAAACTGCTCTAATTTCCTTAAAGGAACAACAGGCAATTTTTCACCACTAGGTGGAGCTTGAGCACCGTCTGTGGACCATAACAAGATGTGTATCAAGCCACGCCTCTCTCTATCTCCGCTACAGCTGCCACCTGACACCCATTTCCCCTTCTCACCCATTGCCTCATATGCGCATATTTGCAAAGGATAAAAACACATCAGAACAGCATCACCTTTCAGAGGAACGTGTCTAGTGAAAAAGAAAGTAACTAATAACTTTATAATGCTGTTAGCAAGAAAACGCTTTGATCGATAGGCGTGCTCTCCGCCATTTTGTGCCTGGCGGTGGCATTTTACTTCCATCTAAAGTAATGAAATGTCACTTATTGCTCCTTTATAAACTGAGTTACTGATATTACAGCCAAAAAAAACCCCGAAAACAAACCCCAAATAACTAAGCAGAGCTGCCGGCGACAGAACATAGTTTGAAGGAAAATGTAGATTTTTCGAAAATGTTCGGCTGCAAAATTGACAATTTTAAAGGGTTAATATTGAAACTAAAGTAGATGTTGTTTTTAGACTTTAAATGTGTTTTTTTTTTGTGTCTTCATTTAAATTGCTGTTAACTGAACCCACTAAAGAAACTGATTGTTTTTTCCCCAATACATTTCAACAACAAAAAGATTTAAAAGTAACAAAAAGAAATGAAACTAATCAAAATGAAAAGAACCAAGGTTTAAACACTGAAAAAGCAAACAAAAAGGACAAGTGCTTAGTCCGCTTGGTCACAACAAATACGCAGTTTTAACGGACAGATGGGAGTTAATACAGTCAGCAGAGTGTGGTGGTGGAGGATGAGACATCTGACAGGAGGAGGACGGCAGGAGATGATGCTGGCTTTTCAACGTTTTTAAGGAACCGAGTCCAAATTAAACGTAGATTTTAAACACCCAACCTCAGAGCAGAGAAGGATGAAAATTATTCAGTTATTTCGAGCTGCTCTGAGTCTTAGAGGGAAAAAAAAAAACTATCATTAGATTTGAGCGTCCAATTTACTCATTAAATAAGTTAACGAAATGTAAATTATTCCTTTAACTTGATACTTTAGCATTTCTTTAATAAACTGTGTATCGTCCACCAAGTTAAAGCCAACAGCAGCTCTCCTGTCCCAGCCTCCGTGTGCAGAGGACGTGGAAACAGCCGCATCACCGACCTTCCCACCAGGATGAACCAGGGGGAGCGGTCGTAGAAGGGGTCCTGGCCGTCGCTGAAGATGTCCGAGCCCTCCTCGGTGCCGGCGTCCGAGCTGGTGTCGTCCACGAACGCCTCGTCGTCTATGAAGTCGGACATCTCGCTCTGGCGCTCGTCCGCCAGCTCGGTAATCTCGGAGTCGGAGGTGGAGAAGGTGGGCGAGGGCGTGCGGTCGGCCAGGTGCTCGTTGACGCAGCCGGTAAAGATGGGCGAGCTGCTGGAGGGGGTGAAGGTTTGGGAGCAGCGGCAGGAACCGAGGAAAGGTAACAGTGGAGTCACACAAGAGTTAAAAAAAAAGGACACCTAACCTTTGTGAAGCATCAGTGTGCTTATTCTATTTGAGGCATTCTCACTATGTTTGGGGGTTTTCAGGGTTCCGAAACATTTTTCTAGACCAAACTTTCTTGGGTTCTCAGTCCTTTGCAAGATAAAAACATTCACTATGAGTTCCCAATAAGGTATTTCTAAAGTGGATTCAAATATGGAATCTGAAGAAATAAACTGGAGGGAAGAGAAGAAAAAGGGACAGAGAAAAAGGAAGGAAGGAAGGAAGGAAGGAAGGAAGGAAGGAAGGAAGGAAGGAAGGAAGGAAGGAAGGAAGGAAGGAAGGAAGGAAGGAAAGGACAACAGAATAGGAGGAAGGTAGAAAGGCAAAGGCTAAAGATGGAAAAAAAAGGACAAGGGGAAAGGAAAGAAAGGAAGGAACAAAGGAAAATGGGATGAGGAAATCACATCCCCATCCCATTGAGAGATACATATTTGTATCTCTCAGTGGGATGGGAAAGTTGAAGGATACAAATATGTATTTTAGGGCTGGACGATAATTCAAAGACGATATATCCATAGATGTGTGGTTCAATAGAAAAAAGGAGTCAATAAAAAATCAATGTAAGAACAGTTTTCCTTCCTTTTGCATTCTAGTCTATCATGTAGATTAATACTACAGTCATTACATCTTCCTAACCATCCGCAGACCCAGGAACACGTCATCAAGCTTCTAAAAGCACTTATTCTTTTTTCTTTTCTTAAGACTTACAGTTTTGGTAAACATTGATTGAATAAAGGTTTGTCTCTGAATTCAGTGTTAATTTTTAAAAACAATAGGTAGGGCTGCACTTAAAATATATATTCTTTGCATTTTTTGACAATTATCAATATCGATCCATCTGATTTCCATTTTATCAATATGCCCCCCATATCGTCCAGCCCTAATATATGTTTTTTATTTTCATATTTATCCAGGCCTAGAAAATACTGAGATCAAATTCCATACTTGTCCAAACTGTGTAGGAACCCAGCTTTAAAGCCAAATGAATAAAATGAAAAAAACATTTTTTTTTTTTTTTTTAAAGATTCACTCTTCCTTGCAGTAATTACATGCATTCGTTTCAAGCACAAGCTACTGAAAGAGCTTTCCAGATTAGGACTCATTTCATAAAGAGCCGGTATTAAACTAATCGCAGGTGTCAAAGCAAATACTAGAAACGTTATTTTAAACCAAAATGAAACACCACATCAATGGATTAGGAAATTAATCTCCTCATGTATGAAGCCTTAAAGAGGATAAAATACAAAATGCAGAACATTCCCACCTCATCCCAACCTCATGTTAACATGAATTATAGGGTCCATCAAGAAGAGAACGGCAACCAAAGCAAATACAATGTGATGCAGGGTAGAAATAAAAGCAACAGAATAAAATGGTCACAAAACTCAAAATGTGATGTTAAATAAAATAAAAAGACATTAAAAGAAATGGGACATTTGGTCAAATTAAGCAAATTAAACCACATATGACAAAAACAAAATGGCTCGACATATTTAAAAGATGAACAAAACACCGGCTGATATAAATGACATGACAAGGGAAAGATGTGATATGACTGATGCATGAATCTCCAATGACAAGGGAGGACGATGAAAAAAAAAAAATGCATGAATAAATCCTTAATGCTTCAGTACAGTTTAGGCATGGGCCTGTAGGTAAACCATACTGGCAGTATGATAATCATTAGTGAAAATGGCCGGACTTCACTGCATCCCTGTTTTTACACAAATACTTTAAACTAAACCATGTAACACGATCTAATTGCTTTTCTTAAAAACAGCAAAACACAAACAATGAAAACATGTAACATTGTTCTTTTGAAGCCAGCTGAGCAGCAGTGAAAGGTTACATATGTCTTCTCTCGATATGGTTATCCTAAGTGAAATCCTTTGTTTACATTGATAATCGTAACCAGCCCATGCCTAGAACTGAATAATTCATTTGCTACAAAAACAAAAAACAGGCAACACCTTGAACAACGAGCAGTGGCGCACGTATTCGGCTGCTCACCTCCCCACAAGCTTGAACCAGTGGAAACGGTCGTAGAACGGGTCATTTCCAGTCAGACTCCCCTCTCCATCACCGTCCTGATGAGTGGACGCCATTTCTCCGGCGCGGTCGTACATCTCCCTCATTTGCTCCAGCCTCTGCCTGTAAATGGCCAAATGCACTCCGGATTAATGGAGTCAGGATGAGAACGTGCAGCGCACTTAACAACTGGATGGCGAGAGAAGGTTTCAAATTTTCTTACAAAAATCTTACAAAACAATTCAACCCTGATTCTATTATGTGAGAAGCAAGTTTAATTAAATGTTAAAAACAGTTAAAAACACCCTTTTTTGTAAACCTTCAAAAAAAAAAAAAAAATATTGATATATATGTATCGCTAGCTCTCAATATCAAACTAAATGAAAATCCATCCTTTAATTTTAAAGTAGATTTATTCAACCGGGGGAAGAATCCTTACACAAGAAAGAATCCTACATCTATTGGTATCCTTAAGGATTCTTACAAAAATAAATGTAATTTTCAGATTTTAAGTTTAACTTATCTTTTATTTCACTTTAAATCATACTGTCTAGTAATCCATCACTTTCCAGTACAGTCAGCGCAACAATCAAAATGTTTAAAAACAACCGTAGCTGTAAAAACGAGGCCTGGACTTCACTGATGATCCAGGCTTTTCCTGCCACATCGCACAGGGATGGTATGGGAGGGAAAAACAATAAAAAATTCAACAACAGGGAAAGTCTTCATGTCTGCATCACAACCAGTTCCTCCAAGACTTTTGTATAGCACACCTTCACCAGAGGGTGCCATTAATTTTAGAGAGCACTGAATCGTTTTCCTGCACTCATGGCTACGTGCTGATGTATATCACGGTAATTACTTGAGTTTTTCCAGGGACCAGTAGTGTGTAGCTCCGTTCTTCAGGTCCTGAACCTCCACAGCGACCACGGTGCGAGGGAAAGGTCTCGGGTCGCGATCCTTCTCCGGCTCTGGGGGCAGGAGCTCGGGCGGCAGCGGGGAGTACAGCGTGTCTGTCAGCAGGACAAACTGGAACTGGACCTGAGCAGACAGAGGATTTTAAAAGGCTTTTTCTCCAAAACATCAAGCTGAGAGAGCTGGCCTTCTATTACTGCCTAAAATAATTACCAAACCTGGACTATAAAACATTCACAGGAGGAAAAATCTGACTCTACAGTAACATGAATTACGAAGCATCCCATGGTTTATGTGGAGCATAAATCACATGGTTTCCTGAAGGAAGGTAAGCTACAGCAATCCAGCTTTTGATTTGTTTCACTTCAACTTGCCTACCTGGCAGTGGATCCACGCTGCATTCTGGATGATTTAAACGACTGATTAGACAGCTTAGACCACATTTACAGGAAAGAGGGATGCTTTTTTTTTTTTTTTTTGCTCCTCTACATTTATTCTTCCTCACTAGGCCAGATGCAGTCAAGGTGTCATTAAAGTGTGACACCCTGAGCAGGGGAATGTAAAGACTGTGAGGCAGATGCAACATTTTAGTGGAATAATATCTGAAGGTAAGCCACACATAAAGCGCCACAGAGCCACCATCGTATGTGACCTGGACTCGGTATTTTGTCATCAGCAGATGCGTTCGGTTTTCCTCGTGATGCCCTCGATCGCCTGAAGGCATCATGTGGGTTTTTGTTTAGAAATCTATTCGGCAGAATATGCTACGTGTCATTTCTACTGTCATGCACCCTATGAAGAAATCACATGAGCGCTGAGAGGGTCCTTTGCAAGGAGGAGAGAGAAAACCACCCACAAACACCCCAAATAACAAAAATCCAATTCACTGGCAACTGTCATCACAAGGGAGCATTTAAAACAAAGCGGTCCAATTCATTCCCAGTCGAACACGAGCCAATTCAGTGCTAATGCATTTAAATCAACTCAATTCATCCCAAAACAATTTGGTTTAACATCACCATACATAAAAATGCCTGTTAGCCCAAAACGCTCCTTCTAAGGAAGAGACGAGGCAACAGCTGGAACACTATCCATCTATTTTGCCTAATCCTGCTATATGTAATAAAACAGCCACTACTAAAACTAGATAAACCCGGAAACTCTGTGACGTATGACCTAATCCAATTAAGGTTCTGACTTTGCTTGAGAAAAGGTTGGAATGACACAAAGCAGAAACTGGCTAGCAGGCGCCTGGCTTCACTCATGTTGTTGCGGATGTACCTGTGTTGGTAATATTTCTGTATCATTAACAGTCTGTAGAACATTTGGAAAATATAGCCAAGTGGTTTAATAAAGCTCGACTTCAAGACTGAAAGGAAGATTTGATCTTAAAAAGGAAAAAAAAATAATAAACTAGTTCTTGCTTTTCAGGACGGCAGCTTTAAGTGGAAAGATATGCAACCTGATGTTAGAAAAATAAAATGGAAACTAGGATATTACTTTATCAGACGCAGTTAACCTACATTTTCTTCTATTCTTTCTTCTATGTCATGATTCCCTCACCACTCTCCATGACCTTTAGCCTCTGGCCCGAAAAATTCATTTTGAGGCATCACCGGTGGCCAAAGTCCACCCATCTGACCCATCATTTCTGGCCTGCAGAGCATGAATGCATCCCCACACACTGCATCAAACCAGTCCCCTGTTATTGCAAAACTAACCCGATACTTCAACGATTTAAATTTGTTGTGCAGCTCAAACCGAAGCGTGTAGCTTAGGAATATTTTCAAACCACAACAAGCCTGAACTGCAACATTATTTCACTCACTTTTTTCTTGAGCTCCACACTGATGGCGTTGGCCTCCTTCAGGTACACGGCGTTCCCCCACAGCTGGTCGCGCAGGGAGGTGAACTGGTGGTACCTCCACTTCCTGAAGGCCCACTGAGCCAGCTCAAACTCATGCTGAGTCCACGGCACTACGGAGAGACGCCAGACGAGAGGTCGACATTAACACAATGCTCAAATTTGAGCTAAACCCTGAAACATCCTTATAGGTTACTTTTGACTGTTTCAACCCCTCCACAAGTTCTAGGACCAATAAACTAGTGAGAGAGAATCATAACGTGGAACAGTGTCGTCTTAATTTGAAGGTAAAGTTTCCTGCCAGAGCTAACGGTACTGAAACCGCTTCCTGTCTTCTCCAAAAGCACAATTTTAAAATCCACGGCGAGTTATTACCCCCATTCAGTTCCACACAGTATCTAACCAGCGTCAACTTACCAAAATCAGCTGGACTTACGACTTCAAGCAACGGATGACAGTAAGGTATGAAGAAGTAAAACAAAAAATGAATTAGAAGAAACTATAGTTGCCTGACTTTTAAAGACAAAATGTAGTGGATGGGCTGAAACATCAAAACCTTTAGGTACGGTCGTTTAAACTGCTAGTAAACTTGTGATTAGATTAGTAATACTGGCACTCAAAATGAATTAGAGGACATATTTATGGTCTGGTTTAATTTAGTACCTTTGGTGGGTAATTAGTATGACTATTAATGCGTTTCACACTAAAAGATGGTCGCAATATAGAAAACGATATACGCACATCCCAGTAATTTAGGCTCTGGACACAGAAGGTGGAAGAAAAAAACACACAGTTCATTTACGCAGTTTACATTCCCAGCTTAAAACCGCAGCAGGCGGCGTCTTGGCTGTACACACCTTCCTCCTCCTCTTCCTCCTCCAGCTCTTCCTCGTCGGGCGTCTCTGCTACCAGAGAGCGCGTCTCCACCTGCTTCTGGAGCTCCTGCAGTTTGCTCTCGTACACCTGGACACCAACACACAGGAGAACACGGACGGCCGTCCATCAGCTGCACAGACAGGCGGGCTCAGAGAGCCTTCAGAGACACATTTCAGCCCAAAGAACGAGGACTGCCTGAAATCCTCCAGGAGTTTGGTTTCTGCTCCTTATTGCTAAACCCATGAGCGTGAATTGTTAAGAATTCAAAAGCGGAGGGAGTTTTTGTTTCTTGGCGAGACAAAGTGCATCATAACTCGGTGGCTAATGCACCGAATAAACAGCTTACTTTCTAAAATGATGAAATGGCTGAAGTGGAGGAAGAAAAGAGCCTGTAGAAGCTGAGTCAAGAGTAATCCAATGAGGGGCGCCATCATCATCATCATCATCATCAGAGGAGGAGGAGGAGGAGGACGACAGGCAGGCTGTGGTCCCGATGACCTCATCCTGTTTGTTCACAGTCTTCTGGGAAAACAATGCAGCCTTTTCATCTGGGGCTGACCTCCTCGCTGCTGAGATCTACCAACAAACCATCACCCAGACTCTCTGCTCGGCTGAAAGATGACTTTTTGCGTGAAGCTGACACAACTATCACAACCGTAGGAGCTTCATATAGTGCGAGGCACCGTTGGGAGCAGTTTCACAAGGCTCACGTTAAATATTTAATAAATGCAATACCTACTCCTGTTGTTTAAATCCCTATTCCAAGACACATGCGTATGTGCAACATAATCAGTGCAGTATATAATAAATTAATATTTATTTTCATGAGAAATAAAGCTTTCAAATTCAACGTATTAAAAATCTAATCAGAGTCAGAGAATGCCTTTTCAGCACTTGCTACCCTTCACAGCTTCTAAAGTAATGAGTACTGTATGAGTCCAGCATTTTTAAATTATCTATGTTGGTGACCCCAATTAAACTCTACTTCTGATGCCTGTTGTTCTGACTGGGGTTTTATTTTAGCCACACCCACAGTAAGCACATGTTTTATTTATTTTTTTAAATCACCTCCTATTTTTGTGCACATGTAACAGAAAACCAGATAACTGGCTACACATATTACAGTCTGGGTTCTCTCCCGTTTTTCACCCTTCATAATGACCAGCATTCCCAGTGAAAGCAGAGTGCAATGGCTGCTGCAGCATCCTCTCCTTCAGCGTCACGTGACCTGCTGCTGCAGGCCGTCCCAGGACACGCACACACGCACACACACATCTGTCCGTGTAGGGAAGTGGTGCACAGGGAGCAGCTGAAACACTAGCCATTAAGCTGCACGTCATTCCAAAAGCAAAGCGCTAAGTAGGCCTACATCATTCAGGAAAAATTTATAATCATGATTCATTTGGTCATTGTTGAAATCATGGTTAATTAATACAATCATTCATCGCTTTCATTGCTTTGAAACAACATTTTCCCCAGATACCTTCTTGGATTTGATTTTAAGCCCAATTAGCAAAAATAAACAAGAAGTTACAGTAAAAAAGATTGTTAATTTTTGTATACCTTCAACATGGACAATCTGGATGGATGAAAAATAGATGAGACCAATGCATCGACTTAGCTTAGTACAGTCAATTTTGTCAGATAACGACGAGTTTATATTTACTTCCCGCCATGACCGTAAAGGAATCGTTCAGTTCTGCACAATTGATTAGTAGTCCTGGATGAGCAGGTCCGGCTTCAGCTGTGCGAGTGCTCAGCCACCTGGAGGAACTGCGGGATGAGGGAGCGTGCCACGACACAACCTGCTGAACGCTGAGCTGAGTGAAAGCAGTATGTGCTTTCCCCCAAGTCTCCAAAGGTTTACAGATTCGCCAGAAAATGTCACAGAATTGCTACTAATTAAAGTGTAACTCACCCACATGTAAAATTATAATCCAGACAAACTTGCCACCAAAGTGGGCAGAGCCAAGGGAACCTGAGGGGCAGGGCTCAGCGCTTTAGGATCAATGCTCGCTATTCCAACTCCTTGAGTCTGACTCCAACAGGGCGTCTCACTGAGATGCTTTTATACTTTAACGCGGTACTATGATCACGTAAACATGTACCGTTAGAACCAATAGCAAAATTCAACTTCAATCGCCATATTGCTAAAGTTCACTTAATTGCACAGTAACAGTAAAATAGCAGTCTTAGGCCCAGTTTCTACAATATATCTGCAAAAAAAAAATAAAAAAAAATACAGGTTTTGGGGTGAGTTACACTTGCAATTTGGTGTTATTTGGAATTTGCACTGGAAAATGTCCATTAATTAGACGAATATGGCAGGTATTGATGCCAAATATCCCTGATTGGGACCTCGGTAGTTCCTACATGTCAACATTTCATTCTGGATAAAGGGAAATAAACAATTTAGAAAAAAAAACTCTTTAGTAATAAATAACTGCAAATAAAGGCATATAATTTTATTTCAGTCATCGTTTGAAAAATAAACCTTCAGCAACACACTAATGTGCTTTTTTTTTTTTTTCGCAATATACCTGTAAATGGTACTCATCATTTATAAGGTTGGAGAAAATACCTAGTAGACTGTAGAAGCAACAACGCACACACAGTCAAAATGAGGCACACATCGATGATTCAAAAACCAGATGTACAACCCTGGTACGGAGATCATGTGCTTTTCAGAAGAACTGAACACTGTACAGAGTTCATTTGATGCTTGATCCGCACTTTCCAGCTTAACTGGTCACCATCAGAACTGGAGAGAGACCTACATCCCCTGCTGTATAGGGCGCAGCGACTAGGCTTTAGGACTTGTAGGATAGGACATGCAAAAACAGATAGTCATAGAAGGACAGTGAGAGAGAATATAAACTGTCAAAACTTATGGTAAAAATGATTTCATCACTACATTCACATTCTGATAGTCTTTATAACAGATTCCTCTTGCTGCCGTTTCTGATTAAACGTTCAGAAGGACATTTGATATCAGGGCATAAGAACTAATGGGATGTTTTAAAGCTACAGATGCAGCAAGAAAAAAAAAAAGAAAAGAGATTAACAGGCAAACCTTTTCTTCTAAACTACCAGAAGCAGCCAAAGCGCCAAATAATGGGCGAAAGAACACATACGTCTGTCTGAATGATTATTTATCTGTCTGGATCCAACAAAAACTAGGCAGTCCTCAAAATCTCATTTGATATGGACATTTCTCCTGAATAACAAGTATGCAAACATTTCAAGTCTTTGTCCTTCCTCCAACATTTTCTAAAGGCCAGACTTTGGGAACCATGACAACAACTCAGTGGGTATCCATTGACACACAGTGAGCTCTGTGCTTACCCAATGAACCACAAGGCTAAAACTTTAAGGCTGGATCAAACTAAAATGGCAGCACAGATGACAGGGGGTTGTTTTTATGACTGGCAAAAAAAAAGGAAAAACTTTTCAGAGGGGGTTTGGACTGTAAAATTTAACATATCAGCTAGGACTGTGTCCTAGAATTTCAGCATAGTGGTTCATTAAATCCTCAGTGAGCTCCAGGATTCAGACAAGAATAAAAAGGGGGGTAAAAAGTGTTTAAAAACATGTTACAGGCTCAACATTACCATCAGTGTGCTCCCTGGTTAATTATACAGCTTACCCATGACCTGGGAGTGCAAAATATGTTGAGAAAAGTGATGATAGTTACATGAAATAAAGCACAGGAAGAGATACAAATCATACAGCTGTTTGCAAAGTGGCTTGCAGAAAAAATCTAATAAATCAGTGTGTTAATACAAAGAATATACTTGTATCTTTTTTTTATGTGTTTTGAAGTGTCTTAAAAGTAAGTGAAAGCCTTGACGGCACAGTAAAAAAAATAAAGGGAGAAAAAGAAAATACTGAACTGCAAATGCATAGCAGGGTTAATAAAGTTAGTGAATAAAAAGGCACTTCTTGAACATCACACAAGATTTCAGTCTCAGTTTAAAAAAGGCACACCTTTCACCGGTGCTTCAAGTTTAAATGAAATTTAAATGAAAAAAAAAATATATATAGTATTTTTGATTGCTAATTAAAGAGAATGCTGAGTTATGATTTGCATTACAAGAAAATATGCAATACTGCAATATGGACTAATCCTCCCAGTCTGGCAGTCAGTCAAACGGTACGAAAATTAAATAAATACAGACCGCTTTGTGTTCCTCACTTGAGGCAGCAACGTGTCAGTGCTGTGGCTTGAAACATTTGTCATTAACCAATACTAAAAAGGCAAAAAAATGTAAACTTAGTTCAAACACAGACATCATTTTGGCAAAACAAGGCATGATTCATGAATTGTCGTAATGCTGACGAATGAACGGGCGCGGCGTCGGTCGCTCTCCTGTAAAAATAACCTCCTTATCTGTTGGCTTTAAATCCTGCTTACAACTCTCTCAGTGCTACTGAAGACAACCAACACACAAAATGCAGCAAAAACTGATCAAAATGAGGAATAAAATGATCATGATGATGAGGAAAAAGTCTTTTTCTTTTTTTTTTTTTTTACATTTTGAATAATACTTGGATCAACCAGTAACATGTGGATCAAGTGCAATAGTCCCAGTCAGTTTTGCAGTTGTGATCTGTAATGCGTTTGCCTACTAAAAAAAGTGTACGAAACTAGTTTTGTCCCAACGTTAGTCAGACTGCCGTCTCTCGGCTGGCTTTTAGATTGGGGGCGGACATTTGCCGGCGCATTCGTGGGGGCGGCTGAAAGCTGAACGGCGGGCTGGCGTGGTCGGGGTGGTGGTACGGCTGCTGGTAGCCGCTGAAGCCGCCGTCCGCGTACATCATCCCACTGTGGTGGCACGGCGGGTGCTGGTAGTGAGGCGGGGGGTGCGGCGGCGGCGGGTTGGGGTGGTAGAAGGCCTGCGCGGGCCTCCTGTTGTTCTCGAGCGGCTGCAGAGACTCCATGGAACCCGAGGGCCGCTGGCGGTGATTGAAGGAGTTGCTGCGCCCTCGTTCGTGCGGCTGCTGGCTGTTCCTATAGGGAGGTCTGTGTCCCTGGTTCAAGCCTTGCTCCGAGTCTCTTCTGCGCTGAACTGACGCGCTCGGCAGAGGGGGGGTGACGTGGACGACTGAGGCGGCCATCTTGTCTCTGGGCTGTGCCGCTTCCTCGGCGGGGCCCTCTCCTTCCTCTTCCTGCACGGCGTCTTTGGGCACCTTCAGCTCGATGACTTGCTTGTCCGTGATGATGATATGAGTGCCTGGACTCCAGGAGTTGCGGTGCTTGGGGTTGCTTTTGAATGGGAAGCGTAGCTTGCGATCCTCTGGCGGTATAAAGCGGTGCGGTCCGGGATGCCGGCGGAGCTGCTTGGAGATCTCCTGCTGCTGAAGGCTCTTGAGGCGTACCTGCTCCTGGCGCATCCAGCGCATGTGGCCTCGCTTTAAGGCCGAGTCATCCCCTGAGCTTTGGCATTTTTGCGTCTCCGCGTCCTCTCCCTCCGGTACTTCCTGCACCGGAGGTTTCTCTTCCCGAGGGCTGGGAGTTCTAGTCGCACACGCGGGAGCTCCTTCGCTGGGAGGCTTTTCTTGGCCCTCGGGGGTGATGAGAGGAAGAACCTTTTCCATTTTCACCATTTTGTTCCTGAGAGCACGGATCTCCTCATCCTTCATGTTGTTCTGCTTCTTCACCTCCTGCAGGATGTCCTCGAGTTTATCAATGTGCACCTTCAGCTCGTCCATCACCACCCCTCCAGGTCGAGACCCGTTTGTGATGACGTCCTCGATGCGCTCGTCGCCAACGCCCACGGTGTCCCACACGTCCCGAGCCACGGCCCTCCACGAGTCCCGCTCGTTGGGGTCCTTCTTGCAGTAGCTGGCGCAAAGCTCCTTCATCTTCACGATGGCCAGAGCCTCAATCTCCTGCCTTGTGTGGCGGAAATCATTGAGCGCTACCTCGTAACAGATTTCTTTCACTGCCTGGATCTTCAGGTCCGAGATGGTCACCCACTTGGAGTCCTTGGTGATGCGCCGCCGCTGGGGGATCTGGTACATTTTAACTGGCTCTCGTTTTTTCCCACTGCTGGGTAATCCGCACTTTTTCACTATGGTTTGCACCTTGCTGGGCGGTAGCTTTTCCCTCAGGGAAGTGATCAGTCTCCAGCTCTCTTCACAAGACCTCTTATCTGAGTCATCCCCACTATCAGAGTCTCCATCCTTGAGAAAACAACAAAAAGGACAAAAACCAAAATGGTTCCCAAAAAAATGAGAAATTACAATAGGAAATCAGGGAGAGGATGAAAGAATGGTTTGGAAAAAAAAATTAAAATAATAATGACTAAGAAAGTTATGAATATGCAACATGGGAACCTAGACCTAGAGCAAAATAGGATCCATGGTGCAATTAAGAAAATTTCCCTAAATTTGTAGATGCCCCCCCCCCAAAAAAAAAAAAATCCTTTTATAAATTATATTCGATGTATTTAGCAATAGGTATGTCCTGATCAAAGCAAAGTATCAGATTTGGGTTGCGATCTGATAATGTTTTAAATGGTCAATATTCCTTTCTCTGATAAAAACTCAATCTGTTGATTGAAAATGATTTACAAAGCTGAATTATTGGACACATTATTGTGTTCATCCAAAGGGTAGGGCTTGATCCAACTATCTGCTTTTTTTCCTAACCCTAACCAGCTCTGCACCATGTGCTCAGATATCCATATGTAGCTTGCATAGGAGAGAGCTGTGCAGAAAGCAGCTGAAACACTATTCATTAAAATGTATGTTGTTCAAAGCAAACTGCTAAGTTTATCAATCAGGAGAACGTTTTCTTAAAGCTGTCTGCACTGAAATATGTTACACGCCAAATCACCAGTTAGTCATTTAAAAACAAAAGGGAGTAAACATGTTAATATCCGCAAAACAATTCATATTACCGCTTTCCACCAAATCCTTCGTTGGCAGGATTAGGATTTACATGTACGGACAACTATGTGTCTACAAAAAATAACGGTGGTCAGAAAACACGGATACTCTAGCGTCCATAACACCATCGTTAAGTGAGAAGAGACGAACTTAATACTGCTGACCTGAAGTAGTATTTTACTGCATTTCAAAGCTCCTCCACCTTCAAATATACTCATAGCGATGGTTTAAATTAAGTGTCAGACAGTGACTTGGTATCAGCAAACGACGACATCTTGATCAGGACATCCCTAGTTTGCATACATCGCAATAGTAAAAGATGTACGGCACCATGCAGAATCATCTCAGGAATTTCACTCAAAAATTAAGAGAGAAAAAGAAATTCAAACGTAACAGTGGCTTCATTGACATTCTTATCAGTTTTCTTTTATCTTTCCCAGTAAAAAAAACGGCCACAATGGTATGAATTTATGTTTTTAAAACTCCATAACATCCCAAAATCGGGAACAAATTTACAGACTATTGTGTTTCCCTTTGTTGCATATTAATAATAAAATTAAAAGCATGTCTATAATGATTAGAAAAGAAATAACAGATGACAGTTGCCTGTTTGGAGTACTTTTCAAATGTTTTGTGATATTCCTCTTCTTAATTGAAAGGTTTTACGATTTGACAGCTGGATCCCAGACATGCGGCAGCGCCATGCAAGTAGGTGGACTTTTTGGAGCCTCAGTCCAGAAGGTTTGAGCGGCTTTAGTGTTAGCGGTGAGTTAGAAGACGAAGAGTGTTTTTTTTTTTTGTTTTGTTTTTTTTTGCAGTCGATCAGAAAGTCAGTAGAGAAGACGAACACAAGTGAGGGCAAAGTGTTAATCCACTACAAAAAAGTTGTTAGTCGGAAAAACAAAATGCAGTTTCTCATTTTTTGTAGACAACATTACAGATCACAACCTGCTGGCACTGATGGTCGGTTCCTGTGTATGAGACTACGTCTGGAGCCAGATATGAGCATGTTATGTCCCTGTTAAAGTGAAACTCTTTCTTTTTTTTCTTTTTTTTTTTATTCCTGACATTTTGCACATAAACCCACCGGAATAGGAGGACAGTCTTTGTATGTCTTGTGATTTGATTGTGAGCAGCGAGAACTCTACTGTGAAGCCGCAGCCTCAGTGCTCTACGCTAACCAAGAGAGGTAGCCAAAGAAGTCAATGAGAAACCACATTGTCACTATCTGTCCAAAAAGAATAAAGAGAGAAAAAAAAAAAAACTACAGCAGGAATATTATAGTTATCACAATGCATTGTATACGCCAGCAACTGCATTGAGGAGATGAAACTCAGGACAAAAACCCAGAGCAAGAAAACTAGAGGAGGAATCTAATCCAAGCAAATCAACAGCCACTTCAAGGAGTTGAACGGCTCAGCGGCAAACACTGCAACTTAGTCCAGGACCAGTAGGAGTTAAGAAAACATGCTAATACCATGAACCACGCAGAAGCAGCAACTTTCCTTTTTTTAAGTGAATGGGAATCTGTGGTTTAAATACCAACAATTACTGGATCAGTTTAAAATAAGTTTTTCATTTTTATATCCAATCTGATTTATTGAAGTTGCTGTTTTGCAAGATTCAGCTCCACTATCGGAAACATAAGAAAGGGAGAGGGTGGGAACGGAGGGGGGGATTGGAAAGTTTAACAATCTAGGTCTTAATCGTCTTTCTAGGGAAATATTCTGTTAAACTCAGAAATAGACAAGTAATAAGCTCATCCGTCTCAAACCAGAAGACATCCATGCAAGAGAAACAGACATGCACCAGAAGTAAAAATGTGATTCACACCCTGGATTCACCAGTATCAGAGCTCAGAGTGAGAATTAGTTTCACTGAGGTTGAAGCGTGCCAATTTAAACTGTCATTCAGGAAACTTTCCTAATGGTAAACCCTGGTTTTGAATTTACTACTTGGAAATACATTTTCCTCAGAAATAAATAAAGAAATCACACACAAAACAACCCAAACTAGGCAAATCAGTCAAGAAGCTGCATCTAACCATAGCTACATTAGCTTAAAAATGAAAACTAAAATCAGAATTTCTCTCCTCTTAAAAGCCACTACGCACCATTTTCTCGTAAACATTTCCAAGGATGTCGCTGACTCCTAAACTTACCAGTCGCTGTTGCTCCAGAAGCTGGTCTGCTTCTTCCTTCTCCTTTTTGTACAAGATTTCCATCTCGGTGAGCCTTCACAAGTGCAGAAAGTATGCTGTGATACCCTTGACAATTCACACTTCAAATCCCCCAAAGACACGATCCAATCAAACGAATGGCGGACACCTCCGATACCTTTTCTCCATTTCCTGCTTCATGTCGATGCCCTGTTTCTCTAGAAGCTCTCGCTGAGCAAACGTCCAATCCACAGGCTCGACGGGGGTCTCGGCGGTGGGCGTTTTCTCGCGCTCAGCCCGGGCCTGCTCTGGGTGGTTAAATCGGAACACGTGGTTCTTTCCCATAATGATCCGGTTGCCTGAACAAAAGGTAGAGCACCAGTGTTTCAGGGATAAGCAACAAGCTCTCATTCAGAACCTCAAGAATCTTTAAGTTTAACCTTATGCTGTATCTGGGCCAACACAATGTGAAACATTTGCATTTCTAATTTTACCAACAAAGAAAATAAAATAAACATGTACCGGAACGAAGCTGGATTGCGTCCTCCACCCGTTTTCCATTGACATAGGTTTCAGATCCCTCACACGGCACCAGCATGACGATAACTTCAGAAAAACAAAACCAAGCAATTATCACTTAAAGGTTCTTAATCGTTCAAATTTGAATCCAAGAATAATGGTTGTATGTACTGGTTATAGACAGTTATAACCTATTCTTTCCCACCTTTTTATTGAGACAGTTTCACTCACAGAGAAATACTAAGGTGGCTTTTGTATGCATTTTAGGAGCTTATGAAATCCATAAAATGTTATTTTAGCTTGTTTCCTGCTGTCTAAATAGTTTTTTTCCAATACAAAAGGTGGTTAAATATGTTAAATGTCTCCATCTCTTCAAATAGTCTAAGCCTTTCGTCTACTTCGATTGTTCACCATTATTGAATACAAACAGATTAAACACACTGGGAAGAAAAATAAGCGAGTGATGTCCCACCATCTCCGTTGGCGTTCCTCTCGCTTCGGAAGATGCAGTGTTCTTCCCTGATGTGAGCTCCGCTTAAAACAATGTCCTGCCTCCTCTCGGCATCGGCCTGACCCACCCTGAAACAGACAGAGTCCGTTTTGAAAGTCTGGCTCCGCTATTTCATTGTGCACCGTTTAGAAATGTAGCTAATAGAACCACTGAAGCATTGCTTAAGAGAGGTTAGGTCTAAAGTGCAATCCTCCCAGCATTCTCCCCCCCGGCAGAGGTAAAATGTGACGAAATACTTCAAAAGAATAGTCTACTGAAAGGACAAGCAGAGGACAGTAACCTAAGATGGAACAAAAATGCAGCCGCTGCCAGATTTGAAGCCCCTGACGCTTCTAGTTTTCCCCGCCAGACATAAAACGCAGGAAAATTAAACAAGCTGTCCACATTCTCTGCAACATGTTGGTTTTTATTAATGGGGTTTTGGTTACCTTGTAATCCCATCTTTTATGTAGTAGAGCAAACACTCAGACATTAGGGGGTCCTCATTCAGGTTGACCAAGTGTGGAGTCTGCAGATGAACAGGAGAGGAAATAAAGATCACGAGGAAAATCTCTCACCAGCTTTAGGCGGTCGCTCTATATCAAGCAGAGCTGCTCCTCTGGCCAGACCAGAGAAAAATGAAAGGCTGTGTTTTTCTAAAGTATCTAACGCATCACAGATGGACTACAGGGCATCCTACGGGCAACAAATCCAAACCAACCTTTTTGGGGGAAAACACCCCATTAAAGTCTGTATAGAGATCGCAAGGCTTCTCTCTGAAATGCTAACCCGTGGAGAGGAAGACAGTGAAAGGACAGAGAAATGTCACTGAAAGAAAATCAATATGAAGACATGAACAACAAGAAAAAGCAGAGGACATTATGCAGCAGCCAGAGGGGACTAACATTTCTCTAAAACAACAATTCAAGGAGGAGGTTTTCTAAATCTAAAGCTTTCGCAAAATAAAAATTAAAAGAATTCTGACTTTGCTGATTTTATATATATATATATATATATATATATATATATATATATATATATATATATATATATATATATATATATATATATATATATATATATATATATATGTGTGTGTGTTTTTCCTGATGCCACACAGTGCAGAGGAAATGCAAAACAAAAAGGCAAAGTCTAGTCAGTCTAATGGCTTAAAAAAGCAGATCAGTAGATCTGAATCAAACGTGGAACAAAACAGCATTTTTAAATAATATACTATTTTAAATGAACTGACTTCTCACTAAGATCAAGTTGTCCAAAAGGACAAAAGTATAGTTTTAAACCATGGAAACAAGCACGCTTTGGACACCACATTACTACCAAGTAACTACCAGCTGTGGGAACCGATCTAGTGCTAGAAAGGTACTTTGTCTATTCATTCAACTAAACAAACCTTCTTGGCAGAAAGGCAATCAATTTGCTCATCTAATGGACCATCATGGCTAAGCTGAGTGGATGAAAAAAAAAAAAAAAGAGTGGAAAGAATGACAGAATGACAAAGTAGACTGTGAGAAAAGAGCTGACAGTAAAGGGAGGGTCCTTTTGGAAAAAAAAAAAGATAAGATGGAAAACAGAAGTGATGGAAGACAGTCGAGCATCCACACCCAGAGGAGTTATGAGATATTTGGCCCTCTATCTGTGTGTAAGCCTTTCCTCCCGATCCTAGACTTCCCTACCTTTTTAGGAGAGAACACGCCCAAGGTGCCTCCGTCTTCACGGATCGCCACGCCCATCTCGGCAAGCAGAGCCTCCCTGTAATGAAGACAATATGCATGAGCACTCAACAAGGCAGCAATAAAGGGCTTTCAAAAGCATGTTAGACGTGTACTTTTCTCCTCTACGTCTTTCCAACAGAAACACGTATTTGCGCACTCAATTTCGCAAAAGACATTGTGATGAAAACTGAAGGAGGATGGGACCTAACGACGCACCAGGGGGAGCGATTTTGTCTGACTCAGGATAGACAGCAGCATGTCTGCAGCCACAGACGAGTGGATAAAGAAGAACAGAAAAAGTGCAAAAAGGGTGCTTGTGCAGCAGCGTGAGACGACCAAGACAAGTGAACTGGACAGAATTGGTTCAGAGGAGAGAAAGAAAAAAAAATGGAGTGAGGAGACAGTGGCAAGTCTAACCCCCAGATTGCAGTCTCAGATTGCAAGCTTTAAACCCTCAATGTAAGGCAATGTTAAAAATTAAACGTGCAAAAAAGGTAGGAACGCAGAAGGAAAAAAATAAACAGTCCCAAGCAGGTGGGAGACACGTCATTTACAAACAGGGCATTTTCCAGGAGGCTCTCCAGGGAGGCATTAAGAGAGTCGCATTTAGCTTCACACACAATAAAAAAAATAAAAATAACTACTCAGTTTTTCAAATAGCAGAGTAACACATGAAAGCACAAAAAAAAAAAAAAAAAGGAGCGAGAAAAACAACAGCTGTCACATCCACACAAGAAACCCAGCAGGAGGTGGGTTCAAACATAGGACTGCCCGTTTAGGAATGATAAACACGACGAGTGCTACAGCGTCCCATCATCTGACGTCACAAGAAGGTGTGGGAGCAGCTTTCCGAAGCCGTCACACCACCCGACGCGCAGCACAGACAGACTATAAATCCCAATTAGGTCTGATGGGGTGGATGCACATGGAGGACGCGCACTTCCCCCTCTCAGGAGACGCATATGGAAATGAGAATACGCCATCAGATCATACTGACCTCTCCATTCGGATGGCTTCTGTCTTCCGTAGTTTCTCCTCCCAGGTTTCATTGAGCTCAGCAATGATCTTTTCTGATTCCTGAACACAACAGGGAAAATATTAGGAGCTTAGATTTAAGTGTATTTTTTAGTTTGGCCAAGCTCTGGATTTAATCTGTGAAACATTTTAAGATTTTAGGCTGATATACAACTTGGAACTCTTAACGCAGGGGGGGAAGTTGTTTCATTTTGCTCCAGATATTTAGCTTTTCAATGAATCTTACACTAAATATTTAATGAAGCAGATCAAAGGCAAACAGTATAAAAACAGGTCCAGGGAGAATTAGATTCATATTTAAAAGGTTAACCTTCACTAAAATGTTTTATGTTTTCTGGGTCGTTAAAGTTGCCTCCTTTAGAAAGAGAATACGATTCGCCTCGCTGTGATAGCTTCGAGACGATAAGTCTTGAATCTATTTTCGTCTTATTTCCTCTGTGTTTGCGTCGGCGCTTGACGTCACTGGGATGACGGACAGATTGGGAACCATGGTTGTCATGGAAACTGCAGCTCCAGCTCACGGCGGGCTCTTGCAGCCCTACGTTGCTGTCTTGTCTGCAGAGTGAGAGCGTGCACAGCGGCACAGGAGCAATATGAAGCTCTGAGGACACGTGGAGTTAAGACGAGAAGAGGAGCTTTATTGGTGTGGGGGCCAAAATGAAACCACTGGTATTAAACTAATTGGACAAAAACAAAGCCTAGTTGGCTGTGGGAATCTTATATCCAGACAAATGTAGGTGCACAAGTGTCATTTTCCTCTAATAACTCTACCTTGAGTCTTTCAATGGCCTCCTCTCCTCCAGGCGTGGACATGATGCGCTCCTGGATGCTGGTGACCGACTGAAGACCCCCCTGGTTGCACAGTGCGCCAGAGGACGGAGAGGCTGTCAGGGAACCAATAGGGGCTGTGGAGAAATGGCCAGGGCGTTGGTTCTCTGAGGCTATCAAGTATCTATTCTTATTGTTCTGAATGTCTTTGAGGTCTGAGCCAGCAACAAGAAAGAGAGAAAGAGAGAAGTGGGAAAGGCCCGGGGTAATAGGGTGGAGGGAGTAAACACATAAAAATGGAAGAACCAAACATTAAATAGGAAGACAGGGGAAAATAGGAAGGTGCGGGGGGAAAAGAAAGGACACAGGAGGGGAAAGACAGTTGTAAGACAAACGTTTTACATCAGAGGGTTAAGACAAACAACCAGAACGCAGATCGACTATAGAAAGCAGCAGTTTTCACTCTAGGAAATTCACGTGTGCCATTGCTCATCATCCAGAGAATAATGAGTAGATTTCAGAATGGACTCAGGTTCACAGTTTGCAGGCCACCGCTTTAAGTGAGAGCCAGAATTACAGACCCTGTGTGAAAACTGCTGTTAGTTTTTGAACTACAGGATGGAAGTGAGATGGAGACTGCAAGAAAGTGCATATATAGGACGAGAGAGACCAACAGACATGC